>NC_053036.3:502923972-503562978 GCF_002575655.3 Aegilops tauschii subsp. strangulata
GGCAGAGGAAATGCCTTTGGTCCTTGCCGTCGAGCCCCAAGCTCCGGCGTGGGCACAAAATACTGTCCAATTCCTCCAAACAGGGGAACTTCCTGAAGAGCAGGAAGAAGCGGAAAAAATAGCCCGTCGGTCTGCCCTGTACCAGTTCGTCGATGACGTCCTGTACAGGAGAAGGCCGAACGGTGTGAAATTGAAGTGCATCCCCCGGGAGGAAGGACTGGAGCTGTTAGTAGAGATACATGGAGGCATATGTGGCTCCCACATAGGGTCGAGGGCCCTTGCCGGTAAGGCGTTCCGGCATGGTTTCTTCTGGCCCACCGCCCTCCAGGATGCGACGACACTAGTAACCAAGTGTGAAGCGTGTCAGTTCCATTCAAAGAAGCTTCATCAACCAGCTCAAGCCCTTCAAACGATCCCTCTCTCCTGGCCATTCTCGGTCTGGGGGCTCGACATACTGGGCCCTTTCCCCCGTGCTGTCGGGGGCTTTGAGTACTTGCATGTTGCAATTGACAAGTTCACAAAGTGGCCAGAGGTGGAACCAGTGAGGAAGGTGACAACACAGTT
This sequence comes from Aegilops tauschii subsp. strangulata, assembly GCF_002575655.3. Classification (NCBI taxonomy): domain Eukaryota; kingdom Viridiplantae; phylum Streptophyta; class Magnoliopsida; order Poales; family Poaceae; genus Aegilops; species Aegilops tauschii. The sequence continues at coordinate 502,924,537 of NC_053036.3, forward strand.
AGCCGTCAAGTTCTTCAAGGGATTAGTCTGCCGTTTTGGTGTGCCAAACAGAGTCATCACCGACAACGGCACGCAGTTCACAAGCCACACCTTCATGCAGTACATTCAAGACCTCGGCAACAAGGTCTGTTTTGCCTCCGTGGCACACCCCCGGAGCAACAGCCAAGCAGAGAGGGCGAATGCTGAAGTGTTGCGAGGCCTGAGAACGAAGACCTTTGACAGGCTGCACAAGAGCGGAAGGCGCTGGATTGATGAGTTGCCGTCGATTCTTTGGTCGATCAGGACGACGCCAAATTGAGCCACCGGTCAGACACCCTTTGCCCTAGTATATGGGGCGGAGGCAGTTCTCCCCACGGAACTCATATCCGGGTCACCTCGAGTGCTTGCTTATGATGAGCTTTAGCAAGAGTAGTTGCGGCAAGATGACGCGACACTCCTTGAGGAAGATCATCTTCGGGCGGTTGTGAGAGCAGCACGCTACCAGCAAGCCTTCCGCCGCTACCATAGCCGCAAGGTTCATGCCCGAAGCTTTGAGGAAGGCGACCTTGTTCTTCAGCGTGTTCAGTCGGCCAAGAATTCCAACAAGTTGACGCCAAAGTGGGAAGGCCCTTATCAGGTAATACAAGTCACCAGGCCTGGCGCAGTCCGCCTGGAGACCGAAGATGCTGTTCCAGTGAGCAACTCCTGGAACATCGAGCATCTTCACAAGTTTTACCCATAAGGCGCGGCTTGCCGGCCCCCCGACAAGTCACCTTTTGTACAAGCCTTGCCGGCAAGGCATGTAACCCTTTGTACAAAGCCAGGGGCAGACCATGAGCACAAATAAATGAAGCGCTGGCGCCCTAAGTTATAGCATGCAAGCTAGGTCGAGTCTCTTCCTTGGTTAGGGTTGATAGTGCTTAGCGGCGACTAAACCCTAGCCTAGAGGTCGAGTGCGCGTCTCTCTGTTTCTTTTCTGCCCTCCTTTGGTTCGCAGGGCACATGGGCACTTCTGCTGAGCTACTTGGAAGAAAGGGAACGGACTGGCGTCCCGACCCCAGCAAACCAGAGTTGCCGGGGGTTGCAAGTGCAAGGATCCAACCGCGGCAAGACAAGGTTGCCGGGGGCTGCAGATTCAGATAAGTCTTTCATCCTCTGTCATGCATTTCGGTACGGAACTGGGACATGAGAAACCTTGTTTTATCTCCAGGCTACTGTGCTCCCTTTTTTCCTATACCTAAGGATTATCTCCTGGGTCCAGATTTGGTTGTAGCCGCGGCGTCAAGGAGATGGAATGAGGAGCCTGAGCCCACTGCATCCCTGCCTCCGCCAAGGGCGGGAGAATGGTCGAGCGAAGTGAGGGGGACAGCAAGGCCTGTTGCCGGGCGAAAAACGTTTATCTTAAATAGTAACAAGGATTCGCTCCTTGTCGCGGGGTCCACCCATGAACGAAAAACCCGGCAAACATCCCTTTATCATTAAAAACATGCCAGACAGGTACAGTTTGTATGGAATGAAAAACATGAGCAAGGGGACTACAAGTTCTAAATTTAACGAAGGCCCGAAGGCTTACGAACTAAAAAAATGAGATGCCCGTAATCCCTTTCTTGTCCCTCTCCTCAGGAGGCAGGTCAAGAAGGCGAAAGGGCAAAAGGGGCGCCTAGGCGAGCTACGAGCAGCAGAAAGCACCAAGAGAACACCTCGGTGGCTAACCAAGGGTGGGCCGGTGATGACGGTGCCGGGAAAGGAGCTGGAAGACAAGGCGGCAGGTCGCCAGACACGCGACGAAGGCGTTGGTGTCCGCGTACTCTGAGTTGACGACCTTGCCGCCCGCCCTCATCCTCTTCCGCATCCTCCCGCCGCAAGCCGCCCAAGGAGACGGCCCCGAGAAGTTCAAGGAGCTGGCCCCTCCCCCGGCAAAACTCCGCCGAAGGAGCGGCTAGGTGCAGATGCTGCTGCTGCCGCACCCGCCCAAGCACGGGGCGTCCGACGCCTAGTCGGACTCGTCCCCATCATCTGCCCCATTTTCCTCCTCGTCACTTTTGCTCGAGGAAGAGCTTCCATCGTCGGAGTCTCCGTCAGAGGAGCTCTCCATGCAGCACTTCAGGCGAGTTCCAAAATCCCCGAAGACCTTGACGGAGAGCAGCCCGTCCTCCATTGATTTGAAGTAGAGGACGAGTCCCGCCGTTAGGATGTGGATGCGAGCGAACGTCTTCCATCCATGGCGGAGGTACATGACCCGAGGAGCCGGGAAGTCGACGTCGACCCGCGTGCCCCCATTCCCGCAGCGCCTCATGTGCAACCTGATGGTCTGGGGCGGGTCACGCTCCATCTCCCAAGCAAACGGCGCGGGAAGACGAAGACGACGACGCGGAGGCTGGCGCAGCCTGATGAAGAACTCGCGGGGCTGGTCTCCAACGTGGCCCTCCGTCGGGAAAGGCATCATTGGCGGGGGCGAGGCCGGCGCGCCGCCCCGTCCTCCTCTTCCCCGAGCACCACGACCTCTGCCACGGCCTCGCCCACGGCCTCGCCCCTCCCCCTTCCCCTCGCGGTCGGCTCCACCACCACGGGCTCAGGAGGAGGAGGGACGCGCTGTTGAGCGGCGACCCTCGCCGCCACCGTCGAGGGACCAGGGTTCCCCTTCTCCATGGCGGATGAGAGGAAGAAGCAGGAGCAGGAGGAGCTAGAGGATAGGAGAATGTGGGATAGCGCCCTCCCTCCCCCCTCTTTATAAAGGGGCGGGGTCGAGGCTCGGCCTCCCCACTCAGCCAATCCGGCCGGCGGAGGCACAGGGAATCAGGACCGACCCACTGCCCCAATCAGCGACGACCCTGTTTCCCGCCTCCACAGGCCGCCATTTGCATGAAGGACGCGTGGTGAGCGTGCTGGAATGAAGGGACGGGTGAGGCGACCGTTCCCCGCCCCGTGATCAAGGGGCGTGGGCGCCTTGAAGACTGCGACCCGAATCCATCCAGTAAATGAGCCGCGTCTCCACGCCTCCCTCTTTTTACGGGGAAGGCGCGAGCCGCCTCTTTACCACGATGTGACGCATGCATGCGGGAACCGCCCCACGCATGCCGCCCACGTCACGCGCACCCCTCCCATGCCGCACATTCAACGCGGGTCGTGGGGAAGCGCATGGTAAAAACCGCCCCTCTTGCCCGCACACCGTTTTGGGCCCGGCCCAACAACGCGTTGCGCTTATGTGTGGCCCAGGCCCGGGGGCTCCTGTCGGTGTACAAAAGAAGGGGCGCACCTTTGTACCCCTTTACCTGTGCACGGACAGTCGGAGCCGCGCCCACGGCCACACCAAGCAGAACAGGGGAGGTGAACCAAGGTAAAACCGAAGCACAAGACAGCCAGAACAACGCCAAGACCGAGACCACAAAAGAGCAGAGAGGCGAAGCAGGTTCCCCCGGCAAGACCCTTGCCAGGGCAGCCTCCGCGGCACCGGCAAGGCCCTTGTCGGGGCGGCTTGTCCAACACCAGCGGAGCGCACCACCCTTGAGCCCACGGTCTCCAACACCATCAACCACGTTGGGCCAGGGCTCGGGAGGCACCTCCACGGTGGCATGCAGATCTTTGTGAAGACAAGGAACATTCAAGATCAGATGAGGATTAAAAGACAATGATCCTTAGCAAGATCCTTGCCGAGGAGAGCCACAAGACCCCCGGCGAGATCCTTGCCGGGGACGACAGCATGCCACGGCAAGACCCTTGCCGGGCCACCCGGCAAGGCCCTCACCAAGGGCGTCAGCGGGGCCACTGCCAGGCCCGCACCAACCAAGTCTCCACCGCCGTTCGCATGCAGCTGCCAGCCCAACCAGCTGGGCGGGCACCTGCGTGGCAACATGCAGCTTCCAGGCCAACTCAGCACACGCCTGCGTGGCGGCACGCAGATCTTCGCGAAGACCCTACCACCGCGCCACCTCAGCTGCCTGCCTGCCTACATGGCGCCGCATGCGTCGCTGGCCAGGGCGCGTGTCAAAGCGAGGAGGAGCGGCGACGGACGGAACGGGCCTCGTTCCCGTCCCCGATTAAGCAAGGGGACACCTAAGCTACACATTAAATGCGTCTTGTCCTGTAATACGAGCGATAAGCTCGTAGCACTGTAGGCCTTTCCACCTCTTGTGTGCCACTGTGGCAGCCCCTTTCGACTATAAAAGGAGGCCCATGGCGTACTGGAGAGGGATTCGGCTCTTTGAAACCACGCATCCACCATAGCTAGTTTGAGAGCTCAAGAACTCTCTGAAATACAACCACCAAAGCAGGACTAGGGTATTACGCATCCTCGCGGCCTGAACCTGGGTAAACGACCCTTGTGCTGATTACTAATCCTGCTCTTCTCACAACCCTGCGCCCCGGCAACCATAGTAGGGATTCTTGTGATCCCATAGGTGTCGTTCCACACCGACATATACCTTGGCATAACCTGCCAGGGGCTCGGTATGGGAACAAATGAGTTGCCAGCAAAAGTCCGAACAACTCTATAGCGTACTTCGGCGTCGCAAGTTTGGCCTTATATGCATCAGCTCCGAATCATTGTCTTGGGTCAATAGTTGGGTTGCCCGGCTCCTATGCTTGCTACCCTACGTTCTGCTCCATCGGCTAGGGTAGTAAAGGGAGAACTACTGCGATTGTGCCCTGGTCTAAACCGGATGAGCACCTCAGTAGAGAAAGCCGAAAACTGACTGTTATGATGCGGCGAGAGCTGGTCAACCACTAGATGACTTATTGGAATCTTTAGCGGTTCTCCGTGTAACACGAGGGATCTTTTTCAGATCAAATATGTAAGGCACCATACTATAGTACGCCGCATACATACCAGGGGCTATGTCGTAGCCCCACCATAAAACTCCTATGGCTAAGTGAATGTGTTAACGTCCTATAGTCCGATTGCCTGGTTCGCCGCATTATCACCTCCTTCATGGACCAAGACGTTGGATAAAGAGTGATTAAATGCCTTTCCGAACACCCCCGTACTTCCTACGAGGGGGCTGAAGTCGACGACTGGAAAACCTCCAGATTATATTAAAACGGCCGCACAAGAGGAATACAAGCTTTCGAGCAAAACATAAAAATAGATTAAACTATAAAATTGTCTTTTACAATTCTCATACACCTCACTCGAACACTATGTCTTTCGAGCACTGACCCTCTATCAAGCGGGCAGCCTCCAGGACGTCTTCAAAATAATGCTCCGGTTCAGGACGATCCTTGCCCTTGGGTGGACTCTTCGCCACAATATCGATGGCCTTCATCTTCCCCCAGAATGTCTTGACTCGTGCAAAAGCCATCCGTGCACCCTCAATGCATGTCAACCACTTCACAACGTCGATACGCGGCACCGCATCGCCAAGCCTTTGCACCAGACCGAAGTAGCTCTTCGGAACAGGCTCGGTCGGCCATAGCCGGATTATGACGTTCTTCATGGCAGTGCTGGATATCCTATGAAGCTCGGCCCATTGGGACATCTGCTCATTCAGCTTCGATGCGCCAAACTATGGCCAGAAAAGCTTCTCCGTTGCGTACCCCTCTTGCGCTTGATAATACTGTGCCGCATCGGCAGGACTCATCGGCAAGTCTAAAAACTCGTTCGGAGAACTCCACACTCGGTCAAGCTGAGCATAGTTCGGATCGCCGAACTTGGTCTGTAGCAGAAAGGGTTTCCCAGCCGCAATCTCCCCAGCTTGCCGGAACTCCTCACGGGCCGCTCTGGATTCCGACCGCGCCTCTCTCGCCTCTTGTAAGGCCTTGTTCAATTCAGCCGTTTTGGCTTCATTATCCTTCTCCAGAAATTCACAGCGACTAGTAGCATTTTCCAGTTAAAGCGCCATCGTGGATATCTTCTCCTCGTCTTGGCGCCGTGCAGTTTGTTCGGCTTTTAACTCAGCCGATGCCTTCTCGGCAGCCGCATTGCTACATCGGGCCTGCTCCTTGGCCCGAGCCAGTTCTGCTCAAAGTACTTCAACGGCGGCAGCGCCATCTACAGCCACGCATATGCTAGCATACAAATTTTAGCATCATGCTTAAAAAGGTATGTAGATTGCCCCGAATACATACCTTGCGACTCGTCAAGACGCATATTGATAAACGCAAGGTCATCCCCTGCTACGTCAAGCTTCCGCTGGAGTTCGGCAATATCCACAGTCCGGGAAGTAGCCAGGGGGAAGCAGCCTGTGTTCAAGATTCATCAGATTAAGTCCTTGTATAGATTTTCGATCCCCTGTTCGATTCCCAGTGGAAGCCGACCCGGGTCTCAGGGGCTACTACCTATGCACAGGTGCATCTTTGCAACTAAAACATAGCTGAAAACATTATATCACAAACCTCAAAGCCGTTTAGCAGGCTCATGAATGCTTCATTCAATCCGCTCTTCGCGGACAATATCTCCGGAGCCTCCGGGTCTCCGGAAGCTGCTCTAGGAGCACAACCATCCTTTGAAGGAATCCGCTCACCCGTCTCCAGAATCACCGTCGGCTGCGAGCCAGACAGTCCGGGGCCTTTATTATCAGCCCCAGAATCCCGGACGGTCGGAGATCCACCTTCGGGTACTGCCTCTTTTATCCCCTGCGTCGCTTGTTGATCAAGAAAAGCCCTCCGCGATGACACTTCAGAGTCGTCCGCCTTATTCGGCGAGGAGGTTGGGGGAGGTGTCTCACTCTCCATCATCTCTGGGAGGAGACCTCCCGAAGAGGAGGATTGCCCGGACAAACTCTGTGCCGACCTGTAAAAATGCACGGACACGTTACGTATATCTTCGGTAACGACAAGGAGCGGGACGCTATCAAAGTACCCCGGATTCACTTACGGTTTGGTCGAGGGCTTGTCCCCATGATGGATCTGTACAACAGCGTCGCTTTCCAAACCCAAGCCGCTCGACGGTGGCATCTTGCCCCTCTTGGGAGACCGCCCCTCCCCACCTTTGGAGGCAGCCCTTTTCCTCCTGCTTGGAGAAGGGATACTGGGTTCTCTTTCGCCTCTGTCTTCAGGCGAGGAAGGGTCAATTTCTCCAGACTCAGTATCTGACTTACCTCCGGGACAAAGGTCCTCTCGAGTCTTCACTCTCTCCTCTTTGCCCTCCTTGCCGGCGCCTGGTATGGTGCCGAGGCCAGCATCCTTGTTAACAAAGGACTAGCTGAGTCTTCGGGAAGGGGAGCCGGACACCTGATCCGTTCCACTTTCTTTATCCAGCCCTGAAAAAGGATGATTTGGTCAGTGCCACTAAGTGTCTGACTATGAGGTGTTCGGCGAACGAGTACTTACCGGGGTGTCCGGATGGTTGCAGTCTAAGCCGATATCGTCGATGGTGTCCGGCCATTGCTTTCGTTTCCCGAAAACTAAATTCGACATTCCTTCGTGCGTAGTGCCGAAGAAATGTTGAAGAGTCCGCGACCCTTCTGGATTGAACTCACACATGTGGAGAGGCCGTCGCTGGCACGACAGGGTCCAGCGGACTAGCATCACTTGAGCAACGTTGACGATATTGATGTCCCTCTCAATGAGGCTTCAGATGCGACTTTGCAGAGCTCGCACCTCGTCCGTTGATCCCTAGTCCAGACCCTTATTAATCCATGATGCAAGCTGAGTTGGAGGGATGGATCAAAATGCGGGCGCAACTGCCCACTTGGAGCCACGGGGCTCGGTGATATAGAACCACCCCTGCTGGCATAAATCGGAAGATTTGGCAAAGGATCCCTCCAGCCAAACAGCGTTGACAAGCTGGCCCACTGTGGCACCACCGCAGTCTGCCTGTTCCCCCTCTATCGCTTGCGGCTTCACATCGAAGGTCTTGAGCCACAAGCCAAAGTGCGGATGAGTTCGGAGTAAGGCGTCGCACGTGACGATAAACGCCGAGATAAGAAGAATAGAGTCCGGGGCCAGATCATGAAAATCCAGCCCGTAATAGAACATGAGCCCTCGGACGAAGGGAATAAGTGCAAACCCTAACCCGCGGAGGAAGTGGGACACGAACACGACCCTCTCGCCGGATCTAGGGGTGGGAATAACCTGCCCCTCGGCAGGAAGCCGATGAAGGATTTCTGCGGTCAGATATCTTGCCGCCCGAAGCTTTGCAATATCTCCCTCCGAGACAGAAGAAGCCACCCACCGGCCTTGACGGCTAGATCCGGACATGATTGGAGCTTGTGGCGCTTGGACCCTGGGTGTTGGAACTCGGGGTGGCAAGGGTTGAGGAAGCAGGAAGCGTGAAAGAAAAAGATGGGTCTGAACCCCTATATAAAGGCCGCGAATAACGAACGTCCCCTCCTGGGCCTCAAAACTTGCCTGTTCCCAAGGATTTGTACCCAAGCGACGGTTGGGTTACCCACGTCCGGGTTGATAAGAATCCCTTAAAAAAGGGAGACACGATCTCCGCTTGGATAAGACATGCCAATAAAACCGCGTCTCGAGACGTGGGACGACAGACCAGCTAACGGTTCAAAAATATTGGACAAGCAGGCATGATGTCATATTACCAAAAAGTTGTCAGCGGATTGGACTCGTGGAATATTATATCCTCTTCAGTTGGGTATACAAGTCCGGATACAATCATTACAACCGAAGACTTTCTTGGAGTACGAAAAGGGGAACCTGCCTTGCAATGCCGAAGACAATCTGCGCGCCGGACTCCTCTTCATTGAAGCCAGGTTCAGGGGCTGTCGTGGAATTGTCACGGTAGATGTCCTAGTGAAAGGACTTAGTCGTGGAGCCATCGCAACTAGGAAGCAAGAAGGGTTTAATCGGGACAAAGGACACGAGGTTTATACTGGTTCGGCCCCTTGCGGTGAAGGTAAAAGCCTACGATCCAGTTTGAGTGGGATTATGTATGTCTCGATAACCAGGGAGCGAATCCTCTTGACCTAGCTCTCAATTTGATGTTCCTTTCCCTAAGCCGCCGGCAGGTTGTCCCCTTATATACACAGGTTGACGCCCCGCGGCCTACAGAGTCCCGGCCGGCTCATAAACGGTGTCCGACTCGGTGACTAGTTAATCCTGCCTTACAATGCAAGTCATGCTATTATGGCGGTTTATCACTATGGGCCTTAAGTTGCCTTTGGGCTTTGGACCCTTTGACTGAACCGCCATCTTCAAGCTTGATATTGGGCTTCATATGATGAATAGTTATAGCATAACCCGGCCCCTCCTGGGCGGATTACACTAGTAGTTATATCCCCAACATTAGGCCCCAGATTGATTTGAACCGGTTCATGTCAATCTTCAATATTTAGAAAAAGTCTTCTGCCTTCTACCTGTGCAAAAATTTATAACCCGCCATGATGTCATCTTCTGGATTCATGATAACCCGCCGTGATGTCATCTGCCATTTAATTTATATTTTATTCAATCATATCTCAACGGATCCTTATCTTTAATGACCATCCCGAAAATCGAGGCGTCTGAATAGCTGGATAACCATGTTTCAGCCTCCTCGTTCCTCGTGCCAACTCTGTGAGTCTTCTCCTTATAAATAGGCACGACTTTAGGTCTTTCTTCATTCTCCCCTTTTCCATCGTCTTCTTCCTCTCGCAACTCCGCTGCTGTTCGAGCTCCGCCGCCGCCGCCGCAGAGCACTTCGTCTTCATCGACCTCGGCCGCTGCATCAACCTGAATCAGTCCAGAGAACGGCGGCGACCCTTTGCAGTAGATCTGCAGCTGTAAGCCTTCGTTTTCCCGCACCTCAGATCCGCATTTAGGGTTTGCGAGTTCCTCTGTGTTCTTCGCTGTTCATCACAGATTCTCCATGGTTTCTTCATTGCATCCTCTTTTGATCCAAAAGAAGTACTAAACACATGCGGTAGTTGTTTTGCATCCATTTCAGACGCTAGTAGATCCCTTTTTCTAGTTCAGAGGCCTCATCAGAACTCACGAGCTCATCTGCACTAGATTGTTAGGTCTAGAATATTTTCTTTTCTGAACAGCCGTTTGATCCAAAATAATAGCTGCAATCTATGAAACTTGTTTGTACAACACTTAGGCAAAATCTGTATTTGTTAGACCCACCTGGTCATGGCGACTCACACCACCGGCTTTAATTTGAGATGCTCAATAAATAACTTCAACCACGCCCGGTGGTTTAAATAACTGTAACTGCTCATGGCGGCTTAAACAATCTGACATAACTAGCCATACGCCATTAGGCCCCTCTTATAAGCCGCCAACTTAAGTATGATTTGAAGTATTTCTCTCCGGCTTAAATTTGAACCAGAAATTTTTATTTTGTCGTAGGCTTCCACTTTTAAAATGCCGCCGAAAGTGCCCAAATCACCCGTTACATGCAATTGGGTTAAATCCATTGTCACAGAAAGCACCCTTGCTGATTTTGTGAAGACCGGCTATCTGCCAAAGAAGGAATTCATGTCCTATCGTGCTCCTGATCCAACAGAGGAAAAACCTCAACCCAAAGAGGGGGAAGTCATCATCTTTACCGATCACATGAACCGGGGCTTTTCTCCACCTGGCTCAAAGTTTTTCAGAGATGTCCTGCACTTTTTCGATTTCCGACCTCAAGATATCGGTCCCAACTCTGTATCTAACATTTGCAATTTCCAAGTGTTCTGTGAGGTGTACCTTGGAGAAGAACCCAACTTGCTGCTCTTCAGGGAATTATTTTATTTGAACCGGCAGAATGAACGTGCCAATGGGCCTAGCTTGGAACTTGGTGGGATTTCAATCCAGCGACGGAGAGACTGTCTTTTCCCGTATGCCGAACCACCGAGTCACCCTAAAGACTGGAACCAGACGTGGTTCTACTGTCAAGATACTTCTCCGGCTGATGAGAACCCTCTGCCCGGCTTTCGTGCCCTGCACCTCGAGTCCACTCATCCCCTACCAGATAAGCTATCAACTGCTGAACGCCAGAAACTTGCCCCCACCATGAGCAAAATCAAGGCTCTTCTGGGGAATGGCTTGAATTGCATTGATTTGGTCCGGGTTTGGCTTGCCTGGCGGGTTATTCCATTGAGCCGCCGTACGGGTTTGATGTGCGACTATACAGGCCAGAAGAATGATCCTCTGCGGCACAGCCCTGACGATTTACCTGATGACGTCATTGATGATAGGACAAAAACACTTCTGAATGAGAGCCTGGCAGATTGTGGCAAAGTAGGCTTGAGACCTTTCTGCAAAGCTAACCCGGCTCCAGCGGTAAGCTAGTAACTTTAAGCATTTTTTATTTTATACTCTCACCTTTTGAGATTTTACCTTTACTCAAAACTCTTGTTGAAATTCACAGGCCACTGATGATTTTTGGAAAGCCAACTATGATCATGAGGCTGCAAAGAAGGCCAAAAAAGCTAAGAAAGCCACCAGGAGAGCCGCCGCCAAGAAGAAAGGACATAAACCCAGTGCCTCAGACATGTTTCGACTAGAGGACACCTCTGAGTCAGAGGTAGCTCTTGATTCTTTAGGCTCCTTTTTTAACTATCTTATTGACACGGATTATCATCGGGAGGATACAGGAGCAAGTCATGCAGCGGTTGAAGAGGTAACTATAATTTCCTCCGACTCCGAGCCTTTGCCAAGACAGAAAGTCCGAAGAGTAACCCAGAAAGTAAGATTTTCACATCCTTTAGCTTACCAAGATCCTCAATTTCTTTTGAAGCGACAGATTCATGAGAGCCGGAGGCAGACCCGGACCAGTAAAGATGCGGAACTCTCCTCCGGTTTACCCGATGTAACAAGAAAATGCCGGACCGAGGTCATCTCCGATTTACATTCCTTTTATCCTTTGGCGGGTCTCACTCGTCAACCGCTCAATTCTTCTGATTCAATTTATCAGGGAACTTCACCTTCCTCTGGTGAATCAATGCAGTCCAATTTGCTGGCTTTCAAACCCGCTCCAGGGTAATGATAACCTGCTTAATCTGTGCTTAGTTTCAATTTGCTACTCTTGCCCTGACTTTTTGATTTGATGTAGTGGACAAGTAAAGCCCAGCAAAAGGGCGAAGAAGAACAAACCGGCCGAAGAGCCGATCTTAAATGAACCGGAGCTCGGAACGGCTGCTCCTGACACCTCCACTCATGAACCGCTGCCTGAAGCAGCCCACGATATTCCAACGACTATTGTTGATCCGCCTGTCGAGCAAGCCATTGATGGTTCTGAACATCCGGAGATCCCTAGCCCAGCCAAGACAAATGACCCCGATGTCGAAATCATCAAGACCAGCTTTGTTGAGCTGGGAAGACCAACCGTGCTGGCCAAATGCTCCGCCAAGGAAGAACTTCTGGAGCGCCGCAAGGCTAAACTGGATGTCACTGATTATACTCATATGAGTATTGGAGAAATCTTCTCTGGCTATATGAGTCAAGTGCACAACAGCCGTGACATGGAAATTGACATGGTGAAGCAGATGCACCAAAAATCTGAGGTATAACTCTTCTTGATGTACTTTATTTATCCTTACCATACCAGCCCCCAAGTCTATTGCTTATGATGAAATATGCTGTAGACTTAAGATCAGCTTAGTAATATGTGTAAGAAGTCCGGTTTATCCTGTAGCTCCCAAGGGCCGGCTTAAACAGTATGTTTGAACCAGTCCTTATCATGTTTAAATCAAAAAGTTCTTGTAACCGCAATATGCATTAGCCCCCAAGTGCCAAGTATCTTTGCGTGCAAAATGCTTGGGACTTACTTTTATGAACCACTACCGTAAGCAGATTTCTTCAACACACATTAGCCCCCAAGTGCCAAGTGTCATTGCTTGCAAAGAGGCTTGGGACTTTAATGTGGCATTATGATAATCCTGACTTTAACTCGGCATTTGTGCAGGCCACCATTAGTCAATTTGAATCAGAAATATCTGACTTGAAGAATCGCCTGGAAGCATAGGAGATTGAGACCCAAAAAGCCAACTCCAAATTTGAATTTAGTATATCTGAACAAGAGAAACTGAAAAAAGGCTTTGAATCCGAGAAGAAGGCCTGGGCTGATGAAAAGATCGCCTTGATCAATCGGGCGGAGAAGGCAGAGGCGGCTCTTACAGAAGCAACAGCCGAACTATCCGGTTTAAAACGCCATATATCTCAGATGGTCTCAGCAATCTTTGGTAAGCTATTCTGCTAGTGTTAGATATGTGAATCTATCAAATGAGCATAATATTGTCATCAACTCACCTAACATTGTAATGTAGGGCCCAGGAGTTCCAATCTGAACCAAAGCATGTTGATAAAGTTGAAGGTGGTTTATACGCTGGTGGAGCAACTCTACACCGGGTCTCAACGTGCTTTAGCCGCAGTGGCCCTGTCAAATGAAGTTCCTACTCTCCTGTCAGATGTATTAAAGCGGCTTGCTGTGCTCCCTCAGCGGTTTAAGGAACTAGGGCGATCTTCCATGAGAGCCGGGGCCGTAGCTGCATTAAGCCGGGCCAAGGCGTGGCTACCGGAGCTAGACCTGGCCGACATCGCCATTGGGTATTCAAGTTTAAAGGAGGACGTCACACCTTTTGGACAGGAGGACTTCACCACTTGTGTTAAGGAGATACGCCCTGTGGCGACCCTGATTGCTGATGACACGGATCTGACCAAGTATCATCCGGGTTATGACACTGAAAATCGGAGGATTCCAACGCCGCATTATGAAGTGATCAGCCTGATCCCTCCAATTCGTAAGCATACCTTCGCCCCTGAAGTTGACCCGGCCGGATTAATTGATGATGAAGCTGAATTTGAGGCTTTGAGTGGCATTGACTGGTCATCATCAACCTTCGAGGACAGGGAACATGATGGAGGAGCGGAAAGGCATGATCCGGAAGCTTCAGGCCATCAACACAATTGATCCGTCGGGCGGGTCATATTTATACTTTGCTGAAAAAACAATGTTAATCATTTGGACTCAGGGAGTCATGTAATAGGATAGACATAACTTGGCTTTGCCGTGCCTTCGTGCGCGCGTTTGATGCTCAATACTGTTAAGCCGCCATTTTATATTTATCCGTATTATGCTTATCATCTGTTTTCTTTATGCTTAAGAAAGCCAATGTACCGCCCTGCGTACAGAAAGACATCACAAGATCCTCGGTGACTTACCGCAAGGCGGGTCATAGATAGATAAACTTGTTTATCAATTATAACCTTGAAATACAACTGATGATATCATACCTGCGATCCTTTGAATGATACTGCCGGTTTATGTGACCCGGATAATGAGGGTGGTACCCTAATTCTGTAGAAAGCCGGCACATATGATGCTTGTTATGTGCTATCAACCTATTGACCAAGGTTAAGCCGGGCAAAACAGGAACCACTCATATACGCTTTAGATATGATCAAACAAGCTTCAAGTAAAATCCAAAAAATTGTGATTTTGCAAAAAACTTACAAGAAACAGACAAAATTTTGAGGCTTCTGATTCGAATACGATCAATAAACCATTCCAAAGGGGTTAAGCTAAGATTCGAATACGGTCATATAGCCCCCAGTGGCTTTGGCGTTGCCGATCAAGATGGTACCGACAACTATGTTTTCTTTGGTTCGAATACGACCTATGTTTGAACAGGAAGCCCCCAAATGACCTTGAGAGTTGTTTAATGATGCTGATTCGAATACGATCCACGTCAGACCCAAAAGGGGTTAAGCTATGATTCGGATATGATCAAGAAGCCCCCTAGTAGGTTTGGCAGTGTGCCAATCAAAAGGGTATCGACAGCTATGTTCTCTTTGGTTCGAATACGACCTATGTTTGAACAGGAAGCCCCCTAGCGATCATGATTTTTAACGGCTAGATTCGAATGCAATCCTGAGCCGGACCAAAAGGATAGCCAGATTCAAATATGTTCAACTCCCTGTTGGTCATTTTAAAGATATAATTATGAGGACATATCAACTTTTCAAGATGAAAATGACAGAGGTCCTGCTTTATTGCTTATCATAGTAGATACATCATCAAAATATGTACATCAGAAGAGCCGGCGGCTCAAGTATAGTAAGGCCAAAGATGGGCGATATTCCACGGCCGGCGGGTCTCTTCCTCCGACTTACGTGAGTCTTTGCACTCTCGAACATCGATGAGGTAATATGACCCATTGTGTAAATTCTTACTGACCACAAAGGGCCCTTCCTAAGGTGGGGATAACTTGTGCGCATCAGACTGATCCTGGATAAGCCTGAGCACTAAGTCGCCTTCTTGAAAGGTTCTGGACTTAACCCGGCCGCTGTGATAGCGACACAACTCCTGTTGGTAAATCGCCGAGCGGGCTGCTGCTAAGTCATGCTTCTCATCCAACAAATCAAGTGCATCTTGACGGGCTTGTTCGTTATTAGCTTCAACGTAAGCCGCCACACGGGGCGAGTCATGACAGATGTCACTTGGTAGAACTGCCTCTGCTCGATAAACCATGAAGAAAGGTGTATAACCCATAGACCTGTTAGGCGCAGTGTTGATGCTTCATATCACAGAAGGCAAGTCCTCCACCCAACAACCCGACGTCCGCTGTAAAGGGACCATGAGCCGGGGCTTAATGCCTTTCAAGATCTCCTGATTGGCTCTTTTAGCTTGACCATTGGATTGAGGATGAGCTACTGATGAAACATCGAGCCGGATATGCTCACGTTGACATAACTCTTCCATGGCACCGGCTCTTCCTCAACCCACTTCGTGAATTTATCAACCGCCACCAGCAGGTGTGTCTTTTTATCCTTGGACCTTTTGAAAGGCCCAACCATGTCAAGCCCCCACTACCAAAAAAAGACACATCCGTGACATTTTGGGCTGAACGAATTTTTTTCTGTCATACATATGACACTTCTATGACGATAATTGTGACAAAACCCGGTATCATCATAGATGTGGTGGGC
This sequence comes from Aegilops tauschii subsp. strangulata, assembly GCF_002575655.3. NCBI lineage: Eukaryota > Viridiplantae > Streptophyta > Magnoliopsida > Poales > Poaceae > Aegilops > Aegilops tauschii. Next base: position 502,940,308 of record NC_053036.3, read on the forward strand.
TCCTACTTCTATGACAAAAAATCATGACAGAAAATGGGCTTTTCATCCTGGGCGGGCCGGAGACGTATCTGCATGACATTCTTTGGGCCGTCCATGACGGAAAAACCCGTGGTAGAAGCGAGGGGAGGAAAATTTCGGGGAGTTCCCGGTTATGGTGGGAGGTCGGGGGCAGAGCGATGTGCGTTTCTCTCGTACATGTACGCGCGTGTGTGCGAGGCGTTGGCTCTAACTGAACCCGAGCGAGGCGTTGGGCTCTAACTGAACCCGAGCGATTGCACTGCAGGCTATGCGTTGCTGAACCCGAGCGATCGATCGATGGCCGTTAACTGAACCCGATCGAGCTATTCCTTCGCTACTACTGCTAACTGAAGCCGATCGATTGGATGAACAGTGAGTGTTGCGGGGGGGGGGGGGGTTGGATGAACAGTGAGCGGTGGCGTTGCCTCTGGATGAACATGACCCCGTGGTGTGGAGGGCTGGATGAACAGTAGACGGTGGAGGGGTGCCCGTGGAGGGGTGGTTGAACAGGACCCCGTGGTGTGGAGGGCTGGATGAACAGTAGACGGTGGAGGGGTGCCCGTGGAGGGGTGGTTGAACAACACCCCGTGGTGTGGAGGGCTGGATGAACAGTAGACGGTGGAGGGGTGGTTGAACAGTAGCCGGTGGAGTAGCGCGCGGTGGAGGCTGGATGAACAGGAGCCCGTGGAGGCTGGAGGAGGTCGACGGTAGCCCGTGGAGGCTGGAGGAGGTCGACGGTGGAGATGAACAGTATCCCGTGGAGTCCCGTTTTGCGGTATGCCACACCCCTCCCAATCAACAGGACCCCCGTTTCGACCGTAGCGCTCCAACACAAGTCTGTTTCCTCCGTTTTGCGGTACGCCACACCCCTCCCGATCAACAGGACCCCCGTTTCGACTGTAGGAGGTCCGTTTTCTCCGTTTTGCGGTACGCCAGACCCCTCCAGATGAACAGGATCCCGTTTCGAACATGGCCGGTCGAACACAAGGCCGTTTCCTCCGTTTTGCGGTACGCCAGGCCTCGTTTCCATCGCCTGTTCAGTCCAAGCCCTCCCGATGAACACGACCACGCATTCCGTTCCGACCCAGCCGGTTGGCTCCCACGCGTTCCGTTGCCTCCCGATGAACACGACACATTCCGTTGCCTCCTAATGAACACGACGACGACGCTGTTTCGCCGTTTCGACCCAGCCATGTACACGAGCCCTAGCCGTACGTATGCACGAGTAGGCGTTCGAGACCCTGCCCGTATGTACGTACGTGGCCGTATTTTCTTTCTTGCACCCTGGCCGCTGTACGTACGTGTACATGCTACGTGCGCGCCTCTACTACGACATGTACGCGCCTCTACTACGACACGTGCGCGCCTCTACATCGACCAGTATATATGTATGTACACATTCGCGACCAGAATGACAACGCTACGTACGCTTTGACTAGGTGGGTCCCGACTGTCAGGCACTTCCTTGCCTGCGAAGATGTAGCTGGTGGGTCCCAGCAGTCAGGGGGGCGAATCGTTTTTTTGCCCGGATGCACTTCCTTGCGTGCGAAGGTGTAGCTGCTGGGTCCCAGCAGTCAGGGGGGAATCGTTTTGTTTTTTTGCCCGGACGCACTTCCTTGCGTGCGAAGATGTAGCTGGTGGGTCCTAGCAGTCAGGGGGGCGAATCGTTTTTTTTCGGACGCACTTCCTTGCATGCGAAGATGTAGCTGGTGGGTCCCAGCAGTCAGGGGGAAACGTTTTTTTGTGAAATACGGTGGCCCGTTCGGTGGGTCCCCGCTGTCAGGTGGAGGAATAATTATTTTGCGCGTAATAAGGAGGCACTTCCTTGCTGCGGCCGTGGACCCAGCTGTCAGCCTCTCCACGTACAGTCCACGTCCGATGGAAGCCATTCCTTGACCACGGTGACCACGCCGCGCCGAGAGTACCAGGGCGGTGGACGACGGCGAGGCCTAGGAAGGGGACGACGCGGAGCCGGGGAAGACGCGGTAGTGGATGCCCACGCGTAGAGGAGTATGAGGGTTCACTCGTTCGGCTGCGGTGTGAGGCTGCTGTCGCCGCAGAATAACAGGGGGTGTGGGTGCGTAGAGGGATGGCCTGGCCAGCGGTGGGAGTAGTAGGGGGCGGTGAGGCCTCCGCGGCATCACAGCCGGCCACGGGCGGCAGGAGCAGGCGGCACGACCGGCGCTGCTTTGGGCAGCTGGAGCAAGAAGACCAGAGGTTGAAGAAGCACTACGGCCATTGGATGGACATCATACGGTCACTGAAGCTAGAATCGTTCAGATATTGACTAAAGTTGACAAAGGCCTCCGTCCCGGTCAACTTAGTAGGCCCACAAGTCAGCCTCCCACCAAGGTGGGTCCCAACTAGCGGGGGTATAAATTTTTTGTGCGTAATAAGGAGGCACTTCCGGTGGGTCCGAGCTGACAGCGGGGGGAACGTTTTTTTCGCGAAATACGGTGGCCCGTCCTGTGGGTCCCAACAGTCAGGGGGAAACATTTTTTTCGTGAAATACTGGTGGCCCGTCCGGTGGGTCCCTGCTGTCAGGTGGAGGAATAATTATTTTCCGCGTGATAAGGAGGCACTTCCTTGCGGCTGCTGTGGACCCAGCTGTCAGCCTCTCCACGTATAGTACTCTTCCGATGGAAGTCGGTCGTTGACCACATTGACCACGCCGCGCTGAGAGCACCACGGCGGTGGACGACGGCGAGGCCTAGGAAGGGGACGACGCGGAGCCTGGGAAGACGCGACAGTGGAAGCCCGCGCGGAGAGGAGTACGAGGGTTCACCGGTTCGGCTGCGGTGTGAGGCTGCCGTCGCCGCAGAATAACAGGGGGTGTGGGTGAGTAGAGGGATGCCCTGGCCAGCGGCGGGAGTAGTAGGGGGCGTTGAGGCCTGCGCGGCAGCACAGCCAGCCACTGGAGGCGGGAGTAGGCGGTCCCGCCGGCGCTGCTTTGGCGGCTGGAGCAAGAAGATCAGAGATTGAAGAAACACAACGGCCGTTGGATTGACATCCAACGGTTACATCTGCTAGAATCGTTTGTTGACGTATATAATAACAAAAAAAAATCTTGCATACGCGTCAACTAAACAGGCCCACAAGTCAGAACACTCCCTCTTTTTTTTAATAATTTATATATAGCTCATGGCAACTTCTTATGCAATTTATTGCAGTCGTTTTTTGGTTGGCTAGGGCCAATTTAGCATATTTCTGTGGGTTCCAAACTATTTTTAATACCGAAATGTCGAGCCAGATTTAAAGTACTTTGAAGATATATTTAAATTAGGTTAATGCCGAGTGAAATAGGAATCTGAAAATGTGAAAAAATTCATAAATTATAAAGTAATTGCCAATTTGTCATGTGTTTTTATATTTACAACCCATTTCATATTACTTTCAAGATTTGCAGGCGTCTTGAAAGAGTTGCAGCCCATCAGGGCGTAGAAACATAAGTAGGCCTGGATTGGGTATTCTTCAGAAAAAATAAATGGGCTCATTTTCACAAAGAAAAAATAGCTGGGCTGCTCACATGGTGAACATAAAATATAAGCCTGGGCTAGACGAGCCACAGCCCAGTTCAAACCCTGCTCCGTCTCAACAATACCAAACAAAAAAAATACTGCTCGAGTAGCTACGTCCCAGGTGTCAGCCGATCTTGTGCTGTTCTCTTGTCTATTGACTATATACGCTCACAATGTCATGGGTCCCAGATGTCAGGAAAACACTAGGAGGAAGCATTTTATTTTTCCATACGACGTGGTGGGCCCCTACTGTCATCCTCTCCACATACTTCTGCTAATTCCTGTTGTTTGTTGACCATGTTGACAACGCGAGAGGGCGGCGCCGCGGCGAGCGCACCAAAGCGCGCGGAGGACGTCGGCGTTAACGATTTAGGAGACGGTGGGGCGGCGATGCGTGCGCTGAGGCGCAGCCAGCCGTGGGAGGCGGAAGCAGGCGGCCCCGCCGGCGCTGGTTTGGTTTTGGCGGCTGGAGGAAGACAGGACTGAAGAAACATGACAGACTGTAAAAGCAGCAGGAGTACTTAACAACCTTAACTGAAACCAGCAGGGGCACTTAACAACCAAAGTTGAAAGCAACGTGGTCAATAAACAGGATATTCCCTTTAGAGCCATGGAAAAGCATGAACATAATCTTCTGTCCTATTCTCCAAGATGGGCGGGCCTTCATTATTTGAGACCACCCATGAATAAGTATCTTTTCACCTCCAAGGGGAATTGAGTAGGTCGACATAAACATCATGTTGTGACCAAGCGCAAGTCTGACCCGACCATGGTCAGGCATCTGTATAGGAACAATAGAACTCGGCAGTTCCTGTTTCAAGAAGATCACAGTTGTAAAACTGTGTATAAGCAATAGTTTATGAACAACATATATAACAGAAAACAGCTCATACCATAAGTTTCTCGACACAGTTGGACCTGTTCAATGAGTGCAGCAGTGGCACACATATCCCACGTGGCCTTCCACCATTGAAACGCCCCACAAGGACCTCAAGACGATCAATAAAGTGTAGGAACTTGTGGATGTCGATCCAGTCAACTTCAGTGCCATTAGTAACAGCCGAGTTATTACAGAGTAACAAACGAGCAGACTGCTTAACTCTGAAAAAACCTACACGTGCCACCAATTATAAGAAAATATTAGTTAGAAGTAGCATCTTCGTGAGAGATTCGTTGCTACTTCTAAAGTTAAATTGTGATTAGTTAGACAGAATAGGTGGATTAAGAAGTAATCGAGGCAACAAGCAAGAACCAGATCGAAAACTAACATGGATGAACAATTGGAACGACGTCGGGGTAGAAGATTGTAGTGAAGATGAGACTAGGTTCTGCTATTTCCATCAACATTCATGCGCCAACTTTCAGTCCGTAAAACTTGATAAAGTTTATCCAAGTTCAGCCATAAAAAAGCAGCGATCTTCTTGGTTCATGAACCCAACTCAGAACTTATATCCATGGCTTGTATTCACTGTGACCATTAAACTAGTGTATTTAGTTATGGCAAGGCCGAGCATCTTGAGTACATGTGTTCTGGCAGAGCAAATAATACACTGCAGGAAAAATAATATGAGAACACATCATGTTAAAAAAAACCACCCTCCCGGATAGAAAAGAGGATTCTAGGAACATACTGTGCGCGTTTCAAAATGCTGTGTTAGGATGAGAAGGGACAAGTGTGGCGTCTCGCCGAGGGCGCAGAAACCTGTAGGGTACTCGCACTTTGGGCACTGCAAATGAAACACACTAGATTCAGTAGGAAGAAAAATGCATCAACGGCGGCGGCTGCCATCCTAGGATTACCTGCGACCAAGGGGCTTGGATTTATCAGGGATGGATGAAGAATTCGTACCTGGTTCTCCATGAGAAAACCCTATGCAATCGCCGAGAGGGAGTTTTCTCTGAACAATCAGACAAGGGAGAAGGGGATTCAGGCCCAGTGAAATATTGCCGCTTCGTCCGTCCAACTTACTGCTAAGGCTGGAAAGGGGGGGTTGTGATTTGATGGCTCATTGGGCATTACTGCGGCGCTACGACAGGGGTGTGTCTACCGTGAAGTTGTGCACTCTAATTTGTGCATATGGCACGTGGACCCCGTTGCCGGTTGCCCCACATATCAGCGAAAGGAAGTAGAAAGATAGGAGTAACTAGTTACACATAAATATATATTTTGACAGAGAGATACTCCCTCTGTAAAGAAATACAAATCTTTTATATCACAGGCTCACCTTGCCGAGAAATATACTCCCTCTGCAACGCACGGGCATTATGGGGGTTCAGCTTTTTTATGGGGGTTCAGCTGAGAATATAATACTCAGATAGGCTCACGGTTCTGGACTTTGGGCCGCAGGCTGACCCTGCATGTTTGGGGGCCCATTTGTTCTACCTCAGCGCTTTTCATATTGCAAGTGATCGGTACGGCGCTGGTTTTAGATGTTGTCACAAGGCGAATACACAAAATTGAATAAAGCACGACAGCAGTTGGAATGAAATCGAACGACATCTGTTGGAATGAAATTGAACCAGCAATCAGAGTTGCAATTCTATCAACGATATACCATGTGATAAATAATACTGTCATACTACTTATACACACATGATACTTGTTTCACCATGCCAGATTATTACATCAAAGTCTCTCGGAGGATAGATCAGTTCGGCAGTTGCGTGCTACTACTGAAGAATTTCAAAGTTGATTTGGACGAACTCTCCTTGCCGAGAAAGTTCGATTTTGACGTCATCCCCTACCGCAAGATATGATTTAGATTTGAACCTTGACCATCCTTTAGCATCAATCATCATGCGACCATCCTTTGTACTTACGGTATATTGAGCAGGTTCATTCACACCAAGGCTGCGCATGGTAAGAGAAACTTGGCCGCGGTCGCCCGGATTGTTGAACGACTCCCTCGTTGCTCTAGGAATTCTCTGTTTGCAAACAAGAAGACATACCCAAACAGTTAGATCCACACAGTGAATCATGTGAAACAACATGGAAAGAAAAAAGAACGAAGCACTTGGGCGGCCAATGCTTACCAAGAAGGTGGACATGTCGGTTTTTGTAAGGACTTTGGTATATGAAGTGCGAACTGCAGCCCAGTCTGTTGCCGGTGCAACTGCATGGGCCGGAGTAGATGCAAGTGCAAGTGTTGGTGCAGGTGCCAAAGCCGCTGCTGCTGCCGGAGATGGTGCTCCTTGTAGAGCTGGTGCCGGTGTCGGAGCAGGTGCCGGTGTCGATGCCCGATCCTCCGGTAGATCAGACTGATCCACTGACGCGGTCGGTGCCCAATCCTCAGCTGGATCAGACTGAGCTGCTGCCGCTGTCAGTGCTAGAGCAACTACCGGTGCTCGATCTGTGCGAGACAACGGCGATCGTGTTTGGTCTGCTATGATCAGCTCTCTAACTTGACTAGGATCCGTGACCGTGATCCGAGTTTTTTCTTCATTTCTTTTAAACGCGAGAAGGACTAATTGTGGCGTTTTTGTTAAACCAAACTGAAGTTTATCATAGGGATTCAGCTTGTACTCAGAAAATAGACTGATCCAATTTTTTCCAGTAATATAAGTGATGGACAGTGCCTTCGTTACTGACACGACATAAGAAGTGAAACCTGCAAAAATAGCCATCGTAGAGCAAACCAAACGGTTTATTCTGTGATGAATGTAACATGGCAAAACCTGCATCATAAAATTGCAGGAAAAGAAAGAAAACATGACATTAAATCAATAAGATTTAGACAGTAAATCAATAAGATTTACTTGATGGGACACGAGTGAATCCTTACCAGGAAATCACTACGTTGAAGTACTAAACAGAAGATTGATCGTCCAACTACACGTGGCATGCAGGGGCCCCGCCTACTCCCACAACCAGGACAGTCCAAAGGTCGTGACAAATCGTATGGACCGAACATCCATGGGACTGGAAATCCTGGTGGGTGCGATAAACCCTGCAATGCATACAGATATTGGAGTGTAACCATAATTGATAAACCGTCCTCACAAAAAATACGATCTGGATACTTCAAAATATACAGACTGAATTGAGTGGACAGACATTAACATAGACATTAACATAGACCATTCACACACCAAAAGCGGCAGTACTAATAAACAATACAGGGTTCACAAACACAAATCAAGTACTGAACAATAGTACTTACTACAAACAAGCAAAGTTGCACTAACTAAACTCTGCAGACTATTTCTTTCCACCGACCTATGGGATGAACCCCGCATAACTGACTAGGCCATGGACTTCGTGTGAGATGTCTACATGCACCATCACCATCTTGTATACCTTGGAGAACCTAACAGAGTGGTCTTTCCACTCATAAACATGATGATGAAGATAGGCCGCATCAGATTTGTTGGGAAGCTTTACAAGAACCACACCCTTCATAATCGAAGGCACAGCCAGGAAATTGTTGTGGTCAAGTACAGCCTCAAGAACACGCCTGACAACAATGCTACATGAAAACACTAGTTCAGGACACGTGGCGACAAGGACACAGCAGCTGGATAGTTCAGCAGTAGAACTCATCTTCAGGTCTTCCAGTTCACACGGCATGACTTTGAGAACTTCATCTCCACCGCGGACCTGGTTCTAATTCAAACAGAAACCATATTTTATTACTACCTCCATTCAGAAATATAAGATGATTTTCGATATTATACTCCATATATGACTACATATACGCACAGAAATGAGTGAACAAAGACACTAGAACATGTCTTCAAAGGCATGAGAGCAGATGGATTACATGCAATATCCATAAAACAAGTTACTGAGGCAAATATACCCTCTTAAAAGGTAGCATTGATGTTCATAAAGTACTCCCTCCGTCCCAAAATTCTTGTCTTAGATTTGTCTAGATACGGATGTATCAAGTCACATTTTAGTATTAGATACATCCGTTTCTAGACAAATCTAAGACAAGAAATTTGGGACAGAGGGAGTAGTTGAAAGTAATCTATAAGAAATCAGGGTCAACCTCTCGCATGTTTTGGTCAAAAGTGGAATTTAGAACCGTCATTTGGCACACTAAAATCACATGCAAGATCACCCAGAAAGTTGTACTACCAGTACTAGTACTGCGTGTTAGATGAAAAAACACGATCAAGATCGAGAAAAAGATCGTCAACAAGAGACATTACCTGGACTTGCTAATTGTGGGATCCCAGAGAGGGGGGCTTGGACAGGGCGATGGCTTTGAGCTTGTCTGCGGTAGTCTCAGCGGGGTGCTTGCGCTTCTTCGTACCATGAGCCTCGACGGTTTTGGCCAGAGCCATAGACATCACGTCGGCCGGTGCTCCGGCGTCCATCCAAGAGAGGAAGCTGAGAGAGAAGAGTGAAAGGAGGAACGAGATGAGGGAGAAGCGAAGCGAGTGGGGGTTTTCTTCAAGAGAGGAAGCTGAGAGAGAAGAGTGAAATGATGGTTGCTTCGTCCGTCCAACTTACTGCTGGAAAGGAGGGGGTTTTGTGATTTGACGGCTCATTGGGCATTACTGCGGCGGTTCGATCGGGGTAGTCTACCGTCACTCTACTACGGAGTAATTTAGTGCATGGCTGGTGGACCCAGGTGCTGGCTGTCCCACACGTCGGTGAAAGTGAGTAATTTAGTGCATGGCTGGAGGAGGATCCACACGGTAGAGCGTGTCCACTGTTTTTCTGAAGAAAAAAATGGTTAGTGCAAGCGTTTCCACTCTTACGACGGAGGAGTGCGAAACACGACAGCCACTTGAACATACACAGTGCTCCTACTACTAGGCATGTGCAGTGGTTCATACGTCAGTACTACACAATCTTGTTGCTAGTGTAGTAACATATGAGGATAACAAATGATGTTGTGCGCATGTCAACTACTCCTATATGTAACATAGTACCGCTTTTTCGACTATCCGGTCGAGAATGAACGGTGAGATCAATGTTAACAGAACTAGGTCCACAGCGCACGGAGAGTACGGTGCTACAGTACTCCACGAAACATGAACCATATGAAGCACGAATAGTGTTAGGGAGGGTGTATGAAGGGTGCACGGGATGGGAGCAAAAGTTCCCTTCTCGACCCACTTTTGGGTGTTTGGCAGAGTGCATGAAGGGTGCATGAGTCCACACTAGTAGGTTGACAAAAATACATGAAGAGGAAATAACTATATTGAGATGAGAATGCAACCAAACACACCCACACGCTTTGTGCTATAGTGACTGATCTGCACCGTCTGAGTTTGATCCAACGGTCATGTTGCACCGAGACATGGACATGCCCGTGCAGAGGGCGCCTAAACACCACCAAAGTCCCTCTGCTTCTCGAGGCGCACGACGTTGGTGATGCAGGGTGCAACCGCCCGCAGAGCCCGCTCCTGGTCGACGGGAGCCAGCTCGTCAAAGACGGGGTCCAATGGCACGAATGGATTCCGGTGACGGAGCCCTGAAAGGATTCGCCCGGCAACGGCGACGGCAGCCCGCAACCCCTCCTTGTCCAGCTCAGCCCCCACCATCGCGCGGAGACGGCTCAGCTCCTCGAAGATATAGGTGAAGAACGAGACCAGGTCAAGAAGCCGCAGCTCGTTGAAGTCGACCGGGTGGTCGAACGGGTTTAGCCCGACGGCCGGCATCGTCGCGCTGGCACGACGGTAGGCATCGCGCAGCCGCAACACGTGCGTGGCAACTTGGTTCACCAAGTGGCTGAGGCGATCCTGGACCTCGTCCTGATCGGCCCGCTCGCGCTCCAGCCGGCTCCCCTGACGGCCTATCGTATCTCCCGCTTTCTGCAGCAACGCCGCCGACGCCTCGAGCATCTTTGTGGTGGACGCCTGCCGCTTTTGAAGCTCCGTGAACTCCCGCACATAACGGAGGAGCATGGCACTCCTCTCCTCCTTGAGCTCACGGAGCTCCACATCCTTGGCCCTGAGCTCCGCATCCTTGACATGGAGCTCCTTTGTCAGGCGCCTCACCTCGGACTCCGTGATCTGCTGCGCCGCCATGGCACCAGGTAGAAGCAATGGGGAGAGGAAGCAAAGGGGGCGAAATGGCTGAAAGGCAATGCAATCTACGGGAAGGCGGAGGGAGCGGGGAATGTTTTGGTTTTCACCACGGTAAAACACCAGTCGACGACTTCTCACATCAGGGAGCAGTGGGTTTTTACAGGCGGAGTCATCGTGACTAATTGCTGCCGCGCCTGCTCCCGTCAATCAAAAAATTAAAAATCCTGCCGCGCCTGCTCCCGTCAATCAAAAAATTAAAAATCCTGCCGCACCCAAACACCAGAGCAACGCCGCGGTGGATATTTAAATTTACCTCCCGGCAAGTAGATAAAAAATGGTGAAAAAACAAATGTGGCGGCGGCCTAGCTAATCGGTCGAACTAGCCCAACTAGCTAGCCACCGTGCTTCATTGATGTACTCGGCGGGAAAGGTGGTCTTTCGGATTTGACGACTCATTTACTTGCTTTGGTGCTACGACCGAGGAGGACCCAGAAAACGCGCGGTAGGGCGTCCCACGTCAGGAAGAATATATGCGTGCACCACCCGGGAGGACCCCGAAACCGCGCGGTAGGGTGTGCCACGTCTCGGCACGGAGGAAAAATGTGCGTGTAAAAATATACTGTATCAGACGTAGTACCTATGGTTCGACCTCGGGACCCATCCAGTCGGTCGAAAACACCCCACTAGCCACACAGCTTCATCATGCAAACGTGGCACGGAGGATAGATGTGGTTAGCTCCGTCTCGACCAGCCACAACGTCTCTTGTTCTAGGCGATTCTTCTATTTTCCAAGCTTTTTTTAGTTGTAATAACACCACAGCAAGCTAGCGCCGCTCTTCGTGTGTGCCCATGCAAAGGTTAGACGATGGAGAGAAGAGAGATTGAGATCGCAGACCTGGGACCCACCAGTAAGTGAGACAACAGTCATGCATGTGTTGACGAGGCACTCCCTCTACTCTACTCAACGCAAGTACTGTATAAAATCAAGTTATGGGACAAAGCCAACAACCGTTCGTTTTTTCAGGCTATCGACTTACGCTTTGTAGTCCAGGTTGCCAGTTCGAATCTCGTCTTTCAGATTTGTTAGTTTTAGGTCCAAATTTGATTAATGACAAGTGGGACCCCCGTGTGTTGTTCCGATATTTCAGTGTAGGATGGTTTTTTGAACGAACACTTTGCGCGGTTAGACAAGTAATGGCACGAATTACACGTATTTTTCAAGTTTACGAACAAAAATGACAGCGGCATAGAATATCACATCCACCCCGCAGCTTAGATACTATGGTGATACGAGTTTTTACACCGTTGGAAGTGAGATCCAATGGCTTGGGAGTAGTCTTTGTAATTATGCGCAATTTCCAAACTCTCCAAAGTTTTTTTTTTGCAAATAAAACATTCAGGCCTCGTGTGTGCCGCTGCATCTTTGATCCAACAGCTCCCCGGTGCTCATATTAGGTGCTCCCCGTAGCTTAATTACCCACTACAGTGATATGAGCATCTAGGTCGTATGATCAGTGATCAGATGGCACATGCGTAGTACTTGTACTTTCTGCGCATTTCCCAAACTCTATCAGTCGTATATTGCAAAAACATTCAAACCTCCTACTGTGGGCCGTTAGATCTCAGTGAACTCGTATCACCATAGAATCTACGGTGCGGGAGCACCTCATACTCTCCCGTGCGAGAAAACATAAGGTGCTATCGCAGCTTGGATGCTACGGTGATACGAGCTTGGAGGTCGTTTGATCTGAGATCCAATGGCATCTGAGCAGTCTTTGTGCTTGTAAGCAGTGGCCAAACTCTTTTGGGGCTTTTCTGCAAAAAACCATTCGAACCACCGAGGAGGTGTTGGGTCACAAATCCAACGCCTCCGAAGAGCTTGTATCACCAAAGCATCTAAGGTGTGGTAGCACATGATATTCTTACATACAGGAGAATATGATGTCCTCCTTCATCTTAGATGCTACGGTGATATGAGCTTCGAGGTCGTTGGATATGGGATCAAAGGGCATCTAAGTAGTTTTTGTACAAATTGTGTGAAATTCTCAAACTCATCAAGGTTTCCTACAAAAATATTAAGACACATCATGCCATCTGCTATATCTCAGATCTACAAGCTCCAAGCAACTCGTATCGGCATATAGCATCTAAGGTATGGGGGCACATGATATTCTCCCGGGGAGGAGTGGTGGGGGTGCACAACCAATCGGTGGTTGGGAGGGTGGGGACAAATATAATCTAAACAACCCTAAATAGAGCTCCACAATTTTATCTAAGGTCGAGGGGTTGACCCCCGACAATCATAGCTCCACCTAAACACAACATTTGCATGTATTGTAGTACTAGACTTAATATTCATGTTTCAGTTTCATGTTCATTTTAAATATTGAACTGAGGACCATGGATGTCTTACATTTTACCCCCTTCATTCCTAAATATTAGTCTTTTTAGAGGCTTCAAATGGACTGGCACATACGGATGTATATAGACATATTTTAGAGTCTAGATTCACTCATTTTGCTCCGTATGTAGTCACTTGTTGAACTCACTAAAAGACTAATATTTAGGAATAGAAGGAGTATTTTTGAATTCGTGTCATACATGCATGGTTTGGAAAAATAGATGCACTATACTTATTGGATTGTTGTTGTGTTCGTGCATGTGTGTCTCTCTCTGTGTGTGTGTGTGTGGTCATATGCTTGATACATACAAAGTTTTCTCACCTCCATATTGTTCATCTTTTAAATTTGAATTTGCATTGGAAAACTTACTAGGGATACCATGAAATGTGAAATCCACGTTGAGATCACAATATCACAAACTCACTCTAATTCAACAACTCGTCATAAATCAATTACCACGTTGAGATTAGTATTTGCAAGGAAAATACGGGTATTGTAATACACATAGATTCGTTCGGCAATTTAAAAGGTTCCTTTCGTATTCTCGAATGGTAGGACCCAACGGCGTACCAGCCAGACCTTGGCTCGTGTTGATCCTAAAAAAACCGGGCTCATGTCCTTCGGTGGCGTGCGTGGTACGCACATTAGGCAACCCCAACCAGTCGAGCCTCAGCGTTTCAAGTCGAAATATCTGGCGGCCAGAATTCCAGCCCTAGGAAATTCCCCTCATGTCCCCGGTCCATAATGACTACCGATGAACAACGGAGGGATGCTTTAGTAACTAGACAACGTTACCTACCGTGCCGAGCACGGTTCAATTCCCTCGGTCGCCGCTCGTCAAGGTCACCCTGCATTGCCTAGTACTACTACTACACCAGGATGAGCACAGAATTGAGCCCGTTTGTTCATGCCTAGTACTTGAGTTAATATATTAGGCAATGCACTGGTACGGAGGGATTATCCTTTTACTCTGCATATATAACTTGTCTGAAGTCTAACTAAGCAAAATGTTTGACCAAATCCTTTCTTAAGAAATACAACAGGACAGATGTACGGCTTGAAAATTTATTGCATGATGCAGGTTATGATATTGTTTCGAATCCTGGATCTTAAATTTCAGAAAATCCAAAAGTGAGCATAAATTCTTGAAACTAAGCATGGTCATGTGATATGGCACAAATATTACTTCGTAATTTTTTTCTTCAATTTGAGACAAGCTGCTTATGACAAGTTGCACAAATGAAGAGCCAAGGTATTTTGGAACAAAGACCTGTCACATTAAGGCGAACGCTTTCACTATTGAAACCGTGGGCATTTACGTGCCGCCACGAGTCCCCGCTTCTCATCGGCAGGTGCCGTCCGAGCAAGCGTGTGAGTCGACGGGAGGCGCGCGAGGAGACCGTTGCGCCGGCTGTCAGGGAGGCGTGCGAGCAGACCGCTGTGTAGGCTCACCGGGAGGCGATCCCTTTGACCAGGCTACGTCGCCCACCATCGTCCCAACTGCTCCCACTTTTAATGTGGCCGGCGCCGCAGTTTAAAATCAACCCCGCACTACCCGGTATCTCTACAATCCTCTCTCTTCCTCTCCGATTCTCCTATCGTCTACCTCCAACTAGCCTGACCTAAACGTACGCCATGCCGCATCACGATGGTTTGCCCTTAGTGTTCCAGTTTCCTGAGGAAGACACCTAGCCGGAGTCTCAAGAACATAAGGCGCTTTGGGATGAGCCCGAACTGGCCTTGCGGGAAGACGCCGCACCTGTCCCCGCTCCCGTTCTGGCTCCCATCGCCCCGACTGCGCCAGCGCCCATCCCCGTGGCATTGATGGGCTGGGAGCTGCACATTGTCGCCGAGCTTGATCCCACGGGGTTCCACGAGGTCCCCGCCGACTTTCACGCGCCCGTGCACCTGCCAGCGCTTGCGCCTGCGCGTGCACTAATGTGCACGCCCGTGCCGGTGCCCGTGCACCTGCCAGCGCATGCGCCTGCGCGTGCACTGACGTGCGCGCCCATGCCGGTGCCCGTGCACACGAATGTCTCTGCCGCGCCGTTGACAGCGCCTGTCCACGCGCGGGTGCCAGTGCCCCCCTCAGCGGCATGGATGGCCGCCGTCGACCGCTTCCTTGCACCAACGCCAGTCGCCTCCTCCCGCCAGTTGACTCGCTCCGAAGTCCAGAACATTTTGGCCTTCCTTGAAGCTAGGCCAACGTCCAGGAGTACGCCAACAACGGCGCAAGACGCCGCCGTCGCCGTCGGTCAGTGGCCCGACGACACACAAAGCACGGCAGAGGAGCCGCTTCCCACCGCGAGACGCCCCCGCCACCGCCGCGTAATCTAAATTTGCCATGAAAAATGTTCGGATTGCCATGCTTAAAATCCAAACGTTTGTCATTTCCGTTTATTTTATATCGATCGTCGTATAATTTAAAGTCGGAGTCAAACTGAACGAAATGTATGGTTTGATCGATTGAATGTTCTGCTAGAGCCGTATCAAATTAAATATAAAATGTCATCAAGCCACATGTATTCCTTGTCATCCAACGACCTAGACTGCTTCAATGTCGAGCGCTCAACACGTTTAGCGTGCAGTTAATTTCATGCCAAAAATAGTGCTAATCACATGACAACACACAAATAATATCCTAGTAGTTAATATCCGCATGCACTTAATATACTTCCAAATTAACGTGCATTGCACGTACACACTGACTAGTGCTGCTAGTACGTGAAACTAGCGCCGTGACTTGTGAACGCGTCCAGATATGGTCAACGGCAACATCGCCCGCGAGTTCTTCCTGTTTGCCCGTGCGTCTAAACGCAGAAGGGGAGGAGAGAGAGAGAGAGCACACATGGAACCCACCAGTAAGTGAAGGCGAATAGTACTGAAAATAATATTACATGTTATCCATTAATTAGGCTGTGGTAATATAAAAACATTATGTGAACAAAGGGGGTACAACAAACATTGCTATTCTACGTATGTTGCCTATTGACGTGCGGCTTAAAGGCCCGGTCGCATGTTCGATCCTCGTCCTTTATTTTTTAATTTTTATATGGGTCCAAATTTGTTTCATGACATGTGGGCCCCTCGGTGTGTAGTTTGTAGCACTTTAATTTGTGGGTCGAAATTTGTTCCATTCCAAGTGGACTATCGGTGTGTAGTTTTGTAGCTTATTTATAATAATTAAAGAGAACAACATAGTTTTTTCAATAATACCATGGTGCGACATTGAAGGCGAGAAAGGACGTGCGAGAGAGCGATGACCGAGCCAGAGGGAAATCAACTAGGGGGGTTGCGTGGGTTGCAACGGTGTTTGGAGTAGTTGTGGGCCGAATGCTACAAAAATATAATCTAAACCAACCGGAATAAATGCCTACACAAATTATCCAAGGTTGGAATGCCCCTCGCAATGTAAATAGCTCCGGCTTTGCGAGGGATGGAGAGGTAGTAGCTTCAACGCATGGAAGATACGGTGTGAGAAAGCAAGGTCAATCGAGAGACATATAGATAGAGAGACAAAGTGAGTGTGGTCCAACATTCATTGAACAAATATATATGCTCTGGAGAGATATTGTCCGATTGAGCTTTTTGGCAAGGGTGAGGGCTGTAAGATAGAGCTTGAGAGATGATCCAGTCACAGACGTGTAGATATATTTTGTGCGTGGGAGGAAGCAAGGTCAACCGATCACATAGGGTCGACGTGCGATCGAAAGAGTGAGACGGGTTGGAGAGAGTGACCTAGATAGACGATGTGCGTGAGAGAGTATACAATGTGAATAGGTCGAATTGGTCTCAAACATGGTGATATATCATTTTTGTCCGAGAAAGAGCAAGGTCAATCGAGACATACGGAGAGAGCGAGAGAGAGAGAGAGAGAGAGAGAGAGAGATTGAGTGAGCGTGGCCCACCATGAGGTCGAAAGAGTTGCGGCGGCTTGGATGGACTGACCTAGATAGACAATCTGCGTGAGAGAGTATAGAGTGTGTCGATCGAGGCCCGAACAGGGAGATATACACTACTAGAAAAAGGCTTACTAGTGGCGCACCAGTTTTGCCTACTAATGGCGCACTACTGGTGCGCCACTAGCATCACGCCACTAGTAATTTTTACTAATGGCGCACCGCTGGTGCGCCATTAGTATCTGGTACTCTAATGGCGCACTGCCCAGTATAGGCCACGGTGCACCATTAGTATGCCTCCCAGGGGGCCATATATACCCATGTGCTTTGCCATACTAATGGCGCACTGCAGTGTGATGCGCCATTAGTATCCTTCGGCATACTAATGGCGCACTGCTGGGTGATGCGCCATTAGTACCCTCTGGCATACTAATGGCGCACTGCTCTGAGATGCGCCATTAGTATCCTTTGGCATACTAATGGCGCACGTTGGCGTGCTGCGCCATTAGTATGTATATTAGGGATTTTTTTTTCTTTTCTGATTTTTGCACAGATTACAAAATATATTATTGGACAGAAAATAAGCAGCAGGACACAGCAACAGCAGATTCATCAAATACAATAGAAAATTAGTCTCCGAATATAATTCATCATATTAGTCTCCGAATTCAAAAGACCGAACGAAGATAGAACATTACAAGTCTCGAGACCGCGAGTAGCGAGTTTGTCTTCACATTACAAGTCGATATCGATCATCTAAACTACCATCACATAGAAGAGAGATGCGTTCATCACGATGAGCATCATCGCGATGAAACTGGTCTTCATCCGGTTCCTCCAACACTCCCTCCTCTCTCCCGCTAGATAGCGCGCGTATCTAGATTCCGCCTCCGCCCTAGTGGTGTATCCTTTGTAACTGTTACCGCTGAAACGGTGAACCTGTCTCCGACACTCCTCCCAGTCGTCGTAGACTCCGGGAACCTTACCCTTGTACACGACATACGACGGCATCTCTATGCACTAGCCAAACAACAGACAATACATAAGCAATATATAAGTATGCAACAAAAGGATCGGAAGAGAAAAGCAAGACATTAATAGCACGATTCATGGTCCTACTAACAAATAGCATTGATTACATCTATGTTGAACGACTGTCCAAACCAAAGAGACATACAAGTTCACTACAGTTTAATTACAACATGAGCTAATGAATGTTTCAGAACTACACATAGCATCACAACTTTCGACTCGACTCATGGGACCGGAGCGTGGATGAAGCCACCGTCTGTCGTGATGGTCATGAAGTCGCGGGCGTTGTCAGCCTGCATTTGTAGCGTTGTGTCTATCTCGCTGTTGGACGGTTGAAATTTGAGGTAGAACTGCCCCGAGGTACGAAGGACATCTTGATGGATGATTTCTGCAAACTCCGACTGGATGCGAAAGAATTCTTGTCGGATGTCCGCGTCCTGGATTGCCCCCAAGCTTGGGGCCCAATCTTTGAGATTATTTGGTAGCAGAAGGTGATTATGGTCCCGCACGATCGCCCGCATGTGATGGAGGGCGTAGTAGGCATCCTTCTGACCGCCAGGCGGCTGCTTGACGCAGGGGAACGTCGTATTGTGGGTGAACATGTGCCTGCTGTACCTACGAACTGGCCTCTTAAAGGTGCCTCCAGATGCGGCGTAGCCGGGGAGAGCATCATCAAGAACTTTCTTGATATTTGTGTAGTCTATCTTGGAGTCACGGTCCTGGTCGAGATACGTGGCCATGGAATATTTCGGGCTTAAGAGGATTAGTGTGCAATGTGTGTCACTGCACAGAACACGGAATGTTAGAAAAAAAAGAACGATCGAAATCTAAGAAATCATATGTTACGGGGCGGTTAGGAGATGACTTACTCGGGAAAGTAAGGCACGACGAAGTTATCCTTATCTGGGTTTGCCAGAATGACGCCTTCGAGGTGTGAACTCGCGACTTGCCGGTCCCCAGCGCTGCCCAAGATCTTGGCACGCATGTAGAAGGGGTCGACTATCACAATGTCCGGGGTCTTGTCTCTAATGATCCGCATCTCCATACTCAGCGAAAACAGCCGAACGAAGGTGTAGTGCAGCGGATGAAGGTTAAGCATAGCAAAGATGTCATCAAATCACAGGACGATCGTACCCCCGACGGCGCTATCCACAAAGCCCTTGCCCTCTGGCACCTTGGCCACGAAAACCGGGTATGCCACATCATTCTCTCTGAGACGCCGCTTCTCCAAAGAAAAAACACTGTCATGCAGACTCCCATAGCACCGGTTGCAGCATTGAGCATATTTGTCGGTAGCATCGGCCTACCCGCCACATGCACCCTCCTCGAGATATCCTTAGGTGAAGGTGGTCCGTCCTGAGCACGGATCGTACTCGGTGCCGGTTGGCTCGCACTGGCGCCCTTGTTAGTCTTTCGTTTCCGTCCCTTCTTCTTGATCTGCTGTAATGGGATCGAGTTCTGCTCACAGACCGCCTTCTTGAGTGTGTTGGGGCTGATAATATTTGGCACCTCAGCTATCTGAGGCTCGGTGAAGGCGGCAGCTGGAGGCGTCTCCTGAGAACTGAACGCCAGACGACGCCTGTTGCAATTGGGTTTCTCCGCCGTACCAGCTAGATCGCGGTCGTCTTTTTGAGGGTTGGGTTCGTGAGAAGGAGGCCCGCAGAACTCGTCACCGTACCCATGTTCAGCAAAGTACTTATCGACGTTGGTAAATGTACCGTCGTCGTCCGGATCCTGTGCCATATGCATGTTCGGATCCTGTGCCATAGGGATGTCCGGCATGTCCGGTAGCGTTGCGGCGTTCTTGCCATGGCTTGGCGCTGACACGACTGGCGGTCTTGTCTGTGGGGTGGTGTCCCCCGCCCCCAAACGAATCTGGCTCTTCGGCCAAAGCAGGGGCCAGCTTACACAGGCGCTGAGGGTCATCACATCATCTTCGTTGGCCTCAGCGGGTCGAATCGGAGGTAACAACTCGTCGCAGCCTGGCAGCACCCGAACCAGTTCAACCCTATACAAGGTGGGTGGCATCGGATTACCGTGGAACACGCGGTTGCCCGGTTGAACGATTCTGCCCTTGGCGACATCGACCAACTCGCAGCCCACGAAGTGCAGGAGAGTGCAAGGAACATCGGTGGCGCCCTGCGAAAACATGTAGGGCGTCAGGGATGCCCAGTCAAAGGCAAGGAGATGAAGTCATCGGCCGAGAGGCTTAGTTACCGTGATGCCGTCGAGCTCGGCTAATGTCGAGGCACCGCCAACGGCGGGCGTGCACGTGCAACTGACGGAGGGGCCGCTTGCTGGCGAGGTGCCGGCCGGCATACACCCAGGTGCATTAAGCTCCAATGCCCGTGCCGGCGCCGGAGACACGAATACCGCCTCCGCCGGAGACACCAATGGCGCCGCCTGCGCGTTGTGCGAGTTGTTGGCCGTGAAGCTGGGAACCGGGGGAGGCCCCTGTTGGCCGCCCGCAATCCACGTCGTCAGCCCCTGAATCAAGGTAGGCACAATGGCGGTGAGCGTTGTTCCCAGTTGTTGTTGCACTTGCTCTTGGACAATCTCCGGAATCCGCGCCACTTGTGCCTTGAGTTCTTGAACCTCGCGCGACTGGCTTTCCGAGCTGGTCTTTTTCTCCTTTCGCCCACCAGCGGTATAGTATGACGACCATTTTGTGGACAAGACTTTGCCGGCCACACGACCAGCTGACGACGGCTTACTGAGCTTATCCTTGTTTTTCATTACGTTCAACGCCCTATTTAAAGGGGTGTCAAAAGGGGAGCTCTGAGATGACCCCGCGCTACTGCTTTCAGCCTCCTGCGGAGGGAATGTGAACCATTTAGAAATTTGGCTTCATTAATTAGAATGCAACCATATGGAGCTAATTACGTGGGGGTGTATTCCTTACCAGAACAAGCTCAAGCGCCCTGGTCTTCGGATCCGTGGTAAGCTCCTTTGTTACCGGGTCCTCCTTGTACCGGGCCCTGACAAAGTTCCTGGTCTGCTTGTCAGGGAATTTCTCGAAGCGGGGCGGTAGGCCTTGCTCGGCACGCTCCGCCACTCTCTCCAGCGTAGCTCAGCTCCCAGATCTCCTCGATCCTTCCGTAGTATCTATCCTTGTTGTTACCGGTGTAGGATTCCATCGTTACCCCGGAGTTCTGATAACCATCGCTCTTCATGTCCTTGTCCTCGGTGTAGAATGTGTAGCCGTTGATATCGTACGCCTCATACGTCATCAGGTTGTGCTCGGCGCCTTGTGACAAGGCGAATATGAGTTGTTCTTCCGCGGAAGAATCCTCATGTAAAGGGTACGACAGAAGCTTCTGCTTGAACCAACGCGTGAAACATGAGTTGTGCTCTTTGATTATATCTCCGTCTGTCCTCTGTTGGCCTCGGTCATTGTACGTCTTCTCAATAAACGTTTTGTGCTCTACCACCCAAGGATCGACCACATCTATGTGTTGTAGCGCGACTAAGTTTGCCCTTTCAAAGTCGGCGAGTCGACCATCGAAGTCGACATGCATTTCGCGGCGACCCTCACGGTGACCCCATCCAGCGAGCCTGCCGAGGTGCCTGTTGACGGGCAGACTAACGGGGTTCTCGATGCCTAGATAATTCGTGCAGTAGGAGATGCACTCTTCGGTCAGAAAGCCCCTGGCTATGCTTCCCTCTGGACGTGACATGTTGCGAACGTATCCTTTGATGACACCATTCATCCTTTCGAACAGCATCATGCTGTGCAGGAACGTCGGTCCGAGTTGGATGATATCCTCCACGATATGGACCAGCAGATGCACCATAACGTCGAAGAATGCGGGAGGGAAGTACATCTCAAGCTCGCATAGTATCACCATGATCTCTTCCTGTAGCCTTTTGAGTTGCCTCACGCCAACCGACTTCCGAGAGATGACGTCGAAAAAGTTGCATAGGCCAAATAGCGTTTCACGGACGTGCGCGTCCATGATCCCACGGATTGCAACTGGAAGTATCTGCGTCATCAGCACGTGACAGTCGTGAGACTTCATCCCGCTGAACTTCTGCTTCACTGAGTCTAGGTATCTGCTAATCTTCCCCACGTAACCGTAAGGAAGTTTTACTCCTACGAGGCAGGTGAAAAACTGATCGATCTCCTCCTGACTTAGAGTGAAGCACGCGGGAGGGAAGTCATTTCTGGTCTTCTTGGCCTTTTTGCCTTTGCGACGACTTTCCGTGTCCTGCTTCGCCTCATCATCATCATCATCATTAGCGCGAAGCTCCTCCCTGATGCCCATTGATTTCAAGTCTGCCCTTGCTTTCGGCCCATCTTTGGTCCTCTCTGGCATGTTGAGCAGGGTACCAAGCAGACTCTCGCACATGTTCTTTGTGATATGCATGACATCAAGGCTGTGAGGCACACGGTGGATCTTCCAGTACGGCAAGTCCCAGAAAACAGACCTCGTTTTCCATACCTTCAGCTGTGGCTCTAGCGCCTTTCGCTTCTTTCCCGGCTCTGGCGCCTTTTGCTTCTTTCCCGGCAGTGGGCAATCTTTCCAATTTTTCAACAGCTCGTCTATTTCCTCGCCGCTCCTCGTCCGCGGGCGTCTTCGGGGTTCGGTTTCACCATCGAACAGATCCTTGCGTTTCCTCCACGGGTCATCGTCGCGAAGCCACCTTCGATGTCCCATGAACACGGTTTTCGAAGACCCGGGATCTCTATCTAGCTGGCGATACGTTGTGTCATCCATGCACCTGACACATCCAGAAAATCCGTGGACCACCTGCCCCGCGAGATATTCGAAACCGAGATAGTCGTGCACCGTCGTGGGCAGTGCGGCTCTCATAGGGAAATATTCTTTCTCTGCGGCGTCCCACGTATTGGCTGGCGTTTTCCACAGCGTGTCTAGCTCCTCTTCCAGCAGCCCCAGATACAGATTGATGTCGTTCCCTGGTTGTTTCGGCCCTTCAATTAGCATACTCATGTGAATGTACTTCCTCTTCATGCACAACCAGGGGGGAAGGTTGTACATCCACACAAACACAGGCCAGGTGCTATGTGTGCTTCTCTGGCTGCCAAACAGATTGACTCCATCGGTGCTCGCGCCCAGCACGATGTTCCTTGGATCGTTCCCAAATTCTGGGTGTTCGAAGTTCAACGCTTGCCACTGGCTCCCATCCTTAGGTGACTCAGCATCTTGTCTTTTTATGTATCTCCGGATCATTTGCGTCATCTTCTGGCTTCTTCTCCTCCCTATCCGCGTGCCAATGCAGGAGCTTTGCTACCTTAGGGTCCGCAAAATACTGCTGCAGACGAGGAGTGATCGGAAAGTACCACACCACTTTTCGAGGAGCTTTCTTCCTCTTCTTGTATCGAGTGACGCCGCACACCGGACATATGGTAGACTCCGTGTGCTCGTCCCGATAAATGATGCAATTGTTCATGCACACATGGTATTTCACGTGCGGTAAATCCAGAGGACACACGATTTTCTTCGCCTCCTCGAAACTGGTCAGGCACTTGTTCCCCTTGGGATGACGTTCGTGCCAGAATGCATGTTCTCGTCGAAGCATGCGTCGGTCATTTTGTGCTTTACCTTCATCTCCAGAGCCATGAGCGTTACTTTCAGGCGGGTATCCTCAGGCCTGCATCCTTCATACAATGGAGTAACCGCGTCTATCTCCAGTTGATCCAGCTTGGCTTTCTCTCGGGCGGCAGCTCTTGCATTATCCGTCTGCTTGAGAAGCAGCTCTTGAATATGAGGGTCCTGCACCCAGCCCATCGATGGTCCATCGTCGTCTGCTCCGCCGGCATCTTCATCTTCATGATCATGCCCTTCGTCTGCTCCCGCATCTTCCTCATCATCATGTCCGGCATCTTCTACATGATGACTGTGTACAGCATCGCCGTCGTGATCATGTCCTGGAGATTCTTCGTCTTCTCGCCCGCCTGAGTCGCGGTGGTTGTCTTGCTGCCCATCCTCATTTCTTGCCCGACCCCCATGGACGACTTCATAGTCATCTTCATCACCTTGCCACCGATAGCCATCCATGAAACCACGCAAGAGCAGGTGGTCCCGCACCTGCCCGGAATCCGGGTCCGCAATAAGGCTCTTCA
The DNA here is from genome assembly GCF_002575655.3 of Aegilops tauschii subsp. strangulata. Lineage (NCBI taxonomy): Eukaryota > Viridiplantae > Streptophyta > Magnoliopsida > Poales > Poaceae > Aegilops > Aegilops tauschii. The sequence goes on from NC_053036.3 coordinate 502,964,246, forward strand.
GCTTGCATCTTCGACACGGACATCTTATCTCTGTCTCGTTCTTTTCAAGCATCTCGGCCTTCGCGGAGCTCAAAAACCTATTCACGATGCCTTCGGTCATCGTGCGGACCATGGTCGCCTGCGGGGTAGAGCAAAACGATATTTTAGAACCAAGAAAAAATTCGGCATGACTTTCCCTAAAAATAGGACCAAAAAGAATGCATAGTGCCAAAATTCTCGCCGAAACGGAAATGAATCAACATTCCGGCAAAATATTGGCAACTATCGCATTTCAAATACCGGTACCTGCAAACACAAACATATATGCAACAACACAAACATACATAGATCTAGCTAGGACATAAAAAGTGCATGTGCACGTTGTTGGAGGGAGAACAACATAAAGATAGCTTCCCCCTTACTTACCTATCAAAAAAAGGGGCTTTAACCACGTAATTTGGATGAATTTATGGTGCAAATGAGGTGAGGAGGAGGAGGCAGCCGAGACAAGCTAGGAGGAGGGAGGAGAGAATGAAGTGGGGAAAGTGAGTGGGTAGGTGTGGCTGTCCAAAATATCTAGCTCGTCCCAGGTTACTAATGGCGCACCACCACATAATGCGCCATTAGTAACCCTGGTTACTAATGGCGCACCTGCTGGTGGTGCGCCATTAGTAGTTTTGCAAAAAAAACACTAATGGCGCACGAGGGAGCAGTGCGCCATTACTAGCTTAAACTAGTAATGGCGCACTGCCCCAGGTGCGCCATTAGTAGTTTTGCAAAAAAGTAAAAAATAAAAAAAATATTGTAGTGGCGCACTATGTTGCTGGTGCGCCATTACTAGTTATAACTAGTAATGGCGCACTATGTCCTGGTGCGCCATTAGTATGTCTGGCAAAATAAAAAAAAATTGTTACTAATGGCGCACCGTGTGTCTGGTGCACCATTAGTGTATTTCACACTAATGGCGCACCAGCACATGGTGCGCCACTGCTACATAGCAATGCCGCACCACATGTCGGGTGCGCCATTAGTGGCCATTCCATCTATAGCCCTTTTTCCTAGTAGTGATATCATTTGTGTGTGAAAGAAAACGAGGTTAAACGAGACTCAGATAAAGAGAGCGAGATTGAGCGAGTGTGGCCCGCCGTGCGGAAGAAGGAGTGAGACAGTCTCGTGGGAGTGACCTAGATATACAACGTGCGTGTGTGCGCACGAGAGGTTGGGGGGCTAGATAGGCAATGCATGTATTTAGTGCGAGAGGGTGAGAGGGAGAGGGGGGAGAGAGAGAGAGAGCTCGGCATGGGGTGCAATGGCGGGTGTGTGAGGTAAATACATTTGGTAACAGAGTGGAAAAAGGGGTTGTGTAGTTGAGAGACTTAGAGATTGAAACATGGAGAGAAAGAATGAACATGTGTTGGAAACCGATAGCTTCCTAAGGTGGTTCGGAGAGGAAGATTGACCGATACAGGAAGTATGTAGCGTTTGTGCGGGGGGGGGGGGGGGGGGGGCTAAAACAACATTTGAATGTACATAGTACGAGACTTAATATCGATGTTTCAATTCGGTGTACATTGTAAGATTTGAACCGAGGACCAGGCATACGGGTAATTATTTCGAATTCGTGCCATACTAAGTTTCGAAAAGTTGACATTGACTCAGTTTGTTGTGCTATTTTGTAGGTCATATGTTTGAATCCATCCAAAAGTTTTCTCACTACCATGGTGTTCATCATATACATATGAATTTGTATTAAAAAAGTAGCGTCGATACAGTGAAATGCGAAATCCATGTTAGAATTGGAGATCGCTACGTGACACACACTCTAATTCAAATAACTAACTACGTGACACACACTCTAATTCAAATAACTAATTATGTGACACACACTCTAATCCACGTTAGCGTGGGTACCGTTTCAATTTTTTCTCAAATAACTCATTAATTAATTTATAGTACTCCCTCTGTTCACTTTTATAAGACCTTGAAGACATTTCAGACAATGTGCAAAACAATTCATTTTAAGTTGTCTGAAACGACTTACAAAAGTGAACGGATGGAGTATCTCGTTTCGAATGACTAATTATTGCAAGGAAAACACGGGCATGGTAATACATACAGATTCGTTTGCAAATGAAAGAAGATTCGTTTGCATTCTCAAATGTAGGTGCACCAGGCAGACCAAGGTCGTGTCGGGGTGGACGCTGCTTCGGTGCCTTAAAGGCAACTGCCTTTGGGTCACTGACATGTGGGCCAGCCACCTGTTGGGCCCACATGTCATGGACACAAAGGCAGGTGCCTTAAGGCACCGAAGCATAGTCTTGTTCGGATTGAAATATCTGGCGGCCCCAATTCCAGGCCTGCAAAATCTCTCTTCTCCACCGTCCCCTTCCGCGCCCAGTTGCTCAAATCCCTAATTCGCCGCCAACCCTCGAATCGCCCCTCGTCTCGTCTCTTTCCCCACCGTTCCCCACCTCTGTGCCGGACGACGACGACGAAGACGACGGTCGCGCTTCACCACCGCACCGGAGCTACCTCATCTACGCCCTCGTCCACCGCACCGGGTGGTCCACCGACAACGTCGGCCGCCGCAACTGACGTGCCTCACAGACACCGAGTTCCACCGCATCAGGTGCGCTTCACCGACGCCGTCTCCCAGCTCACCGGGGCTACTTCACCGAGCACATCGTCGCACCTCCGCCCCCCGAGGCCGTTGGGGCTTCACCAACGGTCTCGTCCACCGCATCGTAGCGCTCCGCTGCCACTCAAGATCTGCATCCGTGCGCGGCCAGCCAACGCCAGTGCATCACCCTCAACGGCTCTGAAGTGACCCGCACTCTAGCTAGGCGAGCATGCCCAAACGGCGGCCCGAACTAGGTATCCACACATCACTCCCTTGTGCGTTGTTCCGACGATGTTTGGATATCCTTTCACTGCTCTCTTAGCTTACACGCCTATGCAACTCTGACTTTAACTCTTATTTCTTCTGGCGATATCATCTGAAACAAGCAAATCCATTTTTTAGCGAAGCATGACGGCGCTACGGGATCTGGTACACATCCTGCACACCCGTATAACCTTGTAAGTATCTGTCCTCCGGTACAACATCAAGGTCGATTCCTCTTATTTGATCAACCATTCGCCGTGTCAAAAATGCAGAGGGGGATGCAAGGAGCACAAGGCCTGCACATCCAAGCAAGTGGTAACATGGACTTGTACATGGAACATCCCAAGCGCAAGCAGAGCTGCAGTGAGCCTGTACAACGAGCTAGCATAAGTGCCTGCATTTCATTTAATTCATACTGGCGTTCGTGTATGATTTGTGTGTAGTGGCTGATCCACAAATTCAAGTTACCAGGGGCAAACATTTAACTTAAAAAATACGAAGGCAGTTGCACTCCGGAAATCAACATAACTTGAGAAATGTGAAGCTACATGCACTTTGAAAACCAGCTAATGATCCAAAGTAGTTCAGATTATAAACACTAAATGATGCAAGCACCAAAAAACACAAAATGCAACATGGTGTACAAGGACCACAAACATGGTCTGTACCTGCTTGAATTATTCGTTCTCTGGCTGAAAATATCGAAGTGTAATTGCACGTATAACCAGTGCGCAAACTGCATATCAATATATCTATCCTGCACAAGTATGGCAATAGTTTCAAACAACATATTAGAAAAGTATTTATGCTATGTTGTCATGATACGGGGACTTTCTGGTAGATGGCCTCGACGTTTCCTCAAGCTATGAAAATGCACTATAATTTGCTTGTCATCAATGCCTGCAAATCTCTGTCTCTCTCAACATAGTAGATCATCATTAGACACTAAATCCTTCAATGAGCTTGCAAAATTCTTGCATTAGATCCCTCATTAGACACTATATGTTCATCACCAGGAGCATGTAAAATGTTTGCATCAAATCCTTCATTAGCAGTCTGTTCATTCCCTACATACAAGCAGTTTTACAACACCGTCAGGTTTAACTATTGGCCAGAAATTGAAGAGTTGAATTAGATATAATCAGGGATGTGATGTACCTGCTCGTTGCGCATGCTACTCTTGCAAGCTGCGACTGTCCGTTTGCGCAAGCTCGATGCCATGCCCGTGCTGCCGCCGCTGCCTCCCACGCAGGCTACACCCAGGGTTGGATCTTCATCTTCTTGTCATTCCGTTCGCTTGAAGCCCGGCGACCGCCCTCCAACGAGGGCGCGAGGAAGTGCTGTGTCGGTCTGTCCAGTGGCGGCTAGGTTAGGAGCGAACCAGACTGGAGGCTGGAGCGAATGAATTAGGATTTTTCCTGCTGTCGATCGATATGGGAGGCGCTCGTTTGGGCCGCGAGCCTGCTATAGGGCCTGCCTTGCACTTACGTTATTGGCCCATCCAAATTGAAACATTTTTCTTCATTTTTTACATTGCCTGCTCGTGCGTTGGGACGAACAAAACTAGCGTGGGCCAACCTGGACGACTCAAACTAGGGGCACACTTTCCAGCCACCTGAGGCGGCCGCCCATACCAGCCCCTATGGTGGCGTCGCCCCTTTTTGCGTGTATGATTGGATAGTGAAAAATATTCCAGTGGCGCTTTTAATTTACCGACGGAATGGTTGAATTGCTTGTTTCTATGAACTGAGTTCGCCAATAATGTGAAGGATGCCAGTCTTTTCATCCTATTGTAGATTGCTTAGATCTCGATATGCCAAAAGTAATCACATGAAATATATAGTAAAAGCCAGTGTGATGTGTTTGGCTACAACTAGTCTGACTACACGTCCTCATATAACATATCAAGGACGCACCATCTTACCAGATTAACCATTCGACTTACCCATGCAGTGTGGGAAGAAAGAAGTGTTGGGACTGCGTATCCAAGCAATTGATGCCATGGACTCCTTCGTACAACCTTGTAAGCGAAAAAGAAGTTGCAGTGTGCCTGTACAAAGAACTAGCGTAAGTTCAGTTACCTGCTTCTCGGAATTTTAGTTAGCCACTTATTGCAAAATTGTTCAATTACGTTGCTTGGCTTAATTTAGTTTGCTACTGATTACACAATGGCACAGCCTGTTAATCATATTGTAGATTGCGCCTATCTATGTGTTTGATACTTACTGTTAAGAATTACCTGTTTGCCTTAACTTAAATATCTACTTGTTTGTTTAACTGCTTTGCTGCTGCAACAGCGGGTTACAATGATGTTTATAACTACTTTGCAGCATCCAATTGAAACTCTTTAATTCCTTGTTTGTTTAACTGGTTTGCTGTTATAACTCCCAGTTGAGATGTTTTGCTAACTTCAACTTTTCTGAATCCAATCGGAACTTTAATGGCAAAACAGGTTAGCCCAAGATCAAAGAGCGAGGTCCCCATGGACGTTGCATCATCCCACAGCAGTGGCACCGGCCCAATCGTGCATTATGAATTGCTAACTGTTGATGCTCTAGAGGCTAAACTAGTGGTAGAAAGAGATTCTGCTTCTGCACATAGAGATGAAGTTGACATGTTGAGGAAGCAGACAGCACAATCACAAGCAGTACTCAAGACAACCATTAAATATTTGGTGGATTTCACAACGAAGCAAGCTGAGACTGACCAGATTGTTAAGGTCCTGAAGGAAAAAAGGAAATTAAATTCCTACTTGGTAAATCATAGGTGAAATGTTCTTTCCATAGTTGAATAACCTTTGTGTTGTCTGTTCATGTAATCAATCAAACCATTTGTTTTAGAGATCATGTACTAATTTTTTTTTGTTTTTTGTTTGTAATTTTATTTGAGCACAAGTCTGTATCAATTGATAAGACTCGGAGACATTTCATTTGGATTGCTGTGCCAGACCTACAAATATGCCAATCGGGCTGAATGTGCATTCAGCAATAGTAGTAGTATAGATGGACCATAAGTGGCACGCATTGGAAAGGGCCAAGATGCTGGCTAAAAAAAGGATGCTGTTGTAGCCAAAAAAAAAGTACAGTGGCCTGGCTTATGTATGTTAGTTGATATTATTGATCCATATACTCTATAAGTGTTTATATGTCTGTTAGTTCTGTACATTCTTGGTTGATTGACTCGGTATTTGAATCTTGATACATCGCTTGTGTACATATCTAAATGGGAGTACACATTATGTTGCGTGTGACATTTGAGTTGGACATGAAGTGTTCCAAATATTCGAATTCACCTTAAACTGGATTCTAGTTTCTGAATTTGAGTATCGGCATTTGTAAACCATATTCATATATGACAGTGGAATACATCTTTGTCGTCCTTTTGAAGATATATAAAAACACATAGAATGATTTATAAAGATTCATATAGGAATACAAAATGGATTCGAATTTAGTTGCCAGGGTAAACGTGGATGCTTATTGTCCCAAAATTCGAAAGAAGCAGCAAAATGTCCACTCCCACGTCGGCTGCCCGAAGCCAAGTGTTTGGGAGATGGAAATTACTGTCTACCCATTACACGGACAATCCATCGGCCCGATTTCCACTGCTCTAAATAGGGGTAGGTTAGTAACTTCAATTAGACGTGACACGACCGCCTCTGAGTCCATTCCGACACGGTGGGCGTCAAACATGGGCGGCAAAACTCACTTGATTCAAGCTCGTCCGAAAGACCTCTGTTTCTCCCTCCATTCCCCATTCATACACGGTGGGCGGCAAAACAAACTCGACTCGGCCGAAATCGATGTAGGCAAATATTTTCAATAGGGGCAGGTTTGTAACTTCACTCAGACGTGACACAACCGCCCTACCTGTCAGCCCCGTTCATACACCGTGGGCGCTAACCATGGGCGCCAACCCACCCTCTCCTCGCCCGAAATCGCTCTGGGCAAATATTGGCGAGATGCGAGATTACCGTCCTATCCCCAACCGACGAGACGTCCAAATTTTAAACGGGGGCTAAGTTCGTAACTTTCCCATATTTCAGACAGGCGCGTCCCAAAAACATGGTTCACCGTACCTCTCCCTCCATTTTCCCATTCATACACCGTCCGCGCTAGAACACCCCATCCCCACACCAGCCTCCGTCCGCCACCCCATCCATCGCCGCCGTCCTCCACCACATCCATCGCCACCGTCCTCCACCATGCTGGAGCGCCTACCAAGACCGCGTCGTCCACTGCTAGAGATGGACGTTTCTCATCCACGGCGACGGACCAATAGCCTTGCATCACGTCCTCTCGCTTCATCGGCGCCGTCGTCCTCTTTGCCGGGGCCGCTCACACGACCCTTCTCTTCCACCGCAACGGGACTTATCCCCCGATGCACCCATCTACTGTCGCAGATCTGCTGCAACGCCACCGACAGCCATCGCACCCCCGATGCCTACACGGCGCCGCAAGAGAGGTGGTACTTCATATCTCCTCAACTTTTTGATCTCAACCAGAAAATAGATCTTAACTTGGTTACTCTACTTTCTTTTCAGCTCTTAGAATTTAGTTCTTAGTTCGAAGCAAACAATGGATGCTAAATATCATTTCTCCGGTTTGCAGCTTCAAATCTACCATGGCACAGCCATAATACGGTTTAATTGATCATGCTTAGGGTTTAATTGATCATGTTGGTTCCGTGGTGGTTTCTTTAATAGAAATCGGAGGGGAAACCCTCTTTTGCTAAAAAAAATATGCTTAGAGTTTCCCCCTTTTATGATCACTATACGATCAGAATACGTGCTTCGTGTCATAATAACACTGCTCCACCCATCAAGCTAAACAAGCTTAGTTGTTCAAATACGAATCTGATATTATTAAAACAGAGTTGTTTGATTGGTCAGCTAAATGTTCCTAAATTAGTTTCGAAAATGCATGTTCGCCGCTCGGGTGTGTATCTCTACAGGGTGCCCACTGTGGGCCGGCCCACCCTGGGATTTTGGGTCGTCCCAGGCCCCGATTCCCCTCTGTTCTGCTGCGCGCTTCCGATCTCTACTCGCCCCCAGCCGCCTGCCTCGCCGGCGACTTGCCGTCCCCAGACGGCATGACTCTAGGAGGAGACGCCGGACTAACAGGAGGCCAGGAGCCGCTCGCCCAACAGCGTCACCGCTGCCCGGGTGCGCCGCCGTGCCTACCTTCCCAGTCCGTTCAGGGCTCAGGCGTGCGGCACCCACCAAGCCAACCCGATTTATCCTGAGATACGTCCTCAACACTCAGCAGGCACTCCTCATCACCCATTTTCTAATTGATTCATTACTCATTAGGCAGGACTGTCATTAGGGTTTGTTGTGTGCTCAGTGCTACCTACACTTAATGGTTCAGATGTATTTCGGTAATCTTTAGTACCTCTAAAGTTCACAGGGTTTTCAAAATTCCGGCCCTCGGAACAGAAACTAGTCATTTTGGATTGTTGGTCGTAGTGACATTGACCCAGATTATTACTGCAAGCCAGGTTTGTTGACAATTTTACTTGTCTTTATTACTCATTCGATATAATATCCAATTATTCACGTCGATTAGTTGCAAACAATAAGTGCTAGACAAACTTCTTCATTCCGATTTTGGACGGTCTCTTACTGCAGTTACAATTCTGCATACTTGTCCTAGTAAGCTCACAAGTAAATGATTGATTCACTACATCTATGCTTGCCTTTTCATATTTGTTGTCAATATTCTTTTAGGGTGGACCACCCTGTTTCTAAATACTGGAACCGTAGACATGAGTGAATAGTATTTCTCTATGTGATCTCTTCCATCATGTGTGGGTAACGAACACTGCATTGTATAGAAAGAAAGTGTCATTTCCAGCTTTTACATAGGTTTCGATCTTTTACATGGAATACAATCTGCCTACTTGCTTTGTGTCGCACTACCAACACTCCACCCTTGAAGCTAAACATTGCGCCACTCATAATTGCTTAGTTTATTTGTTCAAATACGAATTTCATATGATTCTAATGTTCCTACTTCAGTTTTGAAATGTGTGCCTGCCTATTATAGAGACATAAGGGGTTTGTATTTCTGTGTGTGGTCTGGTTAGCACGGTTGGGGAGGTGAACTTTGCATATGCAGGGGTTTATAGGGAGACACTCTCCGAGTTGAATCCGCAATGCATTCCATAGATAATCTGACTACTTTTTATGTTTTCATGAATCTCAGATTCTGAACAACATCATAATGATTATGAGCTTGCGCGCATGAAAAGAATAAAGCAGAACAATGCCATGGCTGTCAAACTTGGCATTAAGGGACTGAAATCAAGTCTGGATGCAATGCAATTCAAACGCTCTCCACCTACAGATTCATGCTCATAATATGATCCTAACAGTGATTCTGAGCTAGAGGGAGACCTAAGTCAATGTAGCTCCCTAGTGGAGGAGTCAGAGGAAGATGCCCTATCTTATTCACCCATCAAGGTACTTGCTCTAACTTTCCAAGGTTACATTGCTCGCACATATCTTGCAACTGATGCTTTGCATTGCTTCTACTTTGTTGAACTGCCATTAGCTTAGTTTACACATCGTGTATGTGAATACGCCCTGCCGATCCACTTTCAGTACATATTCCATCTATCATCATACCATATTTATCCATTCAAATGCTGTTCTTGTGTATCAGACGTTCAAAAGGAAGAGGGCGATTGCTGATCATGGAGGAGCACAAGCAAAGTATTTGGAAAAGGTAGTGGCACCTGATAAATCAAATAGCCCATTAGGTGTAGTTGCAATATCACCTGACCCACAAAATACCCCAACTCTAGCAGACTCTAGCCCTACTACACTGGTCATTTCTGATGCCCCAACTCAGCAGACCCCAACTGCAGCAAACAGTATGATTATGCCAGTTGACATAGCACCAGCTGTACGATGCAAAACCCCCATTCCAGCAAAGAGTACACCAAATCCATTTGCCAAATCCCTTTTCGAACCAGAGAGAGCCCCAATTGCAGCAAATAGGACCCCTGTTCCATTTCTTCCCAGTTTAGAAGACGAAGCTTATGCTGTTGTCAGGAACTTTGTGCACATCTTTCCTTCATGGAAAGATTATACCGCAGACACAGAACAATTTCCAGTCTTCCTCCGCAACTTACGTGTAAGTAATGTACTAATGTTATTCATGGTCATTACTGCATATGTTTCTGCTGACAGAAGACACAAGATTTCATTCTTTTAAATAGGCGAGGAGCAAACTGGATTGTGATGACGAGCAAGGGTTGGTTGCCCTTTTCAAGCACTCGTTGATGAAGTATCGTTCCTACCTGAGGCAAGCGAACTTCGATGGCAAGCCTCTGAACGAAATTTCTGTAAAGTCTCTGGTGCTACATTTATCGGACGGTGACTGGAATAATCTTGTTACACATTGGTCTCGGCTGCAGCGTAAGGTACTGTCTATGATATCACATCACAATTTGAACTACATTTCTGCATTTGCCTTAATGTCTCACTTGTACGAAAACTGTTAGCAGAAGAACATTCGTTCTCAAGGGACCACAGAATCTCGCAACTATACCACACACTGCATTGCTCTTGTGAGTACCCTTGCCCTGTATGACCATACTTACTTTCATAGTTGTTTGATTATGTAGCATCACTGCACAGGTTAGCCTCTTAATCGTCCATTTGGTGGACATTATAAGATCCGTATGGACTCTTACATAAATTTAGAATCAACCCAATGATTTTGAAGAGGTTTAGCTCTGTAGTCCTCTTGTAAGGACTGAACGTGGTCTATCACTGTACTTACATTAACAGCTACTCCCTCCGTCCCATAATATAAGAACGTTTTGTACAGTACACTAGTGTTCAAAACACTTGTATTATGGGAAGAGGGATTGGTTCATTTTGTAGCATTCTGCATCTTATCTCCCTCGGCCACCATTTACTAAAAAAGATCAGATCTATATTTAATCTTACCAACAAGTAGAATACAAAGACAATGCCAATGCAGAAGTGTAGCCCATTGCTCTTGTCAGTACATTTTGTCCTGTAATGCTTGTACTTCCAGGGATTGGTACTTGATTATGTAGCATCAATCTGCATCTTATCTTCATTATCCTTTATCCCTTCCAGTATTATCATATCTATAATTACTCTCTACAAAATGTAGAGTACAGGCAATGCTTATGAAGAAGATTCTGTGCTGAAATTCTTGAGTTATCCTTCCCTTGACATGGAGAAGGGCATTATAAAGCCGGTGTTAACTGTTAATGTAAGTCAGTCCTTCTAAAGCCTTTATCCTCAACTGCTGTTTAATTTGCTCATACTCCCTATCGTTTACTGCTGTTTAGTTTGCTGTTTCTACCAAAATGCATGTTCGTAAGAACCGTAAGTTCTAAGTTTTACTTGTAAAACCAAATTCCTTATTCATACCATGCACATTACTTAATACTCCCTATATGTATGCTTTTTTTTGTGGATCTATAATCCAGTGTGTGGTGAAGCAGCCCACGTTTGCACCTTGTCATCTCCTGTTTTATCTTACCGATGTGGCTGATGATATGAACAACATGCCATGCACATTATCCAAAATAGATACAATGATTTTCTTTGCCCTTCATCTATGCTTGTTATGTTGACATGGCAATCCAGTAGTGTGGTGAAGCTCCCCGCATCATGAACAATGCCAAATTATGCTATTGATATTTTGAACTTACTCTTTATTTTCTAATTTGAAATTGGATAGAATTGACAGAACAGTTATCATCTTTGTTTATACACGTGCAAAACCTGTCATCTCTCTGCTTTGTTTCAGGGTGATATGCCTGATGGCATGCACAAGTCTGCTGAAGGCTGTGAGACTAACCCAACATATATTGCAACAAAGAAGGCAAAACATCTTGAAGATAGCGAGACAACCCCAAAGTCTTGTCTTGATGCAGTGTTCAAGTTACTTGAGACTAACAGTCAGACAAGCTCACAGAATTCATTGTCTGAGTCAGTTCGACTTCTTCAGTCCCAAGTTCTAGCAGAAAGGCATTCTTCAACTCAACTTCGACTTGAAGTCCTGTCTCTAAGAAAGATTGCGGAGAACACCAATGAGAACCTCATTGCTAAACAGCTACACCTGGAAGCTATGACCGACATGCTAGGCCGGTCAGCCTTGCTCAGCAGCTTGCGCAGCAGTTCCCCCGCAAGGCTAAGCTTTCTTGAACTGTCTTGGAAGTGGTCTCGATTTAGTATTATTTTGTTACGCTGCAATGGTGCCCAGTTTTTGTAATCTGCTTCTTCGTTGCGCTTTATGATCACTCGTGGCGAACTTTGATGCCCAGTGGATGTAATATGTGTAATAGCCGTGATAGCCTAGCATAAGTTGCTTGCTTATTTATTTCCTTGTTGTCTTGTTTATTTGTTTGCTTGTAGTCATTGCAGTTCTTTTTCCGCGGTTTGCTAGTGGCTGCAATAACCTATTTTTTAAAACTAGGCCACAATAACCATGGGCTAATATTTACTGTAGTGACACTGGGCCTCCTACGGGCTGTAGAAACAGTGGGCCTTCTACGGGCCATAGAAACAGTAGGCCTTATACGGGCCGTAGAAACAATGGGCCTTCTATGGGCCATAGAAACAATGGGCCTTCTACGGGTCGTATCATCAATGGGCCTTATACGGGCCATATGATCGATTGGCCAAACATGGGCCAATAACAGGCCGCATTATGGCCGTAAACGGGCTAGAGTTGGAATCGTCCGTTCATGGGCCGACCATAACGGGCCATCGTTAATAGGCCGTATTTGATGACGCTATGAAAACGGCCCAACGTATTAACGGACCACAAACGGGCCGACTGTAACCACGGGCTGAATTTGGCCCACAAGCAGAAAATGACAGTAACGGGTCGTAAGTAAACGAATGCTGGAAATGAGCCCAAGAATAAATTGGCTCTGAGAAGGCCGAAAGATAACATGGGCTGGAAACGGCCCAACGGAATAACGGGCCGTTAATGGGTATAAAGTGATACACTGTTCATTACGGGCCAGTTTCACCACGGGCCGTTAATGAGTGTAAAGTGATACACTGTTCATTACGGGCCAGTTTCACCACGGGCCGTTAATAGGCCAAGAGTTACATAGGGCCTCATATGGGCCGAAAGACGTCATGGGCCATACATGGGCCAGAAGTGAAAACGGGCTGGAATCATATTGGATGGCCCAGATGACGCTACTGGGCCTAATTCGGATAGGGCGTAACGGGCCTTGGGTTAGCGGGCTGTAAATGGGCTATATGCGAACAGGCCATTAACAGGCTTTCCATGGGCCGGCCCGCCACCTTTTGACCAAGACAAATGGGCCGGCCTTTTCACAGGAATGGGCCTCTGTTGGGCCGTGCCACGTGTTGATGTATCATAGGCGCCTTCTGTCCAATGAGTGGATGACATCTGTCCCAACGATGAGCCGACACGTGTTTCCTCCAGCCAATGATGATTTTATACGTGGGAAATTCCCATTGGTCGGGGCTATTAAGGGGTTATCGGATCCAAAACCCGACCCGATGGCTTAACGGCGTTCCGTTATGGTGGATGCCACGTGTCGGTCACCCTTGACGAAAGCACTTCTGTGACGCGCGATTTATCGTCATGGAAGTGGACACTTCCGTGATGATAATTTTGGTAATGCCATGGAACACTTCTACGACAGCACAGGTATGACTATCTTGATTCTGTCATAAATTTGTCATGGATGTACATGCATGACAAAAAACGCGACCTACTGTGACAAACACGTATCATCACGGAAGTGTATTTTTTTGGGATAATTAGATTTATGCCCCTAGTTGTGTCCCACTTGTCTGTTTTACCCCTAATTCCCAAAAGTCACTGGTTCTGTCCAAGTCACTTTGCTCCAATTATGCTTTTGCCCTTTGATCGTTTGAGCATCAGTTTGAAAACTTCATAACTAATTCATACTAAATCAGAAAAATGCAAATAAGATACCAAAATGTTCAAAAAAACATCACCTATATGTCAGTGTCATTTGCATTCCTGAAAAAAGTGTTGGAAAGTGCCCATCCGAGTTTTAGCTCTTATGCTACCACCATGAATAGTAAAATCAAAAAAAGTTCAAAAAAATAAAAAAATTGGTGGCAAAGAATGACAATTGTTTTAAGTGCCTGCCAAGTTTCACCAGGGAATAACATTCATGGGTGCCGCGGCAAAAAAACAATCAACACTCCAAAATAGATTATTTTTTTGCCACGACTTCCACGAACGTCGTTCCCTAATGAAACTTGGTAAGCACTTAGAACATTTGTTGTTCTTCGCCACCATATTATTTTTGAATTTTTTTAGAGTTCACTATTCATGGTGGTATCAAAAGAGCTAAAACTCGGATGTGCACTTTCCAACACTTTTTTCATGAATGCAAATGACACTGACATATAGGTGATGTTTTTCTGAACATTTTGGTATCTTATTTGCATTTTTCTGATTCAGTATGAATTAGTTATGAAGTTTTCAAACTGACGGTCGAACGGTCAAAGGGCAAAAGCATAAGAGGAGCAAAGTGACTTGGATAGAACCGGTGACTTTTGGGAATTAGGGGTAAAACAGACGAGTGGGACACAACTAGGGGCATAAATCTAATTATCCCATTTTTTTGTAGTGCCCAGACTGCAAACGGCCAAGTAATTGGAATCATCGTCAATTCTTGAGCCGACACATGAGCTCATCGTGAAAATTTCTGGCAACCATCATAGTTGCTGACCAGATCCTCCGCATCCGCATGAGCCGTTAGCCAATACAAACCATGACGGAAAGCTTTGGCCACAAGAGATTTTTAACTAACATGATGACCACAATCGCCTTCATGGATCTCATGAAGAATTTCTTGACCTTCCTCAGGCGAAACACAACGTTGAAACGCCCCAGTAACATTGCGATGATGCAACTCACCATTAGCAATAGTCATCGACTTAGACCGCCGGACGATTTGTCTAGCCAAGGTTTCGTCCTCAGGCAACTCGCCCCGGGTCATGTAAGCCAAATATGGCACTGTCCAATCTGGGATGACGTGAAGAACCGCCACCAATTGTGCTTCCGGGTCTGGGACAGCTAAGTCTTCCTCTGTGGGTAACTTAACAGAAGGGTTATGCAAAATATCTAAGAAAGTGTTAGGTGGCACCGGCTTACGCTGAGACCCCAGCCGGCTTAAAGCATCAGCCGCCTCATTCTTTCCTTAATCAATATGCTCCACTTGATAACCTTTGAAGTGTCCAGCGATAGCATCAACTTCACGGTGATAAGCCGCCATGAGAGGATCCTTAGAGTCCCACTTGCCTGACACCTGTTGATCCACCAAATCTGAGTCGCCGAAGCACCTTACCCGGCTTAAGTTCATCTCCTTAGCCATCCGAAGACCATGGAGCAAGGCCTCATACTCAGCTGCATTGTTAGTACAGGGAAACATCAACCGGAGCACATAACAAAATTTGTCACCTCGAGGGGAAGCTAAAACAACTCCAGCCCCCGAGCCTTCCAATTGCCTGGACCCATCAAAGTGAATAGTCCAATATGTATTGTCCGGCTTTTCCTCAGGCGTCTGCAGCTCTATCCAATCGTTGATGAAGTCCACCAGTGCTTGAGACTTAATAGCAGTGCGTGGCACATACTTTAAGCCATGAGGCCCAAGTTCAATGGCCCACTTGGTGACTCGTCCTGTGGCCTCTCTATTCTGAATGATGTCTCCCAAAGGAGCAGAACTTACCACAGTGATGGGGTGACCCTAGAAATATTGCTTAAGCTTCCGGCTCGCCATGAACACCCCATAAACAAGCTTCTGCCAATGTGGGTATCTTTGCTTAGACTCAATAAGCATCTCACTGATGTAGTAAACCGGCCGCTGAACCGGATGCTCCTTGCCAGCCTCCTGGTGCTCCACCACAACTACAACACTGACAACGCGTGAGTTAGCAGCCACATATGGCAATAAGGGTTCCTTATCAATGGGAGCCGCAAGGACCGGCGGTTCAGATAACTGTCTCTTTAAATCTTCAAAGGCAGCGTTAGCGGCATCACTCCAGACAAAGTTGTCTGTCTTCTTCATCATCTGATACAACGGTATAGCCTTCTCACCTAACCGGCTTATGAACCGACTTAAAGCAGCGATACGACCCGCCAGTCGTTGAACATCATTAACGCATGCCGGCTTAGCCAAAGAGGTGATTGCCTTGATCTTCTCCGGGTTAGCCTCCATGCCTCTGTTAGAAACCATAAAACCCAAAAGCTTGCCTGCTGGCATGCCAAACACACATTTAGCCGGGTTAAGCATCATTTTGTAGACCCGGAGATTATCAAAGGTTTCCTTCAGATCATCTATCAAGGTCTCATTCTCTCTGGACTTCACCACAGTATCATCCACATAAGCATGAACATTACGCCCAATCTGAGTATGGAGACAGTTCTGCACACATCGTTGATAAGTCGCCTAGGCACTTTTAAGCCCAAAAGGCATAGAACGTAATGGTCATTGAAACCCAATCTGAGTATGGAGACAGTTCTGCACACATCGTTGAGGATATAGACCTTAGAGTCACCCGCCAGGAGGGGCCGGGTTACTCATAATGGTCATTGCCGGAAGCCCGGCGCCAAGCTTGAAGACGGTGGGCCAAAGATGGGCTTAAGACCCGGATATGGCTTAAGGCCCGTAGTTACAATCATTATTATGGTAGAACTTGTAGTGTAAGGCAAGAATAGTTGAGAGTCCGAGCCGGACACTCTTATGAGCCGGCCGGGACTCTGAGAGTTGCTGGGCGTCAGCCTCCCTATATAAAGGGACGACTCGGCAGCGGTTTAGGGACAAGAAAGATTTCATCGAGAGCCAGGCATAGCAATTAAGCTCCCTGGTCATCGAAACCCTAATCAATACCACCTCAACTGGACGTAGGCTTTTACCTTCACCGTAAGGGGCCGAACCAGTATAACCCTCGTGTTCCTTGTCCCGTTAATCCCTTCAAGCTTCCTAGCAGCGATGGCTCCACGACTAAGTCCTAGCTTGAGGATATCTGCCGTGACAATTCCACGACAGTTGGCGCCCACCGTGGGGCCAGCGCACGGTGGATTTGAGTTCTTGAAGGGCAGCTTCGAAGGGCTCAAGGGATACGCTGTGAGCCGGATGACCAAGAGTCGTCGCGGCAAGCTCTACATCGACGATGCAAACTGGGGCCCCGACACCGGCTCAATTGAGTACGGGTACCGGGTCCCCTTCGGCGGAATTCATGTTTTCATTGGCAAGATTGGTGAGCCGGGCCCTGAGCCGGATCTCTGCGCCGATCTCATCGAGACGGCTCAGCGCGCACGACCCGCCCAGGCCCGGCCTGCCTTAAAGCATGCTTTTGTGGGATGTATCCATGGAGGTCTCTCTAATCGATCTGGATCTGGTGATGAGACGGCCGCCGGCCTTGACGGCGAGTCATCCACCGATGAGTCAAACTCGTTGTACCAACTTCAAGATGGCAGGCTCATGGGTTGTTCCGATGGTGATAGTATTCCGGACCTGTTTGAGCCGCCAAGTCAGGTTGGAGTCTTTATGGCCGGTGCACAGCCTGTTCAGAACCCTGCTGCTGGAGCGGGAAACCCGGTGCCCTCTCCGGCTCAGGTGCTAATGGATCTCACGGACAAGATGACGGCCCTGCTAATCGCCACGGTTGACCCGGCGGATTAAGCTCAGCATGATGCGGAGGTGGCACAGTTAAAGTTAGATCTAGTGAAAGCTAAGGAGGATCTGGCAGCAGAAGGGATCAGGATGGCTGCGGAGAGGGCGGCTCTCGACGCCCAAACCCAGTTGATTCAAGCGCAGTCCTTCCGGCTCACGATGGATCAAAACTCGTCCAATGAGGTCCTGAGAAGGAGGCATCAAAAGGCCCAATCTTGACTCCCTCCGGTTTACGATCCACGAAACTTCTTCAACACGCCAGGCGCAGGGTCTAGTAACCCGCCAGGGGTCATAGTGCCCGGGTCTGGGACCCCTATTCAGCCACAAGTGATGGGGCCTCCCCAGGTGCCCCCTGCCCCGCCTCAGTACGTGCCAATACCACCGGGTCATTATGCCAACCCGCTGGAGAACATGGTCGCCGCGGCAGCACGGCTGGCGGCTCTCCCAATTGACGGCGACTCTCCGACGGCTATTGAAACCCGCCGGGTCAGGGAACTCCTTCAGACAGCACTGGCGCAGCAAGAGGCGTACTCCTACAGCCGGGACAGGATCCACTCGACCCCTCGTCCAGACCGGAGCCCGAGTTACAGCAGACACATGGTCTCAGCGACCGGCTCAAGTAACGTCCGGCGCCATGACCCACCCCCTGGCCATGGCCCGGCTCATAACGGAGCCTTTCATGCAGCAGACCAAGACAGAGCGCGGCAAGAGGCGGAGCAGGTGCCTCAGTTGACGGCTTACCAGACTCCCCCGGCTTATCCGACGACTTCCGTCGACGTGGGTATCCCTACCAGGACTGGGGGTGTCCCTTGTTTAGTGCCAGCTATCCGCAATGAACATCTACCCAAGGACTTCAAAGGCCCTAGGAAGGTGCCTAATTACACGGCAGACTTACAACCCGCAGCCTGGATCGAGAGTTATGAGATGGCCATGGAACTGCTGGAGGTCAGTGAAGCGGCCATGGCCAAGTACTTCACCATGATGTTAGATGGGACTGCCCGCACTTGGTTGAAAGGGCTACCACCGAATTCCATTGGGTCTTGGGCTGAGCTGAAGGCCTGGTTCATCCAAAACTTCAAGGATACCTGTAGGCAGTCTATGTCAATTGTGGATTTGACTAATTGCAAGCAACAGGAGGGTGAGTCTACGACACATTGGGTTCGCCGGGTTAAGGAGATAATACATTCCTCGGATAAGATGGATGCCGGCTCTGCAGTCTTAATGTTGGAGCAGAATTGTCGTTTTGTGCCCCTGAAGATGAAACTCGGGCGGCTTAAGCGCGACTGCAATGATATGGGTACACTGATGGCGGCTCTTGTCATGTACGTCGATTCTGATGGTACCAAGGACCCCGCTTTAGATGATGAAAGGACAGGGAAGGGAAAGAAGAACGGCAATAGTAAGGGTCCTCAGCATAACCCGGGAAACCAAGGAGGAGGCAAGCGCAAGGCCGATGGCAGCCTAGAGTTTGTAGCCAACGCCAGCTCACAAGGTAATAACCAGCGACGCAAGGGGAGGCCCCCTCCCCGAGCCAACGGGTCAGGCCCGACACTGGAGCAGCTATTGAATGAGCCTTGTCCAAGGCATGGCTCTAGAGAGAAGCCAGCTACCCATCTATGGAAGGATTGTGCAATCATGAAGGCCTTTAAAAATTACAATGGCCCGGGCGGCGGCTCAGGCGCCGGCGGTTTTCATGGCCCAGGTGGCGGCTCAAATTCTAATCCTCAGAACGGTCAAGGGGGCTTTAATCAGCAGTCTGGCCAGGGTCATCAACAACAGCAGGGGGGTTATCAGACCAATCCAAAGCAGCTTAGCAGTGGACAGTATCATGTGTTTACCACTAGTCTGTGTAAGAGAGATCAGAATCTTCATAAGAGGGCTGTAAATGCTGTTGAGCCGGCGGTTCCACGCTACTTGCGGTGGTCTGAGCAGCCTATAGTGTGGAGTAGGGAGGATCACCCTCCCCGGGTGGATAATCCGGGTCACTTGGCCTTGGTGGTGGCTCCTCAGGTGGGAGGATACAAGTTCACTAAGGTGCTCATGGATGGAGGCAGCAGCATCAACATCCTCTATTATGAGACGTTCCGTCGTATGGGGTTGATTGATAAGAACCTCAGCCAGTCAAACACTATTTTCCACGGTGTGGTACCTGGTAAGTCGGCTTATCCAGTCGGCAAGATCGAGTTGGAAGTGGCCTTTGGACATGAGCACAACTACAGGGTGGAAAAATTGACCTTTGAGGTGGTCAAGATAAGAAGTCCGTACCATGCCATATTTGGGCGGCCGTCTTACGCCAAATTCATGGCACGGCCGTGTTACGTGTATTTACAGCTCAAGATGCCGGGTCATAATGGGACCATTACGGTTCATGGAAGCCGGAAGGTGGCCCTGGAGTGTGAGGAAGGCGATGCAGCTTATGCAGAATCTGTTTGTGCAACAGAGGAGTTAAAGTTTTACAAGGACAACATTGACCCAACAGATATGACCTCTCTGAAAAAGCCGACTACGGAGCATGAGCCGGCAATGAAATTCAAGTCGGCTGATGAGACTAAACTTGTTGATTTTGTTCCAGGAGATTCATCTCGGCAGTTTAGCATCAGTGCCAATCTGGATCCAAAATAGGAAAGCGCGCTCATCAAGTTCATCCGTGAGAATAGGGACATCTTCGCATGGAAACCTTCTGACATACCAGGTGTACCTAGAGAACTCGCTGAGCACACTCTCAATGTTGATCCGAAATTTAAGCCGGTCAGGCAGTTCCTTCGGCGGTTCAATGAGGAGAGGCGAAAAGCTATTGGTGAAGAGGTGGCCCGGCTCTTGGCGGCCGGGTTTATTGTTGAAGTCTTTCACCCAGAGTGGTTAGCTAACCCGGTCCTCGTACTCAAGAAGAACGGCACTTGGGGGATGTGTGTGGACTACACGGACTTAAACAAGGCGTGTCCAGCTGATCCTTTTGCCCTTCCCCGTATTGACCAAATTATTGATGCTACGGCAGGTTGTGCGCGCTTAAGTTTCTTGGATGCTTATTCCGGCTATCATCAGATCAAAATGGCAGTTAAGGACCAGGAGAAGACGGCGTTCATCACTCCCTTTGGAGCCTTCTGCTATGTATCTATGCCCTTTGGACTCAAGTGTGCACAGGCGACTTATCAGCGTTGCGTGCAGAACTGTCTTCATAACCAGATTGGGCGCAATGTTCATGCTTATGTGGACGATATTGTGGTTAAATCTATAAAGGAGGAAACCCTGATAGATGATTTGAGGGAAACCTTTGATAATCTCCGGGTTTACAAGATGATGCTTAACCCGGCCAAGTGTGTTTTTGGTGTTCCTGCAGGCAAACTCTTGGGTTTCTTGGTTTCTGACAGAGGCATTGAAGCTAACCCGGAGAAGATCAAGGCCATCACCCCCCTGACTAAGCCGGCGTGTATAAATGATGTTCAGCGCTTGGCGGGTCGCATCGCTGCTTTAAGCCGATTTATAAGCCGTTTGGGTGAGAAGGCCATGCCATTATATCAGTTGATGAAGAAAACTGATAACTTTGTCTGGAATGATGCAGCTAATACTGCCTTTGAGGATTTGAAGAAGCAGCTGGCAGAGCCCCCAGTCCTTCCTGCTCCGGTTGATAAGGAGCCCTTATTACTGTATGTGGCGGCAAACACACGAGCTGTCAGTGTGGCTGTGGTGGTGGAGCGCAAGGAAGAGGGTAAGGAGCATCCGGTTCAGCAGCCGGTTTATTATGTCAGCGAAGTGCTCATCGAGTCCAAACAGCGGTTCCACATTGGCAGAAGCTTGTTTATGGTGTGTTCATGGCGAGCCGGAAGCTTAAGCATTATTTCCAGGGTCATCCCATCACTGTGGTTAGTTCGGCTCCTCTTGGTGATATCATTCAAAACAGGGAGGCCACAGGAAGAGTAGCTAAGTGGGCCATAGAGCTCGGACCTCATGGTCTCAAATACGTGCCACGCACTGCTGTTAAATCTCAGGCCTTGGTGGATTTCATCAATGATTGGACAGAGTCACAAGTGCCTGAGCAAAAGCCGGATAACACATATTGGACTATTCACTTTGAAGGGTCCAGGCAGTTGGAGGGCTCGGGGGCTGGAGTCGTATTGGCTTCCCCTAAGGGTGATAAGTTCCATTATGTGCTATAATTGATGTTTCCTTGTACCAACAACGCAGCTGAGTACGAGGCCTTGCTCCACGGTCTTCGGATGGCTAAGGAGATGAGCTTGAGCCGGGTAAGGTGTTTCGGTGACTCAGACTTGGTGGCTCAACAAGTATCAGGCAAGTGGGACTCTAAGGACCCTCTCATGGCGGCTTATCGCCGCGAAGTTGATGCCATTGCTGGGCATTTTCAGGGCTACCAAGTAGAGCACATTGATCGCAGGAAGAACGAGGCGGCTGATGCCCTAAGCCGGCTGGGCTCTCAGCGAAAGCCGGTGCCGCCTAATACTTTCCTGGATGTCCTGTATAACCCTTCTGTTAAGTTGCCTACAGAGGAAGACTTGGTTGTCCCTGACCCGGAGGCACGACTGGTGGTGGCTCTCCACATCATACCGGACTGGACAGTGCCTTATCTGGCTTACATGACCCGGGGAGAGTTGCCTGAGGATGAAACTTTGGCCAGGCAAATAACCCGGCGGTCTAAGTCAATGGTGGTTATCAATGGTGAGCTGCATCGCCGCAGTGTTACGGGAGCATTCCAGCGTTGTGTCTCCCCTGGGGAAGGTCAAGAGATCTTGTGTGAGATTCACGAAGGGGATTGTGGTCATCATGCCGGCTCAAAGTCCCTTGTGGCCAAAGCTTTTCGTCATGGTTTTTATTGGCTGACGGCTCATGCTGATGCGGAGGACTTGGTCAGTAAATGTGATGGCTGCCAAAGGTTCTCGCGACGGGCTCATGTGCCGGCTCAAGAGCTGAGGATGATCCCAATTACTTGGCCCTTTGCGGTCTGGGGGCTTGATATGGTTGGGCCTTTTAAAAGGTCCAAGGATAAGAAGACCCACCTCTTGGTGGCAGTTGACAAATTTACCAAGTGGGTTGAAGCGGAGCCAGTTAGCAAGTGTGATGCAGCCACGGCAGTTCAGTTTATGAAAAAGGTGATCTTTCGCTTTGGCTTTCCACACAGCATTATAACTGACAATGGTACCAATCTATCCAAAGGCGCCATGGAGGAGTTCTGTCAACGAGAGCATATTAGACTCGATGTTTCATCAGTGGCTCACCCTCAATCCAATGGTCAAGCTGAGAGAGCTAATCAGGAGATTCTGAAAGGCATCAAACCCCGGCTTTTGGTCCCTTTGCAACGGACGCCGGGTTGTTGGGTGGAGGAGTTACCCTCCATACTGTGGAGCATCAACACTACTCCTAACAGGTCTACAGGCTTTACGCCTTTCTTCATGGTTTATGGAGCGGAAGCAGTCCTCCCCAGTGACATCCGTCATGACTCGCCTCGAGTGGCGGCTTATGTTGAGGTGGATAATGAACATGCGCGCCAAGATGCTCTTGACTTGTTGGACGAGCAGCGTGATGTGGCAGCAGCTCGCTCAGCGATTTACCAACAAGACCTGCGCCGTTATCATAGTCGCCGGGTTAAATCCCGGGTCTTCCAGGAAGGTGATCTGGTGCTCCGGCTCATCCAAGATCAAACAGATGCGCACAAGCTATCCCCGCCTTGGGAAGGGCCCTTTGTGGTCAGCAAGAATTTGCACAACGGGTCATATTATCTCATTGCCATTCGGGAGCACAAAGATTCACGTAAGTCGGAGGAGGAGACCCGTCGGCCGTGGAACATAGCTCAGCTTCGGCCTTATTACACTTGAGCCACCGGCTCTCATAATGTACATATTTCTCTAAACCATGTATATATTATGATAAGCAATAAAGCAGGACCTCTGTCCCTTTTTCTCCTCCAAAGATAAAACGTGTTGTTTTCATTGCAAGATTACATGATAACTTGAAGGAGGATCCG
This sequence comes from Aegilops tauschii subsp. strangulata, assembly GCF_002575655.3. Classification (NCBI taxonomy): domain Eukaryota; kingdom Viridiplantae; phylum Streptophyta; class Magnoliopsida; order Poales; family Poaceae; genus Aegilops; species Aegilops tauschii. The sequence goes on from NC_053036.3 coordinate 502,987,774, forward strand.
GCTTATGATCGTATTCGAATCTAGCCGTAGGCAATAAGGTCACTTGGGGGCTTCCTGTTCAAACATAGGTCGTATTCGAACCAAAGAGAACATAGCTGTCGATACCCATTTGATTGGCAAAGTGCCGAGCTCATTGGGGAGTTTTCTTCGATCATATTTGAATCTTAGTTTAACCCCTTTGGGAACCGACGTGGATCGTATTCGAATCAGCATCGTTAAACAATTCTTAAAGTCATTTGGGGGCTTCCTGTTCAAACATGGGTCGTATTCGAACCAAAGAGAACATAGCTGTCGGTACCCTCTTGATTGGCATCGCCACACCCACTGGGGGCTATATGATCGTATTCGAATCTTAGCATAACCCCTTTGGGCCGGGTCTCTGGTCGTATTCGAACCGGAAGCCCCTAAATTCTTCTGCTTTATAGCAAGTTTCTTCTGATTATTTCAAAGTGTGTACGGCCGGGTCTCACTTTGCCGGCTTAACTTTGATTTACAGTGTTAGTTGAACGCAATGGGCGTTATTCAGACAGGTAAGCCGGAATTGAGGTACCAACCTTATTACCCGGGTTATTTAAACCGGAAGTATGCTTGCAGGCCGCTAAGTGTGTTATTACGGCTGTATTAAGGACATAATTGAGGACCAGTCTTTTTTGATTCATATTCCGGGTTATATATCTAAAACCTATGATTCTCAGCGCGGTAAGCCGCCTAGAGACTTGTGATTTGTCCTTCTATGCAGGATAGTCGAAGGCAACTATTTGAGCTTAAGGAAAATAAATGATTGATTACGACCCGGAGAAATATAAAGGAGACAACTTCAATAGACTTCAGCATTCAATGTGTGCACGATGGCACGGCAAAGTTAAAGTGTTGGTCCTACTCTATTACAAGACTTATTGAAGTCCAAAAGGGTGGAGCATTGTTTGGTAAGCCGCCTACAGAATTAAGATGCCTGCTGGGTTGAAGTCTCCGGTTCATCCCTCTCCGCACCTCCGGCTCTTCCCAAGACCTGGAAAGTTGACGACTTCCAGTCAATGCCGCTCAGAGCTTCAAATTGTGCTTCCTCGTCAATTAACCCGGCCGGGTCAACTTCCGGGGCAAATGTGTGCTTACGAGTCGGCGGGATTAAGTTGATGGCTTCGTAACGCGGAGTAGGGATCCTCTGATTTTCTGTATCATAACCCGGCTGGTACTTGGTCAGATCCGTGTCATTTCCAATGAGGGTGGCCACTGTACGCACGATCTTCACGCAGGCGGCAAAGTCCTTTTGGACGAAGGGTGTGCCCTCTTCCTTCAAACTAGGATAGCCGAGGGCAATGTCCGCCGGGTCTAGCTCTGGAAGGAACGCCTTGGCCCGGCTCAGAGCGGCTATGGCTCTGGCTCTTGCAGAAGCTCGCCGCGGCTCTTGGACCCGCTGAGGAAGGACGGCAAGCCGGCGAAGAACTTCCGCCTGGTGAGTCGGCACCTCATTGGATAGGGCCACCACGGCCAAGGCGCGTTGAGACCCGGTGTAGAGTTGCTCCACCAGGGTGTACACGGCCTTCAACTTGGTGACCACGCTTTGGTTGAGGTTGGCGCTTCTGGGACCTGTGTAACAGAATAAGATAAGCCGCTGACAAGGATGAGTTATGAGATATAAAGATGGTAAACTTGATGAAAGCCGGTGAAATGACTTACCGAAGATTGCGGCAACCATCTGGGACACTTGGCGTTTTAAGTCGGAGAGTTCAGCGGTCTTCTCTGTTAGAGCCTTCTCCGCCTGTTCAGCCCGGTTCACCGGAGCAGCCTTCTCTTCGGCCCAGGCTCTCCGTTCAGCGTCGAAGTCCGTCTTCAGTTTTTCTTGCGCAGCAATACTGGACACAAATTTAGCATTTGCTTTTCGGGTCTCAGTTTCTTGCGTTTTCAGCCGGGTCTTCTGATCTGAGATGTCAGCTTCAAGCTTCTTGCAAGTAGCCTGCATAATTTCCGGGTTATAGGATGAACAGTTAGCATGCAATTTTCAAAGTCCCAAGCACTTTCCAAGCAAAGACACTTGGCACTTGAGGGCTAATGCATATCGAACGTCTCTATCTACAAATTGCCGGTTCAAGTGAGTAAGCCGGAACTTAAGTCTACAACGTATTCTATCATAAGTCGTAGACTTGGGGGCTAGCGCATGGTAAGAATAACAAGATAACTATACACTAAGCAAGAAGAAAGAAGAGTGGTACCTCAGACTTCTGCTGAATCTGGTTCACCATGCTGATCTCTGCATCCCGGCTCTTGTGCACTTGACTGACGAAGCCGGAGACGATCTCTCCGATGTTCAGGTTGGTGTAGTCAGTAAGGTCCAGATTAACCCGGCGGGGCTGTAGCAACTCCCCCTTGGCGGAGCACTTGGCCAACGCAGTAGGTCTCCCCGGCTCAACAAATTCCGTCCGGGTGATTACCACGTCCGGATCATCTGCTGGTTGAGCCGAGCTGGCGGCCTCCGGGTTAGCAGAAGCTTCTGCAGTTGCCTTGTCGGTTGGAGCGGTGGCTTCGGGAGCGGAGGCGGCTGGCGGTTCTTGACCTGCTACCTCCGGCTCAGGCAAATCCGGCTCTTCGACCGGTTTGGTCTTCTTCGCCCTCTTGGTGAGCTTGGCCTGGGCACTGAAAAGACAGAAAGGTTAAGCACAAAAATGCAAGTAAAGACAAGTACAACATGAGATGATCATCATTACCCGGGCACGTTCTTGAAAGCCGGCAGGCTTGACTGCATAGAGTCGCCAGAAGAGGGGGAAGTTTCCTGATAATTTGAGTCAGAAGAGTTGAGCGGTTGACGTATAACACCCGCCAAAGGATGAAAAGGGTACAAATTTGAGATCACCTCGGTCCGGCATTTCCTCGACGCGTCCGGCAAGCCGGAAGAGAGGTCAGCGTCCTTGTTGGTCCGGGTATGCCGCCGGCTCTCATGAGTCTGTCGCTTCAAAATAAATTGAGGATCTTGATAAGCTAAAGGATGTGAAAAGCTTACTTTCCGGGTTACCCTTCGGATTTTCAGCCTTGGCAAGGGCTCCGAGTCGGAGGAAAGTATCATTACCTCTTCAACCACCGGGTTACTGGCTCCAGTGTCATCCTGTTGATGAACAAGTGTTGGTAAGGCGGACAGAAATAAACAATAAACATAACAAAGAGCTTACAGGTTCAGGGGTTACCTCTGACTCGGAGCTGTCGCTTAGTTGCATCAGCTCCGAAGCAGTAGGCCTACTTCCCTTCTTACGGGGAGCGGCTCTCTTGGCGGCTTTCTTTGCCTTCCTGGCCTTCTTGGCCGCCTCATGGTCATATTTGACCTTCCAGAACATGTCATCAGCCTGAAAAATACAAGGATGATTTCTTAAAGATTCAGATGATGGTTATCTACAGAAGAAGATAAAATGTTCAGATCAGCGGCTTACCGCTGGGGCTGGGTTGGTCTTGCAGAAAGGGGCTAACCCGGTCCTCCCGCAGTCTGCCAGGCTCTCGTTCAAGAGAGCCTTGGTCATGTCCTCAGCAACATCTTCAGGAAGATCGTTGCGGCTGTGTCTCAGGGGGTCATCCTTTCGGCCCGTGTACTCGCACATTAAGCCGGGGCGGCGGCTCAATGGGATTACCCGCCAGGAGATCCAGACTCGGACCAGATCAATTCCGTTGAGACCATTGCCCAGGAGAGCCTTGATCTTGTTTATGGTGGGGAGCAGAGGTTGGCGCTCCGCCTGAGTCAACTTGTCAGACAGAGGGTGAGTTGGTTCCAGACGTGAAGGGCGAAAGCCGGGCAGCGGGCTCTCGTCAGCCGGCGACGTGTCTTGGCAATAGAACCACGTCTGGTTCCAGTCTTTGGGGTGACTCGGTGGCTCGGTGTAAGGGAAGAGGCAGTCTCTCCGTCGCTGAATGGAGATTCCGCCAAGTTCCAGACTTGGCCCGTTGGCGCACTCGTTCTGGCGGTTCAGGTAGAAGAGCTCTCTGAAGAGCAACAGGCTGGGCTCTTCTCCAAGGTAAACCTCGCAGAACACTTGGAAATTGCATATGTTGGACACCGAGTTGGGTCCTATATCTTGTGGCCGCTGGTCAAAGAAGTTCAGCACGTCTCTAAAAAACTTTGAGCCGGGTGGTGCGAAGCCCCGGCTCATGTGATCCGCAAAAATGACCACCTCCCCATCCCTTGGCTGTGGTCTCTCCTCTGATGGGTCGGGGGCACGGTAGGACATGACGTCCTTCTTGGGCAGGTAACCTGACTTGACAAAATCCGCTAAAGTCTCGTTGGTGACATTGGACCTCATCCAATTGCAAGTGATGGAGGCTTTAGGAGCTTTGGGAGGCATGGTGAAAGTCGGCAGCCTATGATACAGGGAAAAATGTCCGGTTTAATTATAAGCCGGAGGAAATCTACAGTTCAATGTTAAAGTGGCGGCTTATGAAGGGGACTAATGGCATATATCTAAGTGCACCGGGTTATTTAAGCCGGCCGAGGTATTGAGAGTAATTCGATTGACTACGGCCTTATCACAGATGAGCCGGAAAATTCTATGGTGCATGGTCTCCTTTGAGTCGGAAGGTTCTACGGCGCGTGGTTTCTTTAAACCGGAAATGTAAACCGCCATGACTCAATAAGTGCAGTTTTTTACTAAGTGTGGTGAAAACAGGTTTCACACATTGCAGTGAATAATTTGGATCAAAATGGTCGGCTAAAAGAAAAAGTTTCTAGACCTAAAAACAGATGCGAGGGAAGTTCTTGGGCTCGAACGGGGCCTTTATACAGTAAAAAGAGGTCTACTTGCATTTGAAATGGGTGCCAAACAGCTACCGCAGCAATCCTAGACAGTCTAAGATCAAAAAGGGTGGTAAAAACCAAATCTACCAAAGGCCCGCGACGAACTACAAAGAACAGAGGAAGAACTACGGAGCCCTAATGCGGATCTGCCCTATGTAGTAGGGAGGACTTACCAGTGCTGAAGAGATGCGGAGGTTGCCGCCGTTTGTCTGGACCGAGTCAGGGTGATGCAGCGGCCAAGGTTGACGAAGACCGGCGGCGGCGGCGGAGTTCGAGCTCTTGGGTGACAGAGGAAGAAGACGAAGAAGAGAGGAGTGGCTGAAGGCCCGTCGGGCCGGACTATTTATAATGGCGAGCTCATAAGTGGGCGCGAGAAACGAGGAGACCGCGGCGTGGTTATCTCCCCACGAAACGCCTCGATTTTCGGGATGGCAGTAAAGATAAGATCCGTTGCGGATCTGGCGGAGTAAAAATGGACTTAATGGAAGATGACGTCACGGCGGATTACCCGGAGTCCAGAGGATGACGTCACGCCGGGTTATGGCCTTCACACAATTATAAGCCGGAGATTTTTCTGTCGAAAGGATTGAAGATTGACATGAGCCGGCTCAAATCAATCTGGGGCCTAATGTTGAGGATCTAGACCTTAGTGTCACCTGCCAGGAGGGGCCGGGTTACTCATAATGGTCATTGCCGGAAGCCCGGCGCCAAGCTTGAAGACGGTGGGCCAAAGATGGGCTTAAGACCTGGATATGGCTTAAGGCCCGTAGTTACAATCATTATTATGGTAGAACTTGAAGTGTAAGGCAAGAATAGTTGAGAGTCCGAGCCGGACACTCTTATGAGCCGGCCGGGACTCTGAGAGTTGCTGGGCGTCAGCCTCCCTATATAAAGGGACGACCCGGCAGCGGTTTAGGGACAAGAAAGATTTCATCGAGAGCCAGGCATAGCAATTAAGCTCCCTGGTCATCGAAACCCTAATCAATACCATCTCAACTGGACGTCGGCTTTTACCTTCACCGTAAGGGGCCGAACCAGTATAACCCTCGTGTTCCTTGTCCCGTTAACCCCTTCAAGCTTCCTAGCGGCGATGGCTCCACGACTAAGTCCTAGCTTGAGGACATGTGCCGTGACAATTCCACGACAGATCATCTATCAAGGTCTCCTTCTCTCTGGACTTCACCACAGTATCATCCACATAAGCATGAACATTACGCCCAATCTGAGTATGGAGACAGTTCTGCACACATCGTTGATAAGTCGCCTAGGCACTTTTAAGCCCAAAAGGCATAGACACATAACAGAAGGCTCCAAACGGAGTGATGAAAGCCGTTTTCTCCTGGTCCTTAACTGCCATCTTGATATGATGATAACCAGAATAAGCATCCAAGAAACTCAAATGCTCACATCCCGCCGTAGCATCAATGATCTGATCTATACGGGGGAGAGCGAAAGGATCAGCCGGACAAGCCTTGTTTATGTCCGTGTAATCCACACACATACGCCAGGTGCCGTTCTTTTTAAGCACGAGCACCGGGTTAGCCAACCACTCCAGGTGAAAAACTTCAATAATAAACCCAGCCGCCAAGAGCCGGGCCACCTCCTCACCGATAGCTTTGCGCCTCTCCTCATTAAACCGCCGAAGAAACTGCCTGACCGGCTTAAACCTTGGATCAATATTGAGAGTGTGCTCAGCGAGTTCTCTCGGTACACCCGGCATGTCAGAAGGTTTCCATGCAAAGATGTCCCTGTTCTCATGGATGAACTCGATGAGCGCGCTTTCCGATTTGGGATCCAGATTGGCACTGATACTGAATTGCTTAGATGAGTCGCCTGGAACGAAATCAACAAGCTTGGTGTCGTCGGCCGACTTAAATTTCATCACCGGCTCGTGTTCCGTGGTTGGCTTCTTCAGAGACGTCTTGTCCGCCGGGTCAACATTATCTTTATAAAACTTCAACTCCTCTGCTGCACAGACAGATCCAGCATTAGCAGCGTCGCCTTCCTCACATTCTAGGGCTACCTTCCGACTCCCATGTACCGTGATGGTGCCCTTGTGACCCGGCATCTTGAGTTGCAAGTAAACATAACACGGTCGCGCCATGAACTTGGCATAAGCCGGCCGTCCAAATAGAGCGTGATACGGGCTCTTGATCTTGACCACTTCAAAGGTTAATTTCTCATCCCTAGAGTCATGCTCATCTCCGAAGGCCACCTCCAGTTCAATCTTACCCACTGGGTATGCCGACTTACCAGGCACCACTCCATGAAAAATAGTGTTGGATGTCTTAAGATTTTTATCAATCAGCCCCATACGACGGAAGGTTTCATAATAGAGGATGTTAATGCTGCTGCCTCCATCCATGAGTACTTTAGTGAATTTATATCCACCAACTTGAGGTGCCACCACCAAAGCCAACTGACCCGGATGTCAACCCGGGGAGGGTGATCTTCCCTGCTCCATACAATGGGCTGCTCTGACCACCTCAAATAACGAGGGACTGCCGGCTCAACAGCGTTCACAGCCCTTTTGTGAAGCTTCTGGTCTCGTTTGCATAGACTAGTGGTGAACACATGATACTGTCCACTATTCAGCTGCTTTGGATTGCTCTCATAACCCGATTGCTGCTGTTGCTGACCTCCCTGGCCAGACTGTTGATAACCACCTTGATTTCCTTGAAAACTGGAACTTGAGCCGCCGCCCGAGCCATGAAAACCGCCTCCACCTGAGCCACCACCAGGCCCATGGTTGCCGTCGAACATGTTAGAATTTTTGAAAGCCTTCATGATCGCGCAATCTTTCCATAGGTGAGTGGCTGGCCTTTCTCAAGTGTCGTGTCTTGGACAGGGCTCGTGGAGCAATTGTTTAAGAGTAGGACCTGACCTGCCAGACCGAGGGGGTGGCCTCCCCTTGCGTCGTTGATTGTTACCCTGTGAATTGGTGTTAGCCACAAACTCCGGGTTACCGTCAGCCTGACGTTTATTGCCCCCCTGACTCGTCGGGTTATGCTGATGACCCTTTCCATTGCCGTTCTTCTTCCCCTTTCCTATCTTCTCTTCATCAGACGCGGGATCCTTGGTACTATCAGAATCGGCGTACTTGACCAGAGCCGCCATCAGCTGGCCCATGTCATTACAATCACACTTGAGCTGCCCCAGCTTCTGTTTTAGAGGTTCAAATCGGCAATTTTTCTACAACATTAAGACCGCAGAGCCGGCATCCATCTTATCAGATGAATGTATTATCTCCTTGACCCGGCGCACCCAATGGGTCGTGGACTCGCCTTCCTCTTGCTTGCAATTAGTTAAATCTACAATTGACATGGGTTGCTTGCATGTGTCCTTGAAGTTCTGAATAAACCGGGCCTTTAACTTTGCCCATGAACCAATGGAGTTAGGCGGAAGCCCCTTCAGCCAAGTGCGGGCCGTTCCATCCAACATCATGGTGAAGTACTTGGCCATTGCCGCATCACTGGCCTCCAACAATTCCATGGCCATCTCATAGCTTTCAATCCACGCCCCAGGCTGTAAATCGGCTGTGTAATTCGGCACCTTTCGAGGTCCCTTGAAATCCTTGGGCAAACGTTCGCTACGCAGAGCCGGTATCAAACAAGGAACACCGCCGGTTCTCGTAGCCACACCTGCCTCAATAGAAGTCGTTGGATAATCCGGGAAGGTTTGGTGAGCCGCCTGCTCAGCCGCCGGCTGAGCCGCCTGCTCAGCCTCTTGACGTATCCTGTCCTGTACCGGATTATGCCCACCTGGCTGGTTAGGGTGCCGGGCGTTGCTTGATTCGGCCGCCGAATCCATATGTCTGCTGTAACTCAGGCTCCGACTTGGGCGAGTAGTCGAATGAATCCTATCTCGACTATAAGAATAAGCCTCCTGTTGCGCCAGAGCCGTCAGAAGAAGTTCTCTGACCCTTCGCGTCTCCACTGCTGTTGGAGAGTCGCCATCCACCGGGAGAGCCGCCAAACGCGCCGACGCAGCGATCAGGTTTTCCAAAGGATTGGAAAAATGACCCGGTGGTGTTGGTACGTAGCGAGGCGGGGCAGTATTCACGTGAGGAGGTTCCATCACTCGGGGCTGAACCGGCGCCCCCACTCCGGGTGTTATAAACCGGTTTGCCTCCGGCGGGTTACTAGGGCCGGCTCCGTGTGTGCAGAAGAGATTCCGATGATCATAAACTGGAGGCAGACAGGATTGAGCCTTCTAGTGCCTCCTCCTCATCACCTCATTGGACGCGTTCAGATTCATCGTAAGCTGGAAAGCCTCTAACTGGATCTGCTGAGCTCGAGCATCCAAAGCCGCCCGTTCTATGGCCAATCTGGTGTCCTCAGCAGCTAGGGATTCTTTGGCTCGGGCTATCTCCTCACGTACCCGTGCTACCTCTGCATCGTGCTCAGCCTGATCCGCAGGAGTAACTGTGGCGGTTAACAGGGCCATCAATCTGTCCATGAGATCAATCAGCACCTGAGCCAGCGGGCGGACAGGGCCTCCTGCCCTGGCCGCTCCTGACCCGCAAGTTATTGCTTCCGCAGCCGTAGAGTTTTGACCTGGTTGAGTGCCAGCCATGAAGATCCCAACTCTGCTTGGCGGCTCAAAGGGGTTCGGAATACTGCTGCCATCGGAACAACCCCCAAGCCCACCATCTTGTAATTGGTATAACGAATCCGTCTCACCAGTGGACGACTCACCATCAGAGTAGACGACCGTCTCACCACCATACACGGATCCTTCAGAAAATTCCCCTCCGTGGACGCAACCCACGAAGGCACGCTTCATGGCGGGCTGAGCTCGGGCGGGTCTCGCACGCTGAGCCGTCTCGATGATGTCGGTGCAGATGTCCGGCTCAGGGCCCGGCTCGCCAATCCAGCCGATGAAGACGTGGATTCCGCCGAAGGGGACCCGGTACCCGTACTCAATTGAGCCGGCATCGGGGCCCCAGCCGGCGTCGTCGATGTAGAGCTTGCCGTGACGACTCTTGGTCATCCGGCCCACAACGTATCCCTTGAGCCCTTCGAAGCTGCCCTTCAAGAACTCAAATCCACCGTGCGCTAGCCCCATGGTGGGCACCAACTGTCGTGGAATTGTCACGGCAGATGTCCTAGTGAAAGGACTTAGTCGTGGAGCCATCGCAACTAGGAAGCAAGAAGGGGTTAATCGGGACAAAGGACACGAGGTTTATACTGGTTCGGCCCCTTGCGGTGAAGGTAAAAGCCTATGATCCAGTTTGAGTGGGATTATGTATGTCTCGATAACCAGGGAGCGAATCCGCTTGACCTAGCTCTCAATTTGATGTTCCTTTCCCTAAGCCGCCGGTGGGTCGTCCCCTTATATACACGGGTTGACGCCCCGCGGCCTATAGAGTCCCGGCCGGCTCATAAACGGTGCCCGACTCGGTGACTAGTTAATCCTGCCTTACAATGCAAGTCATGCTATTATGGCGGTTTATCACTACGGGCCTTAAGTCGCCTTTGGGCTTTGGACCCTTTGACTGAACCGCCATCTTCAAGCTTGATATTGGGCTTCATATGATGAATCGTTATCGCGTAACCCGGCCCCTCCTAGGCGGGTTACACTAGTAGTTATATCCCCAACAGGGGCTACTGAGGGAGTCCTGGACTAAGCGGTCCTCGGGCGTCTGGCATGCTATCCATGGGCCGGACTGATGGGCTGTGAAGACATGAAGGCCGAAGACTGTACCCGTGTCCGGATTGGAATCTCCTTGGCGTGGAAGGCAAGCTTGGTGACCAACTATGAAGATTCCTTCTTATGTAACCGACTCTATGTAAACCTAGATCCCTCCGGTGTCTATATAAACCGGAGGGCGTAGTCCAGAGAGGAGATATACTCATTACCATAGTCATATAGGCTAGACTTCTAGGGTTTAGCCATTACGATCTCATGGTAGATCAACTCTTGTAACACTCATATTCATCAAGATCAATCAAGCAGGAAGTAGGGTATTACCTCCATAGAGAGAGCCCGAACCTGGGTAAACATTGTGTCCCCCGTCTCCTGTTACCATCGACCTTAGACGCACAGTTCGGGACCCCCTACCCGAGATCCGCCGGTTTTGACACCGACAATGGGGTCAAGCGCGCCTCTCCAACCAACCCTGCTCCAGGGACAGCATGCAGACTCGGAGCGTTCAAGGCCAGCGGGGGAGTCGAGGCAAGAGGGGGCTGCTTCTCAGAGGACACGACGGCCTTGACGGAAGGGACCCTGAAGAACTAACGTCAGGAAGGGAAGCATCACTCAAGAAGACACAAAGAGGAAGTACTTACTCATCAACGGCGATGTACTTCCTCCGCTTCAACGGCCCGAAGATACCGCTACTGCTCGGGGATCCTTTCCTCTTGCAGAGCTCCTTGAAGTCCATGCAAAGCCGGCCGAAGCGCTGGACTTGGCGGCCGGCACGGGGTGCAGCCGGGGAAGTGCTCGGAGGGACAGCTTCAGGAGCGTCGGGCTGAGGAGAGCAGTTGGGCACCGTTTGATCGCAACCCCCCGAGGCCTCCGGAGCTTCGGCCTCGGGAGCCGCGTGCTGCATCGCCTCCGCAACCGACGCCCCAGGGGAGGAATCATGAGCTCTCGAGGACGACACCCCAAGATTCCCAGGCGGCATATGCACCTCAGCACTCGGGCCACCAGTTTCCGTCGGAGCTCGCCCCCCTGCACCCACACTCAGGACGAGCTCGGCGGCGGCGGCGAAGAAGGGAACCACGTCGACGGGGTTCTCGCGGGGCCCCACCAGGCCGTCCGGGTGCAGCCCCCACTCATCAAAGGAAGGCATGCTCTCTACGAATTCGGCCTTTTTCATGCAGCGGTATAGCAGACAGCTTTTCCCAGGCATATCGTCTGGCGAAGGGACACCAGTCAGGACCTCGAGCACTGTTTGCCGCGTCTCAAGAGGGAGCCCGGACTCCTGAAGCCTCATATGGTCCTCACTGCTGAGCAAAGCCCACATCGGGCGAGAATGGCGCTGAAGCGGAGCGACTCGGCGCCTGACGAACTCCTTCACCACCATAGGCGCAGTCACGCCATAGTTCTTCAACCTCCTCAGCCTGAGCCAGACGGGGACAAGACCGGAGCTCGTGAGCTTCTCGTGGCCCGAACCGGAGTTGGGAACAACGGGTGCTGATGGGGAATGGAGCAGAGGGCTGAGCACCTGGGCGTCGACAAATACCCACCGTGTCCGAAACTCGCTCTTAGATGAAGGAAGCTCGAAGTCGATCCTCGTGCCTGCCGTCGCGGCCACAGCCTGGAAGCTCACGCACCCCGAGCTTTGCCGAGGATCCATCAGATGCAATGAGAAGAAATGATGGAGAAGGGCCACGGAAGGGGCAATGCCCACCATGGCCTCGCACACAAAGGCGAAGACGGCAAAGAGAGTCACGGATTGGGGGTCGAGATGCAGCATGTGGATCTGGTAATGTTCAAGCACCGCGTTGAAGAAGGCGGAGAAAGGGGGAATCAGGCCGGCCAAAAGGGCATCGATGAAGATTGGGACCTCGGTGGCTTCCCGGTTAATACGAGCGCGAGACGCAGGCCAAGCCACCGTCTTTCCCCACTCGTTGAAGCTGGTGGCGAGCATGGGACGCACCTTGCCAATGGCCTCATTGTTGAGCACCAGCGACCGGCCAACTACGGGCTCGACGGCAGGAGGCGCACTTGGCGAAGACAGTGGCTTCTTCCCCTTATCTGCTTGCTTCGGCGCCATGGCAATGAAGCGAACAGAACACAGGTCAGATTGGAGAGGAGGAGCAGGGTCTCGGGGAAGCAGAGGAATTGGGGAAGTAAGGCGTGGGCGATGGAAGAATAACTGTGCAGGTAGCGGGGGCCGCATAGCCAGGCGGACTCCAAGGCAGCATGGGGAAGCGGAGACGCCCACGTCCAATCAACCGCCACGCGTCGACCAAGGCCGCAGGCTTTTGGGGCCGCGGCGCTCCGCACTTGACCCTTGGCTTTGCCTCGAAGCCAAGCCCGAGCGTGCCTTGGGCCCGGGGGCTACTGTCGGTGTTCTGGGAACGGGGTCCCCAGACTTGCCTGCCTGCGGCCCACGGCGTGGCTGTGCTAGCAGGCCCATATGGCCCATCTTCATCAACAAGGCATTCAAGACCCTCGCGAGGGGCCAAGCCTCGCGAGGCAGACGACACAAGACCTCCTCAGGAGCGGCCTCAGCACGTTGGCTCGCAAGGAGCGGAGAGATCAAGGCAGGGCAAACCTCGCGAGGCTCTCGTGACGTGAGCCATGACGATCAGGATCAGGCGGGCGCCAGGCGGGCGCCAGCGGGCGCAGTGTCCTTGTTTCCCCTTTGGTGCTAAGGAAGCAAGCGCAGTCGCGGAGTACCGAGGCGTCAGGCAAAGGTTTCCATATCGGTGCAACGAGACCAAGACCAGCCGGACGGCAAGACGGAGGTCACCATGGAGCCCAAGGCGGCGTCACCACCAGAGCCTTTTGCAGGCGAAGACCGCTTTTGTCAGGATAAGATGTACTAGCTGTCCCCTTTCAAATTGGCTGTTGTTGGCTCCCTTCCCGCTCAATTTTTGGGGAGAGGACCAGGGCCTATATAAATAGGACTAGCCACCACCAAAGAGGGGGACGGATTCCGATCATCCTCACACACACAAGTTCGCCAAGCACGAGAACACCTCAACCTCAGGAGGCTGTTCTTCCCCCTTGTACTATTCATCGTCAGCCCAAGAGGCAATCCACCACCACCACACTGGAGTAGGGTATTACACCACAACGATGGACCGAAGCAGTATAAATCTTGTGTCTTCTGTGTTGTGAGTTCGTTGAGTTCGTCCACGAGATCTTAGCAAGCTAGGGCGTGGATTGGTAGGAGGGAAAGAACTTCGCGCGCACCCCAGAGTTCGAACCTTAAGGGTTTTGCCGGAACCCGTGATCCGACAGTATCATCCATGTCACTGGACGCGACAACGATAACAACAGGAAAGTAGCCTCGGCGTGCATAATGGAGAACAGAACGCGATAAGACCGTGAGAGATGGAAGAGGATTCACGGCACGCAAGTCCGGGAGCACGCATGTCTTTGGTGCCAGCTTTTTATTTTGGTTTTCAATTTTCAAACTTCTATATCTTTTAAACGAAAAACTCAAATTAAATTATGTTTTTCTATTTGTGTTTCTCGCGACCAGTGCTTTCAAATAAGATCCATTTTGGCGATTAAAAAGTAAATTTCAATGGTTGAAACTTAGTACGAACGACTGATAAAAAACAATTATTTTGTGTCGTCGACCGACAGTAAAAAATGCTTTAAATTATATCTCTGAAACTTGTTGAAACCGGACATTTTTTATGCAAAACGGTAAGTTTTATCATCGAAACTTAAAGCGTTTTTGAGTTTTTTTTAATGTGCTCTCGTGCGAGATTCAACTACTTCGTAAATCGCAAGGCAAATCAAGCAGGCGACATGGCTTGGCAGGTGAGTGCCCGTGCAAATTTTCGGTGAGAGACGAGATAGGCAAAATTGAACGGGAAGGCGCAGCCGTGATCACCAGGGGAGTGTTTGGTTACATTGCCAATCCAGCCTGGCCCGGCGAGCCTGGCTCTAGTGAGCCGGTTTGAGGGGATGCAGGCCAAAAAAACCGGATGCACATAGTTTGGTTGCCTGCATGCCCCTAGTTGCATGAGACAACCGTTTTTGACCCGGCGTTTGGTTGCCCGCATTGCATTAGGTGCACATATGACATGGTGTTTGGTTGCTACCTGCATAAGGTGTTTTCACCACTTCTAACTAGTGGTGAGCTTACCACACACAATCTGAACATGTAGCGCCAGCTAGTTAAACAAGTGACAGTTCATCCTAACTACTATCAAATGACAGTTCAAATTATTAAGAGCCATGGGCTAAATAGGGGATAGTTCATCGGTGTTGCTGCCACCAGATCTTCCTCTTCCTCTCCCTCTTCTTCTGCTTCTGCTTCTGCTGCTTCTTCTTCTTCTTCTTCTTCCATCTTCTTCAAATCCTGCACTGACCTCTGTTAAGCCACATTGCCTCTGCCCACTCCGACCTTTTGTTCTTCCAAGCGTCATTGTCAAATGCCTCCACACCATGGCCGAAGCTAACAACATCGTCAGGCTCGACCTCTTCCTCCTCAGGCACGTGTTCATCAAAGCCCCACTGGAGGATCCAGTTATGCAGAATGCAACAAGCAATAACAAGCTTAACCTGAGTGGAGTATGGGTGGAATGACTTATGATCCAGGATCGTAAACCTATTCTTCAGAGCTCCATATGCCCTCTCAACAGTTACTCTAAGGCTGGAGTGTCCGAGATTAAACAGCTCATGTACAATCCTAGGATAGTTCCTACCAGAGAACTCGTTGAGATGGTACCTTGTTTTCCTGAAGGGTGGAAGAATACCTGGCCGACATGCTTAGCCAGCATCTTCAAGGTAGACTTGTCATCGGGGATGTTGATCCCATCAGGTCGACTCATGTTGTCACTGAGAATGTTAGCATCATGTGTTGACCCCTCCCAGCCAGCCAACACATATGTGAACTTCAGATCAAAGTCAACAGCAGCAAGCACATTCTGACTTGTGTAGTGCTTCCTCCCCCTATATGTTGCAGACTGTGACCTAGGAACTCTGGCAGTGACATGAGTACCATCTATTGCCCCAATGCAATCCTGAAAATGGCATCACAAGCCTGTGTTATTGTAACGCCCACGATGCGGCTATATCTCCCACGTGTCGAGGCACGACTTAGAGGCATAACCGCATTGTGGTATTGTCGCAAGAAGGGTTATCTTCACACAATCCCATGTAATGAACAAGAATGGGATAACGAGAGTTGGCTTACAATCGCCACTTCACACAATACATAAATTAATTCATACATCATCCAAAATCCACACATAGACCGACTACGGTCAAATACAAATGAAAATAAGATAACCCAAAATGCTAGATCCCCGATCGTCCCAACTGGGCTCCACTACTGATCATCAGGAAAAGAAACATAATAACGACCACGTTCCTCGTCGAACTCCCACTTGAGCTCGGTTGCGTCATCTGCACTGGTATCGTCGGCACCTACAACTGTTTTGGTAGAATCTGTGAGTCACGAGGACTCAGTGTTGGGGAACGTAGTAATTTCAAAAAAATTCCTACGAACACGCAAGATCATGGTGATGTATAGCAACGAGAGGGGAGAGTGTTGTCCATGTACCCTCGTAGACCGAAAGCGGAAGCGTTAACACAGCGCAGTTGATGTAGTCGTACGTCTTCACGACCCGACCGATCAAGTACCGAACGCACGGCACCTCCGAGTTCAGCACACGTTCAGCTCGATGACGTCCCTCGAACTCCGATCCAGCCGAGTGTTGAGGGAGAGTTTTGTCAGCACAACGGCATGGTGACGATGATGATGTTCTACCGACGCAGGGCTTCGCCTAAGCTCCGCTACGATATTATCGAGGTGTAATATGGTGGAGGGGGGCACCGCACACGGCTAAAAGATCGTTGATCGATTGTGTGTCTAGAGGTGCCCCCCTGCCCCCGTATATAAAGGAGCAAGGGGGAGGCCACCGGCCTAGGAGGTAGAGGCACGCCAGGAGGAGTCCTACTCCTACCGGGAGTAGGACTCCCCCCTTTCCATGTTGGACTAGGAGTGGAAGAGGGGAAGAGGTGGAGGGGAGGAAGGAAGGGGGGCGCCGCCCCCTCTCGTTGTCCTATTCGGACTAGGGGGGAAGGGGGGCGCGGCCCTGCCCTGGCCTCCTCTCCTCTCTTCCACCTAGGCCCACTAAGGCCCATTAAGTTATCGGGGGGTTCCGGTAACCTCCCGGTACTCCGGAAAAATCCCGATTTCACCCGGAACACTTCCGTTGTCCGTAGGCTTCCAATATATCAATCTTTATGTCTCGACCATTTCGAGAGTCCTCGTCATGTCTGTGATCACATCCGAGACTCTGAACAACCTTCGGTACATCAAAACATATAAACTCATAATATAACTGTCATCGTAACGTTAAGCGTGCGGACCCTACGGGTTCGAGAACTATGTAGACATGACCGAGACACCTCTCCGGTCAATAACCAATAGCGGAACCTGGATGCTCATATTGGTTCCTACATATTCTACGAAGATCTTTATCGGTCAGACCGCATAACAACATACGTTGTTCCCTTTGTCATCGGTATGTTACTTGCCCGAGATTCGATCGTCGGTATCTCGATACCTAGTTCAATCTCGTTACCAGCAAGTCTCTTTACTCGTTTTGTAATACATCATCCCGCAACTAACTCATTAGTCACAATGCTTGCAAGGCTTATAGTGATGTGCATTACTGAGTGGGCCCAGAGATACCTCTCCGACAATCGGAGTGACAAATCCTAATCTCGAAATACGCCAACCCAACAAGTACCTTTGGAGACACCTGTAGAGCACCTTTATAATCACCCAGTTACGTTGTGACGTTTGGTAGCACACAAAGTGTTCCTCCGGTAAACGGGAGTTGCATAATCTCATAGTCATAGGAACATGTATAAGTCATGAAGAAAGCAATAGCAACATACTAAACGATCGAGTGCTAAGCTAACGGAATGGGTCAAGTCAATCACGTCATTCTCCTAATGAGGTGATCCCGTTAATCAAATGACAACTCATGTCTATGGCTAGGAAACTTAACCATATTTGATCAACGAGCTAGTCAAGTAGAGGCATACTAGTGACACTCTGTTTGTCTATGTATTCACACATGTGTTATGTTTCCGGTTAATACAATTCTAGCATGAATAATAAACATTTATCATGATATAAGGAAATAAATAATAACTTTATTTTTGCCTCTAGGGCATATTTCCTTCAGTCTCCCACTTGCACTAGAGTCAATAATCTAGTTCACATCGCCATGTGATTTAACATCAATAATTCACATCACCATGTGATTAACACCCATAGTTCACATTGTCATGTGACCAACACCCAAAGGGTTTACTAGAGTCAATAATCTAGTTCACATCGCTATGTGATTCACACCCAAAGAGTACTAAGGTGTGATCATGTTTTGATTGTGAGATAATTTTAGTCAACGGGTCTGTCACATTCAGATCCGTAAGTATTTTGCAAATTTCTATGTCTACAATGCTCTGCATGGAGCTACTCTAGCTAATTGCTCCCACTTTCAATATGTATCTAGACCGAGACTTAGAGTCATCTAGATTAGTGTCAAAACTTGCATCGACGTAACCCTTTACGACGAACCTTTTGTCACTTCCATAATCGAGAAACATATCCTTATTCCACTAAGGATAATTTTGACCGCTGTCCAGTGATCTACTCCTAGAACTATTGTACTCCCTTGCCAAAATTAGTGTAGGGTATACAATAGATCTGGTACACAGCATGGCATACTTTATAGAACCTATGGCCAAGGCATAGGGAATGACTTTCATTCTCTTTCTATCTTCTGCCGTGGTCGGGCTTTGAGTCTTACTCAATTTCACACCTTGTAACACAGGCAAGAACTCTTTCATTGACTGTTCTATTTTGAACTACTTCAAAATCTTGTTAAGGTATGTACTCATTGAAAAAACTTATCAAGCGTCTTGATCTATCTCTATAGATCTTGATGCTCAATATGTAAGCAGCTTCACCGAGGTCTTTCTTTGAAAAACTCCTTTCAAACACTCCTTTATGCTTTGCAGAATAATTCTACATTATTTCCGATCAACAATATGTCATTCACATATACTTATCAGAAATGTTGTAGTGCACCCACTCACTTTCTTGTAAATACAGGCTTCACCGCAAGTCTGTATAAAACTATATCCTTTGATCAACTTATCAAAGCGTATATTCCAACTCCGAGATGCTTGCACCAGTCCATAGATGGATCGCTGGAGCTTGCATATTTTGTTAGCACTTTTAGGATTGACAAAACGTCCTGGTTGCATCATATACAACTCTTCTTTAATAAATCCATTAAGGAATGTAGTTTTGTTTATCCATTTGCCATATTTCATAAAATGCGGCAATTGCTAACATGATTCAGACAGACTTAAGCATAGATACGAGTGAGAAACTCTCATCGTAGTCAACACCTTGAACTTGTCGAAAACCTTTTTGCGACAATTCTAGCTTTGTAGACAGTAACACTACTATCACTGTCTGTCTTCCTCTTGAAGATCCATTTAATCTCAATGGCTTGCCGATCATTGGGCAAGTCAATCAAAGTCCATACTTTGTTCTCATATATGGATCTTATCTCAGATTTCATGGCCTCAAGCCATTTCGCGGAATCTGGGCTCATCATCGCTTCCTCATAGTTCGTAGGTTCGTCATGGTCAAATAACATGACCTCCAGGACAGGATTACTGTACCACTTTGGTGTGGATCTCACTCTGGTTTACCTACGAGGTTTGGTAGTAACTTGATCTGAAGTTACATGATCATCATCATTAACTTCCTCACTAATTGGTGTAGGAGTCACAGGAACAGATTTCTGTGATGAACTACTTTCCAATAAGGGAGCAGGTACAGTTACCTCATCAAGTTCTACTTTCCTCCCACTCACTTCTTTCGAGAGAAACTCCTTCTCTAGAAAGGATCCATTCTTAGCAACGAATGTCTTGCCTTCGGATCTGTGATAGAAGGTGTACCCAACTGTCTCCTTTGGGTATCCTATGAAGACACATTTCTCCGATTTGGGTTTGAGCTTATCAGGATGAAACCTTTTCACATAAGCATCGCAACCCCAAACTTTAAGAAACGACAACTTTGGTTTCTTGCCAAACCACAGTTCATAAGATGTCGTCTCAACGGATTTAGATGGTACCCTATTTAACGTGAATGCAGCTGTCTCTAATGCATAACCCCAAAACGATAGTGGTAGATCGGTAAGAGACATCATATATCGCACCATATCTAATAAAGTACGGTTACGATGTTCGGACACACCATTACCGTGGTGTTCCAGGTGGCGTGAGTAGTGAAACTATTTCACATTGTTTTAACTGAAGGCAAAACTCGTAACTCAAATACTCTTCTCCATGATCAGATCGTAGAAACTTTATTTTCTTGTTACGATGATTTTCCGCTTCACTCTGAAATTATATGAACTTTTCAAATGTTTCAGACTTCTGTTTCATTAAGTAGATATACCCATATCTGCTCAAATCATCTGTGAAGGTCAGAAAATAATGATACCTGCTACGAGCCTCAATATTCATCGGACCACATACATCTGTATGTATGATTTCCAACAAATCTGTTGCTCTCTCCATAGTTCCGGAGAACGGTGTTTTAGTCATCTTGCCCATGAGGCACGGTTTGCAAGCATCAAGTGATTCATAATCAAGTGATTCCAAAATCCCATCAGTATGGAGTTTCTTCATGCGCTTTACACCAATATGACCTAAACGGCAGTGCCACAAATAAGTTGCACTATCATTATTAACTTTGCATCTTTTGGCTTCATTATTATGAATATGTGTATCACTACGATCGAGATCCAACAAACCATTTTATTGGGTGTATGACCATAGAAGGTTTTATTTATGTAAACAGAACAACAATTATTCTCTAATTTAAATGAATAATCGTATTGCAACAAACATGATCAAATCATATTCATGCTCAACACAAACACCAAATAACACTTATTTAGTTTCAACACTAATCCCGAAAGTATAGGGAGTGTGCGATGATGATCATATCAATCTTGGAACTACTTGCAACACACATCGTCACCTTGCCTTTTACTAGTCTCTGTTTATTCTGCAACTCCCGTTTCGAGTTACTACTCTTAGCAATGAACCAGTATCAAATACCGAGGGGTTGCTATAAACACTAGTAAAGTACACATCAATAACATGTATATCCAATATACCTTTGTTCACTTTGCCATCCTTCTTATCCACCAAATAGTTGGGGTAGTTCCGCTTACAGTGACCAGTCCCTTTGCAGTAGAAGCACTTAGTCTCAAGCTTAGGACCAGACTTAGGCTTCTTCACTTGAGCAGCAACTTGCTTGCCGTTCTTCTTGAAGTTCCCCTTCTTCCCTTTGCCCTTTTCTTGAAACTAGTGGTCTCTTCAACCATCAACACTTGATGTTTTTCTTGATTTCTACCTTCGTCGATTTCAGCATCACGAAGAGCTCGGGAATTACTTTCGTCATCCCTTGCATACTATAGTTCATCACGAAGTTCTACTAACTTGGTGATGGTGACTAGAGAATTCTATCAATCACTATTTTATCTGGAAGATTATCTCCCACTTGATTCAAGCGATTGTAGTACCCAGACAATCTGAGCACATGCTCACTGCTTGAGCTATTCTCCTCCATCTTTTAGCTATAGAACTTGTTGGAGACTTCATATCTCTCAACTCGGGTATTTTCTTGAAATATTAACTTCAACTCCTGGAACATCTCATATGGTCCATGACGTTCAAAACGTCTTTGAAGTCCCGATTCTAAGCCGTTAAGCATGGTGCACTAAACTATCAAGTAGTCATCATATTGAGCTAGCCAAACGTTCATAACGTCTGCATCTGCGCCTGCAATAGGTCTATCACCTAGCGGTGCATCAAGGACATAATTTTTTTGTGCAGCAATGAGGATAATCCTCAGATCACGGATCCAATCCGCATCTTTGCTACTAACATCTTTCAACATAATTTTTCTCTAGGAACATATCAAAAATAAACACAGGGAAGCAACAACGCGAGCTATTGATCTACAACATAATTTGAAAAATACTATCAGGACTAAGTTCATGATAAATTTAAGTTCAATTAATCATATTACTTAAGAACTCCCACTTAGATAGACATCTTTCTAATCATCTAAGTGATCACGTGATCCATATCAACTAAACCATGTCCGATCATCATGTGAGATGGAGTAGTTTCAATGGTGAACATCAGTATGTTGATCATATCTACAATATGATTCACGCTCGACCTTTCGGTCTCCGTGTTCCGAGGCCATATCTGCATATGCTAGGCTCGTCAAGTTTAACCTGAGTATTCCGCGTGTGCAACTGTTTTGCACCCGTTGTATTTGAACGTAGAGCCTATCACACCCGATCATCACGTGGTGTCTCAGGACGAAGAACTTTCGCAACGGTGCATACTCAGGGAGAACACTTTTATCTTGAAATTTTAGTGAGAGATCATCTTATAATGCTACTGTCAATCAAAGCAAGATAAGATGCATAAAGATAAACATCACATGCAATCAATATAAGTGATATGATATGGCCATCATCATCTTGTGCTTGTGATCTCCATCTCCGAAGCACCGTCATGATCACCATCGTCACCGGTGCGACACCTTGATCTCCATCGTAGTATCGTTGTCGTCTCGCCAACTATTCCTTTTACGACTATCGCTACCGCTTAGTGATAAAGTAAAACAATTACATGGCGATTGCATTGCATACAATAAAGCAACAACCATATGGCTCCTGCCAGTTGCCGATAACTCGGTTACAAAACATGATCATCTCATACAATAAAATATAGCATCATGTCTTGACCATATCACATCACAACATGCCCTGCAAAAACAAGTTAGACGTCCTCTACTTTGTTGTTGCAAGTTTTACGTGGCTGCTACGGGCATAGCAAGAACCGTTCTTACCTACGCATCAAAACCACAACGATAGTTTGTCAAGTTGGTGATGTTTTAACCTTCGCAAGGACCGGGCGTAGCCACACTCGGTAAAACTAAAGTGAGAGAGACAGACACCCGCCAGTCACCTTTAAGCAACGAGTGCTCGCAACGGTGAAACCAGTCTCGCGTAAGCGTACGCGTAATGTCGGTCCGGGCCGCTTCATCCCACAATACCGCCGAACCAAAGTATGACATGCTGGTAAGCAGTATGACTTATATCGCCCACAACTCACTTGTGTTCTACTCGTGCATATAACATCAACGCATAAAACCAGGCTCGGATGCCACTGTTGGGGAACGTAGTAATTTCAAAAAAATTCCTACGAACACGCAAGATCATGGTGATGTATAGCAACGAGAGGGGAGAGTGTTGTCCACATACCCTCGTAGACCGAAAGCGGAAGCCTTAACACAACGCGGTTGATGTAGTCATACGTCTTCACGATCCAACGGATCAAGTACCGAACGCACGGCACCTCCGAGTTCAGCACACGTTCAGCTCGATGACGTCCCTCGAACTCCGATCCAGCCGAGTGTTGAGGGAGAGTTTCGTCAGCACAACGGCGTGGTGACGATGATGATGTTCTACCGACGCAGGGCTTTGCCTAAGCTCCGCTAAGATATTATCGAGGTGTAATATGGTGGAGGGGGGCACCGCACACGGCTAAAAGATCGTTGATCAATAGTGTGTCTAGAGGTGCCCCCTGCCCCTGTATATAAAGGAGCAAGGGGGAGGCCGCCGGCCTAGGAGGTAGAGGCGCGCCAGGAGGAGTCCTACTCCTACCGGGAGTAGGACTCCCCCCTTTCCATGTTGGACTAGGAGTGGAAGAGGGGAAGAGGTGGAGGGGAGGAAGGAAGGGGGGCGCCGCCCCCCTCTCCTTGTCCTATTCGGACTGGGGGGAAGGGGGCGCGGCCCTGCCCTGGCCTCCTCTCCTCTCTTCCACCTAGGCCCACTAAGGCCCATTAAGTTACCGGGGGGGTCCGGTAACCTCCCGGTACTCCGGAAAAATCCCGATTTCACCCGGAACACTTCCGATGTCCAAACATAGGCTTCCAATATATCAATCTTTATGTCTCGACCATTTCGAGACTCCTCGTCATGTCCGTGATCACATCCGGGACTCCGAACAACCTTCGGTACATCAAAACATATAAACTCATAATATAACTGTCATCGTAACGTTAAGCGTGCGGACCCTACGGGTTCGAGAAGTATGTAGACATGACCGAGACACCTCTCCGGTCAATAACCAATAGCGGAACCGGGATGCTCATATTGGTTCCTACATATTCTACGAAGATCTTTATCGGTCAGACTGCATAACAACATATGTTGTTCCCTTTGTCATCTGTATGTTACTTGCCCGAGATTCAATCGTCGGTATCTCGATACCTAGTTCAATCTCGTTACCGGCAAGTCTCTTTACTCGTTCCGTAATACATCATCCCGCAACTAACTCATTAGTCACAATGCTTGCAAGGTTTATAGTGATGTGCATTACTGAGTGGGCCTAGAGATACCTCTCCGACAATCAGAGTGACAAATCCTAATCTCGAAATACGCCAACCCAACAAGTACCTTTGGAGACACCTGTAGAGCACCTTTATAATCACCCAGTTACGTTGTGACGTTTGGTAGCACACAAAGTGTTCCTCCGGTAAACGGGAGTTGCATAATCTCATAGTCGTAGCAACATGTATAAGTCATGAAGAAAGCAATAGCAACATACTAAACGATTGAGTGCTAAGCTAATGGAATGGGTCAAGTCAATCACGTCATTCTCCTAATGAGGTGATCCCATTAATCAAATGACAACTCATGTCTATGGCTAGGAAACTTAACCATCTTTGATCAACGAGCTAGTCAAGTAGAGGCATACTAGTGACACTCTGTTTGTCTATGTATTCACACATGTATTATGTTTCCCGTTAATACAATTCTAGCATGAATAATAAACATTTATCATGATATAAGGAAATAAATAATAACTTTATTATTGCCTCTAGGGCATATTTCCTTCACTCAGCAATCTCACACCCGCGAGATCAAGACTATTTAAGCTTATAGGAAAGGATGGTGTAATGAGGCGGAGCTGCAGCAGGCACTAAGCATATATGGTGGCTAACATACGCAAAAGAGAGCAAGAAGAGAAGCAACGCAACGGTCGCGAAGCTAGAAATGATCAAGAAGTGATCCTGAAACTACTTACGTTCATGCATAACTCCAACCGTGTTCACTTCCCGGACTCCGCCGAGAACAGACCATCACGGCTACACACACAGTTGATGTATTTTAATTAAGTCAAGTGACAAGTTCTCTACAACCGGACATTAACAAATTCCCATCTGCCTCATCACCGCGGGCACGGCTTTCGAAAGATAATACCCCTCATTGCGTTCCGGATTCTGACGTGTTGGCGGAGCCATCCTGAAGAGGGTGACATCCGTTAGCATCTTGATAGACAAATAGACAAGTTGAATCAACGGATAGAAATTGCAACATATAGTCTTCACAATAAACATTCGAACGAGGATGAATGAATGAATTCCATAGTAAATCATCACACTTCCATTAAGGTGAGAAGCCACTTGATAAGAGATTGATGAATAAAATAAAAAGGTACGAGTGGAACAAATAAGTGGTAAGGATTACCCAATCACAAACCAAATATCTGCGGGAAGAAATGCTAAGAGCTACTTGAATCCCACCTATAAACTCCTGAAACTTTCTGGTTATGCAATCTGGTGTTGGGGATACAGGGGACACAAAATATATCACCCAAACTAGCAATCCCTAGATCCAGCTGTATCCATCCGTCAACACATAACCAAGAAACCTTCAGAAATCGTGTACCTCAACCTTCGAAAAGCATCCGTTATACGAGTTATGGCAATACTCCCGAACTCCCGCCCCAGTACTGGGTGGCGTCGAGGTGATCTCACCAACAACTGCATAAAAGAGATTTTTGATGTCCGCGAAACTCAGGTATTCCAGAACTGCAACGATAAAATTGTGACGACAACACCTCGGAGCTCAACTCCACGGGACACTGCCACAACCCCTAAATGTCAGGAGGCACCAAGAACAATGTTCTCGTCACAAAACCATCGAAACGATTCTAAGATACCCGCGTGATCCTAAAAAAAATATTAGTGAAATTTGAGGAGAGGAGAGTCAAAACTTCTACGTCAGGAGGCCTCACCAGAGCGACGAAGGGACTGAGGAGTAAAAAGAATCCTACTCTCCGATATATATAATCCTAAGACTCAAAACATTTTTGTTCTAGACTCAACAACGACAGCGATTCGATCAAGAAGGTGGCTCCTAAGTCAGGGATGGCTCTGATTACCAACTTGTAACGCCCACGATGCGGCTATATCTCCCACGTGTCGAGGCACGACTTAGAGGCATAACCGCATTGTGGTATTGTCGCTAGAAGGGTTATCTTCACACAATCCCATGTAATGAACAAGAATGGGATAACGAGAGTTGGCTTACAATCGCCACTTCACACAATACATAAATTAATTCATACATCATCCAAAATCCACACATAGACCGACTACAGTCAAATACAAATGAAAATAAGATAACCCCAAATGCTAGATCCCCGATCGTCCCAACTGGGATCCACTACTGATCATCGGGAAAAGAAACATAATAATGACCACGTTCCTCGTCGAACTCCCACTTGAGCTAGGTTGCGTCATCTGCACTGGTATCGTCGGCACCTGCAACTGTTTTGGTAGAATCTGTGAGGCACGAGGACTCGGCAATCTCACACCCGCGAGATCAAGACTATTTAAGCTCATAGGAAAGGATGGTGTAATGAGGCGGAGCTGCAGCAGGCACTAAGCATATATGGTGGCTAACATACGCAAAAGAGAGCGAGAAGAGAAGCAACGCAACGGTCGCGAAGCTAGAAATGATCAAGAAGTGATCCTGAAACTACTTACGTTCATGCATAACTCCAACCGTGTTCACTTCCCGGACTCCGCCGAGAAGAGACCATCACGGCTACACACACGGTTGATGTATTTTAATTAAGTCAAGTGACAAGTTCTCTACAACCGGACATTAACAAATTCCCATCTGCCTCATAACCGCGGGCATGGGTTTCGAAAGATAATACCCTGCAAGGGTGTCCCAACTTAGCCCATTATAAGCTCTCATGGTCAACGAAGGATAAACCTTCTCCCGGGAAGACCCGATCAGTCTCAGAATCCCGGTTTACAAGACATTTCGACACTGGTAAAACAAGACCAGCAAAGCCGCCCGATGCGCCGACAAATCACGATAGGAGCTGTACATATCTTGTTCTCAGGGCACACCGGATAAGTCAAGTTACGAGTAAAACCAGGCCTCGAGTTTCCCCGAGGTGGCCCCGCAGGCTGCTCGGTTCGGACCAACACTCGAAGGAGCACTGGCCCGGGGGGTTAAATAAAGATGACCCTCGGGCTCGCGAAAACCCAAGGGAAAAGGCTTAGGTGGCAAATGGTAAAACCAAGGTTGGGCCTTGCTGGAGGAGTTTTATTCAAGGCGAACTGTCAAGGGGGTCCCATAAATCACCCAACCGCGTAAGGAACACAAACTCAAGGAACATAATACCGGTATGACGGAAACTAGGGCGGCAAGAGTGGAACAAAACACCAGGCATAAGGCCGAGCCTTCCACCCTTTACCAAATATATAGATGCATTAATTAAATAAAATATATTGTGATATTCCAAAATATCCATGTTCCAACATGGAACCAGCTTCAATTTCACCTGCAACTAGCAACGCTATAAGAAGGGCTGAGCAAAAGCGATAACTTAGCCAAACAACGGTTTGCTAGGAAAGGATGGTTAGAGGCTTGACATGGCAATATGGGAGGCATGATATAGCAAGTGGTAGGTAGCGCAGCATGGCAATAGAGCGAACAACTAGCAAAGCAAAGATAGAAGTGATTTCGAGGTATGGTCATCTTGCCTGCAAGGTTCTCAGAGTTGTCGAAAGCTTGATCCTCGTAAGCGTACTCAACAGGTTCCTCGTTCACGAACTCGTCTCCCGGCTCTACACACAGCAAGAAAACAAGCAATGGAACCACAATCAATCACGGGAAAAGCACAAGCAACATGATGCAATACATGAATGATATGCGAGATATGCGATGCGTATGCGTGCTCCGGAAGAAAAAGGATGAACAAGGCAGTAACTTGGCAAACCAAGTAAGCCACTAGAAAGATGAGGTGATTTTCATCGAAATCGATATAAAGATCACCGGAAACGGATGCACGGTTGCAAATGGCAAGCAAAACAAGGATGACACGATTCTTTGATTAACAGCATGGTAGCACTTAGAATGCATCAAGAAACTATGTTACAGCACTCCAAGATAGCAACAAAGAACATGGAAGTAATCTAGAGGAGATGCTTGACAAAAGATGAACACTGAGCTATGGCTAGACCACACCATAACAGGTTCAAACAAGCATGGAAAAAGTGCAAAAGATATCAGGTTCACAGACTTAGTGAAATTGCTGGACATGGCACAAACAGCATCAGGTAGCAATGTTCAGAGCAAGAAAAACACATGCTACAGGAATTTAATATAGTAAAACAAGGCATGGCATGAGTCTACTAAATGCATAGAACAAAAGTCCCTTACTGACCATGAACCAAAAAGGATCGGAAGATATGATGGCACCCATGTAAACATAGCAAGTTTCGGTAACAGGTTCCAGACTTAGCAAAAAACAGATCATGGCAGTAACAGTAATATGAAGGCATCTTTGTGAGCTTGATTCACTCAACACAAGGCAACGCATGATAAAACAAGCATACCTACAGCAAGATGGCATGTTTATGAAGCTATCCATGGCAAGAGCAAATACATAGCATGAATGGATCAACTACAACAACCTTGGCAAAATTGAATATCATGTTAACAATCTGCCAGGAACATTTTATAGCAAAAGTAGAGCAAGATTAAGACATGCTATGTCACTCCATAATTGCAAATAGGGGCATGGATGGATAGAGCACAACTATAGCTACAAAACATCCTTACTGAACATGCACAAAAGAAGCATGGATCGCTCCGTAGCCACATGGATACATGGCAACAAAATAACAACAGTGACGGACAGCAAAAATCCTAAGTCCTTGAAAACAGAAACATCACGAAGCCTAGTTTGCATGCTTGTGCTAGTCACCACATAAATCACAAAAATACATGGCATACACCCCTGTAAATATGGCATGGCATAGATCAAAACACCTGTAGAGCTCATGCCCATAAGATGCACACATCAATTGCAACAAAAATAACAAATCACCAAGTTTTGATAGGTAATAGCAGTTAACATCATATAGCACTCGTGCACCAGAGATTTTGGCATTAAGATGGACTCAAACGAGCATGGAACAATGGAACAAAATGAAGAGCATCTCGTGATGAACATTTCGATATATTACACGAACGAAACAGAGCTATGGTCACGGAGTTATGATGCGTCAAAGAATGCAACAGAATGTAATATTTTAGGACTTGAGAGAATTTCGGGGGAGGGAAAAAGTCAACCTCTCGGTTCCAGATCCAGATCGGGCGCGGCTCATGGATCGAGGACGGCCGGAGTCGGGGCGCGCGGCGGCCGGAGCTGGAGAGGAGAGGGGGGATGGCGGCGGCCGGAGCTCGGGGTCGGGGTCGCCGGAGAGGGGCCGGAGGAGCTCGAGGGAGGGGCGGAGGCGCGGAGGCGACGGCGTGGGGAAGCCGGGGCGCGCGGGCGGCGGACGGGCGACGACCGGGAGATGGACGGAGCAGCGGGAGGGCGCGGTGGAGGAAGCCGGGCGGCGGCGAGCAAGGAGACGGGCCGCGGGGGCCCCGCGCAGGCCGAGCGGGCCGCGGGCGGCGGCGGCGGCGGCTGCCACGTGGCAGGCGCCCATTGGCTCGGGGCGGCGGCGGCGAAGCGTCCGTCCGGACCGGACGTGTCCGGCGGCGCGCGGAGGACGAAGGCTAGGGTTTGGACCCGGAATTCTCGGGGGAGGGGTGTTTATATAGGTAGAGGGAGCTAGGAGACTCCAAATGGAGTGCGGTTTTCGCCCACACGATCGTGATCGAACGACCGAGAGCATGGAGGGGACTTAGATGGATTATTGGGCTGTTTGGAGGGGGTTTTTGCTGCAACACACAAAAGACTTTGCGGTTACCCGGTTAACCGTTGGAGTATCAAACGACCTCCAAATGGAACGAAACTTGACAGGTGGTCTACCGGTGGTATACCAAGGCCACTTGGCAAACCTCGGTCCATTCCGGGAACGTTTTAACACCCGCTCACGAAAAGAAACAAGAGGGGTGCGCCGGTGCACGTGGGAGTGTCGGATCGCAAAACGGATAGCGGGGAAAATGCTCGGATGCATAAGACGAACACGTATGCAAATGCAATGCACATGATGACATGATATGAGATGCATGACATGAACAAAATGCAAAACGAGAGACAAAACCCAACCAACGGAAGGAATATCATAACACATAGTCGAAAATGGCAAGAGTTGGAGTTACAAATATGGAAAGTTACATTCGGGGTGTTACAACACTCAACCACTACGAGAGGATCTCGTCTCGAGATCTAGGACTGAAAGAAATCCGGATATTCGGAACAGAGGTGGTCCTCGCATTCCCAGGTGGCTTCTCGGTCGGAATGGTGCGACCACTTCACTTTCAGAAATTTGATTGACTTGTTGCGAGTCTTGCGATCAGTATCTTCAAGAATAGCAACGGGGTGCTCATGATAAGACAGATCTTCTTGGAGATCAATCTCTTCGAAGTTGATGGTGCGCTCAAGAGTTTTGAATCACTTGCGAAGCTGTGACACGTGGAACACATCGTGCACATTCGCGAAGTTGGAGGGAAGCTCAAGTTGATAGGCGAGGTCGCCTCTTTTGCCAATGATCTTGAAAGGACCCACGTATCTAGGGGCAAGCTTCCCTTTGATACCGAAGCGACGAGTGCCTTTCATTGGAGAGACGCAGAGGTAGACATGGTCTCCGATCTCGAAAGCCACATCACGGTGCTTACTATCATAGTAACTCTTCTGGCGCGATTGCGTGGCTTTGAGATTTTCACGTATGACTTTACACATTTCTTCAGCCTCTGTGATTAAGTCATTGCCAAGAAGTTGGCGTTCACCAGTCTCTGGCCAATTGAGAGGAGTACGGCACTTTCTGCCATATAGAATCTCGAATGGGGCCTTGCCCGAACTAGCTTGGAAGCTGTTGTTGTAGGAGAATTCGGCATATGGAAGACAATCTTCCCACTTCATGCCATAGGAAATGACACAAGCCCTGAGCATATCTTCAAGGATTTGATTGACTCGCTCGACTTGGCCACTAGTTTGAGGATGGAAAGCTGTGCTGAAGCGAATGTTGGTGCCCATGGCCTTCTGGAAGGAGTCCCAAAACTTAGAAGTGAAGATGCTTCCACGATCTGAAGATATCAATTGTGGAATGCCGTGCAAGGAGACAATCCTGGAGGTGTATAGCTCTGCCAACTGAGCTGCTGTGATAGATTCTTTGATTGGAAGGAAATGAGCCACTTTTGTAAGCTTGTCAATGACAACGAAGATAGCATCATTTCCGCGCTTGGACTTTGGAAATCCAGTCACGAAGTCCATTTCGATATGATCAAACTTCCATTCTGGAATAGCAAGAGGTTGGAGGGGACCAGCTGGTCGTTGGTGTTCTGCTTTCACCCTTCGACAGACATCACATTCATTCACGAATTGAGCGATTTCTCGCTTCATTCGAGTCCACCAATACGACTGCTTGAGGTCATGGTACATCTTCGTACTTCCAGGATGAATGGAAAGAAGATAATTGTGCGCCTTGTTCATAATGACTTTCCTTAGATCACCTTTAGGAACCACAATCCGGTCCTCGAAGAATAAAGTGTCTCTGTCATCAATGCGATAGCACTTGTATTTGGAAAGACCCTTGTCGATACCACGTTTCACCTTCTTCACCATGGTATCCAGGAGTTGTGCCTCACGTATTTGATCTTCCAAAGTAGGAGAGACTATGAGGTTGGCAAGAAAGCCTTGAGGAACAACTTGGAGATTCAGCTTGCGGAAAGCTTCACAAATATCCGGTTGGAATGGCTTGAGAATTAAGCTGTTGCAATAAGCCTTCCTGCTCAAAGCATCTGCAATGACATTGGCTTTGCCTGGAGTATATTCAATACTCGGATTGTACTCTTGAATCATTTCGACCCATCGAGTTTGCCTGAGGTTGAGGTTGGGCTGAGTGAAGATGTACTTGAGACTCTTGTGATCGGTGAAAATGTCCACTTTCCTTCCC
This sequence comes from Aegilops tauschii subsp. strangulata, assembly GCF_002575655.3. NCBI lineage: Eukaryota > Viridiplantae > Streptophyta > Magnoliopsida > Poales > Poaceae > Aegilops > Aegilops tauschii. The sequence goes on from NC_053036.3 coordinate 503,019,528, forward strand.
AACAAGAGATGTCTCCATGTTATTAATGCATGGACAACTGCCGCCAACTCAAGATCGTGAGTGGGGTAGTTATTTTCGTTGGGCTTCAACTGACGAGAGGTGTAGGCCACAACTTTCTTCTCTTGCATTAACACAGCACCGAGACCTTGAAGAGAAGCATCAGAGAAAACTTCGAATGGCTTGGATTCGTCAGGAGGAGTTAAGACAGGAGATGTGACGAGTTTCTCTTTGAGAGTGTTGAAAGCAACGTCACACTCAGGAGTCCAGACATACTTCACATGCTTCTGGAGGAGGTTGGAAAGAGGCTTTGCAATCTTAGAGAAATTCTCAACGAATCTTCGGCAATAGCTTGCAAGACCAGGGAAACTGCGGAGCTGCTTGACATTCTGAGGAGGTTCCCAATTCACAATTGCAGACACCTTCTCGGGATTAACAGCGATGCCCTTGGCAGAGATGATATGACCAAGGTAAAGATCTTCATCAAGCCAAAACTCACATTTGGAAAACTTCGCATAGAATTGATACTCTCTGAGCTTGTCGAGCACCAATCGCAAATGTTTGGCATGATCCTTCTTATTCTTGGAGAAGACCAAGATATCATCGAGATACACCAGGACGAATTCATTGGTATAGGGGTTGAAGATGAAGTTCATAATTCGAGAGAATGTTGGAGGAGCATTGACAAGGCCGAAAGACATGACAGTATATTCATAAGAACCAAAGCTTGTTCTGAAAGCTGTCTTGGGAATATCTTCTTCACGAATGCGAATCTGATGATAACTCATACGAAGGTCAAGCTTGGAGAATACTTTAGCACCTTTAAGTTGCCCGAATAGCTCATTGATGTTGGGAAGTGGATACTTGTTCTTGATTGTCTTCTTGTTCAATGGACGGTAGTCGACACAAAGTCTGTCTGTGACATCCTTCTTCTGGACAAAAAGAACACCACAACCCCATGGAGATGAACTCGGTCTGATCAAACCCAGACGCTCTTGTTCATCGAGCTGTTTCATCAATTCCTTCAGCTCCTTGGGTCCAAGCTTGTATGGACGCTTGCAAACGCGTTCAGTGCCGAGCTCAAGATCGATAACGAACTCAACTGGTCGGTGAGGAGGCATACCCGGAAGCTCTTCTGGAAAGACATCTTGGTACTCACAAACGACTGGAATTTGAGAAATAGCATCCAACTCGCCCTTCTCATTGAGAGAAAATAATCGAATGGTCTCGTCACGAGCGGCATAGATAATCACATCCTCAGAAGAGTGTGTCAATTGAATTTCCCTGGCAGCACAATCAAGTTGAGCCTTGTGCTTAGAAAGCCAGTCCATCCCGAGAATTAGATCAATATCCGAGTCACCAAGAACAATTGGAGAAGACAGAAATTTATAGTTTCCCATCTTGATGGAAACATCCGGAACCACCAAACTAGAACTCAAACGTTTACCCGGAGAAACGACATCCATGGGTTTACCCAAATGTGAACAAGTGAATTCATGCTTGGCAAAAAACGGTCTTGACATGAAACAAAGCGAAGCACCAGTATCAAATAAGACTTTTGCAGGAATATCATTAACTGAGAGATTACCCATTATCACATCAGTAGATTCCTCCGCTTGAGCTGCAATCATCATGTTCACGTTTGCAGACTTGGGATTATGCTTGACCACTGCATTGCTGGAAGATCTCACAGGAGGAGGAGGCGGAAGGCGCCTTTGGTTGAAACACTTGTTAGCATAGTGACCTTTCTGCTGACACTTGTTGCAAGTCACCTCTGAGAGTGGACGATGATAAGGAGCATTCGACTTTGGAGCTTGATTCTGAGACTTGTTCTGATAGCCAGGGTTGGGTGGGTGGGAAGATCCATGGCCACCTTTGTTCTTCTGCTGGAAAGGCTGACGAAACGGAGGAGGGGGAGGCAACCAGAACTTCTATTGCTTAGCAGCCACTAGTGAGGAAGAAGAAGACTGGACTGCGTCCCTGACTCTCTTCTTAGAAGCCTCACACTTGAGCTGAGCAGCCTCTTGCTTCAGTGCCATGTTGTAGAAATCATCATACTTGGTCGGCTCAAAAAGCACGAGAGGTAATTGCAGATCTTCTCTGAGGCCACCTCTGAATTGATAGATCATGCTCTTTTCATCATGAACGTCTTGCTTAGCGAAGCGAGCTAGTTTCTGAAACTGAGTATTGTATTGATACACGGACATGCTGCCTTGCTTGAGATTGCGGAACTCCTCACGCTTGCTCTCAACAACACTTTCTGGAATGTGGTGAGCTTTGAAGTCTCGGCGGAAATCATCCCAGGTAATCACACGACCTCCTCTGGAATCTTTGTATTGTTGATACCACTCGGCAGCTTGATCCTTGAGTTGAAAAGAAGCAAACTTGACAAAGTCCTCAGGCCTGACATTGCTACATTCAAAATGCTTGTTGATGTCCACGAGCCAATCATTAGCGTCTGTGGCCTCGGCACAGCAGCTGAAAGACTTGGGCTGATTTGTGTGGAACTGGTTGAGGGTAGCAAAGTGAGGCTGATTGTTGCCTTGGTCTTGATTTCCTTGATTGCCTTGCCCTTGGGTGCGTTCTTGCAAGAGTTGCAAAATCATCTGAGCATTGGCGTTGGTGGCTGCCATGATAGCTTGCCATGCCTCCGGAGGCGGAGGTGGTGGCGGAGGGTTTGCCTGACTCCCCTCATTGCGTTCCATATTCTGACGCATTGGCGGAGCCATCCTGAAGAGGGTGACATCCGTTAGCATCTTGATAGACAAATAGACAAGTTGAATCAACGGATAGAAATTGCAACATATAGTCTTCACAATAAACATTCGAACGAGGATGAATGAATGAATTCCATAGTAAATCATCACACTTCCATTAAGGTGAGAAGCCACTTGATAAGAGATTGATGAATAAAATAAAAAGGTACGAGTGGAACAAATAAGTGGTAAGGATTACCCAATCACAAACCAAATATCTGCGGGAAGAAATGCTAAGAGCTACTTGAATCCCACCTATAAACTCCCGAAACTTTCTGGTTATGCAATCTGGTGTTGGGGATACAGGGGACACAAAATATATCACCCAAACTAGCAATCCCTAGATCCAGCTGTATCCATCCGTCAACACATAACCAAGAAACCTTCAGAAATCGTGTACCTCAACCTTCGAAAAGCATCCGTTATACGAGTTATGGCAATACTCCCGAACTCCCGCCCCAGTACTGGGTGGCGTCGAGGTGATCTCACCAACAACTGCATAAAAGAGATTTTCGATGTCCGCGAAACTCAGGTATTCCAGAACTGCAACGATAAAATTGTGACGACAACACCTCGGAGCTCAACTCCCCGGGACACTGCCACAACCCCTAAATGTCAGGAGGCACCAAGAACAATGTTCTCGTCACAAAACCATCGAAACGATTCTAAGATACCCGCGTGATCCTAAAAAAAATATTAGTGAAATTTGAGGAGAGGAGAGTCAAAACTTCTACGTCAGGAGGCCTCACAAGAGCGATGAAGGGACTGAGGAGTAAAAAGAATCCTACTCTCCGATATATATAATCCTAAGACTCAAAACATTTTTGTTCTAGACTCAACAACGCCAGCGATTCGATCAAGCAGGTGGCTCCTAAGTCGGGGATGGCTCTGATTACCAACTTGTAACGCCCACGATGCGGCTATATCTCCCACGTGTCGAGGCACGACTTAGAGGCATAACCGCATTATGGTATTGTCGCTAGAAGGGTTATCTTCACACAATCCCATGTAATGAACAAGAATGGGATAACGAGAGTTGGCTTACAATCGCCACTTCACACAATACATAAATTAATTCATACATCATCCAAAATCCACACATAGACCGACTACGGTCAAATACAAATGAAAATAAGATAACCCCAAATGCTAGATCCCCGATCGTCCCAACTGGGATCCACTACTGATCATCAGGAAAAGAAACATAATAATGACCACGTTCCTCGTCGAACTCCCACTTGAGCTAGGTTGCGTCATCTGCACTGGTATCGTCGGCACCTGCAACTGTTTTGGTAGAATCTGTGAGGCACGAGGACTCAGCAATCTCACACCCGCGAGATCAAGACTATTTTAGCTTATAGGAAAGGATGGTGTAATGAGGCGGAGCTGCAGCAGGCACTAAGCATATATGGTGGCTAACATATGCAAAAGAGAGCGAGAAGAGAAGCAACGCAACGGTCGCGAAGCTAGAAATGATCAAGAAGTGATCCTGAAACTACTTACGTTCATGCATAACTCCAATCGTGTTCACTTCACGGACTCCGCCGAGAAGAGACCATCACGGCTACACACACGGTTGATGTATTTTAATTAAGTCAAGTGGCAAGTTCTCTACAACCGGACATTAACAAATTCCCATCTGCCTCATAACCGTGGGCACGGCTTTCGAAAGATAATACCCTGCAGGGGTGTCCCAACTTAGCCCATTGTAAGCTCTCACGGTCAACGAAGGATAAACCTTCTCCCGGGAAGACCCGATCAGTCTCGGAATCCCGGTTTACAAGACATTTCGACACTGGTAAAACAAGACCAGCAAAGCCGCCCGATGCGCCGACAAATCACGATAGGAGCTGTACATATCTCGTTCTCAGGGCACACCAGATAAGTCAAGTTACGAGTAAAACCAGGCCTCGAGTTTCCCCGAGGTGGCCCCGCAGGCTGCTCGGTTCGGACCAACACTCGAAGGAGCACTGGCCCGGGGGGGTTAAATAAAGATGACCCTCGGGCTCGCGAAAACCCAAGGGAAAAGGCTTAGGTGGCAAATGGTAAAACCAAGGTTGGGCCTTGCTGGAGGAGTTTTATTCAAGGCGAACTGTCAAGGGGGTCCCATAAATCACCCAACCGCGTAAGGAACGCAAACTCAAGGAACATAATACCGGTATGACGGAAACTAGGGCGGCAAGAGTGGAACAAAACACCAGGCATAAGGCCGAGCCTTCCACCCTTTACCAAATATATAGATGCATTAATTAAATAAAAGATATTGTGATATTCCAAAATATCCATGTTCCAACATGGAACCAACTTCAATTTCACCTGCAACTAGCAACGCTATAAGAAGGGCTGAGCAAAAGCGGTAACTTAGCCAAACAACGGTTTGCTAGGAAAGGATGGTTAGATGCTTGACATGGCAATTTGGGAGGCATGATATAGCAAGTGGTAGGTAGCGCAGCATGGCAATAGAGCGAACAACTAGCAAAGCAAAGATAGAAGTGATTTCGAGGGTATGGTCATCTTGCCTGCAAGGTTCTCAGAGTTGTCGAAAGCTTGATCCTCGTAAGCGTACTCAACAGGTTCCTCGTTCACGAACTCGTCTCCCGGCTCTACCCACAGCAAGAAAACAAACAATGTAACCACAATCAGTCACGGGAAAAGCACAAGCAACATGATGCAATACATGAATGATATGCGAGATATGATATGCGATGCGTATGCGTGCTCCGGAAGAAAAGGATGAACAAGGCAGTAACTTGGCAAACCAAGTAAGCCACTGGAAAGATGAGGTGATTTCCGTCGAAATCGATATAAAGATCACCGGAAACGGATGCACGGTTTGCAAATGGCAAGCAAAACAAGGATGACACGATTCTTTGATTAACAGCATGATAGCACTTAGAATGCATCAAGAAACTATGTTACAGCACTCCAACATAGCAACAAAGCACATGGAAGTAATCTAGAGGAGATGCTTGACAAAAGATGAACACTGAGCTATGTCTAGACCACACCATAACAGGTTCAAACAAGCATGGCAAAAGTGCAAAAGATATCAGGTTCACAGACTTAGTGAAATTGCTGGACATGGCACAAACAGCATCAGGTAGCAATGTTCAGAGCAAGAAACACACATGCTACAGGAATTTAATATAGTAAAACAAGGCATTGCATGAATCTACTAAATGCATAGAACAAAAGTCCCTTACTGACCATGAGCCAAAAAGGATCAGAAGATATGATGGCACCCATGTAAACATAGCAAGTTTCGGTAACAGGTTTCAGACTTAGCAGAAAACAGATCATGGCAGTAACAGTAATATGAAGGCATCTTTGTGAGCTTGATTCACTCAACACAAGGCAATGCATGACAAAACAAGCATACCTACAGCAAGATGGCATGTTTTTGAAGCTATCCATGGCAATAGCAAATACATAGCATGAATGGATCAACTACAACAACCTTGGCAAAATTGAATATCATGTTAACAATCTGCCAGGAACATTTTATAGCAAAAGTAGAGCAAGATTAAGACATGCTATGGCACTCCATAATTGCAAACAGGGGCATGGATGGATAGAGCACAACTATATCTACAAAACATCCTTACTGAACATGCCCAAAAGAAGCATGGATCGCTCTGTAGCCACATGGATACATGGCAACAAAATAACAGCAGTGACAGACTTTGCAAAAATCCTAAGTCCCTGAAAACAGAAACATCACGAAGCCTAGTTTGCATGCTTGTGCTAGTCACCACATAAATCACAAAAATACATGGCATACACCCCTCTAAATATGGCATGGCATAGATCAAAACACCTGTAGAGCTCATGCCCATAAGATGCACACATCAATTGCAACAAAAATAACAAATCACCAAGTTCTGATAGGTAATAGCAGTTAACACCATATAGCACTCGTGCACCAGAGATTTTGGCATTAAGATGGACTCAAACTAGCATGAACAATGGAACAAAATGAAGAGCATCTCGTGATGAACATTTCGATATATTACACGAACGAAACAGAGCTATGGTCACGGAGTTATGATGCGTCAAAAATGCAACAGAATGCAATATTTTAGGACTTGAGAGAATTTCGGGGGAGGGAAAAAGTCAACCTCTCGGTTCCAGATCCAGATCGGGCGCGGCTCGTGGATCGAGGACGGCCGGAGTCGGGGCGCGCGGCGGCCGGAGCTGGAGAGGAGAGGGGGGATGGCGGCGGCCGGAGCTCGGGGTCGGGGTCGCCGGAGAGGGGCCGGAGGAGCTCGAGGGAGGGGCGGAGGCGCGGAGGCGACGACGTGGGGAAGCCGGGGCGCGTGGGCGGCGGACGGGCGACGACCGGGAGGAGGACGGAGCGGCGGGAGGGCGCGGTGGAGGAAGCCGGGCGGCGGCGAGCGAGGAGACGGGCCGCGGGGGCCCCGCGCAGGCCGAGCGGGCCGCGGGCGGCTGCCACGTGGCAGGCGCCCGTTGACTCGGGGCGGCGGCGGCGAAGCGTCCTTCCGGACCGGACGTGTCCGGCAGCGCGCGGAGGACGAAGGCTAGGTTTTGGACCCAGAATTCTCGGGGGAGGGGTGTTTATATAGGTAGAGGGAGCTAGGAGACTCCAAATGGAGTGAGGTTTTTGCCCACACGATCGTGATCGAACGATCAAGAGCATGGAGGGGACTTAGATGGATTATTGGGCTGTTTGGAGGGGGTTTTTGCTGCAACACACAAAAAGACTTTGCGGTTACCCGGTTAACCGTTGGAGTATCAAACGACCTTCAAATGGAACGAAACTCGACAGGTGGTCTACCGGTGGTATACCAAGGCCACTTGGCAAACCTCGGTCCATTCCGAGAACGTTTTAACACCCGCTCACGAAAAGAAACAAGAGGGGTGCGCCGGTGTACGTGGGAGTGTCGGATCGCAAAACGGACAGCGGGGAAAATGCTCGGATGCATAAGATGAACACGTATGCAAATGCAATGCACATGATGACATGATATGAGATGCATGACATGAACAAAATGCAAAACGAGAGACAAAACCCAACCACGGAAGGAATATCATAACACATAGCCGAAAATGGCAAGAGTTGGAGTTACAAATATGGAAAGTTACATCCGGGGTGTTACAGTTAGTGCTCAACTTGAACAATACAAGCATATCAAGCCATGAAAAGTGTATATTGTCAATGCCCACCTTGAAGTATGGATACCATCTTGGGCTTCCGCGAATCTTGGGTGGAGTCTGACCAGATGGTCTCCTGATCATCTCTCCTCTAAGCTCCCCAATAGCAAAAAGCACTTGCTTGAAGTACCTAGAGATGGTCTCCATTGATCTCCTGAACGTGTTGTGAATGACCCTGAACCTCTGGTTATGGCCAACAACATGGAGGAACATGGCCACTTACTCTTCGACATTGGTGTTGATGCTATCTTGTAGCAGCCCCCAGCTCCTGAAGGTCTCGACAAGCCTGGCAAATGGTGCTCTTTTCATTCGAAGCATCCAGAGAGCCTCGACATCATTGCAGTTGTAGATGTAGTTCAGATTTTGGATCCTCCCCTGTTCCCGGAGAAACAATGGACCATAGCGGATCAAAGGCCTCCCAGCACGACGAACAACTCTCTGGTTCATGAACATGACCCATGCCTGAATCACACTAATCAGTGCTGCTGCCTGGATTATCAGCCTCATCCGTGCGTCCATAACCTAGTCGACATCGATGGTTCGTTCAGTGGGAAATCGATCCTACACCTAGCCTAACGGCCTAACCACCGAGCTAACAAAGGGGGGTGCTGCTTACCAGCATTGGAGACGAGGACGGCATAGGGGGAGCCATGGCACAGACTAGGTCAACCAGACGGTGGTCAATAGCAAGGGGAGCACCAGATCCGCCGCAAACGTCGCCGCCTCTTCCGCCCCCGCCGCCGCCTCTAGCGCAGATCTGAAATCGCAGCCGCCGCCGGTGGTGAGGCAGTAGGGAAGAAAGGGGGGCAGTGGCTATGGGTGAGCGAGTGAAAGGGGATGAGGCTAGATTTGGCGCCGGGACGGCGCGCCAGATTTCCATCTCCCGCCATCCCCGCTCGCCGTCGCGTCGCACCCACCCGTGCGAACTTGCGCTGCACTCTGCCTGGGGTGCAAGAAACTGCCGATCTGAGTGTTTCCAGCGAGCCAGGCTCTGGGCTGCTTTGAGAAGCGTGTGATGCAGACCCAACAGTAAAACCAGGCAACCAAACAGGCCTCTCCCTTCCCGCGCGGGATTGGTTGGGCTGGATGCGGGCAACCAAACACGCCCTAGGTGAAAGTTGTTTTCTGAACCGGAGGATGCGCACTGCTTATTTTCAGTGTCGTATTTTGAAGAGAAAGAAATTACAAGCGTAACAAGAAAATATCTTTGAACTTGAGAACCACTACAATATGGTATCGATACACACAAATACGTGACACTACGATCACATATATGGTCCTGTGAATGCTCGTGCGCTGTGTTGCCGACACGTACTCCTCTCGATGACCGTTTTGCAAAAAAACTTGCTTTGTACATAATGAACCCGCGGCCCATAGCTCGCGTGGCTTAAAGAGCCCGAATCAGTACCAAAAAATTCCGAAATCGGTTCTCTACCCCCCAATCCATGGAGAGCGAGTGTTCGGTGGCCGGTGGAATCGCCGTCGGTGCTCTTTCTATGGCAATCAAGCATGTGCGAGCCGGTGGACCACGTCGTCGAAACTCGCACTGGTGGACTGGAAGAAAGTTCATGCAAGAGGTGTGGAGGTGCGGTAGCCAAAGCTCCGACCATGAGGTCCTCACGCGCCGGGGATGGCTGTGTTGGAGGCGCAGTACCGCAACCGTGTGCTACTGACAATCGTGATCGGAGACAGCAACGGTGAGATGACGCTCGCTGCCCTGCTTGACGTCCTGGAGGAGAAATCATGCGTCAGGTTGTCGCTGGTGTGCATCGAAGTGGCCACCCTCCGCACGATCTGTGGCTCACCTTCACCGACGGCGTGATGTACACACACGTTGGAGTTCTGGTTTAGCCATTGGAACCACGTAGTGTGCGCAACGCCCGACTCGCTGGACTACAAGACCACGGTTAGCTTCGAAGGGCTACCCGGCGAGGTGTATGAGCCGGAAGCTGTCATGAGTGTCCTGACCAAGCTAGGCGGCGAGCTCATCGAGATTAGGCCATCGGAGGACAAGAGCGAGATGGTCATGGGCATGTGGTTCCTGTTCACACGTGAACACGTCATCGTGTACCTTCAACGCTGAGGGTGATGCACCACAGCTCACGTCGAAGGAGACCCATCCGGAAGTGTGGTACGCAAGCAATCCGGCATGCGCTTTTGTAGACCCGAAACCCCACACGCCCGGGAGGGACCCCGTCTGGATGCATGACGGCTATGGGCTGCCCTACGTTGACTTGACCGCCCCTAGAGCCTCGTGGATTCGCAGTCCTCCATTGCTGAAGAACGACGAAGAACGAGAAGAAAGGTACAAGGGTAGGAGATAGATGAACACAAAAAAGTACTAGATGTGTTTGTCTGATTGTGTGTTGTTTAATCGTTCGTCACCTCTCATCTATTTATGAGGCGGCTGGACTTCCCGTACAATAAAAGGACTCCAAATCCCGTCCAACTCTTTCCAAAATTAACCGAACTCGGATTTAGGCAAGTTTGAGACATCAGTTCAGTTTTTGAGTCTCATAGGCAACAAACGGCCTCGGATGAAGATGCGCCCAAAAACAAATTTAACCATTTCGATGATACGAATAACTTTCATGTTGAACGTTTTTCGATTCAAGGCCATCTTCAGGGCCGAATCGCTCGCGCAAGATAGACTATTATTCACGCTACCCATCAGACACCATGTCTGATGGGGCGCGCCACTTTTGACTCGTGACAGGGCCGCACTCGGGTGGCTCTAACTTTTACATACGATCCCGGGTTGAGATGATTTTTATATTAGAACTGACCGTTTCAACGAGACGAATACAATTCGTGTAGAAAGTTTTCTCATTTGAGGCTGTCCTTGAGGCGTAATTGGCCGAACAGTGCTCTGGATACAAAATCTTGGTATTTCAAACACAACTTCGGCCTTCGAGATGAGATTAGATGGCGATGGCCCAAACTTCAAAGATGTTCATGTCAACAATATGGAACTTTTTCATGAAGATCACTTCTCCATTTGAGACTATCTTAATTGTATTTCGTACCATGCCAAAATATGGTGTTAACACATGCCCCATATTTTTCGGCAAAACTAGTGTGCCGAAAAATAACTTGCACGGAGTTTGTTCTAAGGACGATGTCAACACTCCATCGGCCATTTGCATATTTTTAGGATGATAAGTATATATCGGCCATTGCTTGTTTGAACCTCTTGATGCAAACTTGGGTGAAAACTTCTCAGCTTCTGTAACAATCTGGTGATAAAGTTCCATAGATATGTATCTCAAAACCATCCTACGAACCAGATTGTTCACCCTTTTTCTAGGATTTTATAGATAATCACGAATGAACTTCTTCCAATCCTTGCTTCGCGTGCACAAAAGTTTCATTAGTGGCCGAAGCGATGAGCTCCAATTCGGCCTTATCTACGTTGGCGAGAATAAGCATTGGCTATTGATGGCTATATGCAATACACCATGATCAATATAGTAGCTGGATGCTTGCTGTGCCAACTCATTTGCTATTCAATTGTCATGTCTAGATATATGAGCAGACATACCTCAAAATAAATTATAAGTGATTCGTCAAAACATTGATAACCCTTGGATATTTGTTGGACTTCTCATAACGAATCACCAAACGCCTCAATATGTGTAGCACCTATGACAACCAAAGGCTTGTTTCGCTTTCCAATCGAACTAAGGACGATGTTCGAATACTACATCGGCCATGCTTTGACATATTCTTAGGACGATAGATAAATATCGGCCATTAACATAAGGTCCATGTAAACTTCATCCACCAAAATAAGTATAGCCAAAATAAACAAATAAAATGACAAATCAAATATTTCGGCCCTTTGGATCAGCAATAAACTTGTAGCTAATCAAATATATAGTGATTTGGTAATACCCTTTCATGATATAAGAAATTATATTGCATCCATGGATCTAAATAAGCCCATGGAGGGTGACTGATCGTACCTGGGGATGAATTCCATGGCAAAGACAACAATGGCATGTTTGGCGAATATGGATGATGTGCTAACCGAAGATTTTGATGGGGTGATGCAAACCTTCGGCTTAATTGTTTTTGGCCTCCATCCTTCTCTTCCTTCACTTTTATAACACTTGTTGCAATAGAAGGTTGCACATCATTTTTATTTTGACCGCTCCTATTGGGAACCCATGCCATGTTCTTCTTTTTCAGCTCTTGTGCACTAAGCTTTTGTAATTCCTTCTTTTGCCAATACGATAAGCCGAGTGGGCACGTCGGATGTGATTCTGTTTCAACCAATGGCAACACTTTTTTGGCCTTATGCACCCTCAACTTCTTTTCTTCGGATTTGGCACTTGATTGATTCATCTCATTGTCTTTAGTAGCCAATGTCAACACTTCAATTGGCTCTTTATCCTTTAAGATCAAATCTGAAGTAGCACACTTACGACCATTTTTTTAACGCGATAGACTTGCTCAACCACCTCCTTATTCTTCCTTGTGCTCCGGACCGATTTTTTTGGAGTGAAACGGTCTTTAACATATGATTGTTTATTGAACGTGGGTCTTTTTGGAGCTGCATGATCTTTGTGAGACGGTCTAAAATAAAATGGAAAATGTGCACTTGAATCGTAACTGTCCCATAGTGAATATGGATACAAATTAGCATAGGGAGGTATCCATGGCACTGGCATTGGCGGCCAAAAAATAAGGATATGAATATGTTGCATTGCAATTTTCCCTTTGCCAATACCAGCCATCAGATTTGCACCTAGGGGGTGATCTTGACGCTTTTGAATTACTTGGCCGATAAGAAATTTTCTCCTCACTTATCTTTTGATATTTTCCAATAGTTGCGCAAAAGTGACTTTTGGCTTTTTACCTTTGTGCTTACCTCGGCCTTTGCTTGCATCAATCTTTGGATTTTCTTGTTGGCCCCCAGTACTTGATGTCTTCATTGCAACTTTGATGGAATTTTTGCCCTCAAGAATATTATCGTTGTGCTCTTGAACAACTTCCTTACATGAAAGCTTGATCCCAATATCTACAGTTTTTACCTTCTCATGTTTAAATAGATCAGCTTGAAGCAGCCGATGCAAAAACCGTTTGCCATCAGGACCAATCAGAATAGACTGGTCATCTCTTGGTGTCTCAACAAATTTCAGTCGTGATTTATCAATGGCCGATTTAACTATTTGACGAAACATGTTGCAATCCTCAAAATTATGCTTGGACGAATCATGCAACTTACAATACATTCGTCCTTGGATTGATGGCTTAACATGGTGACCAAGAATTCTAATGTAATTATTTTTCACCAACAAATCAAATATTTGATCACACATGCTTGAATTGAAGGTATACTTCTTATTTTCTAGCCGATCTTGTTGTGAGAACGGCTTTGGAGTTAAGAAAATGAATGGTTCAGATTTTACATCACCCCATTCGGCTATGCATTGTGTTTTGCACTCTATATCCGATGTTTTTGGATAAGATATTATATTAGCATTGATTTTCTCAACATAATTTAGAACATACATGTCTCAATTGAGACCAAATGCAAGCCAAGTAATAAATAAGCAAAGCTACCCAATTAGATATGAACTTTAGATAAAGCAATGGGGAAAGCCTTGGCTGCAACAATAAGTCATTATCGGTCTTTATAAATGCTGCAATGGGTTGACCGATATGCTCAATAACAATTTTATTGCATCAACAATAAAGTTGTGACCAAATCTGAAAACATGTAAATTACCTGCAAGCCATACCTCTTCAAATATGTTGGGAGAGCATGATGGTGGTGTGACTTGAAGAACATCTTGATCCGTCTTTGGATGGCTCCCCAACGCCTTGTCATCAACCTTTTCTTGATTCCGTGCATCATTACTTTGAAGATCCATGTCAGTCGAACTTTGTTCGGCTACTTGTCCTTGTCCTTGAAACTTGTCAATTTCTGTGGCACGGAACTCATACGGCAGGAAGTAGGTTCCATTGACATCAGAAAAATCAAGCATGGTTGTTTTGCTATGCTTGCCATGCCCTTTCCCAATAATGCTTGCCTCTTTGGATTTAATGGACCCGGAATATATACTACTTGATTCGGCTTTTTCAACCGAAGCACTTTCATGTTCCCAATCATCCTTCTTTTCATTGATTCTACCAATTGGCCATGCTTTTTTTATTTAAGCCAATTCCTTTTCTATTTGTTTCTGGCGGCGAGTGGCAAAATGGGCTTTAAGCTTTTTCTCAATTTCAGCCCACTCCAGATATGATTGCCCCCCAATGCTTTTAGATTCTTTCGACAATGACACATGAGTGTTAGCAATTGTGTAGGGGGCCTATAATATGGTATAGTACTAGGTGAAGGCATATGCATTGTTGTAAAACCATATTTTTGCTCGCCAATTTTATCAATTGGCAAATATTCATCTTCTTGTAAAACTCTTGCTTTTATTGCATTATAATCAGGAACTAACCCCTTATCATGCTCTTCAAGGAAAAGAGCACTAATCTTGTTATTTCGGGCTATATCCCTTTTTAACGTAGGCACTTCCCATTCTGTAAAGGACTGCTTCGCAGTATTTTTAGATTCTTTCGGCAATGAGGTGTTGCCGAAATTATGTAATTGCGTAGAGAATGCATTATATGCTACAATATTAGATGATGGCATGTGCACTCCTGGAAATTTTTCACTTATTCGGCTATGACCATGAAGGTGCGGAGCCGAATTATGAGCATCTACAGTTGTATACGGTGCCGAAAAATTACTAACATGAGGTGTAGCATATGACGGTTGAGAGTAACTGGCCGAATAGCCAGTAGTAGCATGGCCAATTCTCTCATTCATCGGCATGGTTGGATTAGTATATTGCACATTAGTTGTCGATGAATAAAAGGGTGAAACACTTTCTTGAATGGCATTGGAAATTCTAACATGAGGTGTTTCAAATTTATTAACCGAACTCACCATGTTGTTCATCGGCATAACGATTTGTGGGGTTGCCGATGCATGAGAGTTGGGCACATATGGTGCATGTTACTAGCATCATAAGAAGTTGAAGCATGTAAATTACTTTGAATTGGCAATTGCACGTAGTTAGATGCATGATTGAAAAAACTAGGGCTGGCCGATAGAGTATACTCATTGAACGATCCAGTAACACCATATGAATTATTTGCATCTACAATAGGGAATTGGGTATTCATATTACCTTTGTAGATTGCAAACCCTAGATAACGATCTCTTCGTAGCAAGAATGGGCCAGAGACCGTTCAAAGCTTCGATCCCCAGCGGAGTCGCCAAAAAGTGTGTTCGCACACAAACACGTCACCGTGTACCTCCAACACTGAGGGTGATGCACCACAGCTCACGTCGAAGGAGGCTCGTCCGGAAGCGCGGTACGCAAGCAATCCGGTAGACACTTTTGTAGACCCGAAACCCCACATGCCCGGGAGGGACCCCGTCTGGGAGCATGACGGCTATGGGCTGCCCTAGGTCGACCTGACCGCCCCTAGAGCCTCGTGGATTCGCAGCCCTCACTGCTAAAGAACGACGAAGAACGAGAAGAAAGATACAAGGGTAGGGGATAGATGAACATGAAAAAGTAGTAGACGTGTTTGTTCGATTGTGTGTTGTTCAATCGGCTATCACCTCTATCTATTTATGAGGTGGTTGGACTTTCCGTACAAGAAAAGAACTCCAAATCCCGTCCAACTCTTTCCAAAATTAACCGAACTCGGATTTAGGCAAGTTTGAGACATCAGTTCGGTTTTTGACTCTCATAGGCAACAAACTGCCTCGGATGAAGATGCGCCCAAAAGAAAATTTAACCGTTTCGACGATACGACCAACTTTCATGTTGAACGTTTTTCGATTCAAGCCCATCTTTAGGTCCGAATCGCTCGCGCAAGACAGACTATTATTCACGCTACCCATCAGACACCATGTCTGATGAGGCGCGCCACTTTTGGCTCGTGACAAGGCCGCACTCAGGTGGCCCTAACTTTTACATACAATCTCAGATTGAGACGATTTTTATATCAAAATCGATCGTTTCGACGAGACAAAGATAATTTGTGTAGAAAGTTTTCTCATTTAAGTTGGTCCTTGAGGCGTAATTGGCCGAACAGCGCTCTGGATACAAAATCCCAGTATTTCGAACACAACTTTGGCCTTCGACATGAGATTAGATGGCGATGGCCCAAACTTCAAAGATGTTCATGTCGACAATATGGAACTTTTTCATTAAAATCACTTCTCCATTTGAGACCATCTTAATTGTATTTCGTACCATGCCAAAATCTGGTGTCAACAGTTCCGCAATCCCTCCAAGGTTCCCAGGGTTCTGGATCTGGAGGTCCCGGAGCCCAAGGTACCGATGTGGAGCAAGTTGCCTTCCTGTGACGATGAATGTGAGTCGCTGCCTACTCCTGTGCCACCGACGTCCTAGCGAACCCTGAAGCACACTATCAGCATCCATGTCATGCATGTGTTTGACCATGGTGAGCTGATGTCCGAAGATTTGCGGAACGTATACCTCCCTAATGAAGGCGAATGCCTCGGTCGTGAACACGAGTTTGTGTGTTGGCATATGATTGTTGACGACGCCAGACATGCACGTGACGCTGGACACTCTAGAGAGTGAACACATGCTCTGTTGTTTCTGCATAGTTTAAGTTCAGTTTAGATTCACTTGAAATGTGTGCTCTGAACTACTTTCAATTCTGGTTAAGTGTGATGTAATGTTTAGGAACTGGGTTGTAGTGCTTCTAAGTGGCCTTTTGCAGTGAATTATGAGGTAATATCTGATTTGAAGAACTGAATTTTAGTATGTGCTTCATAGTTTGAACTTAAGTATCACATCCGAGATGTTTCCCAAATCTGGTATGTTAAAAATTTCACAAGGAATTAAAAATTTCTAGGAAATACCCATGATTGCCTAGGATTGTTGAAGTTGACTTTGCTTTGTTTGATTGTTTTCCTAGAAGGGATAAATCCCAAAGTAACCAGTAGGAACCCAAACCACTTTTGAAATATAGTTGGCTAGACCCTCTGCCATTTTTTCTAAAATGAATTTGAAACACATTTTGAAACCAAACTCAAATTCAAATAGAAAATATAATTTACAGGAATTATATGTCCAAAATGATCAAACAAAAAGTTCACATGTTCACAAATATTGCATCTGGAATTTAGAAAATATTCTCTGTTGGGAGAAAATAAAATTCAAAACCTATTTGAATTAATAGAGAAAACAGAAAAGAAAAAGAAAGAAGAACATAAAATAAAAAAGAGCAAATAAAGAGAAAAAGAAAAATGTCCCATCTAACTGCTAGCCAGCCAGCGCCCCCTCTCTCCCTTCTCTCTCTTCGACCGCCCAGATCCACGCGTCAGCTGCTTCTCCCACCTCTCCCCCGCAACCGTTGCCCATGTTCGCCACGACCCCCACGCCCACGTCTGCGCACCCACGCGTTCTCTGGACACGCCTGCCCCTGAGACCTTATCCTATAAATTCCCATCACTTTTCTCTCTCGTTCGCCCCAGGTCGTAGCACCCCTTGCTGCAAGGCTGCTCCGCTGCGACCCCATTACCGCCGTTCTGACCTAGCTTTGCTCCGGCCAATTCCGGCCAGCACAGCCTCCACCTTGACCCACCACTGCTACCAACACACTTCCCAACTCCGTGCGCACCTCCTAGATAACCCCGACACGCCCAAGACCCCCTAGAGCCCTAATTTCGTCGGAAGCCGAACCTCGCCACCGCTCCATCGTCGTCTCCGACGAGGTGAGCTTCCCCTTCCCACCTCTTCTCCATGTCCACTTAACTCGCAGTGACAGCGTGCACTTGTTGACCTCCTTGCCTTGTCCAGGGGTGCTTGAATTCGAGCACCCCGTCTTCACCAGGAGCCCCACCCACGCACATCTCCGGCGAGCTCGCAACCATCGCCACCGTCGTCCCCAGCCCCGGCCGAGGCCACCATCGCCCTCCCCTCATCGAGCCGCGTCCACTTGAGCCCTCCGCCATTACCATAATCCTCTAGAGCGCCGAATCTGTTGAAGTCCGAGCTATGCGCCACCGCGTTCGCAAATTTCGGCGAGGCTCTCCAATGACCTAATTTTGGTGAGATCCCGATCTGTTCCCATCCGTTAGATCCAAATCGCACGCACCACACACACTCACTTAAGCCATCCGGTACGGACCAACCAGAGAGCACCACGTCATCAACATTTTCCAGAACCTTATCCACTCGTTGTCTGTTAATTCGATTAAATGGCAAATTTGCAGGAAAATCTCTGAACTTAAAACACACACAACTTTTTATCTGTAGACCCAAATTGAGTGTGTCTTTTGCAAAAATGATCCTTATGAAATATACTACCACCTTAAAAGAGAAATTTGGATTTTGAATAAGTCAAATTTTAAATTCAAACAGAGTGAATTCAAATTCAAATAGGCCATAACTTGCAAATCATAATTCCAAATTAATTGATTCTTTTTTAGGCTAGTGACTTGTAGTTTCATCTTAGCCCTTGCAGTCTAATTTTAAAATAAACTAAAATTAGAATTTGAATATAGTTTAAATAGTAGAAGTAATTTAAATAGTAATTAAAACTAAATTGGTTTAACTTTGAATTAAAAATGTTCATTAGGATAATTATTATACAAATGAGTTAGGAAACTATAATATGAACTTTAGTAAATATTTTTGGACTATAATTTGACTTTAAAAAATTCAAATAACATTTTAATAAAATTCAAACAATGTTTAATTATAACTCTAAATCCCTATATTTAATTTGAATGAAACCAATGCAATATGATTTAATGAATTAAATTGGACCTAGTAATTATTTTGGAGTTAATAATTGACTTTAGAAAAATATGAACTCAAGTTAAATTAAATAGAGTTTGAAAACTAATGCACATAGTAAATCATTTGGGATTAATATTTGACTTTAGTTCAAATCAAATAAATGAACTTAGTCATAATGTTGGATTTATATTTGACTTTAGTCTAAAGTAAAATCAAATAGATAAACTATAGTAAATATATTGGATCTATATTTGACTTTAGTTTGAACTTGAATTTAAATAAATAAACTTAGTAAACATGTTGGATTGGTATCTAACTTAGGGAATCAAACTAGATTTGAATCTTAGTTCACACTTAAGTGGGATTGAAAACTATTTGCACTTAGTAAAAGACTTTGGATTTAAACTTGACTTTAGCTCAAACTTGAAGAAGGTTCAATAATAATAACCTTAGTAAGTGATTTTGGAATCACAATTGAATTTAGATTAAACCTATAGTAAATAAACTTTAGTAATTGTATTGGATTTGTATTTGACTTTAGGAAATTTTCATTTGAATTTTGTTGAACCTAAGTAAAACTCACTTAGAAGTCATTTAATTAATCTAATTTAAATGAAATAATTTTGCAAATGAATTTATGAACTAACATCAGTCAATTATGAAATATTTTGGACTTGAACCTAGCTTTGATAATTCAAACCTAATTCAATTTCAAATCTTAATTCAATTTGAATTCAAACATGGTGAACCCTTCTTCAATTCAAATAGAATTGGAAGCCAGACCAAGATATCATTTTCATACACTAGTGTGTTCAAGATCATGAAGGGTCTACAAGTTTGAATTCTCATTTAAACTTGAACATGAACTTGGCTATCCAAGTTTCAAAGACCATGACTCGTGTTGTTAAGATTCTTCTAATTGGATCCGACAACCACAACTTGACATCACATACCCTTATGTGATGAAAACCTTTACTACGAAACTTGCATGTGAACCCTTATTTAACATGTATTCGAAGTGACAACCACCATGTTGTTTTCCAAACTCTTATGAGGATCACACAGCACAATGACACTAACACCATGCACAACACTTGTTGTATGTTTGATTTGTATTGTATGTTTGTTTTTGATTGCTCTTTACTTACGATAAATTGTTCGGAGAGCGAAGAGTAGCCTTATCAAGATTGTGTATGTGAAGAACTTCATCAATTACCAAGATTTGTTTATGTGAAGAACTTCATCGTTTACCATGCAAGTTGCATTTCTGATGATATTTTCCTAGGTTTCACCTTGTTGTCATACTATGCTGAACCTAGAATAGGTTAGCCACATGTTTACCCTAAACGTTTGTAGCACCCTGGCTCAGAGAAACCGGAACGCCCCGTATTCCAGCCCAGAGATCGAGGAGAAGTCTTCTGGAATACGGCACTGCTTAGCATAGAACAAACCAGCTCTTTATTGCAAGCTATATTGGGTACAAGGGGATTACATCGGCACGACAACACTACGCTTGCCACGGTTGTTCTATGTAAATAGCAGAACAACTCGATGCAGCGGAATGACTACTGGCAGCGGAACAACGACGGCGGTGATGAACTCCACTCCCCAGGGACTCTGGCTGGAACGCTTATCCTAGCGCGCAAATAAGGGATCCACGAAAAACAAGCAATCGTATCGGGCATGACCTGCAAACTGGCATGACACGCCAGGTCAGTACATTGAATGTACTTGCAAGCTCACAGCAACCAAAGCAATCAAGACAGACAACGGCATGGCAATTACAGGTTAACACGAATTAACATGATACTATCAGATCAATTATAGCATGAACAAGATGATACAGCTAGAACAATACGAGCATGGCATAAACATATGATAATACTAGCATGCAACATGATGATGCTATCATGCACCAACTTACTCTGCTCGGGTTACCTCGTAACCATCACCTGCACAAACTTACCATTACGGACATCACACGATCATCTCAGGATCCAATCAAGCTTGGTAGTAACAATACCGTAGTAATGATTTATGACCACAAGGAGCTTGACTTTTACCCTTGACTCTCGCATAACACCACAAATATCCAACAAGTTGGCACTCACGATACCACAGTGATCCTCTTACGATCACATAAATATCAACCAACTTCTTTCATCATCGAACCGAGGTTGTTATTAAGCACATTATTATTATTACTGTTGACCCATAGTGTGACCGACATGAACTGGGCCCATATCCGCGGGCGCGGCTATCGATAGATTTAACACACACACACACTCTGCAAAGGTTAGCACACTAAACCCACACCACGGAACCCTGGCCTCGCACTCCCATTCGGGTGGACCAAAGCGTTCCGACAAAACCGTCCTACTGCCATGATACTCTCCCGGCCACTTCGACCAACTCCCATTTGGGCTAAGTCCTAGGTGGCCCCGTGCCTACCAAAGGCACCAACGGCCACGGTCGTGGCAAAACGGTCCCAAACGGGGACAAGGATCCATACTCAACAACGGGCACACAAGGCTTATGCCGTCCTACCTTATCAGGGTAGCGCCCGCGCATAACCTTCCCTCGCGGGAGGCACCGGTGAGAGGCATGACAATAGACGCAGCTAGGACCCCCCCCCCCACATAGGGTAAGCATGGTTGCACTGGTCAGATCGATATGGTGGCACCATGACTCAGCCAACAGTTGTTCAAGTTCAATTTAATCTGGTTAAACTTGAATGCAATATGCTGAGCCATGGTAAAATAACATGATGCAACTACAATGCATGAACATGATATCAAAGTAAGCATGGAGGTGCAACATAATCAACCAGCATAACAACAACATTTAATCAGTTATCCAAATGAGCATAGCATAATGACGAGCATGAATATCACCACTCGAATACTACTCATAGCATAACATGAAAACTAGCATCGACAATAATTACCATGCAATAACATAATAATAAACTACCATGCAAGTATTTAATCAACTGGATGCAAAGAAACATGCATAACGGCGGTACTCGAAACAGACGATAGTCATGCACCAAAGACCATCACCAACATGTACTGCTACCAAACATTGCCAATATTAAAGTAATACTAGCATGAAGAACATAATAACAGAGTGCAAGAAAACATAGCATGATGGTAAATACCAATCCATAAGCATAACCGAAATACCGACAGCAGTAGCAAAACAATCAAACAGTTATTAAAGATTCAAGTTGGAAACGAATGCTTTTGCATGGCTATCATGCTAATGGTGGTTGTGGCTTGCCTGGGTATGAGGAAGGCTCCGGGGAGAAGTGCGGAAAGATCACGGAAGGAATCGCCGGAAAGGGTACTCTCTCGGAGGGGCTGATTAGGGCAAGGGCAAAATGGTCATTTTCAGAATGTTGAAACATAGTGAAAATGGTACCAAAAGTTTGGGCTCAAAGAGACGAAGATGTGGGCGTTGGATTCACCTCAATCGGAGTTACGGTTGCGGAGATATGGGGTGTAGAAGATCAGGGACTTTTCTGCAAAAATATCATCACAAACAAGTCCCTGAGTGGATAAGGCAGAAGCGGTTTTTGAGAAAATACGCTTTCCAGAGAGGAAAACGTACTTACGCCCGAAGAGGAAGTGGAATACGCTTTCGATAAGGGAAAACGTACTCACCAAGAGTACGTCTCCACTTATCCACGTCAGCATAGGCGAGGCCGGCCAGCTGGGTCACTTACAGGCGGGGCCGTCGTTAACTCTCTCTCCTCCCTCATTCCTTCTTCTTCCCTCGACTCGCGCCCGCAGAACAGAGACGGGCTCCCGGCGCCGGCGCTCGCCTGGCCAGCTCCGGCCGCCTCCGGTGGAGCTAGGACCACCGGAGCGTTCAGGGCGGCGAGGCGCACCCATTCCCCCACCATTCGAACGCCAGGGAGCAACGGGCAGGACGGGAACATGGCCGCGGCGGACGGGGCTTCGGCCGAAGATACAGGATGAGGCCATGGTGATTCCGGCGACTAACGGAGGGTTGCGGGAGAGGTTATGGTGGCTGGGTGACCTACTACTGGTGGAAGACGGAGGAGAGGGGCTTCGGTTCGCCGGAATCGTAGTGGACAGGGGCGGCGGCCATGGAGGCAATGGCGACCACAGAGAGCTCCTCGAGCTCGATGGGTTGGCTAGGCGGGGCTCTGGGAGTGAGGGAGGAGCGCTGGTGAAGAGAGGCGAGGTCGGGGAGGCCTTAAATAGACGGGGGTGGTGCTGGCCGAGCTTGCGTCGCCGCGGACGTGTGGCCGACGCCGCGGACGCGTGTGTGCGCGCATGGGCTCGGAGGTTGGCGACGAAGGAGGAACAGGGGAGAGGTTCACGGGGCAGAGGCGGCCAGGAGAGCACGGGAAGGATGACGAAGGCGATGAACCGAGCCAAACCGCCACTGTACTCTTGTGGGCGCTTGGCGGCTAGCTCCGGAGAGGACGCTTCGGGAGGGGGCAGGGACACGAGAGCGACGGGAGAGGAAGGGGGAGTTAGGCCAGCACCCTCGGACGCGAGAAATTCGTCGAGGCAGAGCTGGCCGGCGCATCCCGATGCTCGGAGCGCGGCCAACGCTGCCAGAGCGCGTGCACAGACCCGCAAACAACACGGTCACCACTGCGCCCGGCAAGGAGGGGACGCAAGAGACTACAGCGAGCTATCTAGTGACTAGTCCCTGATTAATAGAGGCCGAGGGAGTTGATGGATCACGCAGAAGTGCCAAGGAGAGATGTGAGTGATCGCCTGAAGTTTGCTGTATCAGTTTTGGCTGAGTACTGATGATCAACAGGAACTTGATTGGGTAAAATGGAGATGTGTGGGGTGTTTGGGATAGGAAGGACTATGATCCTGGAAAGTTTGGATGGAAATGGACCAATATTTAATGCACTTGCTTTGCAATTGCATAAACTGGTCCAGAATAAAGATCAGGAAGGTGCACTCAAATGGAGAAGCCACTTGAGCTGAAATTTGGCAAGGCAGGGTTATTTGTCCATATGAAGATGCTCATAAAGTATCATACCAATTGGCCAAGCCAAAATGGTACTTCCTTCATAGCTATCCTCTTTGAACAGGAACTTGAGAAAATTCCTGAGGAAAAATGGCTAGATGAAATGAGCCCGAATTTGGTGGAGATAGGTTATATGGGTAGGAGAAGGTATAGAAAAATTTACAGCCATAATGGAGCAAGATAAAATATACTTGCTTCACAAACTGAAATTTTGGACAGAATCAAAGAATTGAAGATGAGCTCACATGGAGGCATTACATGAGCTCAACTTTGCTGGAGGGCTATGATATGATGATATAGGGGTCATTCATAAATTGCAACTCATTTGGATATTCCTAGCTTGTACATCCTTCACAAAATTTCTTTCTGGACAGAAAATTTGGAAAATCATAATTAAATAACTACTAGGCAAATGAGGTTGCACTTTGGCATGTGGCAAAGATATGGACAGGAAAAGAGGTCCAAGGAGTATGAGGTCAATTGGGCAAAGGAAAATAGCACTTGCTTCACAATGTGCCATTTAGGGCAGAATAGGAAATAAATTATTTGAGAATGATTATAAACATGCAAAATGAAATAATTTTCCATATTTGAGGAAGATATGACCCAACCAATTTGTGAGAATTATTTGGGAATTTTAGGAGTGATGGAAATATAGGTTGCTTCACAACCTAGGGCAAATTGAGTTATTCCTTTAATAGAAAAGGAATATTCTCAAGGAAAAGATTATTGGGATTGGTCCAAGATGGAAATGGCAAGGTCTAGGGAAGGATTTGAGGTTGACAAGCCACTCTGGAAGCAAAGAAGAGGTCATCTTCTTCAGTTTCCAGACCACAAAGCCACGGAGAAAGAAAACTCAAGCAAAAATCTCAGAAAAACAAATGAAAAAGAAAGGGCCAAAAATCAGGCTGTGACAAACCTTCCCCCTTAAAGAAATCTTGTCCTCGAGATTTGGTTGCTCAAGGAATACGTATGAACATACTTCCTTAAGGAAACTGTTTCCAACTCGGGTATCCTTTTTCCTTTGTTGATTGTTCCCATTAAATTCTTCATCTAACTTGCGTGACTGGTTCTGGGGTGGTTGGCTTTACTGTATCCATATCCTGGCAGATCTTACTTCACCTTTTCCTGCTTATACTGGCTCCAATTCTGTTCATAGCTGCTGACTGATCTGAGATTTACCATGTCTGAAATATATGTCTGTCTCACAAATCCGAGGGTGATTTCCGATTGCTCTGTCTGTTCTGCAAACTGTCCATGAATTGGTGATTGGATTTTTCCTGATGAACACCCAAGCTCTGACTCCTTGCATTGGGTTCCTCCATTAAATCCAGGTTCTTCGGGTTCCAAACAGAGAGGTGAGGCATAACCATTTTTTCTGACAGATTCTGGCTTATCGCAGGAATTTCTGAATCATGTTGACTGGCTACACTGTCTTGAGTACCAGATCTGTACCAAATATTTGATTGTCGCCTATCGTGGCCAGCATAAGGGGTATGACCTTATCTGATAATATCCTCATCCTTGACTGACGGTGGTTCAAAATTGAGTAGACTCCTTAGGTGAATATCCATGGCGGTCGAGCCGGCCTTAGACTGTCCGGGGTATCTGCGCCATGTGAATCATGCAACAATTATCAGTCTGGCTCCTTCATTGCTGTTTTCCTTGCCTGGATCCTTGGGTGAAGGAGCGGGGTCATATTGCTTCTTCGTGTGACCATAGGTTCTGTCGGTTGCAATATTCTGACAGGCGTACTTTTATCCTCCTCTCCTGACATGGTAGCATCATTCCCATTGCAGGTTCATCGTCTCTCAAGTTTTAACCATAGGAAAATGATCATCTGAACCCTTGCAAGAAATCAGCAAATAAATCAGTAGCCACCAGAACGGTCTTTACAACTCAGATCTGGGACATTACTGAAGTAACTCAACCACGGCTCAAGACGGCCGAGAAGCAGCTCAGAGCAGGAGACCGTGCTGATAAGAAGAAAGTGACAGTTCCCTAAGACGGCCGAAAAGCAGCTCAGAGCAAAGGGCCACTGTCAAAAAGAAACTCAACAACTGTACGAGACGGCCGAAAAACAGCTCAGAACTCATGACAGTTGTTGAATAGAGAAATATAAAGTCGGCATCCACCCCGTATGGCCAAAAACGGCTCAGAACACAGGCGTGGTGCCGTTACAAGAGAAAAGAAGACAAGGGCTCATCAGGATCATATTCCAGGTTCACCGGTACTTGTACAGAGCTCAGTGTTGTCGTCAATCCTCATAGTCCTTTGTCACACTGAGGTGTATAACTGGCTTCCTTCACATATATCTGAGATTCTGATTCCCGAGGCAGACTTGTGTTCTGAATGATTCTTGCTTCTGACCAACTGTTGCGGATTTGATTCTGCCATCTTTGACTGAAATTGCACTGTGGTTTTGCACATAGCTTATCTTCTTGCTGATCTAATCATTTTTGTCATGAAGAGTACACACTAAGGCAAACTTGATTATCCGTACTGTTGTAAGGAGTGCAAACATGATACTGACTGTCCATCCAGGATTCCTTTTGCATTCAGACAAGATATTCCAAATTTCACTGCAGTCTGTTGATAACTTCATTCCATTTATCTGAGCTTCCAAGTACTTGAATTCCTTGCTGATTCTTCAGGTCCGGTTTTGGTTGACGAGCAACTTTAATGAGGGGAAAATGATGCCACACCGAAGGCCCAAAGAAAGAAGCAAAAGAAACGACGAAAACAAAAGCACACAAGCATACAAATAATATAAATAATCAAGCAACATCACATATTACAGCGACTCACACAATAATATGCATGCATACCTAAGCACAGAAATCTCGCGGAAACTCCGGTATTACGGTCTAATATGCTGTGGCGATGTGCACGAAAGTGAGTCTGTGTGTGGAAAGAGTTGGCGTAACCAAGGCTACACCAAGCGCTGGCTGAACACCGGCTGGATCTGGATGGATACGGAGGCGAGGACGGACTTGGCGATCATGGAGTGAGACACGGAGGTCACGACCACATCATCATCAAGCGTACGAAAGGGAATCGTACACGTCCAAAGAATGGAATGACAGGGCAATATAGTGGAGGAAAAGCAAGGCTTGATGGCATTGCCCTTTTCTGATAACAAATATCAGTAAGCGTTGCCGAAGGGACGAGATGGATGGCACGATTCGGGATAGAGGCAAGTCTATCACCGAAATACATATGGGTGGGTAGTGGAAAGATATCGACGCGATACCTGAGCATAACTCCCGCAAATGGTGTCTGGAACACTTGGTACCATGGCATCACTCTGCTGGGACATAGATGAAACCAAACACCGAAAAGCAGGCATGCTGAGAAGGAGGGTGCAGGTAGTGGATCGAAACTGATACTACCTACACTCACAAGATTAACCGTTAGCGACAAGATAATAATCTATATGCATGCTATGCAACAAACAAATGCAGCAATCAAGTG
The DNA here is from genome assembly GCF_002575655.3 of Aegilops tauschii subsp. strangulata. NCBI lineage: Eukaryota > Viridiplantae > Streptophyta > Magnoliopsida > Poales > Poaceae > Aegilops > Aegilops tauschii. The sequence continues at coordinate 503,046,742 of NC_053036.3, forward strand.
CAACAACCCAACGGGGCTCTATACTACCGCATTCTAACGTTCGCACGGGCTAGGGCATCCTACAGCCAGACCTGCTCTGATACCAAGCCTGTAGCATCCCGTCTCAGAGAAATCGAAACGCCCCGTATTCCAGCCCAGAGATCGAGGAGAAGTCTTCTGGAATACAGCACTGCTTAGCATAGAACAAACCAGATCTTTATTGCAAGCTATATTGGGTACAAGGGGATTACATCGGCACGGCGACACTACGCCTGCCACGGTTGTTCTATGTAAACAACATAACAACTCGACGCAGCGGAATGACTACTGGCAGCGGAACAACGACGGCGGTGATGAACTCCACTCCGCAGGGACTCTGGCTGGAACGCTTATCCTAGCGTGCAAATAAGGGATCCATGGCAAACAAGCAATCATATCCTGCATGACCTGCAAACTGGCATGACACGCCAGGTCAATACATTGAATGTACTTGCAAGCTCACAGCAACCAAAGCAATCAAGACAGACAACAGCATGGCAATTACAGGTTAACACGGATTAACATCATACTATCAGATCAATTATAGCATGAACAAGATGATACAGCTAGAACAACACAAGCATGGCATAAACATATGATAATACTAGCATGCAACATGATGATGCTATCATGCACCAACTTACTCTGCTCGGGATACCTCGTAACCATCACCTGCACAAACTTACCATTACGGACATCACACAATCATCTCAGGATCCAATCAAGCTTGGTATTAACAATACCGTAGTAATCATTTATGACCACAAGGAGCTTGACTTTTACCCTTGACTCTCGCATAACACCACAAATATCCAACAAGTTGGCATTCACGATACCACAGTGATCCTCTTACGATCACATAAATATCAACCAACTTCTTTCATCATCAAACCGGGGTTGTTATTAAGCACATTATTATTATTACTGTTGACCTATAGTGTGACCGACACGAAATGGGCCCATATCCGCGGGCGCGGCTATCGATAGATTTAACACACACACACTCTGCAGAGGTTAGCACGTTGTACCCACACCACGGAACCCTGGCCTCGCACTCCCATTCGGGTGGACCAAAGCATTCCGACAAAACCGTCCTACTGCCATGACACTCCCCCGGCCACTCCGACCAACTCCCCTTTGGGCTAAGTCCTGGGTGGCCCCGTGCGTACCAAAGCCACCAACGGCCACCGTCGTGGCAAAACGGTCCCAAACAGGGACAAGGATCCATACTCAACAACGGGCACACAAGGCTTATGCCGTCCTACCTCATCAGGGTAGCGCCCGCGCATAACCTTCCCTCGCGGGAGGCACCGGTGTGAGGCATGACAATAGACCCAGCTAGGACTCCCCCCCATAGGGTAAGTGTGGTTGCACTGGTCAGATCGATATGGTGGCACCATGACTCAGCCAACAGTTGTTCAAGTTCAATTTAATCCGGTTAAACTTGAATGCAATATGCTGAGCCATGGTAAAATAACATGATGCAACTACAATGCATGAACATGATATCAAAGTAAGCATGGAGGTGCAACATAGTCAACGAGCATAACAACAACATTTAATCAGTTATCCAGATGAGCATAGCATAATGATGAGCATGAATATCACCACTCGAACACTACTCATAGCATAACATGAAAACTAGCATCGACAAACATTCAAAGAAATTTAAAGAACATTCAAAAAACTAGCATCGACAATAATTACCATGCAATAACATAACGATAAACTACAATGCAAGTATTTAATCAACTGGATGCAAAGAAACATGCATAACGGCGGTACTCGAAACAGAAGATAGTCATGCACCGAAGACCATCACCAACATGTACTACTACCAAAAATTGCCAATATTAAAGTAATACTAGCATGAAGAACATAATAACACAGTGCAGGAAAACATAGCATGACGGTAAACACCGATCCATAAGCATAACCGAAATACCGACAGTAGTAGCAAAACAATCAAACAGTTATTAAATATTCAAGTTGGAAAAACAATGCTTCTACATGGCTATCATGCAAATGGTGGTTGTGGCTTTCCTAGGTATGAGGAAGGCTCCGGGTAGAAGTGCGGAAAGATCGCGGAAGGAACCGCCGGAAAGGGTACTCTCTCGAAGGGGCTGATTAGGGCAAGGGCAAAATGGTCATTTTAAGAATGTTGAAACATAGTGAAAATGGTATCAAAAGTTTGGGCTCGAAGAGACGAAGATGTGGGCGTTGGATTCACCTCAATCGGAGTTACGGTTGCGGAGGTATGAGGTGTAGAAGATGAGGGACTTTTCTGCAAAAATATCAACACAAACAAGTCCTTGAGTGGATAAGGCAGAAGTGGTTTTTGAAAAAATACGCTTTCCAGAGAGGAAAACGTACTTACGCCCGAAGAGGAAGTGGAATACGCTTTCGATAAGGGAAAACATACTCACCAGGAGTACGTCTCCACTTATCCACGTCAGCATAGGCGGGGCCGGCCAGCTTGGTCGCTTATAGGCGGGGCTGCCATTGACTCTCTCTCCTCCCTCGTTCCTTCTTCTTCCCTCGACTCGCACCCGCAGAACAGAGACGGGCCACCGGCGTCGGCGCTCGCCTGGCCAGCTCCGGCCGCCTCCGGTGGAGATCGGACCACCGGAGCGTTCAGGGCGGCGAGGTGCACCCGTTCCCCCGCCATTCGAACGCCAGGGAGCAACGGGCAGGACGGGAACATGGCCGCGGCGGACGGGGCTTCGGTCGAAGATAGAGGATGAGGCCATGGCGATTCCGGCGACTAACGGAGGGCTGCGGGAGAGGCTATGGTGGCTGGGTGACCTACTAGAGGTGGAAGAGGGAGGAGAGGGGCTTCGGTTCGCCGGAATCAGAGTGGACAGGGGCGGCGGCCATGGAGGCAATGGCGACCACAGAGAGCTCCTCGATCTCGAGGGGTTGGCTAGGCAGGGCTCTGGGAGTGAGGAAGGAGCGCTGGTGAAGAGAGGCGAGGTCGGGGAGGCCTTAAATAGACGGGGGAGTGGCTGGCCGAGCTGGCGTCGCCGCGGACGCGTGGCCGGCGCCGCGGACGCGTGTGCGCGCGCATGGGCTCGGAGATTGGCGACGAAGGAGGAACAGGGGAGAGGTTCACGGGGCAGTGGCGGCCAAGGGAGCACGGGGAGGATGACGACGGCGATGAACCGAGCCAAACCGCCACTGTGCTCTTGTGGGCGCTCGGCGGCTAGCTCCAGAGAGGACGCTAAGGGAGGGGGCAGGGACACGAGAGCGATGGGAGAGGAAGGGGGAGTCAGGTCGGCACACTTGGACGCGAGAAAACCATCGAGGCAGAGCTGGCCGGCGCATCCTGACGCCCAGAGCGTGTGCACAGACCCGCAAACGACGCGGTCACCACTGCGCCCGGCAAGAAGGGGACGCAAGAGACTGCAGCGAGCTGTATAGTGACTAGTCCCTGATTAATAGAGGCTGAGGGAGTTGATGGATCACGCAGAAGTGCCAAGGAGAGATGTGAGTGATCACCTGAAGTTTGTTGTATCAGTTTTGGCTGAGTACTGATGATCAACAGGAACTTGATTGGGTCAAATGGAGTTGTCTGGGGTGTTTGGGATAGGAAGGACTACGATCCTGGAAAGTTTGGATGGAAATGGACCAATATTTAATACACTTGCTTTGCAATTGCATAAACTGGTCCAGAATAAAGATCAGGAAGGTGCACTCAAATGGAGAAGCCACTTGAGCTGAAATTTGGCAAGGCAGGGTTATTTGTCCATATGAAGATGCTCAAAAAGTATCATACCAATTAGCCAAGCCAAAATGGTACTTCCTGCATAGCTATCCTCTCTGAACAGGAACTTATATGAAATGAGCCCAAATTTGGTGGAGATAGGTTATATGGGTAGGAGAAGGTATAGAAAAATTTACAGCCATAATGGAGCAAGATAAAATATACTTGCTTCACAAACTGAAATTTTGGACAGAATCAAAGAATTGAAGATGAGCTCACATGGAGGCATTACATGAGCTCAGCTTTGGTGGATGGCTATGATATGATGATATTGAGGCCATGCATAAATTGCAACTCATTTGGATATTCCTAGCTTGTACCTCCTTCACAAAATTTCTTTCTGTACAGAAATTTTGGAAAATCATAATTAAATAAGTACTAGGCAAATGAGGTTGCATTTTGGCATGTGGCAACTATATGGACAGGAAAAGAGGTCCAAGGAGTTTGAGGTCAATTGGGCAAAGGAAAATAGCACTTGCTTCACAATGTGCCATTTAGGGCATAATAGGAAATGAATTATTTGAGCATGATGATAAACATGGCAAATGAAATAATTTGCCATATTTGAGGAAGATATGACCCAAACAATTTATGAGAATTATTTGGGAATTTTAGGAGTGATGGAAATATAGGTTGCTTCACAACCTAGGGCAAATTGAGTTATTCCTTTAATAGAAAAGGAATATTCTCAAGGAAAAGATTATTGGGATTGGTCCAAGATGGAAATGGCAAGGTCTAGGGAAGGATTTGAGGTTGACAAGCCACTCTGGAAGCAAAGAAGAGGTAATCTTCTTCAGTTTCTATACCACAAAGCCACGGAGAAAGAAAACTCAAGCAAAAATCTCAGAAAAACAAATGAAAAAGAAAGGGCCAAAAATCAGGCTGTGACAACGTTGAGTCTACAACATAGTGTAGGCTCGGGACTTGACAACACGTGAATGCTTTCTTGGATGATGCACTTTGGATGCCGCCATTGAATGCTCCGGCGAATGAGTACGCACTTGCATTTCTGGATTTTTCCTTTCCGAGTGACATTTGTCTATGGTTGATGCGCTGTAGAGTCCCCATTGTTGCACCGTTGACTGAGCGAGCTCAAAAGCATATACCCTTGTCCTCTCTGGGAATTTGGGATGGTTCTCATCAATAGTTAGAAACCGTAGACATGTCTTCCTTGCCCTTACCCGACAAAATGGTTGGCCTTGATTATGGAGAAGGGTTTGATTGAAAAAGTTTGATACCAAACAAGTTGGAGACCCCTTTACTCATTCGTCACATTGGAGGATATGCTTTTATTAGGTGTAGCTTGCCAATACATTCAATGAATTGACCCTCATGGTTGCAACGTATCATGTTGCAGGATTTCCTTCTCGAAGAAGAGATACGAAGTAGGGTTACGATGATATACTCAACTGGTGCCTGTGAGTTGATGGATGCCACAAGATATTATTGTATTTCTACTGCATAATGTATCAAGCTAGCCTTGAGCTAGCAGGTATGTAATGTATTTGAGACTGGATCTGCGATGTAATACTTTCACATGTGTTATTTCTGGCGTTTCATCGTGAACTATGCGTGCCAGCAATCGATCCAGGGACTGACACATGAAGCGCAGAGATTCGGGGCCCCTACCGAGACTGGGTCGTCACATTAAGTGTGTGATTTCAATCAGTTATTGTTAGTTCACTAAATAAATGGTCAGTAGAATGCACTTGTGTAAGGATAACAGTAACATGATCTAAACAGATCAGGTTTTTGGCATACATCAACAAAGTTTTTGCTATACATCAACAACAGTAGGCTAAAACATGTCAATTTTTTGTCATACATCAGCAACAATATGATGAAACATGTCAAGTTTTGCCATGCATCAACAACAGGATGAAACATTTCAAGTTTTTGGCATATATCAGCGGAAGCAAAGTTCCACTACATGAGCATCAACATAACATGAGTATGCACTTGCTATGATCACTACATGTTCATGACCATACAAAATATTAGTTGTTCAGAAAATACATCATTGTCTAAAGATATCAAACATGCTTGACTAGGCTGCTACCTAGATGAATTATCTGAAAATATCAAACATGCTTGACTTTCTGGATTTTTCAAATTCAGGTAATCATTGAAATATGTTCTTGGTTGCATGTTGTGCTGCTGCATGGATGAGCTCTCACTCTCTGGCCTCAATGAGTTGTCATGGTAGTTCTTCGAAATTTGCTCTTCCTTAGCTTCTCTCTTATTCATTTCCTCAACTTCTCTCTTCATTTCCTCGGCTTCTCTATTCTTCATTTCCATAGCTTGCTGCATGCTTAGTTTCCCAGCTTGCATCTCTTCCTCCAATGCCTGTCGTCTATTCTGCTCCTCCATTTGCACATATGGTTGGGTCCCCTATACCTCTCTTGCTCCTCATGTTAAATTTGAGAAATTCATATTCATCTATAGCTTCTCTTGCTCCTCTGTTCTCTTCTCTTTGCCTCTTCTTCTGCGCACCTTTTCTTTTCTTTTCTTTTTGCATCCCTAAACATCTTCTGCTCCTCTGCATCTTTATTTCTAGCTGCCAAACCTATCTCTTGGCTTCTGCAAGGGCAAGCTTGGCCAGTTTTGCCTTCTTTTTTGATCGGCATTTGCTTTCTTTCTTTCTTCGGTAAATCTTAGTCTTTCTACCTGCAACTTTTCCTTTTGTCTCTTCATTTTCTTTCTTCCTTGCTTCAGCCTCCTCCTACCTTCTCTGAGACAGTTGTAAAATCTTCTGATCTGCCTCTTGTATCTTGGCCATTGCAGCATCAAACTTGAGATTGTATGCAACCTCTCTTTGTTATGTTGTTGCTCTAAGTTTAACTAGTGTTATTACCTCTCTTTTACTAATAATATTGACATCCCTAGTGATTGTAGTTTTCACCACAGGGGTATCCATCTACACATGGTTTGCAATGAATCCAGAGTCTAGTAAAGTTTCTGCTAGAGTCCCTTCTTCATGTACTTATGACTAGTAGTTACCCTCTGCACATAACACTATATTGGTGATCATATGTAAAATCACATTGATTAATTAACTTGAATGAGCATGAAACAATTATATTGCCTCTTGTATTAGTGTAGATATGCCCTCTGCTTCATAAATAATTTTTGCATAAATAAGCTCATAGTTTCCAAGTTATTTGTTCGAAAAATGCTCTAGAGGCAATAATAAAGTTATTATCATATTTCCTTGTTCATGACAAATTTTTATTGTCCATGCTAGAATTGTATTGACCAGAAACTTAAATACATGTGTGGATACATAAACAACACCATGTCCCTAGTGAGCCTCTACTAGACTAGCTCGTTGATCAAAGATGGTGAAGGTTTCCTAACCATAGACACGAGTTGTCATTTGATAATGGGATCACATCATTAGAAGAATGATGTAATGGACAGACACAACTGTAAGCTTAGCATCAGATTGTATCACTTAGTTTATTTGCTAAAGCTTTCTTCATATCAAGTATTTGTTCCTTAGACCATGAGATCATGCCACTCCTGAATACCGAAATAATACTTTGTGGGTTATCAAACGTCACTTCGTAACTGGGTGATCATAAAGGTGCTTTACAAGTATCTCAGAAGTTTGTCTGGTTGCATGGATCGAGACTGAGATTTGTCACTACGTATGACGAAGAGATATTTCTGGGCCCTCTCGGTAATACAACATCATAAGAAGCTTGCAAGCATGTGACTAATGAGTTTAGTCATGGGGATCTTGTATCACAGAGTAAGTGAAGAGACTTGCACATAACGAGATTGAACTAGGTATGGCGATACCGATGATCGAATCTCGGGCAAGTAACATATCACCGGACAAAGGGAATTGTATATGGGATTAACTGAATCCTCGACATCGTGGTTCAAACCGATAAAGATCTTCGTTGAATATGTGGGAATCAATATGGGCATCCAGGTCCGCTATTGGTTATTGATCGGAGAGGTGTCCCGGTCATATCTGCATGATTTTCGAACCGATAGGGTCACACACTTAACATTCGGTATCGCTAGGGTAGTATTGGGATATTAATAATGGCAAGACCAAATATTGTTCGAAGTCCTAGATGGGATCCGGGACATCACGAGGAGCTTCGGAATGGTACAAAGGTAAAAAATATATGGGAAGTCATATTCAGGGTTCTGGAAAATGTTCAGGATTTTTCGGTATTATACCGGGAAGGTTTCGGAGTGGGTCCCACCTACATGGGGGACCCACATGGACATGGGTATTGGGGCAAGGCCCCACACCCCTGGTCTACCGCACCAAGATCCCCACCTAAAAGGAATAGGATCATATCCCAAAGGGATAAGATCAAGATCCCTAAAAAAAGGGATAGCGATCGGTGGGGAAAGAAAGGAGGGATTTCCTCCCTCCCCCCTTAGCCAACGACCCTAAGGGATTGGAGGGCAAGCCACCAGCTCCCTACACGCCTATATAAAGGTGGGGAGGCATAGGGGGCAGCCACCCTTCCACCCTTGGCCGCTCCCTCCCGTTACTCCTACTCCGCGTAGCGCTTGGCGAAGCCTTGCCGGTGTTCTGCTGCCACCACCACCACCATGCTATCGTGCTGGCTTAGATCCGATCTACCTTTCCACACTCCTTTGCTAGATTAAGAAGGCGGAGACGTCACCAAGGTGTACGTGTGCACATCTCGAAGGTGTCGTCCATTCGGCACTGGATCGAATTGGATCGCGAAGGGAGTACGACTATGCCAACCACGATTTCTAGATCGTTAATGTTTTTGGTCTACAAGGGTATGTAGACACACTCCCCTCTCATTTCTAGCATCTACATAGAATAGATCTTGGGTTTTTCGTAGGAAAAAAATGTTTACCATGCAACGATCCCCATCATTATCGTCCTTGGTGATGACAATCGATTCTTCCTTAGAAGAAGAAGAAACTTCTAGTTCTGCTCTAACTTTCTTCCTATTTGATTCTTACTACTTTGAACCCTTGTTTGAAATCACTGCAACCACCTATGTTGTGCCCTACATGCCCACAATAGCTGCAATGGATAACTATTCCACGTCTCCCTACTTTTCTCCCAATTGTACCCTCTTTCTCTTCTGGTTGTTGCCTCCTGTTCTATTGCTTCCTTCATTTCTTCTTTTTAATAGGAGGAGTTTTATTGGTGTTCCATTCATTTGTATTCCACTCACTTATATCTCTGCATGGCATGATATTGTTCTGTATGCCATGAATTTTTTTCAATTGAGTAGCAAGGGTGGACCATACACTTAGGTGAGATACTGTGATGTCTCATTGCTGAAGCACCTTGATAGCAAGGAACACCAGTTAGCTTCCACCTCTTGCAAGTGCATTTCTTAGCAATGATGTTAGTCGTGAATTGCATCTTCATGTCCTTAACTTCAAACACTCCATGTCCTGTTGGGTCAGCATGGCAAGTTTCTGCTGCTTCTACATGCCTGAGCAACCTTTTTCTCACATTAGGGCAAATGGTACCTGCTACTTCTTGAGCTTGCGTTGGTTTTTCCCTTGTAGAGGAAAGGGTGATGCAGCAAAGTAGAGATAAGTATTTCCCTCAGCTTGAGAACCAAGGTATCAATCCAGTAGGAGAAGAACGCGCAAATCACCAATACCCACACAAACAATCAAACACTTGCACCCAACGCGATAAAGGGGCTCTCAATCCCTTCACGATCACTTGCAAAGGTGAGATCTGATAGAGATAGATAAATAAACTAAACAAAAGATAAAATATTTTTGGTTTTTTGGTTTATAAATCTGAAAATAAAAGATTGCAAAATAGTAGATCGGAAACTAATATGATGGAAAATAGTAGATCGGAAACTAATATGATGGAAAATAGTAGATCGGAAACTAATATGATGGAAAATAGACCCGGGAGCCATAGGTTTCACTGGAGGCTTCTCTCATGAAGGCAAATAATATGGTGGGTGAACAAGTTACTGTCGAGCAATTGATAGAAAAGCGCAAAGTTATGATGATATCCAAGGCAATGATTATGCAATATAGGCATCACGTCCGTGTCAAGTAGACCAACTCTTGCCTGCATCTAGAGTATTAAGTTCATAAATAACAGAGTAACGCATTAAGTAAGATGACATGACGTAGCAGAATTAACTCAAGTAATATGATGAAAACCCCATCTTTTTATCCTCGATGGCAACAATGCAATACGCGTCTCGCTACCCCTACTTTGACACTGGGTGAAATGATGCAAGATTGAACCCAAAGCTGAGCACCTCTCCCATTGCAAGAAAAACCAATTTAGTTGGCCAAACCAAACCGATAATTCGAAGAGAAATACAAAGATACCAAATCATGCATATAAGAATTCAGAGGAGATTCAAATAATATTCATAGATAAGCTGATCATAAATCCACAATTCATCAGATCTCGACAAACACACCGCAAAAGAAGATTACATCGGATAGATCTCCAAGAACATCGAGGAGAACATGGTATTGAGAATCAAAGAGAGAAGAAGCCATCTAGCTACTAGCTATGGACCCGTAGGTCTGAGGTAGACTACTCACGCTTCATCGGAAGGGTAATAGAGTTGATGTAGATGCCCTCTGTGATCGAATCCCCCTCCGGCAGGATGCCAAAAAAGGCCCCTAGATGGGATCTCACGGGAACAAAAGGTTTTGCGGTGGAAAAGTGTTTTCGTGGATGCTTCTAAGGGTTTGGTAATATTTACAAATATATAGGAGGCAGAACTAGGTCAAGGGGGTCACGAGGGGCCCACAAGGTAAGGGGGCGCACCCTACCCCCCTAGGCGCGCCCTCCACCCTTGTCGCCACCTCGTCGCTCTTCTGACTTGAACTCCAAGTCTCCTGGGTGTCTTCTGGTTCAAGAAAAATCATCGTGAAGTTTATTCCGTTTGGACTCCGTTTAGTATTCCTTTTTTGCGAAGCTCAAAAACAAGGAAAAAACAGAAACTGACGCTGGGCTCTAGGTTAATAGGTTAGTCCCAAAAATAATATAAAATAGCATATTAATGCATATAAAACATCCAAAACAGATAATATAATAGCATGGAACAATAAAAAATTATAGATACGTTGGAGACATATCAGTACCTATACACTTCGTTGCCTCCTCTTTCTTGATATAGTGTCTTCCCATGCACTGCCCTTTTATCCTCTATATCATGCTTAAGATGAGAAGTTCTCTGCAATCAAGATCCATCTATTAAATATTTCACAATTATTGTTCAATAGGACATCACATTTTGAAAATGCATGCATAAATGCCCTCACCCAAGTTTTAGGGTCTAGCTCCTCCAACCAATCGTGAGCATCTTTATTTGGAACTAGCATGATATCCATGTTTTGCCTTCATTGAGCTTCAATAGTACTTCTAGCACATCTTCACAATTGATGTTTCAATACTTCTCCATTCAAAATTTTAGCAAAGTTTTGTTGCATGTGTCTTACACAAAATTGTGTTCAGAATCACAAAAGAAAGCTCTAACTGCCTTAATCAGTCCCTGGTTCTGAACATGTAAAAGCTAGAATTAGTTTCAATTCAACAATAATAAGTACCATGTTTAATAATAAATGACCTTACTTTTTGCTTGTCTGACATTATAGTCCAAGCAGAGTTGTTGACAATCTCAAGGTCTTCTTTTAAAGCACTCAAGAATCACTTCCATCCATTTGTGTTTTCTATTTGCACCAAACAAACGCCATTGGATATATGCAATTATTAGGGTCCATCCCAATTTCATTTAACAAAACCCCTCCAAAATGAGTCTTCAAGTGGCATCCATCAAAGGAAAAACACATGCCTACAAAAAGACATAAAGCCCCTACTACAGGCATCAAATGAGAAGTAACACTTGTTGAATTGGCAATGCTAATCAATATACAGGAAAAATATACTCCCAGAGTTTGATCTCCTTAACTCTGCTGCATAGTGCCATAACTTGTTGTACTAAGCAATTTCATCTCCATAAAAAATATATTGAATGCATGCCTCCTTAATTTCCAAAGCTTTTGATTTCCAACTCTCATGTTCCAATCTTCTTGCACAAGTGCTCATCCTTGAAAGTATTTACCATAATTGCTTGTATCTTGTTATCATATGATGCATAAAGATACCAAGGGCATCCATCACAACACTTTGCTACCACCCATGATCTGACATTTTTTCTAGAAAGATAACTCCAAATCACTCCTTGCAACTACTGCCTAATAGCCATTTGGAATAAGTCAACTGAGAAGAAAAGATGCTCAAACCGAAAACTTGGTGAATTCAAATTTGATTTAGAGAAATGTGGGAAGTTGAACTTCATATACTCATTTTCTGAATCAGAGAAGTCACATACTTCATCATCTGGATTTTGATCTTCTGTCATTTGCTTCCCGTTCCCTTTCATTCTCCCTTTCTTATCTTCATCACTAGTCAAATCTTCTTGCGCTAAGTTTCATCTCCATCTTCCAAGTGATACTCACTGTCAACCACCAAATCTTCTGGAACACAATCTGAATCCTCTAACTCACTAGTTATTCTCTTCTTCTTCATGCCTTCTTGCTCTGGTCATTGCCCTGGCAGTACTCCTTGGTGCTTCTGCATAGTATACAAATTGTGTGTGCTATCGTTAACACATACAAGGCTCACGCACTGATCTAAATTACTATCCTCTATGACCTCCCTGTTTCTCTTCATTGCATTGATAATAGGATGCGGATTTGCAGCTGGGTTGTAATCCACATCATCCCTCTCTCAATTATCAACACACATGGTGTTCTCATGATAAATAAAGAACCTAAGATATATGCGCCTCTCTCTAACCGGTGCCCTGATGCAAGTGGTCTCATTGTTATCTGCAATAAGTTTAAGTCCATGCTCATTGATTTGCATTCCACGCTGCAGCAAATATGTTTGTATTCTTCCTGCCATCTCATACCCCAAATCATGTACAAAATCATCCAACACTAACATGCAAGTTTCCCTAACATCACAAAAATCATTAAAGGCCTTCTTCCCATCCAGATATGACCTATTTGTCTAGTCCTAAAGAAAAATCCGGCATGCACTAACTCTACGGTGTAGAAGTCGTTGCCTTCATTTGTCAAATGACGAAAAAGATAAAAATAAAACACTCGACTAAAACCTACAATGCAGAGTAAAACCCTAGGCAAACAAGCTCGAATCAGCCATGATTTATGATTAAAAAAGTACAAAAGCAGTCTAAATGCTCCCAGTTGAGCTGCAAGTGGACCAAAACGACGGAAATTGAGCAGCAATGCTGCCTACCGTACAATGGGAGAGGGTCATGCTCCAACGGTCGTATGCCCATCTCACGAATTTAGATCGGGCGACGAGAAGGTCGTCGTCGGTCGCGCTATATCGCCTGAGCCAGAGCCTCTCAAGTCGACGCCACAACCATGATCACGTCGTACTGCCGCACGAAGTCGTCTTTCTCGAGCACGAAGGGGCATTTCGGTTGGTAAAGGGCGACGAGTGAATTTGCACTGTCGGAACGGGCCGTGTCGCAAAATTCAGAGCGTTGTCCGCAACTATGGGGCGTGGGTTCATTATGTAGAAAGCGAGGGGGATTTCCGCAAAATGGTCGTCACACCTTGAGAGGGATAAGTGTCAGTAGCATACCGCACGAGCGTACGTAGGACCGTAGATGTGATGTATTTGCATGTACAAGTACCGTACTGAGGTACTCCCTCCGTTCCGAATTATTTTCTTAGATTTGTCTAGATACGGATGTATCTAGCACTAAAATGAGTCTAGATACATCCGTATCTAGACAAATCCAAGACAAGTAATTCGGAACGGAGGGAGTAATTCTCAAGTTCAAGGACGTTTCTGTTACGCGCGAGTGAGTTCAGTGACAATCAGTGTAATTTTTCTCTATTTTAACAACTTAATTTGCTATCTTCTAAGGCCAGTGAGAAATGACTATTTTCAGTCACCAATAAGAATTGTTAGATCCAATCATTATGACTTGTGCAAGTGAAAAAATGTTTTTTTAAACAAGGGATAATTCTTATTGATGTTTCAGTTTTTTTAGGAAAAAACACACATTCTTTATCATTCATGAGAACGGTAACACTGGTGAGCACTTGAGTAAAATACATTAAGCCTTTTTCCGTATATGATATTAATTAGGCCATGAACATTTATTTTCACTCATACGGACATTTTGTTGTCAAATGTACATGAACCTTTTCTTTTCTTAGATACGAGACCATATGAATCTGTGTTAAGAACCTGAACATTTCTTGTAGGTCAGGAACGGTTTTTTCATACGTATGATATTCATTTTGAAAATATATCAACAGCTATTTTGCGATACATAATCATTTAAAAAAATCACAATTGTTTTGTTATTCTAGTAACTTTTTTCACTACTGGCATTGACATATTATTTAGTATGCATGAACAAGTCTTACACACATGCACGTACAAAATTTAAAACCAGACATGCTTTTTATCTCTTACTTAACATATAATTTATTAAATAGATTAATGACAGTAAAAAGTCATATACAATGATGTTAGAAAATGTAATAATCTATGTACTAAGCAGCTGCGACAAATATGTGCCGCTAAAGATTATCAAAATGCTATATACCAATAAAAAAAGCTCGGGCCTAAAAGAGTAAAAAAATCAAAATGCTATATGATTTAACATTATTTAATTTAATCTGTGAACACTTCTTAAAACTACAACACATTTTTTGAAAAGGTCAACATTTTTGTAATTATACTAGGAAAAAGGCCCGTGCATTCACGGGAGGAAAAAAATACCACACGCTCTTAATTTACAAAAAATGGTCTATAATCTGAGAATTTTTAGCTACGACCTATACAAAGATGGTCTTAACCTATAAAAGCGCAGTTTAAGATTCTACAGGTGTTCTATTTCAATACGGCTTGCATGTAGATTTAATCCATACAAAGAAACAGGCAAGTGATCATGCATTTATTCATGTCATATTCAGAATGGGGTGTTGTTACGGGCGAGTAAAGAAAAACGACAAAAACAAACGATGACACATTAGCACACTACGGAGACATGTGTGCATGAATGGCAGTTTTCAGTTTAAGAATCACCAACTTATGGTAACTATTGAACACTTTTTTTCACATGCATATTTATTAAATACATGAAGAGTTGTTAAGAAGATACATGGTTTTTTAATCTAAGAAGAGAAATTTTTTTTTGTCTGGAAAAGAACATTTTTGTATGGTCTCATGTGGGCGCAGGTACTTGCGCCCTTATTTCAAAAATATTTCTTGTCATCATGTCATAGGTATTGGTCCCTGTTTCATCACTATTTATATCTTGTCAAACATGTCTTTTATTTTATCTTTTGTCATGCATGCCTCCTTTTTACTTTTTTCATGCATTTCCTCTCTTTTTTCTTCTTATCAATAGGAGAATAGTGCAAAATTTCATCTTTATCGGATCTCCTCTGTATTTTCTCTTTTATTTCTTTTATAGCGGACATCAGTCTTTATTGGGTCCTTCTGTTATTTCTTGTCATGCATGTCCTTATTTATTGGGTGTCTCTAGCAAATTTATCTTCAATTTACTGTCCAATTCTGATTTTGCTGAGGTGTTCATCCCCAATCTGAATCAATACCGTTATGAAAAAAAACCGGATAATGCATTGTTGATTAACATTTCAGCCTAAATACTATTTTTTAATTTTTAACATGTAAAATAACATCATATTCAGATTATACATATTTTTCCAATCAAATTCCATATATAACATGTTAAATTTGGAGCTACGGTTTAGAAGATATGAGTATTTAAAAAAACATTTGATATGTACTGCGGGTTTAATGTCAGAAACATTAGGGGGTTTTATATAAAATAGCAAAACGGACTAAGAATACATATTTATTTTATTAGTAGGTATAGATAAGCCTTTTAAAGATATGTGTACAGTTTTTAATATTATATAAGCATTTTTAAAAGGCATGAACACTTTATTGAAATTACAAATTTTAAAAAAAAATCTAAAACATACACACTTTCCGAAATTACATGAATATTTTAAAAGAATACTTGTACTTTTTTCAAGTAAATAAATGTTTAAATTTTACATCTGCAAATAATTGTTATAACACACCAATATTTCTTACTTCTTTTTAGTAGTACCTCCGTAACTAAATACAAGACGTTTCTGCAGTTTAAATTGAACAACAAAAACGTCTTATATTTAGTTATAGAGGTAGTACTTCTGATTTCATTAGGATTAACAAAATAAAATACTGAAAAGTAAAAATGAACACAGCTATGTAAGTGGGCCACACTTACAGCAGCCCATTTAAGTGTGACGTGCGCTATTGGTTGCTTCAACCACATTAGGACGCGGCAAACCCTATTCGGTCGCCGCTTGTTGCGTCAAAGTGCCCGCATTTCACACAGGGGCGGGTAACCTGGGCCGGCCCATTTGCAGTGGCACGTTCGCGACATGGAAAAATGCAAAAAAATACGTACGTGCTTGCGCTGCAACTCGAACCCACGACTTCATATCAACTGGGGGGCTGCGCTACCCACTGCGTCTGAGAAGTTTTTTTGAGGGGTGTTACCATCACTTTATTTAAGACCCAAACCTCGGAATGTCATCCGATACTACATCCAAGATACAATCGGTGGTACACCGAACCAGCTATTGCATAGCTCCTCCCCAACCCCAACCTTGGCTAACTTATGCGCAGCCACATTAGCATATCTACTAACCCATGAGACCTTGAAGTCCAGTCGAGAGGCAAGCATCACTTTAGTTTCACATATCCAAGGGCCCACCACTGAAAGGTCATGGTGTCCCTGATTGATTCTTTGCACTACAGACTTGCAGTCCAGCTCCAGGTGCACACGCTCGAAGTTCATATCAATCGCAGCCCGCAGTGCCTTCATACAGGCTAACACTTCGGTGGCTTCAGGATCAACAGTATGAGGAAAGTGGGCGCAGATCCCAGCAAGAAAGGCACCGTTATGGTTGCGGAGAAAAGCTCCACCCCCACCATTCGCACCAGACTTTGACACCGCACCATCAGAGTTGATTTTAATCCAGCCCTTCTCCGGCGCCGTCCACTTAGGCCTGTTCTGCACCACAGGTTCACGCACCTTTACCTGATGAATGCTTCTCCATTCCTGCATGTGATGCACCACCCTCTCCATGATTTCATGAGGCGGGTCGATTCTGTTCCCGTCACGTGCTTCGTTGCGCGCCAGCCATAGCCCATACACCGCCTGAATCATAGTCTCCCTTTCCTCGTCTTTTGCATTGGCTAGCCACTCCCGCAACCACCTGGCCAACTCCCCATGTGTACTCAGCCAACAAGAAGGCATCGCCACATGTAGACCCAACTCTGCTTGAAGCAGCCGCCAGAAAAGAATAGAACGGGGACAGGACCACAACCTGTGCAAGATAGTTTCCTCGCGACCGCAGGCGGTACAAAAGACCCCAAGCTTTATCTGGCGATGATGAAGTTCAGATCCTACAGCAAGGCCATTACGTAGCAACCTCCAGAAGTGGATTTTCGCTTTACCCGGGGCGTTCGTATCCCACAGCGCCAAGTAGGCTTTGTGCTTCTCAACTGAGGAGGAGGATTCGGGTTGTCCCGTCCCTCTCCTGTTCATAGACATCCGCAGATGGAACACCGAGCGGACAGAGAAGACCCCGTTTTTTGTAAAGTTCCATGCCAGGAAGTCCTCAGTACCAGCGCCACCCACAACGATTTGTTTGATATCAGCTGCATCTGATTCGGAAAACATTTCATCTACTTTTGCACAATCCCATGCAGTTCCATTGACAGTCAGCAGGTCGGCCATCTTAGTAATTCCATGCATAAAATGCTTACCCAGTGGCCGCATGCATCCACTCCTCGGAATCCAGTTCTCATGATGAATGTTAATACGAGAACCTTCTCCAATTCTCCAAACCAGCCCCTCCCTCAGGAGATCTCTGCCATGGAGGAGACTCTGAAAAGTATAAGATGCATTGGAAGGGTACGTGGTAGTCAGAATGGAGCTGTCCTGGAAATAACGTGCCTTGAGCACTCTAGCAACCAGAGAAGAAGGTGCGGATAGGATCCTCCACGCCTGCTTAGCTAAAAGAGCTTGATTAAAAGCTTCAGGATCTCTGAACCCCATTCCACCATCCCTCTTCGGTGCACACATCTTTTCCCACGAGATCCAATGTACTTTCCTTTCACCATTCGTCGCACCCCACCAGAATTTAGAAGAAATTGAAGTCAGGTTCCGGCATGTCTTCTTTGCAAGATGAAAACAACTCATGGTGAAAGTAGGAGTAGACTGTAGGCCCGGTTTAATAAGCACCTCTCTTGCCTGTTTAGACAAACCTTGTCCCTTATAGCCCGAAACTTTCCTTTTCGAGCTTTCCGTCAGATACTTAAAAGTCCCATCCTTAGACCTCCCAACCTGTGTTGGAAGCCCAAGGTATTTTTCACTGAGAGCTTCAGATTCAATCCCCACAGATTGCTTCAGCTGAGCTTTATTCTCCTCAGAGCACCCTTTACCAAAAAAGATAGATGATTTATTCAGGTTCACCCTTTGGCCTGAGGCGCGCTCATATGCCACAAGAATTTCTTTTAGAGCCCTCAAGCTATCTTCAGAGCCCTCCAGGAAGACAATGCTGTCATCAGCAAATAACAGATGTGTAACATGGTGGCCAGTGCTCCCGAATGCCACACCCTTGATCTGATTGTAAGACTGAGCCTTCTTTAGCAAAGCAGAAAATCCCTCAACGCAAAACAAGAACAGGTAGGGAGGGAGAGGGTCACCCTGTCGAAGGTCTCTAGAGGGTAAAAAAATCTGGACAGGCCACCGTTTAGCTTAACCGAGAAACTGGCCGTGGAGACACATCTCATAATCATCAATATCCATGAGTTTGCAAAGCCCATCCTATTCATCATCTGTTCAAGGAAAGACCACTCCACGCTATCATACGCCTTCATCATATCAAGCTTCACAGCACATAGGCACCTCCTTCTCTTCCTAGTACGTATTGCATGGACGCACTCGTAAGCAACAAGAACATTATCCGTAATGAGCCGTCCTGGGACAAATGCACTTTGCTCCTCTGAAATAAGAACAAGAAGAATGACCTTTAATCTGTTAGCCAACACCTTAGTAGCCAACTTATAAAGAACATTGCAAAGACTTATTGGCCTAAACTGAGACATCACCTCCGGAGAGCTAATTTTGGGTATCATGACGATCACGGTGGCATTAAAGGTCTCCGGTGTAGCAGCCCCATTCAGGAAGTCCCTCACAGCGGCACACACATCATCTTTGACGAGCGCCCAGTGGTGTTGATAGAACAAAGCTGGCAATCCATCCGGGCCAGGAGCTTTTGTAGGCCCCATTTGGAAAAGAACCACCTCAATTTCCTTATCAGATATTGGCACCATAAGCCGAGCATTCATATCCGCAGTGACAATCGGGATCACATTACTCAAGACCGCCGGGGCTCCCACAGAACCCTCAGACGCAAAAACCTGTTCATAGAAGGATGTCGCGACCTCACGCATTTCCTCATCCACCACACACCGAGACCCATCTTCCTTTAACAGCGCCTTGACAGTATTCTTTCGCTTTCTATGGGTTGCCCGAGCCTGAAAATACTTTGTGTTCTGGTCCCCTGCCTTAAGCCAATCGATACGGGATCTTTGTCTGTACATGATCTCCTCCCTCTCATAGGTCTCTCTTAGTTGTACCTCCAGATCCCTGACCTCATGGTTATAACCTGAGTGTATAGCACGGGCTCTAGCATCAGCCAAGAGATTCTTCAGCTTGGTAATCTTCCTCCTTATAGATCCAAACACCTCCCTCGCCCATCGCTGCATACTTCCCGAAACAGAAGCTAGCGGCTGCCACACATCATCCAGGCCATGCCCACCCGAGCCAGCCGCCTCCCAAGCCTCAGCAACCATAGCATCATATTGCTCATGCCTAGTCCGGGCCTCTTCCAATCTAAAAGGGCGTGGCCCTCGCTGGTTTGCACATGGATCCGTCTCCATGGCCTTGATCAGAATCGCTTGATGATCTGATTCTTCTGTTATAATATGCTCCACCGCAGATTCTGGAAATAACCCCAAAAAAGAATCAGAACAAGTAGCCCTATCCAGCCTCACTTTGATGCTATCACTACCATCCCTCTTATTATCCCATGTATAAGGGAAGCCCGAGAAACCCATGTCTGCAAGACCGCAGTCGGCCAAGTAGTCACGAAAATCTTCCATCTGTGAAAAGCATCGAGGGTTGCCTCCAAGCTGGTCCGTGTGAAAGAGAGCTTCGTTGAAATCACCAGCACACAGCCACGGAAGATTATCCTGCGCACACAAATAACGAATTGCATCCCAGGACTTCCTACGGAGATCAGTCCGAGGCTCACCATAGAAACCAGTGAATTTAATGGTTTTGCCATCGTGGACAACCGTTGCATCGATGAAATACTGACACCACGGCCGAACCGTTACTTGTACATGATCCCTCCACCACAACGCTAGTCATCCACTCTTCCCCACACAATCAACAGCAAGGCCGCTCTGGAAACCCAAACTCCACCTTAACCTTTCCATAGCCCTCGCCTTCTTTTTTGTTTCACAGAAAAACACCACCGCTAGATTGTAAGACCGAATAAGGTCCCGTAGTTCACCAACTGTCGAGGCCAATCCCAAACCTCGACAGTTCCAGGTAAGAAAATTCATTGCCCCCGGCGGCCCTGCTCCGCAGGGTGCGCCGCTCTATCATAGTGCTCTGAGATGCGATCAAACACTGTAGACGTCTTGCGCCTCATATCGCGAATGAAGGCATCCTGTGTATTCGGCCTGTCCAAGTCACCTTTGGCTATCCACAGCTTCTTAGTCCTCCTCTTTCTACTCTCATTCCCAGCACAAGCCTGGGTCGAGCTACCCTGTTGAAAGCCATCATCACGCCAGAATTTCCTTACTTAATGTCCCCTACGTCGGGGTCTCTCCCCATGCATACCGGGTTCATGCAAACCGGGTTCAGCCAGTGGATCCCCCGGAACTCTCCGCTGCATGTGCCTGCTCCCTGTGGGCCTAGCTGCATTATTACCGGGGTGGACAGATTTGTCTCTTCTTCCCTGAAACTCCACCCTACCAGCATCATGCATGCTCCATCTATTCTGCTCAGAAAGTTTGTCCCGGAGATGCCTCTCCCTTCTCTGTTCAAGCCCAAAACGCAGATCCTCCTCATAGGACTCCTGAAAGCTCGCATCCTTGTAATCCTGATTATCAGGCACCCCCTACCATGTCGCGACCCCCCGCCAGTGCGGTGATCACCAGAGGCTGCAAAGTCAGAGCTTAGATTTCTTTTTGAAGGGATGTCCCTCACTCGGCGGTGCACAACACGGATCTTTGAAGCCTCTTTACTCTGGGAGCTGGCAAGACTGTTTGAACTGCTCATTGCTGCACTAGTGGAGCCCTCTTTGCCCTGATTGTTGCGCCCCGGGGAGGCCCTTAACCAGCCCTCCCACTGATCTAAGGAGTCCATGGGCGGGTTGCACACTCCGCCCACATGAACCAGTCTCCCACACTCAAAACCAAAGTGCGGGACTTTCTCATACTGGAAATCAAACCACGTCCCTTCTTGATCATCCTTATATTTCTTCTATTTAAAGCATCGAACCAACCGTTCATAGACAGAGATTGTGGCTCTGACTCTCAAGTTTTGGCCCCTTGCCAAGCCATCTCTGTCAGCATCCACTTTGACCACATCACCCAGCTAGTTACCAAGAGCCTTACCGAACGCTTCCGTCCTCTTATCCGGAGGCAAGTCATCCACTCTGACCCAAATATCAATCTTATCAAAAATCATCTCTGAAGGCCTAACGCTACCTTCATAATCCTTCATAATTAGGACACAAAAGTCATACTGCCACGGGCCATTATTGAGTACATGTCTCCAATCTCCTTCGCAGCCAAAATCCACCACAAATATATTGGAACCCATGTCACAAAATTTAGCCTCCTTGTGGAGACCCCAGGCCTGAATCAAAGTCCTCTCCAAAGCAGATTTCTTCAACGGCCGTGAGGAACATACCTTGCCAACAGCAGACCACTTCGAAGCCTTGGGGTGAGATTGATCATCTTCCTCAAAACCATCCCATCAGCCACTTTGTCCATCAACAGCATCCCACCCAGCCTAGCTGAGAGACTCGCTGCAGGGTCCGGAGTTTTGCTCCTCGCCGGGGACTCCCTAGTCCTCAGACCATCAGATCCGCCCGTCTTCCGCGTCGGCGGGGTGGATGCCACCTGCACGGAGTCTGGGGTCACCATCTTCTCAGGAGCCACAGTCTCCTTCCCGCTCGCCTTCTCCGCCATCAGCACCTCCCCTGACAGAGACAGCAAAACACCAGCCCGCTCCTGGGATGCGACGTCGCAAGCCCAGACGCCGTCGTATCCAAAACCACCCCCAGCGAGAGAACCCTAACCCTAGCGTCAGAACGCGATCGCCAGGCAATCGCTTCTAACCGCCGTAGCGCTTCCCCTGTGGTGGACCCAGTCCTCGCATGTCTTTAGGCCGAAAGTACTCCCAAAGGCGCCTACTACGTCTGAGAACTTGAGGTGTTAGATTTTAAGCGCGACACTTAAAGAAACATATGAAAGCGGCAAAACTTAAACAACAATTCACAAAAAAAATCCAAAAACTAAAATTCGTGTAAGGGCTTGAACCGAGGACCTCCTACAAGTGAGTTCTTGAAATTATGAACATTTTCTTCAAAACTCGAACATTCTTTGAATTTTGTGTTTTTTCTATAAAACATGAACATTTTGATGATGTGAACGAAATTGAGAAACGGGACATTTTTTGAAATTGTGAACAAAAATAAAAATTTGAACATTTAAGAAATTTCCAAACATTTTTTCAATCTGTGAACAAAATTTGAAAACATGAACATTTAAAAAATATTTGTGAACATTTTTGAAATTCCTAAACATTTTTCGAATTTGCAAACAAAATTTCAAAACATTAACAATTTTAAATTTGTTAAAAAATTAAAATGCAAAAATGAATTTGCCAACCATTTTCTAAAACTTGAACAATTTTTTAATTCATGAACAAAATTTCAAAACTGGAACAATTTTTAAAATAAGGAACGTATTTTAAATGTCGAGAACAAAATTTGGAAATGCGAACAATTTTTTAATTTGTGAATAAAATTTCATAATAGGAACAATTTTTTATATGACGAACATGTTTAGAAACCTTCAAGAAAGTTCACAAAACCAGGAACCTGCCAGAAGGTTCACAAAACCGGTGCTGTCGCACGCACGATTGATCCGGCCCAGGATGTGCAATAGGTCGACAATCTGCCGCATGATGCGGCAGATAGGACTTTCCCCTACTCGGCACCTTCAGCGCCTGTTATAGGGTTCTTTCCAAACGGGCGCACACATCCCTTCCCCTTTGAGCTGGCTTGTTTAACCTTTCATTTATCCGTTTAATACAACATTATAAAAAACATAATGTACCGCTGAGATTCAAGCCCGCAATCCTTCTAGCTACGGTAGCCAACTATGCAATGCACCTGACGGCAGTTGTTTCCACCTTTTCCCTCTTTTCTTAATTTTTCTTTTCATTTTATTTATCTTTTTTCCTTTTTCTTTTCCCCCTTTTTCCTTTCTCTTGTCCATTTTTCCTTATTTTTTCTCAAAATACGTTAACTTATTTTATCAGAATAGATGAACCTTTTTGCGAAAATCGTGTGAACTTTTTGAAAATTGATGAACTTTTCAAGCAGCCGTGAACTTCTTTTGAAAATCCGTGGACTTTTTCAAAAATGGGGTTTTTTTTTACTGTAAACCAATGGTTTTCTTTTAATCCTTGAAAATTTCCCAAATTGTTGAACTTTTTTTAAAAAATTGATGAACTTCTTATGAATTCTTGAAGAAATTTTAATCCATTCTTTTCAAAATCTGGTAAACTTTTTTTAATCAAAATTGGTGAATATTTTTATAATCTGTGAATTTCTTTCAGTATACTGTGAACTTTTTTAAAATTCATGAGATTTTGCCAAAAGTTTTGAAATTTATAATTTTTCTCTATAATGTTTTTGAATATCCGTGAATTTTTTTAATTGGTTAATTCTTTTTGTAATCCAAGTTTTCTTAAATAATTTATACAGGGACTGAAAGAAGGGTCAAATAGTGTTGTTTTCAGATGGTATACATCAGTTTGATCGTGGTGTACTTGTTATAGCGCCAAGTCTGTTGACGTCGTCATGGGGGTTCGAATCCCATTTCTCGCAGAAGATTAAACTTGTAGGTTATTTACTTTGGAATTCCCTATTGGACGCATGCTGCGTCAAACTATCGACGAATCGCATAGGGGGATCTGACTAGCGAGCGATTTTGGGCTGGCACTGTAGCGTCTACCAGGTTCCGGTTTTGGGAGCATTTCTAGAGCGTTCCCAGCCGGTTCTTACTGGTTTTCGGAACCATTTAGAAGGTTTTTCCTGAACCGGGTTTTTCCTTTTTTTTCTCTTTTACTCTTTCTATTTTTCTTCCTTTTTCTGGTTCTTTTTTCTTTTCTTTTCGTTACTTTTTTGTTTTCTTTCACTTTTCATTCCACTTTTCAACAAATTTTCTTTCTTTGGTTTTTAATTTCTTTTTCTTTTATTCTCTTTCTTTCAAACTTTTTTCAAAATATTTAAGTTTTTGTTCATTTCCAAAAAAAAGTTCTCAAAATTCAAAAATTGTTCAAAACATTCAAAATGCAGAAAATGTACCAGATTTCAATTTTTGGTTCACGTATTAAAAAAAAATCACGTTTCCAAATTTGTTCAGGATTTTTCAAAATTGTTCACCGTTTTCGAAATTTGTTCTGAAGATTCAACAAATGTCCGTGCCTTAAAGAATTGTTCGTGCTTCGAAATTTGTTCTCCGTTTCTAAATATGTTCTCAAGATTCAAAAAAAATTATTGCTTTAAAAAATTGTTCACAAATTCCAAAACATTCTTGTTTTAAAAAAAAATTCAGTTTTCGAAAAAATATACTCAAGATTCAAAAATTGTCCTCATTACACAAAACAAATTCACCGGATTTCAATTTTTTTCACCTATTCAAAACAAATTCACGCTTCCAAATTTGTTCGGGATTTCTCAAAATTGTTCTCCATTTCAAAATTTGTTCACAAACTCTTCAAAAAATTGTTCGTGCTTTAAATTTTGTTCTCCAAATTTGTACACAAATTCAAAACATTCCCATTTTGAAAATTTGTTCACAAATTCGAAATTTGTTCGGAGTTTTTAGAAAATGTCCCTGTTGTTCAAGATTTGTTCACAAATTCATAAAATGTTCCTATTTTGAAAAATATGTTCACAAGGTCGAAAATTGTTCACTGTTTTTCAAACTTGTTCGTGATTTTCATAAATTGATCGATATTAAAAACGGTTCCTGGTTTTCAAGGTTTGTGCAGAAATTAAAAAAAGTTCATGCTTTAAATTTCGTTCACAAATTCAATTTTTTCACATTTTGTAAAAAAGGTTCCTGTTTTTCAAAATTTCTACACATCTTCAAAAATCAATCCCATTTTACAAGTTTGGTTAAAATATACACAACTTTTCAAACTCGTGCGTGCTTGGCAAAAACGTTCGTCATTTAAAAAAATATTTAGTATTTTCGAGAAACGACTAAAAAGGGAAAATAACCCGATCAGGCGATTTTATCTAGTGTTAAAGTATTTGTGTTGCATGTGTACCACTAAGAGCAGTAAGCCGCAGTGGCTAGCTACCTGTCTTTGCAGCGCAGCGATCGCGAGATCAAATTCTGCGTGACGCTCTCCCTTTTTCTTACTTTTTAACACTCTCGCAGCTCATGCGTGGGCCGGCCCAGTCGGAGCACTGCTCTATGCGAAGTTAACACTGCTCGCAGCTCATGCGTGGGCTGGCCCAGTCGGAGCACTGCTCTATGCGAAGCCCCGACTTCCTGCCATGTATAATGCGGCGTATAGGAGGTCCCATTTATTTCTTGCTGGAGTTTTGCGATGCTGGGCCGGCCCACTGCCTTTCCCTTTGAGGGCCATCGAGCCTAAGGCGCCAGGGAGCCCACGTGTCGTCACTAGTGGGCCGGACCTCCCTTAGGATGCCAGGGCTACTTCTCGCCGGAAGCTCCTATTAGGCGCTTCCCACGCGCCGGTACTAGTGGGCCGGACCATGTACACATTCACATTTGAGAAAACAAGCGAGAAATCAAGCAAATCACAAAAAAAGAAAAAAACCATGAATTAATAAAATGTCATGGAATTAAAAAAACTTCAACGTTTTTGGGGAAAAATTCATTAATTTGGAAAAAAATTCATATAATTGAAAAGGTACATCAAATTTGAAAACAATTGAGCGATTTGGCAGAGCTTTCTGTAAAATTCTTTGATTATAAAAAATGGTCATCAATTTTGAAAAGCAAATCACAAAATTGAAAAAGTTCATCATTTTTAAAATATCACCAATTTTAGAAAATTTGATGAAATTTAAGTACAGAAAAATAGCTAAACATGTCGGCCACGCTTGGAGGCTTCAGGCGCCCGTTTTCAAAATGTATAGTAACAGCCGCGTGAAGAGCCGAATTGGAGAGAGCAACTAGTTAACGAGCGCTCCTTCGGGAGCCTCGTAACGATCAGCGCCACTTGGCGCGCTCTCAGCTATTCGCCACGTGTTGCGCTCTGGGCGCTCCCATCGGATTTTATTTTATTTATTTTTCCGCACGTGTTTTTTAAACGTTTTTTTTGTTTTTTTCAATGTTTTGGTTTTTCACTGGTCTTCCTTAGCTTTTCAATAAAAAAATTTGGAAAAAAATTGCGGAAAAAACGCGTTTTCTTTGTATTTTTCCTTTCTCAAGAGTCACGGTTTTGCTTCCGCGAGAGTCACGGCCGTGCCTCTCGAAAACGGAAAAAAACACGTTTTCTGTTTTTTTGCTTTCGCGAGAGTCACGGTTTTGCTTCCGCGAGAGGCATGGGTGTGCTTTCGCGAGAGTCACGACCGTGCCTCTCGGAAACGAAAAAACGCGTTTTTTCTTTTTTTTTCTTTCGCGAGAGTCACGGTTTTGCTTCCGCGAGAGGCATGGCTGTGCTTTCGTGAGAGTCACGGCCGTGCCTCTCGGAAAGGGAAAAAACACGTTTTTTGTTTTTTTTTCTTTCGCGAGAGTCACGGTTTTGCTTCCACAAGTGGCACGGTTGTGCTTTCACGAGAGTCACGGCCGTGCCTCCTCGAAAAAGAAAAAAAAATGTGTTTTTTTTCTTCCGCGAGAGTTACGGTTTTGCTTCCGCAAGAGGCTCGGTTGTGATTTCATGAGAGGCACAGGCATGCCTCTTTCGGAAAGGGAAAAAACCCGTGCTCCCGGTTCGGTTTTTCCGTCCGGTTTTTTCGTGAAAAAAAAGTTCGTCAAAACCTATCAACATGGGATCTAGTTTTGAAGATCTTGACGCGAGGAATCCAACGGTGAAAGAGGTTCGAGATTTGGACGCACGGTTTGAGAGATAAAACGTTTTGAATAAACGGATCTACAAAAAAAAGGAAAACTCCCAGGTTGCTACAAGTGACGCGCTGCATGTGCGCCACTTGTCGCAACCAGGAGAATTGGAGTGATCTTTGCAATGAGTACTCCTCAATTAGTGATTTCGCGAATTGGATCTGGCCTTCTCGCCCATATAGAGACATAGTTTAGTCTCACCTCCGGGCCCGAGGGAGTGGCCCGGCCCAGTACTGTAGCACATCAGGCTTGTATTGTTTTTCATTTATTTCTCTGTGTTTTTCCTTATCAGTTTTCACTGTTTGCATATGTTTTTCTTTGGTTTTCTTTATTTTTTTTGTCTTTGGGTTATTTTGGTTTTCTTATTTTTTTCTTCGGATTTTCCAAATTTAAAAGACATGTCTAGTTTTTTTTGTACATGTTGTATATTTTCTGTATACATCGGGAACATTTTAGTAGACACGTTTAATACTTTCAAATACATGATTATCATTTTTGTAGATATATATTTTGATGTCTACTTTTTTATATACATTTTACAGTTTTTGTATACATCTGAAACATTGTGTATACATGTCATAACATGTTTTAGATACATATTAACATTTTTTCGAATACATGTTTTTGAGCATTTTTTCAATGCGTGTTAAACATTCTTCAAATATAGGTTGAAGCACGTTTTCAATGTCTGTTAAACATTTTTCAAATATAGGCTCAATTTTGTTTGTCCTTGTCCACTCCATGGTCCTCCTACAGCCAGGGTGACAACCACTCCGGTGGCATCGGGATGGTGGTCTCGTTTGCTCGGTGATGGTGCGTCGATGCTCGTGCAGTAGCTTGGTTCAAGACCGGTGGCAGATTTGTACCTGTTATGCTTGTGCTTCAGTCATGGTCGTTGTCGTTGTTTCAGGTAAGCTAGGTTGGGTTGTGTTGTTGTGACTGGACTATAAGGCCAACTCCAACGCACTACCCCAAATGGTACAGATTTGTTTGGGCGTAAACGGACAGAAAAGATCGCCCAACACGCGGGAGCAAACGGATGAATGTTTGTTTTTTTGCCCGCTTTTCATTCATTTTCGTCCTTACTTTGGGTCGCGTTTGCGGCCGAACGGACAGCGCGGATGGGCAGGACGCGCGTCCTTGTCCTTCCCTGGCCCACCCGTCAGGGATATGACCGCCCCACTTTCCCTCCAATTCGCCCAAAACTCTCTCGCGCCCTCTCCCACCTCTCCTCCTGCACCATGGCCGACGAACCGGCCGCGGCCGCGCGCCCCGCGGCGAACAAGGAGGCTGTCAAGAAGCCGTGATCGGAGCTCACGCCAGCAAAGCTCGTCAAGCTAGACACTGAATCGGCTGAAATGAGGAACCGGCGGATAAAGGCCACGGAGAAGAAGGCCGCTTGCGGACTACGCCTCAAGCATGGCCTTGACAAGTGCACTGAGCGGCATCCCACAGACAACTACTGCCCGCTACCGGAGTTGAAGACAGCGCTAGGCGAACAGGCGCACACTCAATCCCGTCGGTTGGCGGTGTTGCAAGGCTGGTGAAATTCGTATCCGTCATCGGGTAGGCGTTGGGAACTGTGCCACCAGTAATAGAGATACACTATGTGCCTGACCAACACCATGCGATGCATGCATGACGGGGAAGAACAAGAAAATAAGTTCCGCCACTGAGTAAGGCCTCTCCCAATGCTTCACCTTGTACATGTGCTAAGCATGTCATGTAGGCGAAAAATCTGATGTGGCAAGACAATTAAGAGGAGAGAGATTGATTTGATGACCCCAGAAAAAATCAATGTCAAACGCGTGAACCTAGGCAAAACATTTAAATGGAGCAAACTCACCAATGCATGAAAGAGTTTCGTAGCTAAGTCATTAAATGAAGTGAGCTTAGCAACAACAAGTTAAGCACCTATACATTGAGAACTATAATTACCAAAGTATTTAATGTGCTTAGCACCTCATCTATAAGCACCTGTCCATTGGAAGAGGTCTAATTCCTTTTTTCTCTCTGTATAACACGGTCAGTCACCAGCGTATGTCACGGGGTCACGAGCCCGACACATATGCATGCACGTCTCTATCCATTACCCTATCACGGTCGCTGGAAAATCAGCGGCGGCTCCGTCCTCGCACCGGCAAGCAGCCCCGCTTCACTGGTTTCTTTGTCGTGGCCCTGTTTTCTTCTGCGAACGTGTTGCAGGGGAGACGCAGGATCGGCAGTTTGTGCTGGAGCGGTGCCTAACCATCGATCAGCGCATGGCCAGGTCAAGACGCCATCCCGCTGCCTGCTCGTGACACTGTATTACCGACATATGCTATTTTTACGAGCCAATCAGCTCACAGCAGCCTGCAGGTTGCGTACTTGCCTACTTGGTGAGTTTGATCTGGTCTCAGGTCTCGCCTAGTACGGACAGACATAGATCGTGATCGCAAGAATTTGGTTCTACAAGTGGTAAAGCAAGGGGGGATGTATGTGCGCAATTTGGCCTGGACTTTGCATGACGACGGATAAACGACGAGAATGCAAGTTTTTTTTGTGTGTGTGTGCATATATCAAGGTTTGAGAATGCAAGTTGTACAATACAGAACACTACGGGCGTGTTTGGTTACATTGCCGATTCAGCCTGGCCCGGCGGGCCTGGCTCTATTGAGCCGGTTTGAGGGGATGCAGGCCAAAAAACCCCAGATGCACATAGTTTGGTTGCCAGCATGCCCCTAGTTGCATGAGACAACCATTTTTGACCCAGCGTTTGGTTGCCCGCATTGCATTAGGTGCATATATGACATGGTGTTTGGTTGCAACCTGCATGTCACCACTTCTAACTAGTGGTGACCTTACCACACACAATCTAAACATAGTGCCAGCTAGTTAAACAAATGACAGTTCATCCTAACTACAATCAAATGACAGATCAAATTATTAAGAGCCATTGGCTAAATAGGGGATAGTTCATCGGTGTTGCTGCTTCATCTTCCTCTTCATCTTCCTCTTCTGCTTCTGCTGCTGCTGCTGCTTCTTCTTCCTCTTCTTCTGTGCTTCTGCTGCTCCTGTTTCTTCTTCCTCTTCTTCAAATCCTGCACTGACCTCTGTTAAGCCACATTGCCTTTGCCCACTCCAACCTTTTGTTCTTCCAAACGTCATTGTCAAATGCCTCCACACCATGGCCAGAGCTAACAACATCGTCAGGCTCGACCTCTTCCTCCTCAAGCACGTGTTCATCAAAGCCCCACTGGAGGATCCAGTTATGCAGAATGCAACAAGTAAGAACTAGCTTAACTTGAGTGGAGTATGGGTGGAATGGCTTCTGATCCAGGATCTTAAACCTATTCTTCAGAGCTCCAAATGCCCTCTCAACAGTTACTCTAAGGCTGGAGTGTCTGAGATTAAACAGCTCCTATGCAGTCCTAGGAAAGTTCCTACCAGAGAACTCGTTGAGATGGTACCTTGTTTTCCTGAAGGGTGGAAGAATACCCGGCCGGCATGCATAGCCAGCATCTCCAAGGTAGAACTTGCCGTCGGGGATGTTGATCCCATCAGGTCGACTCATGCTGTCAGTGAGAATGTTTGCATCATGCGCTGACCCCTCCCAGCCAGCCAGCACATATGTGAACTTCAGATCAAAGTCAACAGCAGCAAGCACATTCTGGCTTGTGTAGTGCTTCCTCCCCCTGTATGCTATAGACTGTGACCTAGGAACTCTGGCAGTGACATGAGTACCATCTATTGCCCCAATGCAGTCCTGAAAATGGCATCACTAGCCTGTGTTAGTGCTGAACTTGAACAATACAAGCATATCAAGCCATGAAAAGTGTATATTGTCAATGCTCACCTTGAAGTATGGATACCATCTCGGGCTTCCGCGAATCTTGGGTGGAGTCTGGCCAGATGGTCTCCTGATCATCTCTCCTCTAAGCTCCCCAACAGCAAAAAGCACCTGCTTGAAGTACCTAGAGATGGTCTCCATTGATCTCCTGAACGTGTTGTGAATGACCCTGAACCTCTGGTTATGGCCAACAACATGGAGGAACATGGCCACTTGCTCTTCGACACTGGTGTTGATGCTATCTTGTAACAGGCCCCTGCTCCTGAAGGTCTCGACAAGCCTAGCAAATGGTGCTATTTTCATTCTAGGCATTGACAGAGCCTCGACGTCATTGCGGTTGTAGATGTAGTTCAGATTTTGGATCCTCTCCTGTTCCCGGGGAAACAATGGACCATAGCGGATCAACGGTCTCCCAGCACGACGAACAGCTCTCTGGTGCATGAACATGACCCATGCCTGAATCACACTAATCAGTGCTGCTGCCTGGATTACCAGCCTCATCCGTGCGTCCATAACCTACTCGACATCGATGGTTCGTTCAGTGGGAAATCGATCCTACACCTAGCTTAAAGTTCTAACCACTGAGCTAACAAAGGGGGAGGGTTGCTGCTTACCGGCATCGGAGACGAGGACGGCGTAGGGGGAGCCATGGCACAGAGTAGGTCGACCAGACGGTGGCCAACAGCAAGGGGAGCACCAGATCCGCCGCAAACGCCGCCGCCTCTTCCGCCGCCGCCTATAGCGCAGATCTGAAATCGCAGCCGCCGCCGGTGGTGAGGCAGGGGGCAGTGGCTATGGGTGACCGAGTGATATGGGGTGAAGCTAATTTGGCGCCGGGACGGCGCGCCAGATTTCCATCTCCCGCCATCCCCCCTCGCCCGCGCCTCGCTCCCGCCCGTGCGACCTCGCGCCGCACTCAGCCTAGCTCGCGAGAAACTGCCGATCCGAGGGTTTCCAACGAGCCAGGCTCTGGGCTGCTTTGAGAAGCGTGCGATGCAGGCCCAACAGGAAAACCAGGCAACCAAACAGGCCTCTCCCTTCCCGCGCGGGCCTGGTTGGGCTCGGTGCGGGCAACCACACACGCCCTACATGAATCATCGTTTGGATAGGACAACATTGCATAGAAAAAACATAGAAAATTTTCCTCGGTTGTATTCGAATGACTAGAAAACAGGTTTGAGAATATTGAACTTCATATTAAGTTATTAACCGAGGCATATATGAAACCAATAAACAGGAATTTCCGTGATCAAAACTTACAAGAATTATATTTTAATGAGGAAAACTCATTGGCCGGCTTGTGACAAACTTACTGGACCAAAACATGATGACAGTATGGATTTCCGTGATCTTAGGTTATTTAATCAAGCGCTTCTTGCAAAGCAGGCTTGGCGGTTGGTCTTATTTTGGGCTCGTATGTGCAAAGTTGATGAAGGCAAAGTATTACCCTCAATGCCATATTCTTGATACCATTTTTCTGCAATCGGCGTCGTTGACTTGGTAGGGTTAACAAAGTTACACACCATCAATGTTCTTCAAGTATGTGTTCTATTTGCGGTGTGGAAGATGAGATCACCTTTCATGCTCTAGTGACTTGCCCTAAGGCAAGGGCTCTGCATATAGCTATGAGAGACGACTGTAATATTCCTAGGGAAGACGTCTTCAAGTATACGGGGCCGGACTAGTTGCTTATTCTGCTAGATTAGATGAGGTCGCCGCAGCCTGAGAAAATCATCTGCATTTTATGAAGAGCTTAACACTTAAGAAGTTATTTGATTTTTGGTAAGGAGAAGGAATCCATCTCAGTCTATCCTTGTTTTGTGAAAAATTATTGGGCATCTTTTTCATTTTGTCATTCAAATGCAGAGGTGGTGGCCGACCACAAAGGAAAGGGGTAGGGGCACACACGATTACGAAGTTTAGTTTCGATAATAGGACAAATGGTGTTCTTATTAATAATCTCCCACCCCTTATAAATGATTGTAGTCATAAATATTACAATATTAATCGGTGCCTAACTGTAATTTTTTTACCGTGCCGCTTGCTTGCATGAGAGAGAGCGAGAGAGATGTCACTAGTGAACCTATGGCCCCTTTGGGTCTATTCTCCTTTACTAAAAACAAATATTTTCCTTGCTGCCCTGTTTTATTTTTCTACCAATTATCTCTATCTATTATGTTTAATCTTGTGACTACCAAGATAAGGGGCTTGATAACCCTCTTGCTGTGTTGGGGACAAGTTGTTTTGTGTTTTGTGTGCAGGTGCTGCTTACTTTGTTCACTTGGAAAAGCTCCTACTAGATTGATAATCTTAGTTCTCTAACTAAGGGAAATACTTACTTATGTTTTGCTCACCCTTATACTTAGGAGAATCCCAACAACTCATGTGGGAACAAGCAACTACCCATGACACAGTGGGCCTGTGTGAAATTATGGTTCTTGGTGGCATCAACATTACTGAGCACCACCTCCAGGGTGAATCTCTATTGTACCATCTATTCGTCCAAAAAATGTAGAGGGGACAACAAAAAAAGGACAAGCACCATACCTAGCAAATTGTTGTTGATCTAGAATAAAGCAATGATTTGTTGGGCCCATGTAAAAATATAGGGGATAATTACAGCGAGGCGCACGTAGAAGGACATGGTACCATTGGATCAACAGGATTATGCCACACACATGTGGCGGCAGCCCTCCTTGGAGATGGATTGCGCGCAAGGGGGGAGGGGCATGTTGGCCAGAGCACGAGAAAGGATTGTAGGGAGCACCTCTTGGGGGTGGGAGTAGGTGGAGCGCGAGTGGGCAGAGGAAGGGGCACACAAAGATCAAGGGAGTGGCACGACAGTGAGTGGGAAAGCATATTGAGAATTTGCGTTTGAGGGAGGTAGCATTTGGCGTGTTTTTCTCTGGTTGTTTGTGCGCGTGTTATTTTTATTTTTTTCAGAGCTATGTGTGCGACGATGATGAAACAAAAAACAGCGAAGGAGTGGACGATATATGAACCGATGGACAACGAATGAGCAAAATAGGAAACATTACGCTATTTTAAGAAACAGAGATTAATATCAGGATAAAATACACTTGGGGGCTACAAGGATGGTCTCGACGAGTTGGGAGGCAAGTCTTCTAGTTCTAGATGGACGATCTCAACAAGATGTCATACATGGATCTGGCTAGGGCAACTAAGCTTCAGCTTCCATCAATCTTTCTCTCCTCCCTTGTGTCATTGGGTACCCTGTAGGGGGCCTATGTTGCTCTCCTTGGCCTTCCTTTTGGTATTCTAGGTGCTCGACGATCCAGACTGCTCCATGTTCGGCAAGGTTGTGGCTTCCTTCTAGGAAACTAGGGTGGCATGCCTGTAAATGTTGTCCATGTATGGTTCTACAACCCATGTTAGATATGGACATATACAACCCCATGCATGTATACACGGCACATGAATATGTTATTACGACTTTCCCTCGAGAATGATTACCCGCCATCAATGGGCTTTGGCTTTTTGAGCCAACTAAAACGTCATATTCTGCCATATCGTCTAATAGATTCTCTACACAATAGTATTGCATAGTTGCTTGTATCTCTGTGAAACAACAAAAACATTTGAGCTCATCTTCTCCTCCCCCCATCTTATGTTTCTAATTCTAGTAGCTGACACCTCTTCTCTACCGCCATCTTCCCCTTCCCCAGTGACTTGGCATCCAACTTCCCTAAACTCATTGTGTTTCAATTGGCCAAGACCAACGCTACCATGTCACCACATAGTCCCATCCTAACCCAACCACCATCACCACCCGTCTTGTCTGCGTCCCTAGCAATCCTACCTGGGGGTGACTTTATCTGACGCCACTGCCCTGTACATCCAAACTTAATCTCCGCACAAAAAAGAAACCTATTCCCATCTCTGTCGCCTCCGCTTCAGTGAACACAAATCACGAAGAAATCAAATGCTGGAATTATTGGATTTTAGCCCATTTATTTTACTTAATAATTCCTAGGAAAACCTTGGAGGTTCATGTAGCCCATTATTCATGCATGACAAGGGGGTGTGTGCAACTATCCCTGGGTGGTTTTGGTAATTCCTAACAACATATAGCTCATTGAGCTAATGCTATTTCAAGATAGATATTTCAGGAAAGCTCAATGATTGGCATGGCATGGGTTAGAAAGTGGACCCTTCAAAATGCTAAGGACAAAATATTGGCTCAAGCTCAAAGCACAAGACTCTACATTTTCTATTTTAGTGATCCAAGATCACATTGAGTCTATAGGAAAAGCCAATACTATTAAGAAGGGATCAGGTGTTGCTTAATGAGGTGCTTGCTCAAAATGCTTAGTGATATGCTCCAAAACCCTCCACTACTTTCTCATATCCACATTTGTCCCACACCACAAGTCCAACTCGGCCCCACCGATTCTTTTTATCCGGCGCCACCGAGTTCAGTTGACATAGCCACTGCCAGAAACCCTAGTCTTTTCGGTCTCACCGATAGGGATCTCGGTCTCACCGAGATGGGATTGTAATCTCTCCGTTTCCCTTCGTAACATTTCGGTCAAACCAAGATGAGCGATCGGTCCCACTGAGATTGCAATGCAAACACTCTGTTTCCTTTTCAGTCCAACCGAGATGAGCGAATCGGTCCCACCGAGTTTGCCTGACCAACTCTCTATTTGACTATTACCGAAATCGGTCCCACCGAGTTTTTGTAATCGGTCTCACCAAGATTACGTTATGCCCTAACCCTAATGAAATCGGTCCACCGAGTTGACATGTCGGTCCCACCGAAACACCTAACGGTCACATTATGAACCAAATCGGTCTGACCGAGTTCTCTGAATTGGTCCCACCGAGTTTGGTGATTTGTGTGTAACGGTTAGATTTTGTGTGGAGGCTATATATTGTTGGGAATCGTAGCATAATTTTAAAATTTTCCTACGCTCACCAAGATGCATCTATGGAGTATACTAGCAACAAGGGGAAAGGAGTGCATCTACATACCCTTGTAGATCGCGAGCGGAAGCGTTCCAATGAACGTGGATGACGGAGTCGTACTCGCCGTGATCCAAATCACCGATGACCGAGTGCCGAACGGACGGCACCTCCGCGTTCAACACACGTACGGTGCAGCGACGTCTCCTCCTTCTTGATCCGGCAAGGGGGAAGGAGAGGTTGATGGAGATCCAGCAGCACGACGGCGTGGTGGTGGATGTAGCGGGATGTCGGCAGGGCTTTGCCGAGCTTCTACGAGAGAGAGAGGTGCAGCAGGGGAGGAGGGAGGCGCCCAAGGCTGAGATATTGCTGCCCTCCCTCCCTCCTTTATATAGGACCCTGGGAGGGGGGGCGCCGGCCACAACCCATCTAGAGGGGGGGGGGGGGCGGCGGCCAAGGGGGGTGCCTTGCCCCCCAAGGCAAGTGGGGCGCCCCCCCACCCTAGGGTTTCCAACCCTAGGTGCAGGGGGGAGGCCCATGGGGGGGCGCCCAGCCCACTAGGGGCTGGTTCCCTTCCCACTTCAGCCCATGGGGCCCTCCGGGATAGGTGGCCCCACCCGGTGGACCCCCGGGACCCTTCCGGTGGTCCCGGTACAATACCGGTAACCCCCGAAACTTTCCCGGTGGACGAAACTTGACTTCCTATATATAATTCTTCACCTCCGGACCATTCCGGAAATCCTCGTGACGTCCGGGATCTCATCCGGGACTCCAAACAACTTTCGGGTTTCCGCATACACATATCTCTACAACCCTAGCGTCACCGAACCTTAAGTGTGTAGACCCTACGGGTTCGGGAGACATGCAGACATGACCGAGACGCCTCTCCGGTCAATAACCAACAGAGGGATCTGGATACCCATGTTGGCTCCCACATGTTCCACGATGATCTCATCGGATGAACCACGATGTCGAGGATTCAATCAATCCCGTATACAATTCCCTTTGTCAATCGGTATGTTACTTGCCCGAGATTCGATCGTCGGTATCCCAATACCTTGTTCAATCTCGTTACCGGCAAGTCTCTTTACTCGTACCGCAATGCATGATCCCATGACTAACGCCTTAGTCACATTGAGCTCATTATGATGATGCATTACCGAGTGGGCCCAGAGATACCTCTCCGTCACACGGAGTGACAAATCCCAGTCTCGATCCGTGCCAACCCAACAGACACTTTCGTAGATACCCGTAGTGCACCTTTATAGTCACCCAGTTACGTTGTGACGTTTGGCACACCCAAAGCACTCCTACGGTATCCGGGAGTTGCACGATCTCATAGTCTAAGGAAAAGATACTTGACATTGGAAAAGCTCTAGCAAACGAAACTACACGATCTTTTATGCTATGCTTAGGCTTGGGTCTTGTCCATCACATCATTCTCCTAATGATGTGATCCCGTTATCAATGACATCCAATGTCCATAGTCAGGAAACCATGACTATCTGTTGATCAACGAGCTAGTCAACTAGAGGCTTACTAGGGACACGTTGTGGTCTATGTATTCACACATGTATTACGATTTCCGGACAATACAATTATAGCATGAACAATAGACAATTACCATGAACAAAGAAATACAATAATAACCATTTATTATTGCCTCTAGGGCATATTTCCAACATATATACCCCTCCACCCACTCTTCATTCGTGGAGAGAGCCATCAGAACATGCCTACACTTCCAATACATATTTTCTGAGAGAGAACCACCTACACTTGCGTTGAGGTCAAGATATTCCATTCCAACCACATAAATCTTGATCTCTTCCCCAAGTTGCTTTCCACTCAAATCTTCTTCCTACCAAATCCAATCCTATGAGAGAGAGTTGAGTGTTGGGGAGACTATCATTTGAAGCACAAGAGCAAGGAGTTCATCATCAACACACCATTTGTTACTTCTTGGAGAGTGGTGTCTCCTAGATTGGCTAGGTGTCACTTGGGAGCCTCCGACAAGATTGTGGAGTTGAACCAAGGAGTTTGTAAGGGCAAGGAGATCGCCTACTTCGTGAAGATCTACCCTAGTGAGGCAAGTCCTTCGTGGGCGACGGCCATGGTGGGATAGACAAGGTTGCTTCTTCGTGGACCCTTCGTGGGTGGAGCCCTCCGTGGACTCGCGCAACCATTACCCTTCGTGGGTTGAAGTCTCCATCAACGTGGATGTACGATAGCACCACCTATCGGAACCACGGATAAAAAATCTCTGTGTCAACATTGCGTTTGCTCCCTCAAACTCATCCCTTTACCTTCATATGCAATTGTTTTACATTCTGCTGCTATACTTTTAGAATTTCATGTGTAGGTTGATTGCTTGACTTGTGCTATGTTGCTAAAATCTGCCAAGAACTAAAATTGGGAAAAGGCTAGATTTTTATTTGGTCAAGTAGTCTAATCACCCCCCCCCTCTAGACATACTTTCGATCCTACAAGTGGTATCAGAGCTTTGGTCTCCATTTGCTTTTATTTCCATAGCTTTTGGTGGTCATAGTCTTGGTTTCACAACCTAGGAGAGTATGGCGTCTAGCGAGGAAAATTACCACCATAGAGGTCCTTACTTTGATGGTACAAATTTTGCTAGTTGGAAGCATAAGATGAAAATGCATATTCTTGGACATAACCCCGCTGTTTGGGCTATTGTGTGTATTGCCTTGCAAGGTGAATTCTTTTATGGGAGAGAACCAAACCGTGAAGCTACCGCGGAAGAGTTGAAGATGCTACAATACAATGCTCAAGCTTGTGATATTCTCTTCAATGGATTGTGCCCCGAAGAATTCAACAAAATCAGCCGTCTTGAGAATGCAAAGGAAATTTGGGATACTTTGGTTGATATGCACAAAGGTACCGACTCCGTCAAGGAATCCAAATTGGATGTGCGTCAAAGTCAACTTGACAAGTTCAAAATGAAGGATAGTGAAGGTGTCGCCGAAATGTACTCTAGGCTTTCTCTCATCACAAATGAGATTGCCAGCTTAGGAAGTGAAGAGATGACCGACAAATTCATCATCAAGAAGATCCTAAGAGCCTTGGATGGAAAATATGATACCGTGTGCACATTGATCCAAATGATGCCCAATTACAAAGATCTCAAGCCAACAGAAGTCATTGGAAGAATTGTTGCTCATGAGATGTCACTCAAGGATAAGGAAGAGCTTCACAACAAGTCTAGTGGTGCTTACAAAGCCTCGTGTGACGCTCCCACATCATCAAGTGAGAAACAAACATTCAATGAAGAATTGAGCCTAATGGTAAAGAACTTCAACAAGTTCTACAAGAGTAGAAGCAAAGAAAGAAGTTCCAAGTCAAGGTCCTATAATGACAAAAGATCTTCTAGTCGTGAGCGTAATTGCTACAATTATGGAAGACCCGGACACTACTCCAATGAGTGTACGGCTCCCTACAAAAGAAGAGAAGATTCTCCCAAAAGAAGAAGTAGAAGAAAAGAATA
Organism: Aegilops tauschii subsp. strangulata; assembly: GCF_002575655.3. Taxonomy (NCBI): domain Eukaryota; kingdom Viridiplantae; phylum Streptophyta; class Magnoliopsida; order Poales; family Poaceae; genus Aegilops; species Aegilops tauschii. The sequence goes on from NC_053036.3 coordinate 503,086,295, forward strand.
ACCACCAAGAGAAAGGAGGAGTAGAGATGATCGTTATGAACGAAGACCCTCTCGGAGAAGCAAGGACTCGGAAAGGAAGGATAAGTCATCAAGGAGCTACACAAAAAAGAAGACATCAAGCTCATGTTGGTGAATGGGTATCCGGCTCCGACTCTGACAATCACTCCGAAAGAAGTTATCACTCCGACTCCGAATATACTCAAGATGAAGGTGTTGCCGGTCTAGCACTTGTGTCAACCAACTCCTACAACATATTTGACTCACCAAATGAAGGAATTGGAAGATGCTTCATGGCCAAAGGTCCAAAGGTAACACATCCCGAGTATGTTGATTTCAATAGTGATGAAGATGATTTGCTAGGTGATGATGATTTACTTGTTGACAACTCTAGTGATGAAAACTATGATGAAACGTCAATTAATCATTCTAATCAAGATAAAATGAATGATGATGATAAGAAGGAGATTGAGCGTCTAACTAAGGAACTAAACACTCTTAAGTTAGCTCATGAAACTACCTTGGAAAATCATCGAGAACTTTTAAAGACTCATGATAAGCTACGCTTTGAAAAGCTCAACCTTGAGCAAGAGCATGAGTTTTTAAAGGCAATCAATGATGATCTTCGCAAGAAAAGTTCTTCTTACATTGCCAAGCGTTTACTCTTGTCTACTTACATGCCACAAGTTAAATCTAGCAACAAGAACAAGAAAGATGCTTCATCTAGTAGTAACAACGATCATGCTAAATCCAATGTTGTTGCTTCTAGTAGTTATCTTGATTCCACTAATGATTCTCTTAGCCAAGTTACACTTGAGCAAGAAAATAGCTTATTGAAGGGAATTATAGAGAAAGGTGTTTACAAGAGCCTTGTCGGAAGTAAGCAATTTGAGGAAATTGTACGCAAGCAAGGAAGACACCGGAAGAATCAAGGTGTTGGTTTTGAACGAAAGTTCTGTTGGGGAACGTAGCAGAAATTCAAAATTTTCTACGCATCACCAAGATCAATCTATGGAGTAATCTAGCAACGAGGGGAAGGGGAGTGCATCTACATACCCTTGTAGATCGCGATGCGGAAGCGTTGCAAGAACGCGGATGAGGGAGTCGTACTCGTAGCGATTCAGTCGCGGTTGATTCCGATCTAAGCGCCGAACCACGGCGCCTCCGCGTTCAACACACGTGCAGCCCGGTGACGTCTCCCACGCCTTGATCCAGCAAGGAGAGAGGGAGAGGTTGGGGAAGACTCCATCCAGCAGCAGCACGATGGCGTGGTGGTGGTGGAGGAGCATGGCAATCCTGCAGGGCTTCGCCAAGCACCACTGGAGAGGAGGAGGAGGGAGAGGGAAGGGCTGCGCCGAAAGAGAGACGTTCTCGTGTGTGTTGGGCAGCCCAAACCTCAACTATATATAGGGGGGGAGGGGGCTGCGCCCCCCTTAGGGTTTCCACCCCCAAGAGGAGGCGGCCAGCCCTAGATCCCATCAAGGGGGGGCGGCCAAGGGGAGGAGAGGGGGGGCGCCCCACTAGATGGGCCCTAAGGCCCATCTGGACCTAGGGTTTGCCCCCTCCCACTCTCCCATGCGCCTTGGGCCTTGGTGGGGGCGCACCAGCCCACCTAGGGCTGGTCCCCTCCCATACTTGGCCCACGCAGCCTTCTGGGGCTGGTGGCCCCACTTGGTGGACCCCCGGGACCCTCCCGGTGGTCCCGGTACATTACAGATTTCACCCGAAACTTTTCCGGTGACCAAAACAGGACTTCCCATATATAAATCTTTACCTCCGGACCATTCCGGAACTCCTCGTGACGTCCGGGATCTCATCCGGGACTTCGAACAACATTCGGTAACCACGTACATACTTTCCCTATAACCCTAGCGTCATCGAACCTTAAGCGTGTAGACCCTACGGGTTCGGGAACCATGCAGACATGACCGAGACGTTCTCCTGTCAATAACCAACAGCGGGATCTGGATACCCATGTTGGCTCCCACATGTTCCACGATGATCTCATCGGATGAACCACGATGTCGGGGATTCAATCAATCCCGTATGCAATTCCCTTTGTCTAACGGTATGTTACTTGCCCGAGATTCGATCGTCGGTATTCCTATACCTTGTTCAATCTCGTTACCGGCAAGTCTCTTTACTCGTTCCATAACTCACATCATCCCGTGATCAACTCCTTGGTCACATTGTGCACATTATGATGATGTCCTACCGAGTGGGCCCAGAGATACCTCTCCGTTTACACGGAGTGACAAATCCCAGTCTCGATTCATGCCAACCCAACAGACACTTTCGGAGATACCCGTAGTGCACCTTTATAGCCACCCAGTTACATTGTGACGTTTGGCACACCCAAAGCATTCCTACGGTATCCGGGAGTTGCACAATCTCATGGTCTAAGGAAATGATACTTGACATTAGAAAAGCTCTGAGCAAACGAACTACACGATCTTGTGCTAGGCTTAGGATTGGGTCTTGTCCATCACATCATTCTCCTAATGATGTGATCCCGTTATCAACGACATCCAATGTCCATGGTCAGGAAACCGTAACCATCTATTGATCAACGAGCTAGTCAACTAGAGGCTTACTAGGGACATGGTGTTGTCTATGTATCCACACATGTATCTGAGTTTACTATCAATACAATTCTAGCATGGATAATAAACGATTATCATGAACAAGGAAATATAATAATAACCTATTTATTATTGCCTCTAGGGCATATTTCCAACAAGTTCAATGCCAATGGAGTTGAGTGGGAAGAAGATCAATACCCCAAGAAGAAGTTTGTTCCTCAACAAGAGAAGTATGATAATACTTCCTTCAAAGGGACACAAGCTCAAGATGTTCTTCCACCACAAGACCACAAGCAAAAAAGGCAAGGACAAGCTTCAAGAGGAAATTGATGCATTTGAAGAAGCACCCAAGGCCTTGGTCAAGTGGGTTCCCAAGACTACATCAAGTTCTACTTCATCAAGTACAACTACACCTCCAAGGATTCCCATCAATATGGTGTGGATCCAGAAGAAGAAGAACTAGAGAGTTCTTGAGGGTGACTCCGCCAACATACTTCACTCTTATCATTTTGGCGAGGACAAGTGCAAACAACTTCCATATCTTGCACTAGTTCAAGGAGTCACAAACCCTCTTGTTGGTAAGACAAGGGACAAGGTAACCTAATGCTTTCATGGACATCATCTTGTGTATGCATCACTCTATGTCTATGGATATCCTTGTTTGTTCCTTGTGGGACTAACCCGTGTAGGTATTGAAAGTGCAACTCACTCCAAAGGATTGCTCCAAATGATCTACATCAACATTGAGCATCTACATCTTCAACACCTACATGAAGTCATCATCAACAAAACCCAAGGTTAGTTCATCCCTCTTAGGGGGGATATCACATCTAGGGGGAGCTTTACTCTAATCAATTGAGCTAAAACAACTCTAATGGTGTGAACACATAAATGGTTTATGTAAAAGTGGTAACCCCACTTGTGCTTAAATGATGAGTATGACCTATGATCAAATGTTCTCATTTGACTCCTAAGTCAATATACTCATATATAGATGACCTAGTCATCGCCAAATTGCTTGATAGATGCTAGAGTGTTTGTGCATGCTTTTGTCACATATTTCATTTGCCATTTTATTGTGTGAGCATGTTGGTTGCATATTTTACTCATTCGAGGACATCCATTTGTTGTTTTGATTGTTTGGCTCTTTCTCTTTTGCCAAATGGATGGACAAGAATGCCTAAGAACTCCCTCTAGCTACCTATGCTTTCCTCGTCTCAGACTCTATTCATGCTACATCACAAAGTTTGATCAAGTCAGATTCGAACCACTCTGTGTGAGGAGCACTCGGAGTTCCCGATTCGTCATAGACTTAAACCTCCAAAACCTCTTTGTGCATCTCGGTCTGACCGATTCATCCTTTTCGGTCCTACCGAGTCACTAAGTTGATGTAGGGTTTTCAATCTCGGTGCAACCGATTAGAACCTTTCGGTCACACCAAGTTGCAGTAACTGCTTGCAGTTTTGCATCTCGGTTCCACCGAGTCGTTCCACTCGGTCACACCGACAGGGTCAGGTTATATATACCGACGGGCCAAATTTTGGAAATTTTTCTAAACCTTCTCGCCCGCGTGTAACCTGCTCTGTCTTTTCGGGTCTCCGGATCGTCCTCTCGTCGCCAGCGACCTCCCGCCGCTGGTCTCCGCCGCCGTCAACGGAAATCTTCACCGCCATTGCCGCCGTAGCAAGTTCGTCGCCGAACTAGGATATGAACTTGATCTTTGTGATAATCCTTAACTCCGATTCTTAGCACATTGCTTTGCCATGATTCTTGCCACGATTGAAATCATCCTGTCCAGCGAAAACATCCCGTAGATTAGTTTTGATTTGAAAATTTTAGGGTTAGGTCTCCGCCGAATTCATCTCGGACCGACCGATTTGTAGAAATCGGTCTCACCGATTTTGGCGTAGGCCAGAGCACACGCGTTTTCCGTCTGACCGAAAATTGCAAATCGGTGTGACCGAGTTTGATTCTTTGTGAAACTCTAGCAGTCTCAGTACCACCAAACTGTGACTCGGTCTGACCGAGTTCACTAGTTTAGGTTCCAAAAGCTGCTTTGGTATCACCGAGTTTACAAATCGGTAGATCCGAAATGCTTTCTGTGAAGAACTAAAACTAAGTTTTTTAAGTCATCCATTTTGCAAAACTCCTGTACTTTGTGATGCTCATCTACTCTACCTCATCTATAACCTATTCACAGGGTCTGCTGTCAGAGTATTTGCAGAGATGTCTGACCAGAGTGATTGTCAGAACAGGTCTGAGCAACAGATGCAGATGAGTGAGGGCTCAGATCCCTCTAGCAGCTATGATGATGGCAGCAGGAGCACTCCCAGCAATCTGCCAAAGGCTGCCACCAGGACAAGGAAGAAGAGGAATTCTGACTCTGAAGATGAAGATTATGTGGCACTTGAAGATGAAGCCACTTCAAAGAAGAAGGTGCTAAAGAAAGAGTATGGCACAACTGCAACAAAGCCTGGTATGAAAACTAAGATGCCAGCAAGAAGACAGCCAATGTCAAAGCCAAGGAAAGTTGCCACAGGGGAAACCATGAAGTTTACCATTGAATCAGATGATGGAGAAGCAGCAGGTGATGGTAAGAAGAAAAGGGCCAGAACCACTACTGCCAAAGTTCTTGGCAAGCCCTCAATGAGAAGAGATTCAGAAGAAGAGGAAGAGGAAGAGGATGCTGCAGCAGCACCCAAAGCACAAAAGCTTATGGGAAATGCAATCAAAGCAGGGGCTGCTCCATCAAATCCCAAAGCTGCTCCCAAGGCTGCTGCTCCAGCTCCAAAACCAAAACCCAAGAGAAGCACTAGGAATATCCCTGCTGAAGAAAAGAACAAGGCCCCAGTGCCTCAAGCTGCTGAAGAAGAAGAAGATTCTATTGTTTGGAGGAAGCTGAAGCCCAAGATCCCTGACCACACTGATGCACACCCAGTTGCAGAGAACATGAAGATCAGGAAGGATGCAGGATTGAGACTATGGAGACAGTCTGATCCATATGCTATCAGGAGAAGGACTGCTGTGGACTACATGTTTCACACTAAGGAACAACAGGACTTCTATGAGACTGTTTTGCTTGACAAGAAGCCCATTGTGTGTGATATGAGATGGGTTGACTGGGAATTCATCAAGGAGAATGAGGATCACTTCCCTGGAGTGCTTGATAGCTTTAAGGCATGTGGAGTGGATACTTTTGTTGCCCAGAAGCTCACCAAGTGGAATGATGAGCTCATCATGCAGTTTTACTCCACTGCCCACTTCTATCCAGATGGAAGGATTGTATGGATGTCTGAGGGTACTAGGTACCAATCTACAGTTGATGAGTGGGCCAAGCTTATAAATGCTCCTGAGGAACATGAGGATGACTTGGACATTTATGCAGAGAAGAAGAAAGACGACCACAACAGTATGGCTAACATGTACAAGGAGATCCCAGATGCTGCTTTGGATACACATAAGTTTGGATCAGTTCACAACCTGTTGTCTGGTCTGCCAACAATCAACTGGATCTTAAGGCACACACTGCTACCCAAGTCAGGTGATCACAAGATGATCAGAGGACATGCTATAAACTTGCTGCACATATTTGATGTCCCACAGAAGTTCAAAGTTATGAGCTTGATTGTAGAGACAATCAAGAGGACTGCTGCTGATCAGAAGAGAAGTTGTGGGTATGCCCCACACATTCAGGAGCTAATCAACTCAAAGACGGGCAAAGGCTAGTACATCTTGGATAAGGAGCACCTGCCCATCTATCCTGAATTTGAAGATAACACTGTTGTGATGAATGAGAATGAACCATCTTCAGCTCAAGCACATGAAAAGAGAGAGAAGGCTAAGGTAGAGAAGGCTGCGAAGATGCCAACAGCAGAGGAGGCATCTCAGGTATTCTTGAAGAGCAAGCAAGACCAGCTTGGATATCTGATCCAATCCACCCTGAGGATTGAGAAGGGCTTGGCCACCCTGACCAAGAACCAGGAGAGTCTGGAGAGGTCATTGAGCAGAAATTCTATGACCTTGATGTCAAGGTAACAAAAATCCAAACTGCAGTTGAGCAACTTCAGGAGGAAGCAGAGGAGAAGAAGGGCAAGTCTACCACAGATGTTTTTGCCAGAGTGCCCAGAGGACAGAGATCTGCTGCAGTGCCAGTGACAGACACCAGAGCTACAGCATCAGCAACAACAGCTACAGCTCCAGTTCCACCTCCAGCAGCTACTCCACCAGCTCCAGCTACTTCATCAGAAGCCGTTCTTGGAGTTCTCTCGACACCTCCTACCGAAGATCAAGCCTGAGAGTCGTTTAGTGAAGGAAATATGCCCTAGAGGCAATAATAAAGTTATTATTTATTTCCTTATATCATGATAAATGTTTATTATTCATGCTAGAATTGTATTAACCGGAAACATAATACTTGTGTGAATACATAGACAAACAGAGTGTCACTAGTATGCCTCTACTTGACTAGCTCGTTGATCAAAGATGGTTATGTTTACTAGCCATAGACATGAGTTGTCATTTGATTAACGGGATCACATCATTAGGAGAATGATGTGATTGACTTGACCCATTCCGTTAGCTTAGCACTCGATCGTTTAGTATGTTGCTATTGCTTTCTTCATGACTTATATATGTTCCTATGAATATGAGATTATGCAACTCCCGTTTACCGGAGGAACACTTTGTGTGCTACCAAACGTCACAACGTAACTGGGTGATTATAAAGGTGTTCTACAGGTGTCTCCAAAGGTACTTGTTGGGTTGGCGTATTTCGAGATTAGGATTTGTCACTCCGATTGTCGGAGAGGTATCTCTGGGCCCACTCAGTAATACACATCACTATAAGCCTTGCAAGCATTGTAACTAATGAGTTAGTTGCGGGATGATGTATTACGGAACGAGTAAAGAGACTTGCCGGTAGCGAGATTAAACTAGGTATCGAGATACCGACGATCGAATCTCGGGCAAGTAACATACCGATGACAAAGGGAACAACGTATGTTGTTATGCGGTCTGACCGATAAAGATCTTCGTAGAATACGTGGGAGCCAATATGAGCATCCAGGTTCCGCTATTGGTTAGTGACCGGAGAGGTGTCTCGGTCATGTCTACATAGTTCTCGAACCCGTAGGGTCCGCACGCTTAACGTTACGATGACAGTTATATTATGAGTTTATATGTTTTGATGTACCGAAGGTTGTTCGGAGTCCCGGATGTGATCACGGACATGACGAGGAGTCTCGAAATGGTCGAGACATAAAGATTGATATATTGGAAGCCTATGTTTGGATATCGGAAGTGTTCCGTGTGAAATCGGGATTTTTCCGGAGTACCGGGAGGTTACCGGAACCCCCCGGTAACTTAATGGGCCTTAGTGGGCCTAGGTGGAAGAGAGGAGAGGAGGCCAGGGCAGGGCCGCATGCCCCCCCAGTCCGAATAGGACAAGGAGAGGGGGCGGCGCCCCCCTTTCCTTCCTCCCCTCCACCTCTTCCCCCTCTCTCTCCTAGTCCAACATGGAAAAGGGGGGGAGTCCTACTCCCGGTAGGAGTAGGACTCCTCCTGGCGCGCCTCTCCCCTTTGGCCGGCCGAACCCCCCTTGCTCCTTTATATACGGGGGCAGGGGGGCACCTCTAGACACACAATTGCTCATTGATCTCTTAGCCGTGTGCGGTGCCCCCCTCCACCATATTACACCTCGATAATATCGTAGCGGTGCTTAGGCGAAGCCCTGCGTCGGTAGAACATCATCATTGTCACCACGCCGTCGTGCTGACGAAACTCTCCCTCAACACTCGGTTGGATCGGAGTTCGAGGGACGTCATCGAGCTGAACGTGTGCTGAACTCGGAGGTGCCGTGCGTTCGGTACTTGATCGGTCGGATCGTGAAGACGTACGACTACATCAACCGCGTTGTGTTAACGCTTCCGCTTTCGGTCTACGAGGGTACGTGGACAACACTCTCCCCTCTCGTTGCTATGCATCACCATGATCTTGCGTGTGCGTAGGATTTTTTTTGAAATTACTACGTTCCCATCATTTAGCACTATGCATTTTCGAACTTTTTGGTAACTTGTTGCCAAAGGGGAAGAAAAATGTATAGATCATAGGCTTCGAGAGAGAGAGAGATTGTTGGTTTTTATCTCTCTTTGCACATATTTGGTTTGGTTTTAAACTTTATTGTGTGCTTGTGTGAGCTACTTTATGTTCTTGTGAGATACTTGTTTGATCTTGTGTTTGATCATATGCTACCCTTAATGCTTGTTGGATGATATTATCTCTTATATCCTAGATGATCATTCACTTGTTTTGGTGATGAGTGCATGCTTTAACTTCTATCATTTTGAGCGCTCCACCAAGATGTATGTGACATGGAAGAGTAACCCATGATCCTAATCGATTGTGCATTTGCATTCAAAAGCAAATTTTAAATAATGCACAAATTTAGGGGGAGCTCTTGCTTATCACATACTTCTCAAAGCAACGATGTTTTTCAATACTATTTATCATTTGTCGAAGTTTTGATCTATATGTTGTCATCAATTACCAAAAAGGGGGAGATTGAAAGTGCAACTATCCCTGGGTGGTTTTGGTAATTCCTAACAACATATAGCTCATTGAGCTAATGCTATTTCAAGATAGATATTTCAGGAAAGCTCAATGATTGGCATGGCATGGATTAGAAAGTGGACCCTTCAAAATGCTAAGGACAAAAGATTGGCTCAAGCTCAAAGCACAAGACTCTACATTTTGTATTTTAGTGATCCAAGATCACATTGAGTCTATAGGAAAAGCCAATACTATTAAGAAGGGATGAGGTGTTGCTTAATGAGGTGCTTGCTCAAAATGCTTAGTGATATGCTCCAAAACCCTCCACTACTTTCTCATATCCACATTTGTCCCACATCACAAGTCCAACTCGGCCCCACCGATTCTTTCTATCCGGCGCCACCGAGTTCAGTTGACATAGCCACCGCTAGAAACCCTAGTCTTTTCGGTCTCACCGATAGGGATCTCGGTCTCACCGAGATGGGATTGTAATCTCTCTGTTTCCCTTCGTAAAGTTTCGGTCAAACCGAGATGAGAGATCGGTCCCACCGAGATTGCAATGCAAACACTCTGTTTCCTTTTCGTAACGTTTCGGTCCAACCGAGATGAGCGAATCGGTCCCACCGAGTTTGCCTGACCAACTCTCTGTTTGACTATTACCAAAATCGGTCCCACCGAGTTTGTGTAATCGGTCTCACCGAGATTACGTTATGCCCTAACCCTAATGAAATCAGTCCACCGAGTAGACATGTCGGTCCCACCGAAACACCTAACGGTCACATTATGAACCAAATCGGTATGACCGAGTTCTCTGAATCGGTCCCACCGAGTTTGGTGATTTGGGTGTAACGGTTAGATTTTATGTGGAGACTATATACCCCTCCACCCACTCTTCATTCATGGAGAGAGCCATCAGAACATGCCTACACTTCCAATACATATTTTTTGAGAGAGAACCACCTGCACTTGTGTTGAGGTCAAGATATTCCATTCCAACCACATAAATCTTGATCTCTAGCCTTCCCCAAGTTGCTTTCCACTCAAATCTTCTTTCTACCAAATCCAATCCTATGAGAGAGAGTTGAGTGTTGGGGAGAATATCATTTGAAGCACAAGAGCAAGGAGTTCATCATCAACACACCATTTGTTACTTCTTGGAGAGTGGTGTCTCCTAGATTGGCTAGGTGTCACTTGGGAGCCTCCGACAAGATTGTGGAGTTGAACCAAGGAGTTTGTAAGGGCAAGGAGATCGCCTACTTCGTGAAGATCTACCCTAGTGAGGCAAGTCCTTCGTGGGCGACGGCCATGGTGAGATAGACAAGGTTGCTTCTTCGTGGACCCTTCGTGGGTGGAGCCCTTCGTGGACTCGCGCAACCGTTACCCTTCATGGGTTGAAGTCTCCATCAACGTGGATGTACGATAGCACCACCTATCAGAACCACGGATAAAAAATCTCCGTGTCAACATTGCGTTTGCTCCCTCAAACTCATCCCTTTACCTTCATATGCAATTGTTTTACATTCCGCTGCTATACTCTTAGAATTGCATGTGTAGGTTGATTGCTTGACTTGTGCTATGTTGCTAAAATCTGCCAAGAACTAAAATTGGGAAAAGGCTAGATTTTTATTTGGTCAAGTAGTCTAATCACCCCCCCTTTTAGACATACTTTCGATCCTACAGGTGTGTGCAGTTTAATTCCATCACGCTAGTGGAGGGTGTGGGAGAAAAACTTATAAGGTGGGTTGTTCTAGGCACCACTAAGAGCTTGAGAAAAGAGCACATACACGTTCGCTCCTCCTCCGCCGTCAGCCTGGCCTCGCACACGGGTTATGTTTTGTGATCGAGCCGCGCTAGGACCTATGCAACATGTGCGCGCTGCCTTAATTTTGTCACGCGAGAAAAAGAAGTTGAAAGACGAATCGAGTGAATTGGGTTTTTGGGGAGCAATCTAGCATGACCGTTGGATCTTGCTCCATCATGACTGAGCACGATGGCTTTCCGGACGACGACTTCTTCCCTGACGTCAACTACCCCCTCGGCGACATGACGAATAGTGCACCTACAACTTCTTCCACCGTACCGTGCCTCGTCTTCTCTCTTTTATTAGGATTTGCGTCCGGTCTATTGCTTTTATCTACCGATGCGGATACAATGTTTGCCTATTATGTACCCAATTGCATGACTACTTACACCACTTTGCTATGGTTTATCTACCTTTTTCTTGATTAAACATTTAAACTTAATGAAAAATGCTCAAATATTCAATATCACATGCATGGTTGAAAACTCAACCGTGATTTTTGAAATCTCACTCGCGTGAGCTGTAGCAAATGCTTACATACAACTCCATCACTACATGTGTTCCAAAAGGAAAAAACTCCATCACTACATGGATCCTAGGCTGACGCTTAGCAGGCTACAAATAATCACGCGTGTAAAGCTTACATTGATGAACTTCAACAGCAATCATATTAGGGATTCATGCCGCGCACGATCAGAAAGAACAACTCTGAGTAGATTTGCATGACCCTGTTACAAAATTAAAAAGAAATAGTCCTAGCCCAGTCGACATGCAAAACCACAAGATATTGTTAACAAAAACTCCAGCTTAGATGATCAGCATACCCTTAATTTGATCGTCGAGTTCATCCCGTACGTTCACTTAGATTAGATGTACAAATATTGTTCATCGTTGATGTGGTAATCGCATGGATATCCATGCCAGTATGCCACAATAAGCTAGTCCTTTGAGTTGCATGCATCATCAATAGATCGCCACTCTTGGAAAAGCTCTTTGAGTTGCTGACGTGCGACGAGTCCCGTCACATCTACAAAGTGTACGTCTCCCTTTTAAAAGTTGGACGACAAAGAAACAGCTCTACCGTGAATGCGTGTCATGTCCCATGGTTGCGGGCCCCCCTTCGTTATATATGCGGCATACTCCACTCTCCACAGCTCATATACGTACATTGCATGACAAATAAAATCTTTTTTTTATGGTAATACGTGTCTCATTTATAAAATAAAGATCCGGTTACAAGACACGTAAGCACCAACATTACAAGACTGAAAGGATAGGATAATCCTATGCAAAATACCAGCGCCTGTTCCTCTCCTCCGACACCATCAAAGCGGTCACCAAAAGGAAAGAAAACAGATCACCTCTTCACCCGAGCTCGACGCGGCTCCATCGCTGATCAGCAGCTTTACGGACCTCGAAAGTAGTTTGCCAGAAGCAAAACCATTGCCGTTGAAAGAATCAGACCGGGGCAACATGTCCCCGGAATGCCATCGAACTCTAGATCTGACACCCCCGCACGACAACGACGTCGAAGGAGGAAACCAGAACTGTCAGCCACCAACCACAAACCTAGCACGGGATGCACCATCTTCCAGCTGTCACTTGCGCAGACAACCGTCTGCGCGTACTCCTGAACGATAAAACCTCCCTGCTCCACACCATGACGTCGGAGACAACGCCACAGCAACGGGGACAAAGCAGAAGGAGAGACACACCTGATGGAGTCGCCGCCGCCGCCTCGCCGACACCATCCATGAACCCTAACACAGCCGATCTGAAGGATCGGCAAACACACGATGCCATCAACTTCGAGACGCCGCCATGAAGGACACCGCCGGTGTGGGAGTGAAGCTGAGGCAGATTTATTCGTCCGGGCGCCGCTCCCACCACCCCAACGGCGCACCACAACCTACAAATCCAAAACCTAACTACAAAGCGGAGGAATGGGGTCCCCCTTCCCTCCTGCCGCCGGAGCAGCCGGAGGGAGAGGGGGCCAATGCCCTGGCCGACTGAGATCGGAGGAAGAAAATCTCCTCCCTAGTCGCCAGGCGTGGTGGCGGCTAGGGTAGGGAAGGCGTGGCGTCATAGTGGTTTATGACGACAAATAAAATCTCTAGGGAGGTAACCTGGTTGATTGGATGGGCCTATTTGTATGTACATGGGCCAGTGGGCCAGGCCGGATATCAACGTGCGGCTTGGTGGAGCTCCGGGATATATACCCATCCCGGTCCACTGCGCGCGTCAACGCGTAGACGCGTGCCATCGCCGGCCTCACCGAGTCTTCCGGTACTCGATATATGGCGTACTCGATATATGGCGATCCCCCTCGCTCCTCCCCCTTCTTCTACCGCCGCGCGAGACTGAGCCTCGCCTAGGCCCCGAATGGCGACCCAGCTTCTGTCCACCGTCGCGCACCGCGATACCCTCCCGGAGGGCTACACGCGGCCCGAGAACGACCGGCCGCAGCTCGCCGATGTTGTGACTGACAGCAACATCCCCCTCATCGACCTCGCCTCGCCGGACAAGCATCGCGTCATCGCTGAGATAGACCAGGCTTGCCGCACCTACGGCTTCTTCCAGGTCCGCCTTCTCACCACGTGCATGCCCTTGGTTCTGTTCCATAGTTCGCACTACGCATGTTAGCATCAGTTAAGCCTCAAACATGGCGGCTAGCTAGCTAGATTACTTTTCCAAGGCTTCACGGCTTGCTTTAGCCGCATTGCTTCATTCTTCAGACAAGCACGATGCGGATTTAGAACGTCGGAGCTAGCCCCGGGTCCTGCCATGCCCTCTCTGATCGACGTAGACGGCAATTCGCCGGCCATAAGTATAACATTTTAACCAGCTTGGGTTTGCCGATTTCTTTTAGATCATAAACCATGGGATATCAGAGGAGCTGCTGGAGAAGGTGATGGCTGTGGGGCTTGAGTTTTTCCGGCTCCCGCCGGAAGAGAAGGCCAAGCTCTATTCTGATGAGCCATCCAAAAAGATAAGGCTTTCTACAAGCTTCAACGTCCGCAAGGAGACAGTGCACAACTGGCGGGACTATCTGCGCCTTCATTGCCACCCGTTGGAGGAGTTCGTGCCCGACTGGCCGTCCAATCCTGAAACGTTCAAGTAAGCACTAGCAACTCTTCTTATCTTAGTCTATATTGGCCTAACCGAACATGGCTGATTTTGAACCAACATTTTTGTGCATGTTGCAGTTTTGCCTCATGTTGTCTATAAAGAATAATTAGTTTTCAATTGATTACACATAGTCATCCGGTAAAAAGCACATCATCCTCTTGTATTTCTCAAAACGTTCCGTCAGTTTTATATATAATAAAGTTCAAACGGTCGAACCGATACATACTAGTGAGAAAATGCTCAAACAAGCAGGTCAAAATAAAAATAAAATGGCAACCGAGCAAGTAATACTAGTTCTACCAACTAAACACCGAGCGTGAAAGTGGGAGACACTACACATAACAAGAGACAACCAAGACTATCAAACAGGACCGAAACCAGTCACCTCGAAAAACACGGGACACCGTAGTACCAAACACACCAAACCATCTCCGGATGGGTTAACTCGCCATGGTGACCGTCCCCTCGTTCCAGGCCATCGCGTGCTCCTCTGCCAGAACATAGCAAGAACCCAGAACGAAGACCACGAGGTCACCTCAATCAACATCTATTTTCCACTAGCCTAAGAAATATCAGGACACAAGTAAATATGCTATCGGCCATGAGATGAGAACTGTATGCATAATGCATTAATGCATATTCGAGATTGCCAACCGCTGCTCCCTCGAGTTCACAAACAAATGACCTTTTGACATAGATGCGGTCTTCGAGATGCAACTTCCATCATTAATTTTTATTATACTATGTATAAAATCAAAAAAATATTGTTTGAATACTTATGTAGACGAATCTATCCATGATTTTTCGTGTACCAAATCCAATATCTAAAGCAATATTGCCTACATGTAAAAAAAAGCAATATTGTCAATCAAAGTTTAAAATGTTTGACTAGAGGATTGTAGAAAACGAAACTTACATATTTTGTGCACCACAGCGAATACCTTTTTCTGAACATGTGAGATAGGTGAAAAATATATTTGTTTTAGATCATTTTCTGTGAAAGTGTTTTACTTCATTAACAATGAGATATTCAACAATGAACAAAAATAATACTCTCTCATCTCGGGTTCACAAGGCCCACATGATTTTTTTTGAAATGATACAATTATTTCAACAAAATATGAGTTATATACCAAAAAAATTACAACATTTGATACTTCCTTTGAATAATCCGACAATATAAGTTTCGTACCATAAAATTATTATTTTGTTGATTGATTATTTTCTTAAAATATGTGTGGACCTTGTAAACCTGAAAGGAGAGAATACCATATAACAATAACAACAATAATAATAATAATAATAATAATAATAATAATAATAATAATAATAATAATATAGAGCATAGGATAATAAACAAAAGTTTACTCCCAAACTAGTTTAGCTAAATTATACTCCCTCCGTAAACTAATATAAGAGCATTTAGATTACTACTTTGATGATCTAAACGCTCTTATATTAGTTTACAGAGAGAGTACTATTTATGTGTAATTTAAAACAATTGTAGATAGAGATTTTTTTGGGGGACTATTAGTTTGATTTATGAGGTTGTTTAGCTCAATACTATTTTAGCATAATTTAAAAACAATTGTAACAATGTATTGCAGTTATGTCATTTATACATTGTTTACGTAAACAGTGGCCCCATATTATTAAGATCATAGGTTCACCACTGATTATATAGCGTAACATGACATTGATCAAGCCAAATGCTGACAACCATGTCAAGAAAAACTTGCGACGTGATTCTATGTTGCACTATATCACAAATTGGTAGAGATTCTTTTTTCGTCGATCCTTTGTACGAAAATCATGTAATGACTATATTTACTAGTACGCATCATCCCTGCATCCACATGAATTCATGAACGCATATGTACAGATAATCAATCGGACATAATTATAGTTAGGGCAAAAGACAGGAAATAACCAGAGTTAATTATATTTCCATATTTGGTGAGGCGTGGCAGCTGTGCTTAAGGAAAGATAATACACTTTACTTCCGCAGAGAATATTGCAACCAGCTATATTGCAGGTCAAAGTTCTCCAACTTGTATTTTAGAGCCACTTCTTTAAGCAACAGAGCACTCAGACTTGCCTAGTTGTATTACAAAAAAATAATCAATAGGTGAAATTTTTTGAGAGGTATCAAGAGGTGGTGCGTCTAAAACAGCTCATCATACGCTTTGCTATGTGGATGGTTTTGAGCGGTGGGAACCAGATAGATTTTATGTTTTATAGAGAGGGGGACACTCTAAAAAAAATATGGAACAAAACACTGAGCACTTGCCGAATCATATATTGTGATACTTTTTTTCCTGAAGACAAACTCCCAAGCTAGCAGCCAATCAAATAAAAACAATGTTATCCTTGGAGAGAAAAACAACGTGTGTCGAAGAAGCTAGAAGGACTGGTGCATCCAAAAAATGGATGTACGTACCTACCAACGCTCAAGAACAGGCCTGAATGAACTGGAAGCACCCAAAGCAATTTTAGAAATTAGCGATCTAACTTTCTGTGACCATTATTCCATATGTACACCGGAACATAGAAAGGACGAAATCCATATCATGAACAAATCTCATCTCACAGGTCACCGTCTCGGTACCATGTCCTCCTGCTCTATATATAGCACTAGATATGGGATAGAACTAGATATGTGGATAGCAACTCTAGAAACCTGTCTAGAGCTAGCAACTTCCAGATTGCACAGTAAGAGCATCTACAATCACAACCTGCAAAATTTTCATGGATGCGCCCGGACGTGCCCGCGCACGTGTGATTTATTCTTCTCTGCTTATCACAGAGAAGATTAATAGTCATGGTCTATATCCTTCACAAACGAAACACTGATGGTTGCATGAATTTTTTTTGAATGACAATGTGTCGAACGGGCAAGGTGTAGTCCGGTGCAAGGGCCGCGGCGGAGCTACAGACGTCCAGCGCGTAGAAGCAAGTGAAAAGGATTGGGTCGGAGGGGGATTTGGTTCAGTTTTGTGAGGTTCGGGCTGTCAGCCAGACGTGGCGTTCGCGCCCGGGCCTCCCCATATCTATCCCATATATGAGTTGGATATGAGGGTACCGGTCAGTCTGGTCATTTGATTCCCATTTGAGGCGCTAGTCTGGGTCAATCTTTTTTAACCGAGGCCTCCACCGTCGGGATGTACGGTGGGTTTGAGGCGCAGGACTGTAGATGCTCTAAATCCACAAATCCACATTGGCAAGAGGATGAATCCTTGCATTATCGCATCCGCCGGTATGCCAGCATCAGTCTTTTTCTGACAATGTCCTGGCCAGGCACGAGCACTAGCTATCAGACCCTCTCAGCCTTGGGGCACTGGGACTTCACCGTTCACACCAAATGGTCAGTCACACCGATAGGAAATGCGTGGTGTATGTGCGTTGACCAGAAAATGCCAGGCGCACAACATAATGTGTTGCGGCCTAGGTAGATGATAGGCAGTGTGGCCGGCCATACGATCGAGCACCTTTGTGCGTGTCATGTTGCTAGCGCTGTGATGCCGCTAGTATTTTTTTTAAAGGAGGATGATCCCTGGCCTCTGCATTTGGGAGATGCATGCGGCCATTTTATTGATTATTATTGAAAACCTTACAAAGTAGAATAACAATATGCCTGAATCCGCCATCTTGGCAACATCTGCCGCTAATCCTATCAATATGATGAAGGGGTGCAAGCCGGGCCACATACTCAGACCTCTCACCTCAGCCTAACATCTAAAGCCGGAGGCCCCGACCAAGCCATCTACCGGGTCCAGGGCATAAACCGGTCCGACGCACTTACATGTGTCGTCGCCGCCATCTTCCGGTGTCAACCTTGGCAGGTCCTCCGCCATTGACGTTACCACGGCGCCAAACGACGACCTCCACCTACACGAGCCTTGGAAGGTCCTCCGCCATGGACGCCACCACGATGCCAAACGACGACCTCCACCTACGCGAGTCCATCTCCAAGCAACGGACGTAGATCCATCTAGGATAGGTCCGCACCATCGCCGTCGCCCACCACCCACAAGCGCCACCAATCCCAAGGTTTCCAAAGCGGCGTCTTCAAGAAAAGAACGGCGCCGTGAGTGCCGCCGCCGCCCAAAAAAGTTAAGACTTTCGCCCGCAAGACCTAGGGGAAGGAAAAATGAGAATATCAGTCCATACCGACGTCTCTAAGGAGGGAACGGCGCCCTAGGCGTCGCCGTCGGCGCGGCCGTCCCGCTAGCTACGTTGCAGACGGTGCTTTCTGCGTCCAATTCCGTCCAATTCTCTCTAGTGATCATTGATACCCGATAAGTGATGAGAGCACTATGCGATCGAGCGAAATGAGCACGTGGTGCGGTCCATAGGCACTGTCGTTTTGCAGAAGTGCGGTGCTCACTTCGAGCTTTCTCTCCCCATGCGTCGGATAAATTCCACACCCCTAGGGTTTGCTTTTTTCTACCTTTTGTCATTTCACTGTTTTGTCCTCGCACCATGCTGCTACTGTGCTACATATCGCCTAATCGGTTGCATGCATCACTTTTGCGATGTCTATCTCCTAGCTAGCGAACTTCTTTTTATCTGTCGAAATGTCTAGCGTTTCGCACGTGCTAGAAACCTTCGAGACGCCAAACTCGGATGAGGATGACAGAAAAGATCTTACCCAGAGCGTAGGTTTGCTGATATGCATGTTCCTGTTTTTTCTGTTTGAGGGGATATATGAATGTTTCGTTTTCCCATCATCATCATTGACCAAGTGAAGACAGATAAACATATACACATGCTGATCTCAATAGACTTCTATCCCAAGTTTGCCGCGGCGAGCGGAAAGAATATGGAAGAAATAGTACTTGATTCCGACCACAGTGGAGTGGAGTGCATGCCCACCTTCGCTTGCTTCAAATCTGGAGTCAAACCGGCGACTTCCACAGACTGACCTCATGCATGACCTCTTTTCCCTCGTCATGCAGGGAGATCATCAGCACCTACTGCTGCGAAGTTCGGCTGCTCGGCCTCCGACTCCTGGGCGCGATCTCCCTGGGCCTGGGCCTCGAGGAGGACTACATCGAGAATGTGCTGGGCGAGCAGGAGCAGCACATGGCCGTGAACTACTACCCGCGGTGCCCTAAGCCGGACCTCACCTACGGCCTGCCCAAGCACACGGACCCCAACGCCCTCACCATTCTCCTCATGGACCCCCACGTCTCCGGCCTGCAGGTCCTCAAGGACGGCGCCCAGTGGATCGCCGTTGACCCCCGGCCCAACGCCCTCGTCGTCAACCTAGGCGACCAGTTGCAGGTAAAATTCCTGCGAGCCATCAACAACTAGATTAATTTACGCAGTTGGGACTTGTGGGCGACGAGCTGATGCAGACTATGTACGTACAGGCGCTGAGCAACGGCGCGTACAAGAGCGTCTGGCACCGCGCGGTGGTCAATGCGGCGCGGGAGCGCCTGTCGGTGGCATCTTTCCTGTGCCCGTGCAACAGCGCGGTGATCGGCCCGGTGGCCAAGCTCGTCGGCGACGGGGACGAGCCCGTGTACCGCAGCTACACCTACGACGAGTACTACAAGAAGTTCTGGAGCAGGAACCTGGACCAGGACCATTGCCTGGAGCTCTTCACGGGTCAGAAGTGATCCGTGTGCACAAGCTTGCCTCATCCACGACGCAGCATTACTCAAATAATAAATGCCCCCAATGTGCGGGGTTACTCGAGTTGTTTGAACTTGTTTTTGCTTGAGCACAACGTATTTATCGATGTTCATCTTGTATTGTACTCCCTATATACTAGTGTGTGCGCGCGCGCGCGCGCACGCGCTTGTTTATTAATTGTGATCCTACTTGTAACGACATATGGTACACCAGTGCAAGAGAAAACACTATGTAATAAATTTGCTGTCCAGGAGCTGAGCTCACCAAACCAAAATGTTAGAGCATATATAATAAGCCCTATTAAGTAGGCTGTAGTGTGTTTCCTACCATCATCAGAATCCTATTTGGAAGTGAGAAGGTAAGAGAAGAGAAAAGAGCAAATGAAGCTGGCACACTGTGTACCGTCCAGCCTAAACACATAAAGCTAGAGAAAAAGAACCTCAGTGCGCGAGCGTTAGAAGCATGTGTTTCACTAGATGATTCCCCGCGCGTTGAGGTGGGACGTTAGCAATCGAATCAGCTCGTGTGAAGGGTGAGAGTAGCGTTTTGGCACATGGGAGCGCATGCTCTTGGCTTTTAAAATGTGTTTTAAATATATTTGAAATATCAAAAAAATTCAAACAAAAACTTGGCTCGTACATCTCGATATTTTACATGCTCACAAAGTCGTTTCATGAAAAACGATAACTTATGTGTCGCGGGTGAAAACAACAAAATCCGGTGTTAAGAAATGCTTTTCACAAGACATCATTTTGTCTTTTTTACACAAGCCACATAAAATGTCGGGTTTCTCCGAAACTTGACGTGCACACATATAATGTCGAGATGTATGCGCCAAATTTTTGTTTCAAATTTTTTCACACTTTGAATTTTTTTTTGCGTGCAGGAGCGCGCGCTCCCGGGAGCACCAACAGATTTCCGGAACAGTAGTCACAACCCATTTTTTTTCCTAAATCTTGGTTGTGAACCTAGAAGCATATACACGCATGATTTACCTTGCAATTTTTTCCTAACATGACCAACTTTTGATTCACATTCACTTTCAAGTTTAATTGGAGGCCATGAAAGTTTCACAAAAGAAAAAAAAATCAGAAATTGCATAAGGGAGGAAAGGAATTTCCTTAGATTAACATTTTCCCTATTTTATTTGTGTGAACCAGGGTTTGAAAATAGTTTAAATTGGGCATTAAAACTATGGGTAAAACCCTGGATAAAAGAAAGAAA
Source organism: Aegilops tauschii subsp. strangulata (assembly GCF_002575655.3). Lineage (NCBI taxonomy): Eukaryota > Viridiplantae > Streptophyta > Magnoliopsida > Poales > Poaceae > Aegilops > Aegilops tauschii. Next base: position 503,107,214 of record NC_053036.3, read on the forward strand.
ACAGAAAAACAGGAATAAAAAGAAAATACTTTGCAAATAGGCCCATTAGTAATTGCCCAAAATAGTTTGTCAAAATCCTCTAGAAAAATGTCCACGCAATTAGAAATATCCCAAAAAGATTTTAGATGAAGTTGTTGTTTCGAAGAAAATTCAAATTATAATAAGAGAGAGCAGAAATGAAAAGAATAAAAGAAAAAGAAAAAAGGGGGCAAGGGCCAGGTAGCCAGCCAGTCGCGGCCCAGCCAGCTAGCCAACCCACCGCCGCGCTCTCTCTCTCTCGCTCTCCTTCTCTCTCTTTCTACCAGGCGGGCCCCGCACGTCAGCTCCGCCCCTACCTCGCGCAACTATCGCCGACGCACGCGCGCACGAACCCGAACCCCATCCGCGCACGTATGTACGTCGACATGCTACAGCCGCTCCCCAACCTCAGCGTCCATGTCTGTTACTAGTAAGGTACACGTGCATTGCACGCATGAGATTTGGCAACCAAATTATGAATAAATATCACATTATAGCATGTAAGCTTTGAGTCATATACGCATAATATAGATGTTCGTTTAATTTTTATAGTTCATCTCATTCAAAATCAATTAATTTTTATAAAAAAAGCTAATCTATTTTAAGATTCATGGAATTGTGCGTTCTAAAGCATAAAGTAAAAAACAAATAATGACAATTCATCTAGAGAAAAAAAATTGGCCAATTATGATACGGAAGATTCTAGAACAAAGGAGAAATGCTTGTGTTTTGAGGTTTGTGCATTATGCTCAAGTTCAACCATGGAGTCTTCTAGATTGTATATGTGGCAAAATCTGATGGAATGTAGATGATATCCAATGGCCAGTAGTGCTCGGATTTGTCATCTCTGCATCGTCGGATTGGCTTTATCCAACGACCATCTTTCAAAGTTATTCGCACACTATATAGGTGTATATAAATACCCCCGGACCCTCCCCTTTTCTCCCCGGTCAATCGAGCCTGAGTGCCGCCAGGCTGCTGGCAACGCACCCGGCCGTCCACCATTGACCTAAATGTCGCAGGCTTGATTCTGACAAGGCCAGAGCCCCTTGCGAACACGCACTGCCACCACAAGGTCCGCCGCTCCATGGCGATCCTCCTGGACATCATCGCCGCGCATGTAGCCCTCTGGAATGCGAAGACCACAGGAGCCCGAAGCTCGCTGTTGTTGTGAGCTCAACTCCGGCGAACTCTGTAAGCCCCCAAGCCTCAAACCATGTCCATTGTGTTCGTTTTGGTTGTGTGTATCTCACTGGCCATCGCCAACGTCCAAACGCGTTTGTTTTTTAGCACAACATCCACGCCCGAAGTCCCCCGTTGTCTCTGTGAAATTTGACGAGCCCGCGGCCATCGTCTCTGTCGTCCCTGAGGCCAGCCGACGCCACCTTCGACTTTCCCGAGCCACGCCGAGGCTGTCTGTGCCCACCGTCGCCCTGGAGACCCCCTGGAACCCCATCGCCATCGACACCCGAACGCAGCGACGCCACATTCGTGTTCTCCCACAAGTCTCTAGTAACCTAGCCGCCGTGGTGAGCTCCGATCTAATCCTGGCCGTCCGATATCAATCGGACACGTTAGATTAGATCACTTAAAAAAGATTTGGTAAGTTAGTTGTAAGCCGCTAGAAACAGATCGGACGAATGCGTTTTAATTTTATTTCCGAAATGGTATCAGCCAATCAAAGAGCACCATGTATCCAACCTTATCCAAAACATTATCCAGGACGAATTCGCTTAATTAAAATGAAAAGGCAACTTTGCAAAAAGAAAGTCTGTGGAACTTCTAACTATCATAACTACTTATCCATAGGTCCAAATTGAATGATTCCTTTTGCAAATAAAACCTTAGGAGATGTACTTTGTGAATAATTTTAGGGAAATTAAATTTGAATTTTTTTAATTTGAATTTCAAACAGAATATTTTAAATCTTAAAATAGGCATAACTTTTAAAATACAAAACCAAATCAGATGATTCTTTTGTATTTAGAAGCTAGTGAATTGAAGTTTAGTTTAGTCCACTCTTGATAAATTTATAAAATAGTTTCTGGATAGAATCTTAACAACACTAGTTTCACATATATATATTTGAATGTATTTAGTGAATCAAAACCTAGATAACAACCAAATTCAATTAGTATAATTTATAGACTTGTTTGAAATTAATAGGGCACTTAATAAGATATCTATTAAAAAAATTGGATCATGGTTTGAATTTAAAAAAAACTAGTTTAGTAATGGTGAAACCCTGGATATTTTATAAAAGAAAATTAGGAGAAAATAAATATTTTAATTAACCTTCGGGGTTTAAATCCTGTTGACCTAGGAGTTTCAAATTTCAAATTGAAAGTCGAACTTAGATCAAATAGAAATTCAAATAGTGCAAGCCACTTCTCAAAATTCGAATCAAGTTTCATAAACCAAATTGAGGTATTAAATTATTTAGGGTTCTTAAATATTAGACTAGGCTTTTCAAATTGAAATTTTTATGAAGTCAAACACAAACCAAGTTGAGGACCCAAATTGGAAAGATCAAACTGAATGAAATCGTACCCAAACAATCCAACACGTTGTGATGTGTGATTTGTTCTTTGCATTCATGCAAGTTTTCCGTTTGCATGAATTGTGCGCTTTTGATCGCTATGTGTTATTTTTCTGTCAATGTTAGATTATGAGGAGTGCAACCCCTGTGACTGTGAGGAGTGCACCGGTGACAACAACAACCAAGGCAAGTTCCACTTTGACCATGTTATCAAGTATTTTCTTGCATTGTAGTTTTTCCATGATAGGTGTGTGAGTTTAGGATGCTAAATTCTGTACAACCCAGTAGTTGACAACTTAAATCCACACTTACCCTCACCTTGTAACCATCGAGTAGATGCTTAGCTGCTATGACATGGATTGGGAAACATCAATTACTATTGAACTGTACAACTGTATGGTTGACTACTTAATTAATGAATCAACAGTGCAGTGCTTCGGTATTTCTTGGTGGTCGACAATTTTCTTGGCGACCGCCTAGGCTCAAAGGGAACGTACGAGTTCATAGTTGAGAATCATGGGTAAAGTACACAAACCTCTTCAGAGTGTATAAAACAGATCATGATCGTGTCCCCGGAAATGGACAATCTTCAGTAACTCATCGAAGAATTGTCAACTTGATCTCATCACCTTTTTAATAAAATTTATGGGTTGAGCAAAAGGGGGGTATGGACCTGATCTCGGAGGACTGGGGATGTACCAGGGCCTCTGGAGATTGTCTTAGGGCAATCGCGGGATGCAGGAACCCACATGCTCAAATGCATTTGGATGAGCGGGTGATACGATCCAGGACTGCTGCAGGATGCAGTAAGTCCAGCTACTAGAGTAGGCCACTTTTAAAATAATAGGGCAAAACTATATTTTCTGCAAAGAGCCTTGAGCCCCACCAGCGAAAGTGCATGTGGGTGAACAGGATCCCAGTGAACTGTGAACTTGTCAATATATTCAAAGTATTGACCCTAGTCGCTACAACGTATCAAGTTGGAGGTGACTACCACGAGGAGTGACTTATGTAGGGTTTTGTGCCTCCACTTGACATGCTTCCCTATGATGGAGCTTACCAAGACGTCTACTTAGATTTTCTTTCGTTTCCGCTCGATGTGAACTTCGTTTGCTTATTGTAAGACTATGTATTTGACTGGTCTATGGCCAGAGTGTGTAAGACTATTAGCTTTCTGGATCATGCAATGTCATAAAGTATTTGTGTATGATACAACATCGTTACCTTGTATGCCGATGATTTGATATAGGTTTGGCATAGAAACACACGAAGACCATATGCCTAAAAAGGTGGGTCGTGACAACATTAAGGAAGAAAAGGAAGATAAAATATTGTCAATGTGGTGGTACAATGTTTTCTCATCTACATGAAAGGATCGACTCATGATTAACTAACATGCAGTTTAGAAAAATATCTTCTCTAGTGACGTTACTTGATGATTGAGCCATCTGACTATATAAACATTTTTTTAGAAAATGATCTGACTATATAAATATATGCACCTGTATATAGAATAAACTTTGAGAACATTCCATGTATATATGTAAATAGACTTCAACAACCGACAATGTTATTATAAAGAAAGGGGGTGCAAAATTGTTAATATTGGTAATCAACAACAACATAGAGAAACTGCCACTCATTCAGCAGTATATTCTCTCTTAATATTGGAAATCAACGAGAGGACAAAGATAAATTTCATGAGTATATTCTATCTCAACCCAAATCCTACAAACACATACATACCTAAAAAAACAAATTGAGAACCCTCTATATCTGCAACAAAGGTGAAAGTAGAAGAGCTAAAATTAAAAGGAGCCGCAACAATCAAGAAAGGTCCAAACCTAAGATGATTGATGTCTATTAGAATGGCCATGCATGGTAAATAAAGCAAAGCTGAAACTAAATTAATATCTAACATAAACAGTAGTGTAGAAGAATCATCAAAGCAACAACCACAACCAAATCACATCAAACTAGACCAATTATTTATTTCTGAAACAGAACTACTAATTCTACATTTCAGGGAGCATATACCTAGAAGAATAATGCAACCCAATTTAGTTAATCTAATCGTAAAAAATAGATATGAAAATTATTACCATCCAACAGTCAACCGGCTCAAGTTGTTGTGGCACGGACATGTAGCTCAAAGAACTCAATCTCAGCAAATCATTAACCGATTCAGTCCGGCGGCACCAACCCGAGCATTAAAGGTTGGTAGGCAGCATCACGTGGAGCACCGGAGCTTGGGGAGCAAGAAGGAGTTGAGTCACTCTAGGGGCTTCTCAGCAATTCGTGTTTGCCCCCTAGCATTCGGTAATCATCTTTGCCGCATACTGCAAAATTTAAATGCAAAGTTGTAACCAAATCTATACATTGAAACACAATCAACGTAAAGAAGAATGTTTGTTTGGGGGGATGTGTTCCAAGAAGAGAGATCCTGGGGGAAACAGGTATGGAGTACGACAAGGGGAAGCAGGGCCTCGTAGGCGAGGACGATGATAAGGCTTCTCTTGCCGGTGCCGGGGTCATAGACTAGCACCACCGGCAGGCAATCAAATGCTTCACTAGTGTTCTGGGGGTTTGGTGTTGATGCCTGCTACTTGTGAGCTGCGTTGGGATTTTCCCCGAAGAGGAAGGGTGAAGCAATATAGTAGCGGATAGTATTTCCCTCAGTAGAGAACCAAGGTTATTGGACCAATAGGAGAACCACACAAACGTTCGACAGTACCTACACACACAACAGCAAATACTTGCACCCAACGCGAGCAAGAAGGTTGTCAATCCCCTTTACCTGTTAATTGCAAGGATCAATCTGGTAATAGGTGATAGATAAATTGCAAAGTAAAATAAAAATACAAAATTGCAGCAAGGTATTTTTGGTTTTAGCAATATGATTAAAATAGACCGGGGGCCATAGTTTTCACTAGAGGCATCTCTCTCATAAACACAACATACGGTGGGTAGACAAATTACTGTTGGGCAATTGATAGAAAAGCGCATAGTTATGACGTTATTCATGGCATGATCATGTACATAGGCATTACGTCTGTAACAAGTAGACTGACTCCTGCCTGCATCCACTACTATTACTCCACTTTGAGAGCGCTTCTATGCTTGCCTCTCTATGTATTAAGTTCATAACAAACAGAGTAATGCATGAAGTATGATGGCATAATGTAGACAGAATAAAACCAAGCAATATGATTAAACCCCGTTGTTTTACCCTTAGTAGCAACAATACAATACATGCCTCACTACCCCTGCTGTCACTTGGTGAGGACACCAAAAGATTGTGTTGGGAAACGTTGCATGGAAAACAAAAAAAATTCTACGCACACGCAATGATCTATCCATGGAGATGCATAGCAACGAGGGGGTAGTATGTCCACGTACCCTCGTAGATCGTAAGTGGAAGCGTTTGACAACGCGGTTGATGTAGTCGAACTTCTTCTAGCTCCGACCGATCAAGTACCGAACGTACGTCACCTCCGAGTTCTGCACACGTTCAGCTCGGTGACATCCCTCGTCTTCTTGATCCAGCAAGATGTCGAGGAACTAGATGAGTTCCTTCAGCACAATGGCGTGGTGACGGTGATGGCGATGTGATCCGCGCAAGGCTTCGCCTAAGCACCGCGAGAATATGACCGAGGGTGTAAACTGTGGAGGGGGGCGCTGCACACGGCTAACAATTGATGTTGTATGTTCTAGGCGCCCCCTCCCCACATATATATAGGTGGGAGGGGAAGAAAGGCAGCCAGGGGGCGCCCCAAGTAGGATCCGAATCCTACTTGGGGTTTCCTCGAGTGGCGCCCCCCTTTCCTTTTTTTCATCAGAGAAGAAAGGAAGGGGGAAGAAGAGAAGGAAGGGGGGCCGAACCCCCTCTTGTCCTTCTCCTATTCGGCCACCTGCCATAGGGGGGCGCCACGCCTTGTGGGCAGGTGTGCTCCCCTCTCATGGCCCATATGGCCCATATATTCCCTCGGGGGTTCCGGTAACCCCTCCGGTACTCCGATAAATACCCGATACACTCCGAAACACTTCCGGTGTCCGAATACCACTATATAAATCTTTACCTCTCGACCATTTCGAGACTCCTCGTCATGTCCGTGATCTCATCCGGGACTCCGAACAACATTTGGTCACCAAATCACATAACTCATATAATGAAAAATCGTCATCGAACGTTAAGCGTGCGGACCCTACGGGATCGAGAACTATGTAGACATGACCGAGACACCTCTCCGGTCAATAACCAATATCGGAACCTGGATGCTCATATTGGCTCCTACAAATTCTACGAAGATCTTTATCGGTCAAACTGTTATGACAACATATGTTATTCCCTTTGTCCATCAGTATGTTACTTGCCCGAGATTCGATCGTTGGTATCTTCATACCTAGTTCAATCTCGTTACCGGCAAGTCTCTTTACTCATTCCGTAATACATCACCTCGTGACTAACTCCTTAGTCGTTTGCTTGCAAGCTTATGATGTGTATTACCGAGAAGGCCCAGAGATACCTCTCCGATACTCGGAGTGACAAATCCAAATCTCGATCTATGCCAACTCAACAAACACCTTTGGAGATACCTGTAGAGCATCTTTATAATCACCCAGTTATGTTCTGACGTTTGATAGCACACAAGGCATTCCTCTGGTATCCGGGAGTTGCATAATCTCATAGTCGAAGGAATATGTATTTGACATGAAGAAGGCAATAGCAATAAAACTGAACAATCATTATGCTAAGCTAACGGATGGGTCTTGTCCATCACATCATTCTCCTAATGATGTGATACCGTTATCAAGTGACAACTCATGTCCATGGTCAGGAAACCTTAACCATCTTTGATCAACGAGCTAGTCAAGTAGAGGCTCACTGGGGACACAATGTTTGTCTATGTATTCACACATGTATTAAGGTTTCCGGTCAATACAATTCTAGCATGAATAAGGAAATATAAAATAACAACTTTATTATTGCCTCTAGGGAATATTTACTTCAGTCTCCCACTTGCACTAGAGTCATGTGATTAACCAATACTGTTGGGGATATAACGCTGAGGTATGACCCGCCCAGGGGGGCCGGGTCACATCGTTGGCGGCTTAAGGTGAGAAGGCCCAACATGTCTGAAGGCCCAAGACCCGGAGGTGACTTAAGGCCGGAAGGTGTGAACCGCCATGTGATAACTTGTTCTGTAAGGCAGGTTAGTTAGAAACCGAGCCGGTCACATTTGTGTGAGCCGGCCGGGACTGTGTAAGCCGCCAGGCATCAACCTGTATATAAAGGGGTGACCCGGCGGTGGGTTAACTCAAGAGACAACCAATCGAAAACTAGGTCAAGCGTACTCCCTTGTAATCGAAACTCGAGCAATACAACTAGAAGCACAAAGTAGGCTTTTACCTCACCAAGATGGGCCGAACCTGGGTAAACTCCTTGTGTCCTTTGTCTTGTTCAACCTCTTTAAGCTAACATAGTGCGATGGCTCCACACGTAAGTCCTTTCACTAGGGCATCTGCCATGACAAATCCACGACAGTTGGCGCCCACCGTGGGGCCTGAGCACGGTGGTTTCGAGTTCTTGAAGGGCAACTTCGCAGGGATCAAGGGATATGCCGTGGGCCGGATGACGAAGAGTCGCTGCGGCAAGCTCTACATCGAGGACGCTGGCTGGGGTGCCGAGGCCGATTCAATCTAGTATGGGTACCGGGTCCCCTGTCGAGGTACTAAGTCTGACAGTAAGAGTAAGGGGTACATCGGAGGAGGCAAGATCCTAGCTACGGTGAGGTTGTGCACGCGAGGTTTATGAGTTCAGGCCCTTCTCGGAGGAAGTAACAGCCCTACGTCTCGGTGCCCGGAGGCTTGGTCGACTGAATATGCGTGAGAGTTACGAAGGGTGCGAACCCTTGTGCCAGTGGAGGGGGTGGCTTATATAGAGTGCGCCAGGACCCCAATGCTACCTCTTGAGCACTGTGTTGGTTTTCCCTTGAAGAGGAAGGGTGATGCAGCAAAGTAACGTAAGTATTTCCCTTAGTTTTTGAGAACCACGGTATCAATCCAGTAGGAGACTACATGCAAATCCCTCGTACCTGCACAAACAAATAAGAACCTCGCAACCAACGCGGTAAAGGGGTTGTCAATCCCTTCACGGCCACTTGCAAAAGTGAGATCTGATAGAGATAATAAGATAAATATTTTTGGTATTTTTGTTGTATAGATTGAAAAGTAAAGATTGCAAAATAAACGACGCCAGAAATAGCTAGTTGTTGGGAGATTAATATGATGAAAATAGACCCGGGGGCCATAGGTTTCACTAGTGGCTTCTCTCGAGATAGCATAAGTATTACGGTGGGTGAACAAATTACTGTCGAGCAATTGATAGAAAAGTGCATAGTTATGAGAATATCTAGGCATGATCATGTATATAGGCATCACGTCCGCGACAAGTAGATCGAAACGATTCTGCATCTACTACTATTACTCCACACATTGACCGCTATCCAGCATGCATCAAGAGTATTAAGTTCATAAGAATAGAGTAACGCATTAGGCAAGATGACATGATGTAGAGGGATAAACTCAAGCAATATGATATAAACCCCATCTTTTTATCCTCGATGGAAAGAATACAATACGTGCCTTGCTGCCCCTGCTGTCACTGGGAAAGGACAATGCAAGATTGAACCCAAAGCTAAGCACTTCTCGCATTGCAAGAAAGATCAACCTAGTAGGCCAAACTAAACTGATAATTCGAAGAGACTTGCAAAGATAACAAATCATACATAAAAGAATTCAAAGAAGATTCAAATATTGTTCATAGATAAACTTGATCATAAACCCACAATTCATCGGATCTCGACAAACACACCGCAAAAAGAATTACATCGAATAGATCTCCAAGAAGATCAAGGAGAACTTTGTATTGAGATCCAAAGTGAGAGAAGAAGCCATCTAGCCAATAACTATGGACCCAAAGGTCTGTGATAAACTACTCACACATCATCGGAGAGGCTATGGCGTTGATGTAGAAGCCCTCCGTGATCGATGCCCCCTCCGACGGAGTGCCGGAAAAGGCCCCAAGATGGAATCTCACGGGTACAGAAGGTTGCGGCGGTGGAAATAGGGTTTCGTGGTGCTCCTGGATGTTTTCGGGGTATATGGATATATATAGGAGGAAGAAGTAGGTCGGTGGAGCTGCGAGGGGCCCATGAGGGTGGGGGGCGCGCCCAGGGGGGCAGGCGCGCCTCCATGCTGTCGGTGTCAAAACCGGTGGATCTCGGGTAGGGGGTCCCGAACTGTGCGTCTAAGGCGGATGGTAACAGGAGGCGGGGGACACGATGTTTACCCAGGTTCGGGCCCTCTCGATGGAGGTAATACCCTACTTCCTGCTTGATTGATCTTGATGATATGAGTATTACAAGAGTTGATCTACCACGAGATCGTAGAGGCTAAACCCTAGAAGCTAGCCTATGGTATGATTGTTGTTGTCCTACGGACTAAACCCTCCGGTTTATATAGACACCGGAGGGGGCTAGGGTTACACAGAGTCGGTTAAAAGGGAGGAGATCTACATTGCCAAGCTTGCCTTCCACGCCAAGGAGAGTCCCATCCGGACACGGGACGAAGTCTTCAATCTTGTATATTCATAGTCCAACAGTCCGCCTAAAGTATATAGTTTGGCCGTCCGAGGACCCCCTAATCCAGGACTCCCTCAGTAGCCCCTGAACCAGGCTTCAATGACGATGAGTCCGGCGCGCAGATTTGTCTTCGGCATTGCAAGGCGGGTTCTTCCTCCGAATACTCCATAGAGGGTTTTGAACACAAGGATAGTGTCCGGCTCTGCAAAACAAATTCCACATACCATCGTAGAGAGAATAATATTTCCACAAATCTAATCTGCTGACACGTTCGGCAGCATGACATCATACCACGGCCCGGTCATTATTCGAACCGTTTTTCTCAACTAGCTACTGCACATATTGCGAGGCGGTTTTCTTGGCACGTCTTGTCGAAGCAGAGATCGTGTCCCCTTATCATGGGATTCTCATCAATACGGGTGTGGGTAACCCAACCGCGCCATCAATTATGGCGCTTGGGGAATAAGCGAGTTTACCAGGTAGGTGGAGAGGCGCATAGCTTCTTCCGCCCTTATAAAGGGACAATGATTCACCCTTTTCACCCACGCCTTCTTCCTCCTTGCTCATCCATTCTTGCGCACTCGAGCTCCAGCGCCCAAGTTCGCGTTTTTCTCCTCAAACCACTCCAAGCATGTACGGAGCAGGAGGCAAGTGGATGGTCTCTCTCGTCACGGAGGAGAACATCACAAAGCTACGGGGAGCCGGATATCTAGTCGCGGATATCGCACACCGGCTGCCAGATGCGGGGCAGATCATCCCTACACCAGAACCCCATGAGAGGGTGGTTTTCCCTACCCACTTCGTCTGCAGACTGGGATTTCCCCTCCACCCATTTGTCCGCGGGCTCATGTTCTATTACGGGCTGGATTTTCACGATCTGGCCCCCAATTTCATCCTCAACATCTCGGCGTTTATCGTCGTGTGCGAGGCCTTCCTCCGCATCAAGCCCCACTTCGGCCTATGGCTGAAGACCTTCAATGTTAAGCCGAAGGTGGTGGTCGGCCAGCAAGCGGAGTGCGGAGGCGCCATGGTGGGCAAAATGCCTAACGTCACCTGGCTCGAAGGCTCCTATGTGGAGACCATAAAGGGGTGGCAATCGGGGTGGTTCTACATCACCGAGCCGCGCGACACCAACTGGGTGGCAGCCCCCGAATTCCGATCCGGAATCCCCACGCGGCTCACCTCCTGGAAAGAGAAGGGCATGTCCTGGGGTTCATCGGTGGAGCTGACCGGACTCCAAAAATGCATCAGAAACATGATGAGCAAGAAAATCAAGCTTGTCAACGTGGTCCAGGTCATGCTCTTCCGCCGGATCCTCCCGTGTCAACGACGGGCATTCAATTTGTGGGAGGTCGACCCGGCCGAGCACCAGACGCTGCGAGAGCTCTTCGACACGACGCACAAGGACGTCTGGAAGGTGCTGTTCAAGGGCGCCGAGGTACCTCCTCCCCTTACCGAGGACCGCGGACTCAGCGCAAAGCACCCTGCCAATCCGGTAAGTTTTTTTATATCTCACAAGATGTTTATTTTTCCCAGTTTAATCATGTGCGGGATCTAAGCCTCCACGCCATTTAACAGGACTGGGTAGAGACAGCGAAGCAGATCGATTGCCCAGCCCCCCTGCCTGAAGATCCAGCAGATGCTCTCCTAACGAAGATGCTGGTTCCGGCGCCTTACGAGGTGCCGGTGAAGAAGGCCACGAGGACCCGGAAGGGTCTCCGGCGCAAGGTTATATCGGACTCATCGTCCGAAAACACTGAGGCACACTCCTCCCATGAAAACGAGGAGGAGGAAGAGGAAAGTTCTCCCCCCAGCCGGGGGAGACAAGAAAAGGAAGGCCGCCCCATCCGGGGAGGCCGAAGAGTCCAAGAAGGGAAGGACCCTCCACCCGGACTGCTCCACGACGGCCACCTATAGCGATGACGAGTGGTTGCCCAGGGACAAGCCCCAGGCGAAGTCGTAAGTATCCGGATACCATAGTAATTCATGGTATGTTTTATTGCACTGCTTCTCATCATGCCGAACATGATTATGCAGTCCGTCCCGAGCCCATATCGACGTATCTTCGTCAGATGGTTCTTTGGACCCGTCGGATATGAATAGCGATTCACTTCCGACCGCCTCCTCCCCTCGCCCTACGGACAACATCGAGGTGTTGTCTCAAAGGGCACCGAGCCGAGGGGAGGTAGTCCTGGAGGCGCCCCAAGGCGACATTCCGGACCCTGGGCGCAAGGGGAGCAAGACTCCCATGGGCTCCGAATTCGGCCCCCAGCCGAACACTGCGCCGGAACCTCCAGTGGTTTCGGACTCTGTCAGGCGACCCCTCGTTAAGAGGGGCAAGCCGCCTATGCCGGTGGCCTCTGTCCATCCAGAGGCACCGGACAACTTGCTGGAAGCGCTTCGCGGCGCTTCCATCGACGAAGAGCACCGCACTATCATGAGTGCGGTGATCGAGAAGGTTCAGTCCGGCAAAAGCGGACTGACTGAAGCCTGTGCCAGCCTCCTAATAGGCTTTCAGGTAAGTAGTCAAATTATAAGAAAATATTACTGCATGGACAGTAGCCCCTGATGCTCTGTTTAGCGTTCGCGAAGAAAGGCCGAATAGAGGATCAAATAATGACCGCAGGAGTCTAATCAGAATATGTCTATGTGCATATGCAGGCTTCACTGCTGGCTGCTGCCGCACGCACTGCGGAGGTCACTGCACTGAAGCAGGACCTTGAGCGGTCCAAGGAAGAGCTCGGCCTTACCAGGAGGCAGCTCGAAGAGAACAAAGGTAAGCGATACCCCGTCTGTATATTAAAAAGAAATTTGGTTGTGAAATAATAGGATCATCATGAATTTGCCAGGGGCCACGACCGAAGTGGCGACCCTGCAGAAGGCGCTATCCGAGGCCGAAGACAAAGCGACCAAGGAGCGCATCGAGCGAGAAAAGCAAGAAGCCTGGGTGGGCGAGGTGCAGCAAGAGCTCCAGGCTCTCGCCAAAAAACACGAGTCCTTGGAACTTGACTCTAAGACGCGAGAGTCGGAGCTTGTGAAGGCCCTCGAAAGCGCACAAAACGCCAAGGCCGAAGCCTAGAAGGCCCTCCAGGAAATTGAGGCGGTTAAGAAGATAGCAGCGGGTAAGGCATTCATTATGCAAAGCAAGCATGTGAGGGAAACTTTCCTTTTACTTACCCGAGTTCGGAGCTCTCCAGGAGCGTTCGCAGATCTTCTCCGCAGTTTGTTGGATGCCGCAGAGTTCTACCGGGCTGAGGAGGGGAGCTCAACGGAGAAGCCGTTCTAGTCTCAGTATACTGGGACCGAACACCCAGTGCCCTTGAGCGACCAGCTGAAGCAACTGGTCGAGCTCCACAAGGCGGCCGAGCAGGCCATGAAGGGTCTTATAGTCCGGATGTGGCCTGGCGAGCCCCTGCCTGATAGCTACTTCGGTCTCGTGAGGCGGCTTGTGAACGCCTGCCCACGGCTTGAAGTCATAAAGCGGTCCGTTTGCATCGAGGGTGCGCGCAGGGCTTTTGCCCGGGCGAAGGTGCACTGGGCGAAGCTGGACGCCGTAAAGCTGGTGAAGGAGGGGCCGCCGGAACGCAAGGAGCATCGCCACCCCGAAATGTATTATGACAGTGTCCTGAAGGGTTCCCGCCTTGTGGCGGAGGAATGTGCTAAAGATGTAATATTTGAATGAATGTACTCATGTGATCTTGTAATGTGAAACGAGTTCATTTGCTCTATGCAACGCTTGTTAAATTAAAATATTACCTTCTGTGCGGCCGTTTATGAAATTTGAGAGTTGGCCAGTCGTCGGCTTCTGCCCCCATGTAACTAGTACTGGGGTGTTCGGGATAAACTTGAGCATTCTTTATCCCAATTTTGGGTCCTTCGAAGGAGGTGTTCAGCACAGCGAACCAGGCAATCGGACTATAAAGCTTTATCACTCTCACTTAGCCATAGAAGTCTACAATTTTAAATTTTGGCGAAGCCCCTAGTATTCGGAAGGCCGAATTTGGGGCGCTATATACGCCTAAGTCGGGCAAGGCCGACTCCTCGCCCGAAGCGGAAAAAGTCTTTAAGGACTTGAGACCTCTCGAACAGCGACCAGCTCTCGCCTTATCATGACAGTCAGTTTTCGGCTTTCTCCACTGAGGTGCTCGTCCAGAAGAACCGGGATACAATCGCAGTAGTTCTCCCAGCGCTACCTTAGCCGATATTGTGGAACGTAAGGTACCAAAACATGGGAGCCGGGCAAACCCAACTATTGACCCAAGACATGATTCGGAGCTGATGCATATAGTGCTATAAGTTCGGGGTGCCGCACTGTCGAAAGTGTTCGGACTTCTCTCGCCGTGTTTATGGGGTATACTGAACCCCCTGGCGTACTGGTCGTAATTAAGCAGACAAGAGAAAGAAAAAAGGAAGGGTAATGCAATAACAGGCTAACGCTACGCATTGTTATTAAATAGTACGTCAAAGCATACGGATACAAGTAGTGCAATAAGCAAAAAATAGGACTATTTGACATGTCCTATCCAAGGGCAAGCTGCGTATGGGTATTTAAAACAGGTATTTCGACCGTTATCAGAGACCACCTGGGGATTCCCTTGTACGTCAGAGCTTCTTGCTTCCTTGGTATTTTCTTCCCGTAGTGCGTCCAGCAATCAGACTGCGGAAAAGGGCTTCCAGAGAGTAAGGTCCTGAAAGAGAAAATGATGAAGGTATACGGCTCCTGGGGTGGTTGAGCCACATTGTGGGACGTGCCGTAGTGGTGCCTCCGCCTATGCCCATGGTATCTTGAGTGCGTAGTTATGTACGCGTGGCACGAATCTCGCCACTTGACTGGGACTAGGACGGAGGCCGAATTGCTAGTCGTGCTCAAAATGTGCCTGTCGATCCGCCTGCGGGGTACTCCGGACTCGCTTGAAGGTGTCCGGGGTCTTTTTCGCCGAATTGGCGGTTTGCCTAATAAGGCAACTTTGCGCTTCTGCTGCGAGGGCCGCAGTGTGCTCCTCCGTGCGGAGCGAGCGCTCTGTGTTTCCATTGACTGTTATTACCCCACGAGGTCCTGTCATTTTGAGCTTGAGGTATGCGTAATGCGGTACCGCATTGACTCTTGCAAATGCAGTTCGCCCGAGCAGTGCATGATAGCCACTGCGGAACGGGACGATATCGAAGATTAACTCCGCGCTTCGGAAGTTGTCCGGAGATCCGAAGACCACTTCCAGTGTGATTGAGCCCGTGCAATGGGCCTCTACACCTGGGATGACGCCTTTAAAGGTGGTTTTAGTGGGTTTGATCCTCGAGGGGCCTATACCCATTTTGCGCATTGTATCCTGATAGAGCAGGTTCAGGCTGCTGCCGCCGTCCATAAGGACTCGAGTGAGGTGAAATCCGTCAATGATGGGGTCGAGGACCAATGCGGCAGATCCGCCGTGACGGATACTAGTGGGATGGTCCCTGCGACCGAAGGTGATCGGACAAGAGGACAACGGGTTGAACTTTGGGGCGACTGGCTCCATCGCATAGACGTCCCTTAGTGCACGCTTCCGTTCCCTCTTGGGAATGTGTGTTGCGTATATCATGTTCACCGTTTTCACTTGTGGGGGGAACCTCTTCTGTCCTCCCGTGTTCGTCGACCGAGGCTCCTCCTCGTCGTTGCTATGCAGCCCCTTGTCCTTGTTTTCGGCATTCAACTTGCCGGCCTGCTTGAACACCCAACATTCTTTGTTGGTGTGATTGGCTGGCTTATTGGGGGTGCCATGAATTTGACACGAGCGATCGAGTATGCGGTCCAAACTGAACGGGCCCGGAGTACTTCTTTTGAATGGCTTTTTCCGCTGACCGGATTTAGAGCCACTGAATCCGGCATTGATTGCCGTATCTTCGGCGTTATTGCCGTTGTTGCGGCACTTGTGTCTGTTACGACGTGGTCTGCCGTTAGTATCTTTGGTATCTGAAGTGCCTGGATTCCTTGATGTGTTGTTGCTGCGAGCCAGCCAACTATCCTCGCCCACGCAAAAGCGCGTCATGAGTGTCGTGAGGGCTGCCATAGACTTCGGCTTCTCCTGGCCGAGGTGCCGGGCGAGCCACTCGTCACGGATGTTATGCTTGAATGCCGCTAAGGCCTCTGCATCCGGACAGTCGACAATTTGGTTTTTCTTAGTTAGGAACCTGGTCCAGAATTTCCTGGCCGATTCCCCTGGCTGCTGAATTATATGGCTCAAGTCATCAGCATCTGGTGGCCGTACATAAGTGCCCCGGAAGTTGTTAAGGAATGCATCTTCCATGTCCTCCCAACTGCCAATGGAGTCTGCTGGCAAGCTATTCAGCCAATGCCGAGCTGGTCCTTTGAGTTTTAGTGGGAGGTACTTGATGGCATGTAGATCATCACCGCGAGCCATGTGGATGTGGATGAGGAAATCCTCGATCCATACCGCGGGGTCTGTTGTACCATCATATGATTCAATATTTACGGGTTTAAAACCCTCTGGGAATTCGTGATCCATTACTTCATCAGTGAAGCATATGGGGTGTGCGGCGCCTCTGTGCTGGGCTATATCATGACGCAGTTCATACGAGTCTTGCCTGCTGTATTCGGCCTGGCCGGATTTGCTTTTAGTGTATCTGGCGTGACGATCGTCGTCACGCGTTGGGACCCCGTGATCCGTAGATTGATCTTGTATGCCCTGCTTTGTTTTCCAATACGTCTCGCAGGTCCCGCGCGCTGCCCCGGGCCTTAGTGTTTTTGGTTGTCTGGCGACGGGGTGCGGTCTGGACTTCGGGCTGATATGCCCCTCTGTCTCGGCCACGAGGTGGCCGATCCACCGCATCATACGCTGGTGATGTAGGTTTTAATGCTTCCTCCTCGAGTTGGGGTAGCAACCTGCATTTTGGGTAACTCTTGGTTGGGCGTTCGAGTTCGTATTCCTTAGCCGCAAGGACTTCGGTCCATCTATCCGCTAGCAGATCTTGATCAGCTTGAAGCTGTTGTTGCTTTTTCTTCAGGCTATTTGCTGTGGCTATAAGCCGGTTCTTGAAGCGCTCCTGCTCGACGGGATCCTTAGGCACGATAAATTCTTCGTCGCCGAGGCTCACCTCGTCTTCGGAGAGAGGCATGTAATTGTCGTCCTCCGTTTCTCCATCTGCTGCCTGTTCTGGAGGACTAGCTTGTTCATCCTCCCGCTCTAAATCTGGCTGGAGGGGATTGTCATCGTCTTCGGCACTATCCGGAGTGTTATTGTCTCTTGTGCCGGTATCTCTACTTTTGCTATGGTGGGACTTAGAGCGGCGCCGCTGACGTCGGTGCTTGGGTTGCTTCTTGGAGGGGTCATCCTCCGCTGTCTTATCGCCATCGCCTTCTTTGGTGGTATCCACCATGTATATATCATATGATGAGGTGGCGGTCCAGCGCCCTGTGGGCGGTGGTTCCTGTTCGTCTCCTGCATCGTCGTCCATACCGTCGATGTCTTCGGAGCCGAAGTCAAGCATGTCGGTTAAATCGTCGACAGTGGCTATTAAGTGGGTGGTGGGTGGGGAGCGAATTTCTTCGTCATCCGCATCCCATTCTAGCCGGACATAGTTCGACCAAGGTTCTCCTAACAAGGAGAGAGACCTTAATGAATTTAACACATCGCCAAAAGGCGAGTGCTGAAAGATATCCGCAGAGGTAAACTCCATGATCGGTGCTCAATCGGATTCGATAGGCACGGACGCAGGCGGATCGAGGCCCGTGGCCGGGGACGAATCCAATGGTTCGGCAACACGGCTCTCGTAGGAGGTGAAGTCGGTATTCGGCTCTATCGCCACTGAGAGTGCGGCCTCCGTGGTGGGGTCTATCCACCCGTCCTCAGATGGCGCAATTTGTTCTGGATTGAGGGTCGGAGTAGTTGTAGGTGTGATCTCCCGAACACTGTCTGACGGCAGAGTTAAGTCATGCTCATCGTGATTGTAGGGCGCACCTGACATGGGTTTGAATCCGTCGAAGATCAAGTCTCCGCGGATGTCGGCAGTATAGTTCAAGTTTCCGAACCTGAGCTGATGGCCAGGGGCGTAGCTCTCGATCTGCTCCAGATGGCCAAGCGAGTTGGCCCGCTGTACGAAGCCGCCGAATACGAAGATCTGTCCAGGGAGGAAAACCTCACCATGGATCGCATCGTTGCCGATGATCAAAGGAGCCATCAAGCCTTACGGTGACGGCACAGTGGAACTCTCAATGAAAGCACCAATGTCGGTGTCAAAACCGGCGGATCTCGGGTAGGGGGTCTCGAACTGTGCGTCTAAGGCGGATGGTAACAGGAGGCGGGGGACATGATGTTTACCCAGGTTCGGGCCCTCTCGATGGAGGTAATACCCTACTTCCTGCTTGATTGATCTTGATGATATGAGTATTACAAGAGTTGATCTACCACGAGATCGTAGAGGCTAAACCCTAGAAGCTAGCCTATGGTATGATTGTTGTTGTCCTATGGACTAAACCCTCCGGTTTATATAGACACCGGAGGGGGCTAGGGTTACACAGAGTCGGTTACAAGGGAGGAGATCTACATATCCGTATTGCCAAGCTTGCCTTCCACGCCAAGGAGAGTCCCATCCGGACACGGGACGAAGTCTTCAATCTTGTATCTTCATAGTCCAACAGTCCGGCTAAAGTATATAGTCCAGCCGTCCGAGGACCCCCCTAATCCAGGACTCCCTCACCTGCCTCGTGGCCTCCTCGTTCGTTTCTTGACGTCCCCTCCAAGTCCTCTGGAACACGTTTGTTCCAAAAATAACTCTCCCGAAGGTTTCATTCCGTTTGGATTCCGTTTGATATTCCTTTTCTGCGAAACACTGAAGTAGGCAAAAAACAATAATTTGGACTGGGCCTCCGGTTAGTAGGTTAGTCCCAAAAATAATATAAAAGTGTATATAAAGCCCATTAAACATCCAAAACAGATAATATAAAAACATGGAACAATAAAAAATTATAGATACATTGGAGACGTATCAAGCATCCCCAAGCTTAATTCCTGCTCGTCCTCGAGTAGGTAAATGATAAAAACAGAATTTTTGATGTGGAATGCTACCTAGCATATTCTTCAATGTAATTTTCTTTATTGTGGCATGAATGTTCAGATCCGAAAGATTCAATATAAAAGTTTAATATTGACATAAAATAATAATACTTCAAGCATACTAACTAAGCAATTATGTCATCTCAAAATAACATGGCCAAAGAAAGTTCATCCCTACAAAATCATATAGTCTGGCTATGCTCTATCTTCATCACACAAAGTATTTAAATCATGCACAACCCCGGTTTCAGCCAAGCAATTGTTTCATACTTTAGTATTCTCAAACTTTTTCAACTTTCACGCAATACATGAGCGTGAGCCATGGACATAGCACTATATGTGGAATGGAATATGGTGGTTGTGGAGAAGACAAAAAGGAGAAGATAGTCTCACATCAACTAGACGTATCAACGGGCTATGGAGATGCCCATCAATAGATATCAATGTGAGTGAGTAGGGATTGCCATGCAATGGATGCACTAGAGCTATAAGTGTATGAAAGCTCAACAAAAGACACTAAGTGGGTGTGCATCCAACTTGCTTGCTCACGAAGGCCTTGGGCAATTTGAGGAAGCCCATCATTGGAATATACAAGCCAAGTTCTATAATGAAAAATTCCCACTAGTATATGAAAGTGATAACATAGGAGACTCTCTATCATGAAGATCATGGTGCTACTTTGAAGCACAAGTGTGGTAAAAGGATAGTAACATTGTCCCTTCTCTCATTTTCTCTCATATTTTTGGGCCTTTCTCTTTTTTATGGCCTTTTTTCTCTTCTTTTTTTATTTTTCGTCTGGAGTCTCATCCCGACTTGTGGGGGAATCATAGTCTCCATCATCCTTTCTTCACTTGGGACAATGCTCTAATAATGATGATCATCACACTTTTATTTACTTACAACTCAATACTTGGAACAAAATATGACTCTATGTGAATGCCTCCGGCAGTGTACCGGCATAATGAATCAAGAGTGACATGTATGAAAGAATTATGAATGGTGGCTTTGCCACAAATACGATGTCTACTACATGATCATGCAAAGCAATATGACAATGATGGAGCGTGTCATAATAAACGGAACGGTGGAAAGTTACATGGCAATATATCTCGGAATGGCTATGGAAATGCCATAATAGGTAGGTATGGTGGCTGTTTTGAGGAAAGTATATGGTGGGTGTATGGTACCGGCGAAAGTTGTGCGGCACTAGAGAGGCTAGCAATGGTGGAAGGATGAGAGTGCGTATAATCCATGGACTCGACAATAGTCATAAAGAACTCACATACTTATTGCAAAAATCTACAAGTCATCAAAACAAAGTACTACACGCATGCTCCTAGGGGAAGGGTTGGTAGGAGTTAACCATCGCGCGATCCCGACCTCCACACATAAGGAAGACAATCAATAAATAAATCATGCTCCAACTTCATCACATAACGGTTCACCATACGTGCATGCTACGGGAATCACAAACTTTAACACCAGTATCTCTCAAATTCACAACTACTCCATTAGCATGACTCTAATATCACCATCCTCATATCTCAAAACAATCATAAATAATCAAACTACTCATAGTATTCAATGCACTTTATATGAAAGTTTTTATTATATCCATCTTGGATGCCTATTATATTAGGACTAATTTTTTTAGCCCAAGCAAATTACCATGATGCTCTAAAGAACTCTCAAAATAATATAAGTGAAGCATGAGAGATCAATAATTTATATAAAATAAAACCACCATGGTGCTCTAAAAAGATATAAGTGAAGCACTAGAGCAAAATTTTCTAGCTCAAAAGATATAAGTGAAGCACATAGAGTATTCTAATAAATTCCGATTCATGTTTGTCTCTGCCAAAAGGTGTGTACAGCAAGGATGATTGTGGTAAAATAAAAAGCAAAGACTCAAATCATACAAGACGCTCCAAGCAAAACACATATCATGTGCTGAATAAAAACATAGCATCAAGTAAAGTTACCGATGGACGAAGACAAAAGAGGGGATGCCTTCCGGGGCATCCCCAAGCTTAGGCTTTTGGTTGTCCTTGGATTTTACATTGGGGTGCCTTGCGCATCCCCAAGCTTAGGCTCTTTCCACTCCTTGTTCCATAATCCATCAAATCTTTACCAAAAAACTTGAAAACTTCACAACACAAAACTCAACAGAAAATCTTATGAGCTCCGTTAGCGAAATAAAACAAACCACCACTTTAAGGTAATGTAATGAACTCATTATTTATTTATATTGGTGTTAAACCTACTGTATTGAAACTCCTCTATGGTTCATAACCTCCGATAGTAGCCATAGATTCATCAAAATAAGCAAACAACACACGAAAAACAGAATCTGTCAAGAACAGAACAGTCTGTAGTAATCTGTATCTAACGCAAACTTCTGTAACTCAGAAAAATCTACCAAAATAAGACGACCTAGATAATTTGTTTATTGATCTACTGCAATTGGAATCAGTATTTTATCACGTTCTGGTTATTTTTAATAATAGTTTTCGTGAACAGAAAGTTTCTGATTTTTTCAGCAAGATCAAATAACTATCATCCAAGAAGATCCTATAGGTTTTACTTGGCACAAACACTAATTAAAACAGAAAACCACATCTAACCAGAGGCTAGATCAAATATTTATTACTAAACATAAATAAAATGCAAGAAAATAAAATAAAATTGGGTTGCCTCCCAACAAGCGCTATCGTTTAACGCCCCTAGCTAGGCATAAAGGCAAGAATAGATCTAGGTATTATCATCTTTGCCATGCAATCCATAAGTGGCTCTCATAATAGATTCATAAGGTAATTTAATTTTCTTTCTAGGAAAGTGTTCCATGCATTTCCTTAACAGAAATTGGAATCTAATATTCCCTTCTTTCATATCAATAATTGCACCAATCGTTCTAAGGAAAGGTCTACCAAGAATAATAGGACATGAAGGATTGCAATCTATATCAAGAACAATGAAATCTAGGGCACATAATTCCTATTTGCAATGATAAGAACATCATTAATTCTTCCCATAGGTTTCTTAATGGTGGAATCCGCAAGGTGCAAGTTTAAAGAACAATCATCAAATTCACGAAAACCTAACACATCACACAAAGTTTTCGGAATCGTGGAAACGCTAGCACCCAAATCACACAAAGCATAGCATTCATGATCTTTAATTCTAATTTTAATAGTAGGTTCCCACTCATCATGAAGTTTTCTAGGGATAGAAACTTCTAATTCAAGCTTTTCTTCATAGGATTGCATTAAAGCATCAACGATATGTTTGGTAAAAGCCTCATTTTGACTATAAGCATGCGGAGAATTTAGCACGGATTGTAACAAGGAAATACAATCTATTAAAGAACAATTATCATAATTAAATTCCTTGAAATCCAAAATAGTGGGTTCATGCTACGTAAAGTTTTGACCTCTTCAATCCCACTTTTACCAATTTTTGCATCAAGATCTAAAAACTCCGAATCAATGGGACGCCTTTTAACTAAAGTTGACTCATCTCCAGTCCCATCATTATCAAGATTCATATTGCAAAACAAAGGTTTAATGGGAGACACATCAATCACTTTTAGATCTACATCCTTATTATCATGAAAACTAGAAGAACACGCTTTCACAAAGAAATCTTTTTTAGCATGCATCCTGGCGGTTCTTTCTTTGCACTCATCAGTGGAAATTCTCATGTCTTTGAGAGACTCATTGATATCATGCTTAGGTGGAATAGATCTAAGTTTCAAAGAATCAACATCAAGAGAAATTCTATCCACATTCCTAGCCAACTCATCAACCTTAAGCAATTTTTCTTCAAGCAAAGCATTGAAATTATTTTGGGAAATCATAAATTCTTTAACACTAGTCTCAAAATCAGAGGGCATCTTATTAAAATTTCCATAAGAGTTGTTGTAGGAATTACCATAATTATTATAGGAATTACTAGGATACGGCCTAGGATTAAAGTTTCCTTTATAAGCGTTGTTGCCAAAATTGTTCCTACCAACAAAATTCACATCCATAGATTCATTATTATTCTCAATCAAAGTAGACAAAGGCATATCATTAGGATCAGAAGAAACACTCTTATTAGCAAAAAAATTCATAAGTTCATCCATCTTTCCACTCAAAACACTAATCTCTTCTATCGCATGAACCTTTTTACTAGTTGATCTTTCGGTGTGCCATTGAGAATAATTAACCATAATATTATCTAGGAGTTTAGTAGCTTCTCCTAAAGTGATTTCCATAAAAGTGCCTCCCGCGGCCGAATCTAAAAGATTTCTAGAAGCAAAATTCAATCCGGCATAAAAAATTTGTATAATCATCCATAAATTCAAACCATGTGTGTGGCAATTGCGTATTATTAATTTCATCCTCTCCCAAGCTTGTGCAACATGTTCATGATCAAGTTGCTTAAAATTCATAATATCATTTCTAAGAGAGATGATCTTAGCGGGAGGAAAATACTTAAAGATAAAAGCATCTTTGCACTTATTCCACGAATCAATACTATTTTTAGGCAAAGACGAAAACCAAGTTTTAGCACGATCTCTAAGCGAAAAAGGAAATAGCTTCAATTTAACAATGTCATTATCCACATATTTCTTCTTTTGCATATCACACAAATTAACAAAGCTGTTTAGATGGGTAGCGGCATCTTCACTAGGAAGGCCGGCGAATTGATCTTTCATGACAAGATTCAACACGGCAGCATTAATTTCACAGGATTCAGCATCGGCAATAGGAGCAATCGGAGTGCTAAGAAAATCATTGTTGTTGGTATTGAAAAAGTCACACAATTTAGTATTGTCTTGAGCCATCGTGATGAACGATCCAACACACAAGCGCACACAAGAAGCAAGCGAAGGAAAAAGCAAATGGAAAAGGGGCGAATAAAACGGCAAGGGTGAAGTGGGGGAGAGGAAAACGAGAGGCAAATGGCAAATAATATAATGCGAGGGATAAGTATTTGTGATGGGTATTTGGTATGTCTTGACTTGTGCGTAGACTCCCCGGCAACGACACCAGAAATCCTTCTTGCTACCTCTTGAGCACTACGTTGGTTTTCCCTTGAAGAGGAAAGGGTGATGCAGCAAAGTAACATAAGTATTTCCCTCAGTCTTTGGGAACCAAGGTATCAATCCAGTAGGAGACTACACGCAAATCCCTCGTACCTGCACAAACAAATAAGAACCTTGCAACCAACGTTATAAAGGGGTTGTCAATCCCTTCACGGCCACTTGCAAAAGTGAGATCTGATAGAGATAATAAGATAAATATTTTTGGTATTTTTGTTGTATAGATTGAAAAGTAAAGATTGCAAAATAAACGGCACCAGAAATAGCTAGTTGTTGGGAGATTAATATGATGAAAATAGACCCGGGGGCCATAGGTTTCACTAGTGGCTTCTCTCGAGATAGCATAAGTATTACGGTGGGTGAACAAATTACTGTCGAGCAATTGATAGAAAAGTGCATAGTTATGAGAATATCTAGGCATGATCATGTATATAGGCATCACGTCCGCGACAAGTAGATCGAAACGATTCTGCATCTACTACTATTACTCCACACATCGACCGCTATCCAGCATGCATCTAGAGTATTAAGTTCATAAGAACAGAGTAACGCATGAGGCAAGATGACATGATGTAGAGGGATAAAATCAAGCAATATGATATAAACCCCATCTTTTTATCCTTGTTGGCAACAATACAATACGTGCCTTGCTGCCCCTGCTGTCACTGGGAAAGGACACCGCACGATTGAACCCAAAGCTAAGCACTTCTCCCATTGCAAGAAAGATCAATCTAGTAGTCCAAACTAAACTGATAATTCAAAGAGACTTGCAAAGATAACAAATCATACATAAAAGAATTCAAAGAAGATTCAAATATTGTTCATAGATAATCTTGATCATAAACCCACAATTCACCGGATCTCGACAAACACACCGCAAAAAGAATTACATCGAATAGATCTCCAAGAAGGTCAAGGAGAACTTTGTATTGAGATCCAAAGAGAGACAAGAAGCCATCTAGCTAATAACTATGGACCCGAAGGTCTGTGATAAACTACTCACACATCATCGAAGGGGCTATGGTGTTGATGTAGAAGCCCTCCGTGATTGATGCCCCCTCCGACGGAGTGCCGGAAAAGGCCCCAAGATGGGATCTCACGGGTACAGAAGGTTGCGGCGGTGGAAATAGGGTTTCGTGGTGCTCCTGGATGTTTTCGGGGTATATGGATATATATATAGGAGGAAGAAGTAGGTCGGTGGAGCTGCGAGGGGCCCACAAGGGTGGGGGCGCGCCCAAGGGGGGCAGGCGCGCCTCCCTGCCTCGTGGCCTCCTCGTTCATTTCTTGACGTCCACTCCAAGTCCTCTGGATCATGTTTGTTCCAAAAATAACTCTCCCAAAGGTTTCATTCCGTTTGGATTCCGTTTGATATTCCTTTTCTGCGAAACACTGAAATAGGCAAAAAACAGCAATTTGGACTGGGCCTCCGGTTAGTAGGTTAGTCCCAAAAATAATATAAAAGTGTATAATAAAGCCCATTAAACATCCAAAACAGATAATATAATAGCATGGAACAATAAAAAATTATAGATACGTTGGAGACGTATCACCCAGCCAGCCCACGTTACACAGGGTTCAATGTACATTAAGATAGGGCGTTACTGGTAACGCTAGCTATAAAGTGCTATAAATTATCTTAAAGACTGCGGAGTGAACGCCTGGCCGTTGCCATCCTGAGTAACTTTAGGTCTTCTGTACTCCAAGTGGTTTCTTGTATGGTCGAGTGACTTCTTCACTGTCAAATGGAATTGGGGTATCCGAGTGAGATAGATGGTTGAGTGGATTGCACTCCTAGGAGAACTCGGTCGGTTTCTTCTGTTGCGTTTTGAATGCTTTTCGACTCTAGGGCAGTGTCCTTGGGTAGGGCTTCTAGGTCAGGCCTATGACCCTACCCTAGGTACATGTCATCGTCATTAGCCCCCAAATGGATTGAGGTCCGAGTGAAGAAAGAGTTGAAGTTGACTCCGACTCGATTCCATACCTCGGAGGTATTTCATCTGAGTTTGTGAATCATGTTGAAGCTTCGATCTTGTTTCAGTCGCCTCGATCGATTCAGAGGTCGGCGAGTGAACTCAACTGATAATCTTCGAGTGTTGATATGGTACGAAATATTCGGTGCGATTGATTGCTCAGCGGTTCCCGGATCTCACGGGATTCGAAATTTCGGGGAAGCGCGCGGGACAGAGTGCGCCGCAGTAAACGGAGTGGATAGACAAGGGCGCCTCGATTCTCGTGCTACCTTTTTCGCCACGTATCGGGCGCGCGACTGTTGCGGTATTTGACAGGATCACTTGGGCCCACGAGTCAGCCACTTGGAAGCAGGCCCATAAAAGGCGTCGCGGCCGATGCGTTTGCATAGTGCGCCTTATTCCCCTTCTTCCTCCTCTGCTTCTCCACCGCGTCCTCCTCCACTCTCGACGCCGCCGCCCCACCCGTGTGCGGTCCGCCGCAATGGGAAAGGACAAGACGGTGGCCCTGGAGCGCGCGAAGAAGGCGACAGCAACGGCGAAGGGCAAGAAGACGAGTCGGGGGTCATCGTCGAGATCCGGACTGCCGCCTGGTTGGATCTAGGGGGACTGGATTCGGTCCACGATCCAGAAGGAAGATCCGGAGTATCTAGCCAGTGGAGGCTTGATCGCCCACCGGTCTTGGAGGTTGCCGGGGAACGAGACCGAGCCTCAATTGCAAGAGGTGAGTGTGTCCTCCTTGCCACCCTTGTCGATCGGGGCTTCACTCTGCCTCCACATCATTTTTTCCGGGGTTTCTTGAACTTTTTGGTGCCCAACTCCATCACTTCTCCCCCAACACAATCACATAACTCACTGCATACATCTCTGTGTGCGAAAACTTCTTGGGCTGTCAACCGCATTGGGGTTTGTTCAAGCACATCTTTACTTGCCGCTCTCAGTCTGTGAAGAAGGCAAATCCGAATGACGAAAAGATGCATGTGATCCAAATGTGCGGGGGTTTAGGGATTCAGACGAGGGGTAGGAGTACTTTTCCAGCTATGACTCTTCCCGATTCTGTTAGAGGGTGGCAGTCGACCTGGTTCTACTGCCAAGACGTTCCGGCTCCTGGTGAGTCGACTGGCCTTCCCCCCTTCACCATGGATCGGGTCCGCCAACCCTCTTCGCTGATCGTGACTCCAGCAGAGAAGGTAGAGGTGTCCATGTTAGTCGACCGGGTTGTCCAACTGGTCTGTGATGGCGTGACTGGCATGGATTTGTTGGAAGTGTTTCTCCGCAGACGCATCCAGCCTCTTCAAGCTCGCGATCATCCGATGTGGATGTACTCGGGCCCTAACAACACCACTCGGGTCGACCCAGAGGAAGTCACCGAGGAGATGGTGGAGCAGTGCGAAGCATCACTGGAAACAAGGACAACCCAGGGGGTCTAGAAGGGTTGCACCATTCGATGCCGAAAACGAGCCAGACAAGGTCTGACCTTTGTTTCCGAGTGTATTTTATTCTGGTTTGCGACTGTCCTTGAGTCTGATTGATGCCTGTTCAACTTCTTGCCTTGCAGATTTATACTGAGATGTACTCGATGCCGAACGGGGAGCAGGTCCAGGAGGGAACGGAGAGCACTGATGAGAGCGGTCACTGGCAGTCCCCCGACGACCATCAAGACAACAGTGGCGACTCGGGCGGCAGTGAGGAAGTCGAGTCACCACCTCGCTCAGAGCATCGATCCAAGCAGTCTCAAGACCCTGCGGGCGGGCGTGGCAAGGCAGCACCTCCAAGCGTACGAGTGCAAAACGCACTCGGACCTCGTCTCCGGAGCCGACTGAAAAGGCCACCAAGCAGCACAAGACCGCCCCTTCAAAGCCTCGAAAGGCCTTGCCCAAGATCAAGGTGGACGTTCCCATTGCTTCTGCGTAAGTATTTTGCTTTCTCTCTTTGCTTTTACGTCATTTGGAAACTTCTATGCTTCTGTCGACTCATTCTCTCGCTTGACCGAGTGACTTCTGAAACGTTCACCGCTGCTACTTCTGGGACCTCCATGGACATTTACAAGGACCAAGATGATGAGGAGACTGAGGACGCGGCCACTTCCAAAGCGGGTACAACTTTATCACCTTGTTCTCATTTTGTCACTTGAACTGTCGGTCGACCGAACCCTTACGGTCGAGTCTTTTGCAGCGCCGCAAAATGTCATAGAACTTCCAGACGATGATGAAGATGTGCCCCAGAAGACCACGGGAAGGAAGGGCAGGACTTCGAGCAGGAGGGTGCCTGCTAGCAAGGTACCTCATTCGACATCAGCTTCAGAGCCATTGATCCAGCCATCCGGAGATCTAATCCAGGCTTCTATTTCTTTTGCCGACCCTGTGTCGACTGATCGTCCCTCGGCATCGACCACTCAAGTCCCTGCTCCGTCTGTGCAACTCCATGCTTCAGATCCTCTAGCTGACTCGACCATTCCACCAACTCCACTCTTTGTTACCCATCATGTCCCAGAGGACCAGGTAAGCGCTGCTAAGGAAGCTATACGCCAAGCATGCCTTATGATGGAGCAGATGAAGGTTGTGCGTGAGGCCAGCCAGGCTGCTTATGATGCCAGCTCAGCTCTCCAGACTAACGTCCAGGTTAGTTGATTTCCGACTGATCTTTAGCTTGGCCCTTGCTCTGTTAGGATATGTTACTTGAAAACTGCTGCTTTATTAGTCGTAAGATGTCCGTGGATGAGCGTTTTGAAACCTTTAATGTGCATCTATCATGAGTCTGCATCTTGCATCTGTTCACCCACTGGGTGTTTCAACTTTTGCTCAATAGTGTTTCCACTTGAGTCGACTAGGTCGCTTCGAGTGTATCCTTGAATCAGTGGGGGCACGCAGAGTGCACCCACTTGGTGTAGTCCCCGAGACCGCCGTCGAATGTTTGATTCGGCGGGGGTCTTTGTCAAATGTCTCTTTACAATCTTTCCACTTGGTCCAGACAAGTCGTGCCGAGTGGGATCCGCACCAGTGGGGGCACGCCAAGTGCAACCACTGGGTGTAGTCCCCGAGACCGCGGTCGACTGCGGGCAGTCGGCGATGGTCTGAGAATAATTATTGCTGCTGTTTTTTTACTCCCTCGACTCGTACTGGGCGGACCATGTCGAGTGGGAAATTGAACCAGTGGGGGCACGCCAAGTGCACCCACTAGGTGTAGTCCCCGAGACTACTGTTGGATGTTTTGATTCGGCAGTAGTCTTAGAACTCTTTTTACTGAAAGGACTCAAACTTGTATCTGATCGCTCGGAAGCAATCAATTTTTGTTTCTATCGACTGACGTGTCTTATTTGTCGATTGCAGAAATCTTGTGCACTTGGGGCTTAGTTCGCTGAACTGGAGCAGAAACAAATTTAGCTCAACCTTGATCTGGAACTGGCCAAGCGGAATTTGCAGAAAGCCAATGATGAAGCAACTGCCATGGGAGGTAACAACTTATCGACTGTTTGTCTTGCCAGCTTTACTTTTCGCCTTTTGAACTGAGTAACTTCACTCGTACAAATGTGCGTAGTGAAAACAGACAACTCTAAGCTCGTCTGAAGAATGTTATTTCTTTAGAAACAATGAAGGAGGCTCTAGAGCAGAAGGACCTTGACCTCGCGGCGGCTCAGAAGACGGCGCGGGAGAAAACTGATCTTGCTGACAAGAAGCTGGCTTCAGTCGGCAAGTTAGAAGAAGAACACACCAAGCTCAAGACTGTCATTGGTGAAGCAAACGAGGAAGTCGTGCAAGTGAAGAAGGACAAGGTGGCTCGGACTAACAAGGTTGCGAATCTCACTCGGAAGAGGGATGAATTGGAGGCTTATCTGGGAGGACTCACCAAGAAGATGTTCCTTATGCTTGAAGGTATTTTCAATTGTCCGAATGATTTGCCACTGTCGACTCATCATTCTTCTGTGTGTGCAGAATTCTGTCAAAACATCGAGGAAGAGACTGGGCGGATTGAGACGGATCTGGATCCCATTAACTCCCCTGTCAAGGACG
The DNA here is from genome assembly GCF_002575655.3 of Aegilops tauschii subsp. strangulata. Taxonomy (NCBI): domain Eukaryota; kingdom Viridiplantae; phylum Streptophyta; class Magnoliopsida; order Poales; family Poaceae; genus Aegilops; species Aegilops tauschii. The sequence goes on from NC_053036.3 coordinate 503,137,524, forward strand.
AAGCTGCGATGAACATGCTGCGACTGGAATCTCGCCTTGCCAGCGTTGTGGACTATCTTGCACGACTGAAGGTGGCGGCGTCGCGGATTGACACAGAGCTCTGGCCACGCGTGACATTCCAAAATGACCTCGAGTCTCTAATGACTCGACTTAATGAAATCCCTGGTCGAGTGCAAGCGTGGAAGAAGTCATCCGCTCGGTGCGGGTGGCTCTATCTCTGGTCCGTGTTCATTGCAAGGAAGTCAAGGAAGAGAAGTTGGCAGCCCTCAAGGTCGCCAATACCAAGAAGCTTCAATTCTAGTCCTTCATGGAGACCTTCATCGAGGCTGCTACTCGGATTGCTGATGGAATCGACCTGGACGAGTTTGTCGAGCCAGCTAGCCCTCCTCCTGCGAAATGAACAAACTTTATGCCTTGATTTTATTTGCCTCGGAATGCCGAGTGATTTTGTAACCGTTAAACTCTTTCGGGCTTGATGCCCGAGCACTTCAGTTCGCGGTTCTAAACCTCACTGGATTTATCCGAACTTGATTTGTCTTTGAATATGGTTGCTTTGTCTTTACCACTTTCAGATCTCTTTACTCTGAGTGGAACTTGATTCTTCACTCGGAATAGATGCTGTATTTGTGACGCAGCTCCGACGAGAGGGTTGTGAGCATGAGCACTAGGTGCTGCACACGACCTGCACCTCGTCATTCTTTCGGATCGGGATTGAGCGTACATTGTACTTGTGACGCAGCTCCATCGAGAGGGTCGTGGGCATGAGCACTAGGTGCTACACACGACCTGCACCTCGTCGTCCTTGCGGATCGGGATGGAGCGTACATTGTACTTGTGATGCAGCTCCGTCGAGAGGGCCGTGGGCATGAGCAGTAGGTGCTGCACATGACCTGCACCTCATGGTCCTTGCGGATCGGGATGAGCGTACATTGTACTTGTGATGCAGCTCCGTCGAGAGGGCTGTGGGCATGAGCACTAGGTGCTGCACACGCCCTGCACCTTGTCGTCCTTGCGGATCGGGATAGAGCGTACATTGTACTTGTAACTCGGCCACTCGGAGTGGTTTTTTAACTTAGGCGAGTACGGGGTCGCAGCTAAGCCCCCGCGTGAGAGGGTTGCTCTCTAGTCGGAGTAGTTTTTTAACTTAAGCGAGTACGGGGTCGCAGCTAAGCCTCCGAGTGAGAGGATTGCTCTTCACTCGGAGTAGTTTTTTAACTTAGGCGAGTACGGGGTCGCGGCTAAGCCCCCGAGTGAGAGGATTTCTCTTCACTTGGAGTAGTTTTTTTAACTTAAGCGAATCGGGTTCGCGGCTAGGCCCCTGAGTGAGAGGATTGCTCTTCACTCGGAGTAGTTTTATAACTTAGGCGAATCGGGTTCGCGGCTAAGCCCCCGAGTGAGAGGGTTGCTCTTCACTCGGAGTAGTTTTGTAACTTAGGCGAATCGGGTTCGGGGCTAAGCCCTCGAGTGAGAGGATTTCTCTTCACTCGGAGTAGTTTTGTAACTTAGGCGAATTGGGATTGCGGCTAAGCCCCCGAGTGAGAGGATTGCTCTTCACTTGGAGTAGTTTTGTAACTTAGGCGAATCGGGTTCGCGGCTAAGCCCCCGAGTGAGGGGATTGCTCTTCACTCGGAGTAGTTTTATAACTTAGGCGAATCGGGTTCGCGGCTAAGCCCCCGAGTGAGAGGGTTGCTCTTCACTCGGAGTAGTTTTGTAACTTAGGCGAATCGGGTTCGCGGCTAAGCCCCCGAGTGAGAGGGTTGCTCTTCACTCGGAGTAGTTTTTGAAACTTAGGCGAATCGGATTGACGGCTAAGCCACCCACTAGGGGATTTGAACACATGTGTTTACGGGATAACAATCATTAAGATACTGCAAAAATCTTGTCTTTGATAAGCAAGCTGAAGGATTCTTATTACAACTCGTCGATCTGAGTGTTTAGGTATAGAGACGGGGGTGCAGCTCCGCATTCCACGAGCATGGCTCATATTCTTTCTTGGCTATGTTGTAGAGGTGATACGCCCTGTTGTGGAGCACCTGGTGATGATGAAGGGGCCCTCCCAGGCCGGAATGAGCTTGTGAGGTCGTTTCTGATGGACTCGGAGCACAAGGTCTCCTTCTTGGAATGCTCGACCTCTAACATTACGGGCATGGAATCGACGCAGGTCTTGGTGATAGATGGTCGACCGGATCAGAGCCATCTCACGTTCTTCCTCCAGGAGATCAACTGCATCTTGACGTGCCTGTTCTGCTTCAGCTTTTGAGAAAAGTTCCACTTGGGGGGCGTTGTGCAGCAAGTCACTCGGGAGCACAGCTTCGGCACCATACACCATGAAGAAAGGAGGTCGGTCGGTCGACCACCAATGGCAGATGGCAATTCAATCGGGGTTTCAGCCCTTGAAGGATCAAACCATTCGCCCTTTCTGCCTGCCCATTCGACTGCGGGTGCGCAACAGATGCGTAGTCGACCTGAGTGCCTTGGGAAGCGCAGAATGCTCTGAACTCATCAGAATCAAAGTTGGAGCCGTTATCTGTGATAATACTGTGAGGGACTCCATATCTGAATATTAGCTCTCTGATGAAACGGATGGCAGTGCTTGAATCAAGGTTCTTGATAGGCTTGGCTTCGATCCATTTGGTGAATTTGTCGACTGCCACAAGCAAATGAGTGAAACCACTTCTGCCTGTCTTGAAGGGTCCAACCATATCCAACCCCCAAACAGCAAACAACCAGACGAGTGGAATAGTCTTCAAGGCAGACGCAGGCTTGTGAGACATGTTTGAATAGAACTGACAGCCTTCGCACTTGTCGACTATATCTTTTGCCATCTCATTTGCTCGCGGCCAGTAAAATCCGGCTCGGTATGCTTTGGCTACGATGGTCCGAGAGGACGCATGGTGACCACAGGTCCCCGAGTGGATCTCATTTAGAATCATTCGACCTTCTTCTGGGGAGATGCAACGCTGAGCAACTCCTGTGACACTTTCCCCGTAAAGCTGTCCACTTATCACGATGAAAGCTTTGGATCGACGGACGATCTGGCGGGCCTCATCTTCATCTTTTGGGAGTTCCTGCCTGAGTAGGTACGCGATATACGGCACCGTCCAGTCGGGGGTGATCACCAGAACTTCCATGATCAAGTCGACTACAGTTGGAACTTCAATCTCAGTCGAATTGGTTGAACTTATCGGTTGCGGGGGCTCTTCCGTGAAGGGATCTTCTTGAACTGACAGGGTGTGGAGATGCTCCAAGAACACATTACTGGGGATAGGCTTCCGAGTGGAACCTATCTTCGCCAGATCATCAGTAGCTTGATTCTTGATTCGGGGTATGTGGTGGAGCTCTAACCCCTCAAACTTCTTCTCTATCTTTCGTACTGCATTGCAATAACCAGTCATAGCTGGACTCCGGATATCCCACTCCTTCATTACTTGGTTGACCACTAAGTCTGAGTTGCCGTAGACCATCAGGCGATGGACGCCGAGTGAAATGGCCATACGTAACCCATACAAAAGTGCCTCATATTCAGCCTCATTGTTTGAAGAATCAAAGTGAATCTGGAGGACATAGCTGGGCTTGTTGCCTCTTGGGGATACCAAGACCACACCTGCACTAGAGCCATTCAACATCTTGGACCCATCAAAGAACATAGTCCAATGCTCCGAGTGAATCTGAGTCGGTTGCTGTTGTTCAACCCACTCGGCGAGGAAATCTGCTATTGCTTGGGACTTGATTGCTTTCTTTGCCTCAAACTTGATATCCAACAGAAGGAGTTCAATCGCCCATTTTGCCACTCGACCAGTTGCATCCCTATTGTTCAGGATTTCTGATAATGGAGCGTCGCTGACGACTGAAACCGAGTGGTCTGAGAAGTAGTGTGCAACTTTCTTCGTGGTCATGTAAATTCCATAGACAAGCTTCTGATAATGTGGATATCTCTGCTTGGACGGAGTCAAGACTTCCGAAATATAATACACTGGGCACTGAACTTTATAGGCTTTGCCTTCTTCTTGCCGCTCGACCGTGAGCACTGTACTTACAACTTGTCCAGTGGCAGCAATGTATAGCAGTAGAGGCTCTTTGCTGATTGGAGCAGCAAGCACCGGCTGGGTGGAAAGCAGGGCTTTGAGCTCTACAAACGCTGCGTCGGCTTCAGGGGTCCACTCGAACTTATCAGACTTCTTCATCAGTTGGTAAAGAGACAATGCCTTTTCACCAAGACAAGAAATGAATCGGCTCAATGCAGCCAAGCAACCTGTAAGCTTCTGAACATCATGCACATGCACATGGCTTTTCATCCGAAGGATTGCTCCAACTTTCTCTTGGTTTGCGTCGATCCCTCGTTCGGACACGAGGAAACCGAGTAACTTTCCACCTGGGACTCCGAATGTGCATTTTGACGGGTTAAGCTTGATATCATATCTTCTCAAGTTGGCAAAAGTTTCAGCGAGGTCAGTCAGTAGGTCGAAACTTTTACGTGACTTGACCACGATGTCATCCATGTATGCTTCCACATTCTGACTGATTTGAGTGAGCAGGCACTTCTGAATCATGCGCATGAATGTGGCGCCAGCATTCTTGAGACCAAAAGGCATGGTAACATAGCAAAAACATCCGAATGGGATGATGAAGGCTGTTTTTATTTCATCGGGTCCGTACAGTGGGATCTGATGGTACCCAGAATACGCGTCCAAAAAGGACAAACGCTCACATCCCGCAGTTGAGTCGACAATTTGATCAATGTGGGCGAGAGGGACATGATCTTTCGGGCAGGCCCGATTGATGTGTTTGAAATCGATACACATACGAAGTGAATCATCTTTCTTGGGGACCATGACAACATTGGCGAGCCACTCGGAGTGGTATATCTCGCGGATGAACTTAGCTGCCAGAAGCCGAGCCACCTCCTTGCCGATTGCCTTCCTCTTCTCCACGGCGGGCCGACGGAGATGCTCTTTAACGAGTTTTGCTTTCGGGTCGACTCGCAAATGGTCCTCAGCCAGTCCCCTGGGTACACCCGGCATGTCAGATGGTTTCCATGTGAAGATGCCCCAGTTCTCACGGAGGAACTGGATGAGCGCTTCTTCCAATTTGATGTCGAGTGTTGTTGAGATATGAGTCGGAGCAGCATTGGGGTCGGTCGGGTGAATGTGAACTGGCTTTGTTTCCCCAGACGACTGAAATGAGGACTCTGAAGCAGGCTTCTTGTGAAGGAAATATGCCCTAGAGGCAATAATAAAGTTATTATTTATTTCCTTATATCATGATAAATGTTTATTATTCATGCTAGAATTGTATTAACCGGAAACATAATACTTGTGTGAATACATAGACAAACAGAGTGTCACTAGTATGCCTCTACTTGACTAGCTCTTTGATCAAAGATGGTTATGTTTCCTAGCGATAGACATGAGTTGTCATTTGATTAACGGGATCACATCATTAGGAGAATGATGTGATTGACTTGACCCATTCTGTTAGCTTAGCACTCGATCGTTTAGTATGTTGCTATTGCTTTATTCATGACTTATACATGTTCCTATGACTATGAGATTATGCAACTCCCGTTTACCGGAGGAACACTTTGTGTGCTACCAAACGTCACAACGTAACTGGGTGATTATAATGGTGCTCTACAGGTGTCTCCAAAGGTACTTGTTGGGTTGGCGTATTTTGAGATTAGGATTTGTCACTCCGATTGTCGGAGAGGTATCTCTGGGCCCACTCAGTAATACACATCACTATAAGCCTTGCAAGCATTGTAACTAATGAGTTAGTTGCGGGACGATGTATTACGGAACGAGTAAAGAGACTTGCCGGTAACGAGATTGAACTAGGTATTAAGATACCGACGATCGAATCTCGGGCAAGTAACATACCGATGACAAAGGGAACAACGTATGTTGTTATGCGGTTTGACCGATAAAGATCTTCGTAGAATATGTGGGAGCCAATATGGGCATCCAGGTCCCGCTATTGGTTATTGACCGGAGACATGTCTCGGTCATGTCTACATAGTTCTCGAACCCGTAGGGTCCGCACGCTTAACGTTACGATGACAGTTTTATTATGAGTTTATGAGTTTTTATGTACCGAAGGAGTTCGGAGTCCCGGATGAGATCGGGGACAGGACGAGGAGTCTCGAAATGATCGAGACGTAAAGATTGATATATTGGACGACTATATTCGGACATCGGAAAGGTTCCGAGTGATTCGGGTATTTTTCAGAGTACCGGAGAGTTACGGGAATTCGTATTGGGCCTTAATGGGCCATACGAGAAAGGAGAGAAAGGCCCCAAAGGGTGGCCGCACCCCTCCCCATGGACTAGTCCGAATTGGACTAGGGAGGGGGCGCCCCCTTCCTTCCTTCTCCTTCTCCCTTCCCTTCTCCTACTCCAACAAGGAAAGGAGGAGTCCTACTCCCGGTGGGAGTAGGACTCCCCCCTTGGCGCGCCCTCCTCCTAGGCCGGCCGCCTCCCCCCTTGCTCCTTTATATACGGGGGCAAGGGGGCACCCCATAGACACAACAATTGATCTCTTGATCTCTTAGCCGTGTGCGGTGCCCCCCTCCACCATAATCCACCTCGATAATATCGTAGCGGTGCTTAGGCGAAGCCCTGCGTCGGTAGAACATCATCATCGTCACCACGCCGTCGTGCTGACGGAACTCTCCCTCAAAGCTCGGCTGGATCGGAGTTCGAGGGACGTCATCGAGCTAAACGTGTGCTAAACTCGGAGGTGCCGTACGTTCGGTACTTGGATCGGTCGGATCGTGAAGATGTACGACTACATCAACCGTGTTGTGCTAACACTTCCGCTTTCGGTCTACGAGGGTACGTGGACAACACTCTCCCCTCTCGTTGCTATGCATCACCATGATCTTGCGTGTGCGTAGGAATTTTTTTGAAATTACTACGTTCCCCAACATCTTGGCACGCAGCAAATCACTCGGATCCGCATTCTTCTGGTACTCTTGCATCTACACTGCTGCCATCTGTTCATCGGCAATCTTTGAGCCCTTCTGGAGGCACTCTTCTGCTCTCTGCCGGTTACCAGTGACTGTGATCACACCTTTGGGACCAGGCATCTTCAACTTGAGGTACACGTAACATGGTCGTGCCATGAAACGAGCATATGCAGGCCTGCCCAGAATAGCATGATAGGCAATGTGAAATTCCACAACTTCAAATGTCAACTTTTCCTTGCGGTAATTATTTGAATCACCGAAAACCACATCAAGAGTAATCTGACCGAGTGAATGGGCTTTCTTTCCTGGGATGACTCTGTGGAATCGCATATTGCTCTCACTGAGCTTGGACTCGGAAGGTCTCAGCGTACAAGATGTTCAAGCCACTGCCACCATCCATCAAAACCTTGGTCAGTCGAGTGCCCCCAACAACTGGGTCGACCACCAACGCTTGCCACCCGGGGGTAGCAACGTGCGCTGGATGGTCGGACTGGTCGAATGTAATGGGAGTCTTTGACCACTTCAAATATGTTGTCGTTGCCGGAGCAACCATGTTTACTTCCCTGTTGATGACTTTCAGTCAACTTTTGCTCTCGATGTCAGCAAAAAGCACCAAAGTGGCATTGACATTTGGGTAACCATCATCCTCCTCTTTGTCTTCGTCGTTATCATATTCCTTTTCCTTCTCACTGGGCTGACCCTCTCGGAAGCTCTGAATCAGGAGTCGACATTGTCGAGTGGTATGCTTGGGGTAAATCAGGTTTCCCTCTTCATCTTTCTTGGTGTGAATATGACACGGTAAATCAAGCACATCATTACCCGCTTGATCTTTCATTTTCTTGGGGATCCAATGACCTTTAGGATTCTCTTTGAATTTCCCTTGGTTCACCACTGCGGCTTCACCAGGACCTACGGGTTCGGCTTTGCGCTGCTGCTTCCGACTAGAATTTCCTCCTCCGGCGTCCTGGGCGACTGGTTTGTTCTTGCCTCTTCGGAGTCGGTCTTCTTCCTTGCCGTTTGCGTACCGAGTGGCTATTTCCATCATCCGAGTCAGGGACATGTCCCCTGTCCGACTGAATTTCAGGTTAAGCTCTCTGTACCGAACGCCCTCCTTGAAGGCGCAAACTGCTTGATGCTCTGACACATTCTCCACTGTGTGATGAAGAGTGGTCCATCTCTAGATGTAATCTCTCAAAGTCTCATTCTGCTTCTGGACGCAATGTTGTAACTCAGCCAGCCCTGCAGGCCGTTTGCAAGTGCCTTCAAAGGTCCTGACAAACACTCGGGCCAATTCTTCCCAACTGAAGATGCTACCAAGAGCCAACTGATTCAACCAAGTGCTGGCTGAGCCCTCTAGCATCAGGGGGAGGTGCTTCATGGCTACATCATCATTGCCACCACCAATTTGCACGGCCACTCAGTAATCCTCAAGCCAAGTGTCTGGCTTCGACTCACCTGTGAACTTGCTTACTTCCGTAGCCAACCTGAAGTTGGGAGGGATCTCAGCAGCTCTGATGGCTCTGCTGAAACATTCAGGGCAGAAAACATGTACTCTGCTGCCAATCGGATGATCTCTATCCTATCCTTCTCTGTGTGCCCGGTTCCTGTCGACTAGACCTTGCACAAGAACTGATCTTGCATCAAACCCGGGCTCTCTTGGGTCGATTGGGATCCTTCGCTCATCGCCATATGGGTGCCTGTCATCGTACTGCCGGGGCACATATGATCCGCCCCTCGGAGGTGGCGTAGGCACTCGACGACGGTCATCACAGCCGAGTCGATGATCATACTGCTCATGGTTCCGACCCAGATACTGCTCTTGGCGGTGCCCATGTCCCTCACACCACGGAGGCGATCTTGGGTTGTGAGCTGACTGGACTATGTCCGCCACCACGAACCTGCTATGGATCCTGTTGCGCGAATGGGACACTACTGTGTTTTGCTCACGGGCCGCCCGGAGAAGCGCTCGGATCTGCATCAAACCTCTTCCAGCCTCTGATTGGGACGGCTGAATCGACTCTGTTATGCGGGCTGCAGCTGTAAGATTCTGAATCGGAGTGTAGTATACCTGGGGCTCAGGCGGGAACACCTGTCGTTGCCGTCGACTGGATTCGGGGATCAGTCGACGGGCACGCTCGTCGAGTGAATGTTGAAGGTTCTCCAGACGCGTGCGCTCGGCCAAAGTGGCCAAGCGCGCGGCCTCCAGGGCCCGAGCCTCGGAAGTCTCCCCCACGATGGGGGTCTGGAGCGCCTCCACGTTGCGGCGATGCAGCTCATCCCTTTGCTCCGACGTGAGGGCTTGAGGTTCATACTCATCATGAGCATATGAAGGACCATCCCCGCCGTCGCCGCCACCGCTGCGGCGGTACGCAGGCGGGTTGCGACGAGAATCGACCATAAGGACCTCCGCTGCGGGGTTGCTGCTCCCGCACTCGAAAAGAGTGTCCGCAGAACCAGTCGACTGTACCGTAGAGGGATTCGTCGGGCTCAATTGCCGCAACTTGGGGGGTGGCCGACTGACGGGCCACCGCGTGTTTCACCCAGCGCTGAAGCCGGGAGCGGCCGGATCGCTTGCAGCGGCGTACAGTGGGGAGAGAGGATGATGAAGGAGTCGACCGATACTGGGTCGACGGCTGTCGCAGGAGGACGCCGTAGGCACTCGCGTGAAAGTGCGCCGCCCCGCGGACGGGAAGGGCCTCGGCGTCGAGGGGGGCCTCCTGGAGCCAGGTGGAGTCATCAGCGATGAACACGAGCGCGCCGAGTCAGATCTCGCGGCCCAAAGCCAGACCACCGCCGGAAACCATGTTGATGAAGATCGGAGAAATTGCAACCACGCCGGAAGTTGCTAAGACACCTGCCCCACGGTGGGCGCCAACTATCGTGGTACTAAGTCTGACAGTAAGAGTAGGGGGCACGTAGGAGGAGGCAAGATCCTAGCTATGGTGAGGTTGTGCATGCGAGGTTTACGAGTTCAGGCCCTTCTCGGAAGAAGTAACAGCCCTACGTCTCGGTGCCCGGAGGCTTGGTTGACTGGATATGTGTGAGAGTTACAGAGGGTGCAAACCCTTGTGCCAGTGGAGGGGGTGGCTTATATAGAGTGCACCAGGACCCAGCCAGCCCACATCACATAGGGTTCAATGTACATTAAGATAGGGCATTATTAGTAACGCCAGCTATAAAGTGCTATAAATGATCTTAAAGACTGCGGAGTGAACGCCTGTCTGTTGCCATCCTGAGTGACTCTAGGTCTTCTGTACTCCGAGTGGTTTCTTGTATGGTCGAGTGACTTCTTCACTGTCGAATGGAATTGGGGTATCCAAGTGAGATAGATGGTCGAGTGGATTGCACTCCTAGGAGAACTCGGTCGGTTTCTTCTGTTGCGTTTTGAATGTCTTTGACTCTAGGGCAGTGTCCTTGGGTAGGGCTTCTAGGTTAGGCCTATGACCCTACCCTAGGTACATGTCATCGTCATCCCCTTCGGCAGGATTCATGTCTTCATCGGAAAGATTGGGGAGTCAGGGCCTGAGCTGGACATCTGCACCGACACGATCGAGACGGCTCAGCGCGCCTGACCCTCCGAGATCCAACCCCCCAGGAAGCTTGCCTTCATTAGTTTTGTTCATGGGGCGGATCTCGAAGAAGGTTCTATGTCAGGTGGGGAGACAACCATCTACTCAGGTGATGAGTCCTCAACCGGCGAAACTAAATCAATCTATCAATTGCAAGACGGCGGGTTTGGGGGCTTGATACGTCTCCAACGTATCTATAATTTTTGATTGTTCCATGTTGTTTTATTATCAATCTTGGATGTTTTATAATCATTTTATATCATTTTTTGGTACTAACCTATTGACATAGTGCCAAGTGCCAGTTGTAGTTTTTTTCCATGTTTTTAACATCGCAGGAAATCAATATCAAACGGAGTCCAAATGCCACGAAACTCGACGATGATTTTTTATGGGCCAGAAGGAAGGCAATGGGCCCTGGTTGCACCAGGGGGGTGCCCCGAGGGGGCACAACCCACCAGGGCACGCCAGGAGGCCCTGGCACGCCCTGATGGGTTGTGCCCACCTCAAGTGCCCCCCCGGACCGCCTCTTTGCGATTTTTTATGGGCCAGAAGGGAGGCAATGGGCCCTGGTTGCACATGGGGGGTGCCCCGAGGGGGGCACAACCCACCAGGGCGCTCCAGGAGGCCCTGGCGCACCCTGATGGGTTGTGCCCACCTCGGGTGCCCCCCGGACCGCCTCTTTGCTCTATAAATACCCCAATATTCCAGAAACCCTAAAGGCATCGACGAAATATTTGTCGGGTGGTAGGTGCGACATATGCCAACGGGTGGCTTATCATTGTGGGAGCCAGTAAGACGTCGCCGGTGCCTGGAAATGGGATGATGCGAAGACATGCACGCCGGCGAATCTTACCCAGGTTCGGGGCTCTCCGTGGAGATAACACCCCTAGTCCTGCTCTGCGGGGTCTCCGCATGATCACTAGATCAAAACAAGTAGCTACAAACGCTCCTTGAGCTGTCGGGTTAGAGGGAGAAGAAGGGCAAGGCTAGCTCTCCTTTTCTCTCTATATGGTGTGTGTAATTCTATGAGACCAACCTTCGAACCCCTTTGCATGGGAGCCCTCGGGGGTTTATATAGGCCTACCCCCCAGGGGTACAATGGTAAATCGCCTGGATGCGGGTCCAGGCCATCAGTGTCTGTATCCGCCGGCCGCTGGGGTCCGCCGACTGCCAATCACTGTAGCGTCATCCTGGTGACGTGGGCTTCGCCGAGGTAAGCGTGGCTACAGTGCCGCCGTCCGGCGGGATATCACAGTGGCCTTACCGGGTCTTGTCTCATTTATGGCGCACATACTTTGAGGGAGGGGAGTAGCCGGCTACTGGGAGCCGGCAATACCCCAGGCCGACTGGAGGAGGACCGGCCACCTTCGAGCGTCTCTCTGGCTGAGGGGGCCTGCCGCCCGTGGGCCATACTGACAGCCTGTCGTGGGAATCATGATTCACATGGCCACAGTGCCGCGCCGGCCGGGGGATGGTCAACCCGTACGGCGCACGGTAGCCATGCGTGCTCCGGGATTCGGGGGTGGCAGGCTTCACTGTAGCCGTGCCCCGTCTCGTCGTCGTTATGAGGGTGCAAACTTTGAGGGTGCAGTCTTGGCCGGCTTCTGGGAGTCGGCCCTCTTGGGGCCGGCTTCTTGGAGTCGGCTATCTCGAATCTTTCTTGGGGGAGGTTTTCTGAGGCTGGGTCGCCTTCTGGGAGTCGGCCTTGGGGATAGTCGGCCGGTGGAAGGGGGCCCTATGCCTTGTGTGCTTGAAGGCTTGAATGGCCCGATAATTTTTCGAAGAGCCAGGGGGAGTCGGTTAGGCTACCCGTGGCCATTTACTCCATCATTAGTCCCCGAAGCTGATTGGGCTTCGAGGTTGAGTGGGGGTCGAGAAGCTCGGCCAGCTTCTTATCTTGGCGAGTCGGCAGCTGGGAGCCGGCTTCGGTTGGGCGCACCGTCTTGGCGAAAATCTTTAAAGTCGGAGGGAGGGAGTCTGTTGGCGCGCGCGCTGGGCTGCGGGCCAGCCGCTTGCCGCCTGCGAACCACGTGGCATCCCTTGGCTGAAAAAAGCCTGCCAGCCCACGCGCGCGACAAGACGTCGCCGCAGGTCGGGGGCCCACCACTCCTACGCCCAGGCCTAGGCGCGGATTCTCTGCGGCCCAAAGCCGTCCGCACGTCTTCCTGCGGCGGTTTCAGCATGTCTTTAGGGCGCAGTAATCGCGGGACGTGGGGGAGTGGGTGCAGTCAATCCCACGTCCCACCCCATGCCTCGCCTCCTCGGCTCCGCCACATGAGGCTATAAGTAGGGGGAGGAGGGGAAGCGGCAGGCGCTCGCACGCTCCTCTCCTCTCCGCCATCTTCTTCCTCCTCCTCTCCCTCACCGCAGCGTCTCGCCGCCGCGCCGTCCCACCATTCTTTTCCCCACCGCCACGCTCATTCTCGCCGGCCTCACGCCGCTATGCAGTATGGCGGGGACTAGGACGGCTCCAACGTCCATGAGGACCACGTTGAGTTCCGCCGCAAGACGCGGCGGCTGCCCGGCGCGGATAAGGTGCGGGTCCGTCTCGCGCCTGAGAAGGAGATTACGCCGGAGTCGGAGGAAGGCGAGCGGGTGGTCTTCCGCTCGCATTTCTTGCGCGGCATCGGCTTGCCAGCAAGCACTTTCTTCCGTTCTTTTCTTGAATTCTATCAGCTCCAGCCACACCACCTCACCCCGAACACGGTGGTGCTGCTGTCCGCCTTCGTCACCTTGTGCGAAGGCTATCTCGGCGTTCTCCCCACCCTCGAGCTCTGGGGGGAGTTCTTCCAGTCCAAGCTGGGCACGCGTATGCAGGGCGTGCCGGCTCAGAGTGGCGCCTTCATCGCGATGCGGAGGGTGGTAGCCGACAACCCCTTCCCCGTCATCATGCTAATCCAGTCGGTGAAGCTCTGGCAGAAGTCATACTTCTACGTGAAGAACGTCGCCCCACAAGGCGACTACGTCAATTTGCCGGCTTATGTAGCCGGCGGGTAGGCGGCCCCAGTGGTCCTATCGGGCCGTGACGCTGACGCCGGCTGGAGCCGCGGCTGTCGCCCGACTGCGGGTGATGATCCAGTCGGAGGGCCTGACTGGGCCCGACTTGCTGGCCGCCTTCGTCACGCGCCGAGTGCTTCTGCTTCAGAGCCGCCCTCACCTGATCTGTCAGATGAGCGTCCAGCTCGATCCGAGTCGGATGTGCACCAAGGACATGCTGCACGACGAGGTGGCCCATATGGTGAATTACCTTGCGAACTGCAAGCTCTCCGCAGAGTGGCAGTTTGGCAAGGAGCCATATTCCCGAGCACATCCGCCGCCCATGGTATGTTCTCTTGTTCCCTTTCTTCTCTTAGTTTTGTCGCCGAGTTCCTTTTGGCCGACTCTGACTAGTCGGCATGCCTCGACAGAGCCCTCTCCTTCGGCCTGTAGGCGGATCGGGGGCGGAGCACCGATTCCTCCCCGACCGGACGGAGCACGACCTGGAGGACCCCGACTTGGGGGCAGCCGCCATGGACGACAACACCGAGGCGGGTGGCGGCCAAGCCGGCGGCGAGGCAGGCGGCTCCGGGCTTGGAGTCAACTTCGACGACTGGCCGGACGACGACGAGGCGGAAGTCGTCCCACGTCGCCAGCCGGCGTCTGGCCACGGCGCGGGTTCCTCCGCCGCGCCGCCTGCTCGGGGCGGCGGGCAGAAGCGTCGTGCCGCGTCGGGCTTATTCGGCAGTCGGCCGAAGAAGCCCAAGGGCGGGGCGGCGACCAGGCGGGAAGAGGCGGCCGCGAAGGCGGCCCGCTTCCGCAAGGCGGTGAAGCAGCCGCAGACGGCGTCGGCGTAAGTGTATACTCCTTCATGTATTCTTTCTTCTTTTCTCTGGTAATTCCTAAATCCTCGTCCTTTCTCAAAAAATCAGGGCTCCACTGTCGCTCGAGCGGGTTGCTGCCGCCTCCGTCGTCGAATCGCCGGGAGGATCCGGGAGCACCACTCGCCGCATGGACCCCCGTGCCGAGCTTCAGGCGGTGACGGAGCGGAACGCGCGGGAGGAGCGGGAGGCAGAGGAGTTGAGGGCGGCCGCCGCCAAGGCGGCGCAGGAGGAGGAGGCGGCGAAGGCGCGCGCCGATGCAGCGGCCAAGGCCCAAGCGGAGGTTGCGGCCGCGGCGATGGCGGAGGGGGCCTTGCCAGTCACCCCTCTGCGTGTCGCGGCGCCTGAGGCCCCAGAACCCCCGCCAGAAGAAGCCGGCGGTGACCAGCCGGGATTGGGGAGGGAGGACGACGTCGTCGTCCCGGAGAGGGAGGCAGCACCGGCCCCGCCGACTGGGGCGACCCAAGGCGGCCGGCCTAACTTGCCGCCTGTGCAATCAGCCGGGGGTGAGCCGGCCGCGAGGACTGATCTGGTGGTCCAGACGCCGTCGCGCCAGCGCGCGGGGAAGGCCGCATTGGAGCCGCAGAAGGCCGCATCGGAGCCGCAGAGGGCCGCGGGCTCCAGCTCGTCAGCCCAGGACATGGAGGCGGCCAGCGCCAGCTCGGGGTGGACGCCGGGTGGAGGGACGGCAGTGATGAACGTGGCCACGCAGGACGTCCGGAACCGGCTTCAAGCCCAGGCTGCGGCGCTGAGGAAATATAATGACGAGTTCCTTGCGACGCGGGCGGCCATCCGGGTTAGTCTTCTTGTCTTTGCTTTTTTGATCTTGATTTCTTCCGTGGGGGCACGTCAGCGCACCCACTGGGTGTAGTCCCCGAGTTCCGAGTCGGCTGCTGAGCAGGCGGCTTGGAACTTCCTAGCGGGCCTTGTTTTGCTATTCTTGTTCTCATTTGCTCCTCTGCCTGGCTTGCAGGACTACCACAACCTCCGCGCGGCTGCCTTCAACTCCCAGGCTCGAGAGCTGGCCCAGAAGACTGCTGACCTATCTGAGAGCCGGGGTAAGTGCTTCGTCTTTTATCTCACGTGGGGGCGCGTCAGCGCACCCATTGGGTGTAGTCGCCGAGATTCGGGCCGACTGCTAAGCAGTCGGGTTAGATCTTCCTTGACGACTTTTTCCTTATTGCTTCTTTCTTTCCTGCCGTCCCTGCAGCGGCCAACGCCGGTCTAAGGGAGCAGCTGGGAGGGACTCAGGCCGCCCTTCGTGCCAAGGAGGCCGAGTTTGCCGCCTTGGCGCAGGAGCATGACCGCCTGGCCAAGAGGTTGGCCGACCAGGAGGAGAGCCACAAGGCGGCCCTGAAGGCGGTGCGGGACAGCGAGGCCACCCTCCAAGCCGAGTATGAGACAGAGGCGGCCAGCTGGGCCGAAGCGAGGCAGACGCTGATCAACGGCTATGGCCAGATCGAAGACTTGGTTGACGGTAGGCCGCCTTCCTCTTCGTCCTTTCTTGCCGCATGCCGTTTTAGCTCGTTTTCTGACTTGGTGTTCTTCTCTTCTTTCTCTTTCTTCCTTGCGAAGAGTACTTCCCTGGCTACTCTACCGCCGCCAACCAGGTCGTCGAGGCCCACCGTGAAGCACAAAGGCAGGCTGGCGCCGACATCGCACCGAACGCTCGCCGGTCGCTGGAGGAGCAGCTCTTGGCGATCCAGGCGCGCCTCCAGCCGGCTCATCGCCTGCTCCGCCAGCTTCAGCGTGTTGGGGCGCAGGTGTTGGCCGCTCTCTGGCCTGGTGAAGTGATTCCCCGCACCCCCAGTCGGATTGCCGATTGGCTGGAGGTGGCGGTCGGCCGCTTCGAGGCCTAGAAGGCTTCGGCGGCTCGGTCCGGTGCCAGGCGGGCGCTGGAGTTCGCCAAGGCCTGGTATCCCGAGCTGAGTCTGGACCAGCTGGCCATCTGGCGGCAGGAGGCCGACACGGAGTTGGAGCCGGCGCGGCCGGCTATCATCCAGCGGGCTTCGGCAATCGCCGACTACACCGACACCCCCGCCTTCGCTCCTGAGGTGGATGACAACGGTGTTGCCCAGCCAGAGGAGTGGTTCGGGCTGAACCTGGCAGACGGCGAAGACTCGGCGGAGGAGATCGACTCCAGCTACGAGGGCGAGGAGGAGGAGGGTGAAGACGCCGGGCCAGATGGTGGAGCGGCCGGTCAGCCTCAGCTTGACCGTGCCTCCAGCAACAAGGCACGCGCGGGCGCACCGCCTGCAGCCGGCGACGATCAAGCCGAGACCCACCAGCCGGCCACTCCTCCAGCCGGTGGCGCCGTCTCCACCGACCAACCCGGTTCCCACACCGCGCCCTTAGTCTAGTCTGCTGCCTCTATTTTCCTGTTTTACCACTCTTGGAACATTATTTTGTTAGGTTTGCACTATTCCACCCACTGGGGGTGTATTCGAACTATGTTGATTGCCGGCCTGTTGGGGGCCTTATGTGTAAATATGAATATGCATGCGTTTGGCTTTCCCTTGTTCTTTGCTTTTCATCCTTCTGCTGTTTCCTTTGCCGCCCTCCCTTGGTTGCCGCCTCCCCAGTCGGACAGTTGCTCTGCAATCTGTGGCTGGAGAAGTGCTTGGCCAGTTGGGAGGGCAAGTACTCTAGCTTTGTTGGATTATAGCGAAGTGATTGGGAAGCCGGCCAGCCGGCTGTTTTGACAGCCGGCAGGCGTGGTTGGAGGTCGTCTTTTCATTATACAAGTTCGTTAATCCTTAGCCGTTTTTCATGTGGGCATCCTTTCTGCCTTTGGCTCTTGCTAGTCGGACAGTCGGTTCTTCGAGCTGTGACTTTCAACAAGAGAGGGCTCGGGTGCCGGCACACTACTTGTCTGACTTCAGGTAGAACTTTACTATAATTTAAGGCGGCCAGTCCCCGGGCCGACTAGTCGAACCCGGTGCCAGACAGAAAATCAAATGTAATAATACATTCATGAATATGACACTCGTCATTCATAGATAAAGGAGGGCAGTCCCCGAGTGCTCCTCGGAGGGCCTGTTGTTTCGTACTTAATACAAAAAGGTAGCATGATACATACTGCTTTCCGGGAGGCGGAGGCGGCACCAGCCCCTCGCCCTTGGAGATCCGTGTGAGCCAGTGGCACTTTCGGGTATTGTGGTTGGACGGCTTCGCGCCGCTGTGGAACTTGCAGGGGGTATCGAGAGTCTGCTCGTAGGAGAAGGCCGGCTGCCAAGCCGGCCTGCCACCCTTCTTCTTGGGAGCAGGCCGTTCTTCGGGCTGCTCATCTTTGACTGTGGCCACCTGCCGACTCGTGGAAGGCGGCATAGGGGCCTTTCGCTTGTGGTCGTTCTGGTAGGGGCGCCGATTGGGGTCGCCAGCCGGCGTCTTGGGAGCCGGAGCGAGCACCTTCCCAGAGGCGTCCACTCGGAGCTCGGTCTTCATCGAGGAGTCAGCCGTGGCGTACTTGTCAGCGATGATCAGCAGCTCGTCGAGGGTAGCCAGCTCGTCGCAGAGGAGTCGGTGCTTGAGGAGGGTGCCCTCTCGGCACCCGGCGGTGAAGTATTCGATGGCCTGAACCTCGTGCACCCCCTCGCAGGAGTTGCGGAGCTCGGCCCACCGCGTGAGGTAATCGCGGGTCGACTCGGTGGGCCCTTGGACGCAGAGGGAGAGCTGGCGGGACTTGGGAGGCCGCTTGTACGTGCTGGTGAAGTTGCGGACGAAGACTTCCGTGAAGTCCAGCCAGCTGTTGATGCTGTAGGGCTTGAGGCTGTTGAGCCAGGTGCGCGCCGTGCCTTGCAGCATGAGAGGGACGTACTTCACGGCTACGCGCCTGTTGCCGTTCGCTATGCTGACAGCACTAGAGTAGTCGATGAGCCAATCTTCCGGCTTCACAGAGCCGTTGTACTTGGGCGTGTCTCTGGGGAGCGAGAACCCTTTGGGGAAGGGCTCGTCGCGGATGCAGGGGCCAAAGCATGGCGGGCCGACATCGTCTTCTTCTTCTAGCGCCTGGGATCGAGTTAGGCAGTCGATTCGGTGGCGGGCGTCGTTCTCGCCGACTCCTTCGCGGTGGCCTAGTCGGCCACCAAGAGTCGGATGCGTGACAGGCGGCAGGGTGGGATATCTCTCCCCTCGAGGCGGGGGAGGAGGCGGATTTCCTTGGCGCTCCACTGCTCGAGGGCGGCCTTCTGCGTCGCGCTCGATGGTGATCCGAGTCCGGCTGCAGCTAGCAGCCGGCTCCTTGTCTTTCCTTGCGCGAGCGCCGCTCGCAGTCGGCGACCGGGATGTCGCGGTATGCTCTCGGCGCGGGGGAGGACTCTCAGCGCGGGCGCCGGCTTCGTGCCGCTTTGCGGCTGCGTCGATCAGCTGCTGGATTCGTCTTGTCACGTAGGGGAGCTCATCGGCTCCCAGCCCATTTAGCTCTTGAGCGGCCGCCTGAGCGGCTCGCAGATTCTCGAGCGGGGTGGCGTAGACGGGGCGGTCTGCCCCCAGCATGCTGGCGATGGCCGCGCCGCGCTTCTTGACGAGGCCGGCTCGGCTCGGCCCGCCATGAGGTGGTGTGCCGAAGGCGGCGCGGTCGACTTCGCGCTGGTGAGCCTCGGTGAGGTGTCTCAAGGAGGCTATCTTCTGGCCTTCCGCGATGAGGGCGAGGCGGCATGCTTCCAGGGTCTCGGCGTCGGCGTCGGCCGGGATGGGGACGGATAAGTCATGCATCGCCGCTTGGAGGGCGTCGTGGGCGTTCTCGCCCGAGTTGGCGACGTGGCTGATGACCAGCACCTTAGTGACGGCGCTGTTGCCGCTGTCGGCTCGAGGGAGAGGGTCGTCGAAGACTACCACGTCGGAGGGGTAGGCGTCGAACGATGCCGTGTCGGAGTCGACAAGCATCGGGTCGGTGGAGCCGACCGACTCTAAGTCTACAGAAGGCTCGCTGGAGACGTGAAGTTGGTCGAGGAGGCTGATGAGGCGGCTCTCGGGGTAGTCCGTGCCTGCGTCAGACGCGGGCTCGTCGGAGATGCGAGCCTCGCCAAGAAGATCGGCGAGGCAGCTCGCCGCGCAGGCGTCGTCGACGCCTTGCAGCGCGTCAGGGCAAGCGCCATCGGGCGTAGCGGGCTGGCTACGCTCGCGTGGGAGGAAAAAGGTTCCCATCCAGAACAGGTCTCCGGACGACGGTGCACCTGGCCCCACGGTGGGCGCCAAATGTCGGGTGGTAGGTTCGACATATGCCAACGGGTGGCTTATCATTGTGGGAGCCAGTAAGATGTCGCCGGTGCCTGGAAACGGGATGAGGCGAAGACATGCACGCCGGCGAATCTTACCCAGGTTCGGGGCTCTCCGTGGAGATAACACCCCTAGTCCTGCTCTGCGGGGTCTCCGCATGATCACTAGATCAAAACAAGTAGCTACAAACGCTCCTTGAGCTGTCGGGTTAGAGGGAGAAGAAGGGCAAGGCTAGCTCTCCTTTTCTCTCTATATGGTGTGTGTAATTCTATGAGACCAACCTTCGAACCCCTTTGCATGGGAGCCCTGGGGGGTTTATATAGGCCTACCACCCAGGGGTACAATGGTAAATCGCCTGGATGCGGGTCCAGGCCATCAGTGTCTGTATCCGCCGGCCGCTGGGGCCCGCTGACTGCCAATCACTGTAGCGTCATCCTGATGACGTGGGCTTCGCCGAGGTAAGTGTGGCTACAGTGCCGCCGTCCGGCGGGCTATCACAGTGGCCTTACGGGGTCTTGTCTCGTTTATGGCGCACTTACTTTGAGGGAGGGGAGTAGCCGGCTACTGGGAGCCGGCTATACCCCAGGCCGACTGGAGGAGGACCGGCCACCTTCGAGCATCTCTCTGGCTGAGGGGGCACGACGCTCGTGGGCCATACTGACAGCCTATCGTGGGAATCATGATTCACGTGGCCACAGTGCCGCGCCGGCCGGGGGATGGTCAACCCGTACGGCGCACTGTAGCCACGCGTGCTCCGGGATTCGGGGGTGGCAGGCTTCACTGTAGCCGCGCCCCGTCTCGTCGTCGTTATGAGGGTGCAAACTTTGAGGGTGCAGTCTTGGCCGGCTTCTGGGAGTCGGCCCTCTTGGGGCCGGCTTCTTGGAGTCGGCTATCTCGAATCTTTCTTGGGGGAGGTTTTCTGAGGCTGGGTCGCCTTCTGGGAGTCGGCCTTGGGGATAGTCGGCCGGTGGAAGGCGGCCCTATGCCTTGTGTGCTTGAAGGCTTGAATGGCCCGATAATTTTTCGAAGAGCCAGGGGGAGTCGGTTAGGCTACCTGTGGCCATTTACTCCGTCAATATTCATCCAGCCACCGCAGAGTCTAGAACCACTAGATCCATTCTAGACACCATCACAGAGGGGTTCACCACTTCCATTGGTGCCTCTCTAATGATGCGTGAGTAGTTCTTTATAGACCTTCGGGTCCGTAGTTAGTAGTTAGATGGCTTTCTCTCTCTCGCTGAATTCTCAATACAATGGTCTCTTGGAGATCCATATGATGTAACTCTTTTGCGGTGTGTTTGTTGGGGTCTGATGAACTTCCAGTTTATGACCAGTTATATCTTTTTATATCCATGAAAGTTATTTGATTTTCTTTGATCTCTTATATGCATGATCTCTTATAGCCTCGTATTTCCTCTCCGATATTTGGTTTTTTTGGCCAACTTGATCTATTTATCTTGCAATGGGAAGAGGTGCCCGGTAGTGGGTTCGATCTAGTGCTTGATCCCAGTGACAGAAAGGGAACCGACACGTAGGTATCGTTGCTAGTAAGGATAAAAAGATGAGATCTATACCTACTGCCATATAGATAAACGGATCTTGTCTACATCATGTCATCGTTCTTATTGCATTACTCCATTTTTCCATGAACTTAATACACTAGATGCATGCTGGATAGCGGTCGATGTGTGGAGTAATAGTAGTAGATGCAGGCAGGAGTCGGTCTACTAATCTTGGATGTGATGCCTATGTAATGATCATTGCCTAGATATCGTCATAATTATTTGAAGTTCTACCAATTGCCCAACAGTAATTTGTTTACCCACCGTTTGCTATCTTTCTCGAGAGAAGCCACTAGTGAAACCTACGGCCCCGGGGTCTTATTTCTCATATATTTGCTTTGCAATCTATTTTATTTGCTCTTTTTATTCAGGTCTATTAAACCAAAAATACAAAAATACTTTGCTGCACTTTATTTTATTTACGATCTATTATTTCAATCTATTACAACTTTCTCCCGTCAACACGCAATTTCTGGCGCCGTACCCCGAAAGGGATTGACAACCCCTTTAACACGTCAGATTGCGAGGTGTTGGTATTTGTGTGCAGGGGCTGTTTACGTTGTGTTGCTTGGTTCTCCTATTGGTTCGATAACCTTGGTTTCATTTCTGAGGGAAATACCTACCGCCGTTGTGCTGCATCATCCCTTCCTCTTTGGGGAATACCGACGTAGCTTCAAGCGACATCAGGGTTGTTCCGATGGCGACAATGTTCCGGACTCCTATGAGCCGCCGAGCTAGGCTACTATTTCTATGGCTGGTACACAACAGGTGGTGAATTCATCGACTGCTGCGGCCATGACCTCCGGCTCAACGGCTGCTGCAACGGCCGAGGCGAGCGACCCTATACGCCCGCCAGCTCAAGTTTTGTCTGAACTCCTGGATGCCCTAACGACTCTCTTAGGTGCGGAGGTAACCCGGCGAATCAAGCACAACATAAGGTGGAGGTTGCAAAGTTACAAGATGAGGTAGCTCAGGCCAAGGAGGCAACTCAACGCTGAGAATGCTAGGATGGCAACAGAGCAAGCTACGTTGGAAGCTGAGTCGCAGCGGATCCAAGCAAAATCTTTCCGGCTTAATCTGGATCAAAACGCTTCAAACGCCATCATGCGGAGAAGGCATCAGACCCGTCTGCCCCCTAGAGTTCGAAGCAAGGAATCTTTTCAATACACCTGGAGCAGGAACGAGTAACCCGCCCAGCGTGACCCAGGTCGCCGAGGCGCCCGTGGCCAGGGCGATGGCTCAACCGCGTGTAACAGACCTACCTAGTTTGCATTCAACCACGCCTCAACAGGTGTTAACACCGTCGGGTCATTTTTCCAACCCCCTGGATAATATGATTGTTGCGACTTCGCAATTGGCGGCTCTTCCCGTCGAAGGCGAGTCTCCTGCCGCAGTTGAGGCATGGAAGGCTGTGGATCTTCTTCAAACAGCGGTAGCTCAGCAGGCGGCTTACTCATACAGTCATGATCAGATTCACTCAACTCCTCGTCAAAGTCGAAGTTATAGCAGGCATATTGAGTCGCCAGCGGTTTCCAGCAGCGAGCGGCATCGGAACCAGCCACGTGGGCATGACCCGCTGCGTGATGATAATAATGTCCAGGCCTTATTTGATCAGGCCAGAGCTCGTCAAGAGGCAGAGCTGGCGGCTCAGTTAGCGGCTCATCAGCAACTCCAACGTAACCCGTCAGTGTCTATAGAAGCCGGGATGACTTCCAGGATAGTGGGTGTGCCGTGCTTAGCGCTGGTTCTACGCAATGAGCGTTTGCCCAAGGATTTCAAGGGCCCCCAAAAAGTACCCAATTACACTGCAGATTAGCCTCTGGATGCTTGGATTGAGAGCTACGAGATGGCTATGGAGATGTTGGATGTTAACGATGTTGTGTGCGCCAAATATTTCACCATGATATTGGATGGGCCGGCTCGCACCTGGCTAAAGGGATTGCCCCCTAATTCCATCAACTCATGGACTGAATTGAAGACGCGTTTCATTCAGAATTTTAAAGATACATGTAAGCAGCCTCTGTCAATTATCGACCTAGACACTTGCATCCAGCGTGAGGATGAGTCAACCGCCCATTGGGTTCGCCGGGTAGCATCAACGCTTGTTGATTTTGGAGAAAAATTGCCAGTTTATTCCCCTCAAACAGAAGCTAGGGTGGCTTAAACGTCAATGCAATGACATGGGAGAGCTCATGGCGGTTCTTATCAAATATGCCGACTCAGACAACACTAAGGATCCTGATTCAGATGAGGAAAAGTCCGGTAAGGGGAAGAAAAATGGTAAGGGGCAGCAGCAGAATATGAAAGGTCAGAGCCAAGGTAACAATGGTAAGCGCAAGCACACTGATGGCGGGTCAGACTTTGTGGCCAACACTAATGCACAGAGCGGTGATCGCCGTCGTAAGGGAAAGTTCCAACCCCAGTTTGGAGGGCCGTAGTTCAATTTAGAGGCGATATTGACCAACCTTGCCCAAAACATAGTCGTCCCAATAAGCCATCAACTCACATGTGGAAAGACTATCATATCATGAGGGAGTATAGGAATTCCAGCTTTCACCAGGACCACAATAACGGTAACGGCCCGCACGGCGGGTCAGGCTCTGGCTCTCACGAGCCCGACTTTGGAGGTGGCGGCTCAAACTCTGGATTTCAAGGCCAGGGCAATCAAGGCAGCTTTAATTAGCAGCCCAGTCAAGGCAATCAGCAGCAACAGTCCGGGTATCAGAGTAATCCAAAGCAGCTGAATAGTGGCCAATATCATGTTTTTACCACGAGCTTGTGCAAGCGAGAACAGAAGGTTCATAAACGAGCGGTGAGCGCGGTTGAGCTGGCAATCCCTCGGCACTTATGATGGTCAGAGCAGCCCATTGTATGGAGCCGTGAGGATCACCCGCCCTGGATTGACAATCCGGGGTAGCTAGCTTTGGTGGTTGCTCCTCAGGTTGGAGGTTACAAGTTCACTAAGGTGCTTATGGACGGAGGCAACAACATTAATATTCTTTATTATGATACTTTTCGCCGGATGAATTTAACTGAACAAGATCTCAAGCCATCTTGAACAGTCTTTCATGGGATGGTGCCTCATAAGTCGGCTTATCCGATGGGTAAGATAGCCTTGGAAGTGGCTTTTGGCAACAAACATGATTACAGGGCTGAGACATTGAATTTTGAAGTGGTTCAAATCAAAAGCCCATATCATGCTCTGTTTGGACGGCCGGCTTATGCCAAGTTTATGGCACGACCTTGTGTAGGATCGAAAGTATGTCTAGAGGGGGGGTGATTAGACTACTTGACCAAATAAAAATCTAGCCTTTTCCCAATTTTATGTCTTGGCAGATTTTAACAACTTAGCACAAATCAAGTAAACAACCTACACATGCAATTCTAAGAGTATAGCAGTGGAATGTAAAACAATTGCATAAGAAGGTAAAGGAAGGAGTTTGGAGGGAGCAAACGCAATGTAGACACATAGATTTTTTATCCGTGGTTCCGATAGGTGGTGCTATCGTACATCCACGTTGATGGAGACTTCAACCCACGAAGGGTAACAGTTGCGCGAGTCCACGGAGGGCTCCACCCACGAAGGGTCCACGAAGAAGCAACCTTGTCTATCCCACCATGGCCATCTCCCACGAAGGACTTGCCTCACTAGGGTAGATCTTCACGAAGTAGGCGATCTCCTTGCCCGTACAAACTCCTTGGTTCAACTCCACAATCCCGACGGAGGCTCCCAAGTGACACCTAGCCAATCTAGGAGACACCACTCTCCAAAAGGTAATAGATGGTGTGTTGATGATGAACTCCTTGCTCTTGTGCTTCAAATGATAGTCTCCCCAACACTCAACTCTCTCTCATAGGATTGGATTTGGTAGAAAGATGATTTGAGAGGAAAGCAACTTGGGGAAGGCTAGAGATCAAGATTTACGTGGTCGGAATGGAATATCTTGACCACAACACAAGTGTAGGTGGTTCTCTCTCAGAAAATGTATGTTGGAAGTGTAGGCGCGTTCTGATGGCTCCCCTCACGAATGAAGAGTGGGTGGAGGGGTATATATAGCCTCCACACAAAATCTAACCGTTACACACAAATCACCAAACTCAGTGGGACCGAATTATAAAACTCGGTCAGACCGATTTAGTTCAAAATGTGAACGTTAGGGTTTTCGATGGGACCGACATGTCAGCTCGGTGGGACCGATGTCGTTAGGGTTAGGGCATAACGTAATCTCGGTGAGACCGATTACACAAACTCGATGGGACCGATTTTGGTAATAAGCAAGCAGAGAGTTGGTCAGGCAAACTCGGTGGGACCGATTCGCTCATCTCGGTTAGACCGAAACGTTACGAAGGGGAAACAGAGAGTTTGCATTGCAATCTCGGTGGGACCGATCGCTCATCTCGGTTAGACCGAAACGTTACGAAGGGAAACAAAGAGGTTGCAATCCCATCTCGATGAGACCGAGATCCCTATCGGTGAGACCGAAGTGACTAGGGTTTGTGGCAGTGGCTATGTCAAGTGAACTCGGTAGCGCCGGATAGAAAGTTTCGGTGGGGTCGAGTTTGACTTTTGGTTTGGGAATATGTGGATATGAGAACTTAGTTGAGGGATTTTGGAGCATATCACTAAGCATTTTGAGCAAGTAACTCATTAAACAACACCTCACCACCTTTTAATTGTATTGGCTTTTCCTATGGACTCAATGTGATATTGGATCACTAAAAGTAAAATGTAGAGTCTTGTGCCTTGAGCTTGAGCCAATCTTTTTGTCCTTAGCATTTTGAGGTGTCCACTTTCTAATCCATGCCATGCCAATCATTGAGCATTCCTGAAATATTTATCTTGAAATGGCATTAGCTCAATGAGCTATATGTTGTTAGGAATTACCAAAACCACCCAGGGATAGTTGCACTTTCACCTTGTTATGTCTATTTGCAGCTTAAGATGCTGGGTCACAAGGGAACCATCACAGTACATGGTGACATGAAGATGGCCTTGGAATGTGAGGAAGGTGATGCTGCCTATGTTGAGTCTGCTTGTGCCACGGAAGAGCTTAAGTTTTACAAACACAACGCTGACCCGGCTGATATGACTCCATTGAAGAAGCCAACTACAGAGCACGACCCTTTGTTGAAATTTAAATCGGCAGATGATACCAAGCAGGTTGATTTTGTCCCTGGCGACTCATCCTAGCAGTTCATTATCAGTGCCAACATGGATCCGAAATAGGAAAGCGCGCTCATCGAGTTCATCCGTGAGAACCAGGACATCTTTGCATGGAAGCCTTTAGACATGCCAGTTGTACCGAGGGAACTCGCTGAGCACACTCTCAATATTGATCCAAATTTTAAACTGGTCAAGCAATTCCTTCGCGTTTTAATGAAGAGAGGCGCAAGGCCATTGGAGAAGAAGTGGCCCGGCTCTTAGCGGCCGGGTTCATTGTTGAAGGTTTTCATCCTGAGTGGTTGGCTAATCCGGTGCCGGTGCTTAAGAAAAACGGCACTTGGTGTATGTGTGTGGATTACACAGACCTCAACAAAGCTTGTCCGGCTGATCCTTTTGCTCTTACTTGTATTGATCAGATCATTGATGCTACAGCAGGTTGTGAGTGTTTGAGCTTCTTAATGCTTATTCTGGTTATCATCAGATCAAAATGGCAGTTAAGGACCAGGAGAAGACATGTTTCATCACTCCTTTTGGAGCCTTCTGCTATGTGTTTATGCCTTTTGGGCTCAAGAGTGCCCAGGCGACTTATCAACATTGTGTTCATAATTGCCTTCATAGCCAGATAAGACGCAATGTTCATGCTTATGTGGATGATATCATTGTGAAATCCAGGAAGAAGGAGACCTTGCTAGATGATCTAAAGGAGACCTTTGACAACCTCCAGGTCTACAAGATGATGCTTAACCCGGCCAAATGTGTTTTTAGTGTGACAGCAGGCAAGCTCTTGGGTTTTCTGGTCTCTGAGAGAGGTATTGAAGCTAACCCGGAGAAAATCAAGGCTATCACTTCCTTCGCTAAGCTGGCATGTATTAATGGCGTTCAGCGTTTGGTGGGTCGTATTGCGGCTTTAAGCTGGTTTATAAGCCGCCTAGGAGAAAACACTATTCCTCTATACCATATGATGAAGAAAACATATCACTTTGTCTGGAGTGATGCTGCCAATGAGGCGTTCGAGGTGATGCTGCCAATGAGGCATTCTAGGCACTTAAAAAATAGTTGGCTGAGCCGCCGGTTCTTGCAGTTCCTGTCGAGAAGGATCCCTTGCTCTTATATGTGGCTGCTAATAGCAGAGCCGTTAGCATAGCGGTTGTTATGGAGACGAAGGAAACATGCAAGGAATATTTGGTTCAAAGGCCGGCTTACTATGTCAGTGAGGTGTTAATTGAGTCTAAGCAGAGGTACCCACATTGGCAGAAGCTAGTCTATGGAGTGTTCATGGCCAGTCGCAAGTTGAAGCATTATTTCCTTGGTCGTCCCATTACCGTGGTCAGTCCAGCCCCCCTGGGGATATTATTGAAAACAGAGAAGCCACAGGTCGAGTAGCCAAGTGGGCAATTGAGCTTGGACCTCACGGTTTGAAGTATATGCCTAGGACGGCTATCAAGTCTCAGGCTCTTGTGGATTTTCTGAATGACTAGACAGAGTTGCAAATGGCTGAAGAGAAGCCTGATAACACATATTGGACTATTCATTTTGATGGGTCCAGGTAGTTGGAAGGCTCGGGGGCTGGAGTTATCTTGACTTCCCCACGAGGTGATAAATTTTGTTATGTGTTACGATTAATGTTCCCTTGCACTAATAATGCAGCCGAGTATGAGGCTCTGCTCCATGGCCTTCGGGTGGCTAAGGAGATGAACTTATGCCGGGTGAGGTGCTTTGGCGACTCAGATTTGGTGGCTCAGCAGGTCTCCAGAACTTGTGATTCTAAGGACCCGCTCATGGCGGCTTATCGCCGGACGGTTGACAGTATTGCTGGCCATTTCCAAGGTTATCAAGTGGAACACGCTGATCGTAGAAAGAATGAGGCGGCTGATGCTTTAAGCCGGCTGGGGTCTCAGCGTAAGCCGGTGCCACCCAATATTTTTCTTGACATATTGCATAACCCGGAGGTCTAAGTCGATGACCATTGTCAATGGCGAGTTGCACCGATGCAGTGTCACAGGTGTGTTCCAGCGCTGTGTTTCCCCTGAAGAAGGCCGTGAGATTGTAAGAGAGAATCATGAAGGAGATTGTGGCCATCACGCCGGCTCTAAGTCTCTCCTGGCTAAGGCTTTTCGTCATGGGTTTTATTGGCTGACGGCTCATGCTGATGTAGAAGATCTGGTTAGCAAGTACGACGGCTGTCAAAAATTTTCCAGACGGGCTCATGTGCCGGCTCAAGAATTGAGGATGATTCCAATCACTGGCCGTTTGCAGTTTGGGGGTTGGATATGGTTGGACCTTTCAAGAGATCCAAGGACAAAAAGACCCACCTTTCGTTGACGGTTGATAAGTTTACAAAGTGGGTTGAGGCAGAGCCGGTCAGCAAGTGTGATGCGGCAATGGCGGTTCAATTCATTAAGAAGGTAATTGATACGTCTCCAACGTATCTACTTTTTCTCACGCTTTTCCTCTTGTTTTGGACTCTGATTTGCATGATTTGAATGAAACTAACCCCGGACTGACGCTGTTTTCAGCAGAACTACCATGGTGTTGTTTTTGTGCAGAAATAAAAGTTCTTGGAATGGAACGAAACTTTGCGAGGATTTTTTATATCAATAATAAGAATTTCTGGAGCCAATACCCACCAGAGAGGGCCCCTGGTTGGGCGAAACCCACCAGGGCGCGCCCCCCTCTCCTGGCACGCCCAGGTGGGTTGTACCCACCTGGTGGCCCCGCTGATGACACCCTGATACTATAAAATCACATTATTCCAGAAAAAAAAATCAGGGAGAAAGAATTATCGCGATCCACGAGATGGAGCCGCCGCCAAGCCCTGTTCTTCCTCGGGAGGGCAGATCTGGAGTCCGTTTGGGGCTCCGGAGAGGGGGATCTTCGTTCTTCGTCATCACCAACCCATCTCCATCGCCAATTCCATGATGCTCCCCACCAGGAGTGAGTAATTCCTTCGTAGGCTCGCTGGTCGGTGAGGAGTTGGATGAGATTCATCATGTAATCGAGTTAGTTTTGTTAGGGCTTGTCCCTAGTATCCACTATGTTCTTCGATTGATGTTGCTATGACTTCGCTATGCTTAATGCTTGTCACTTTGGGCCCGGGTGCCTTGAACTCAGATCTGAACCGTTTATGAATTCATGATTATATCCATGTTTTAGATCCAATCTTGCAAGTTATAGTCACCTACTACGTGTTATGATCCGGTAACCCCAGAGTGATAACAACCGGGCCCACTCCTGGTGTCGTAGTTTTGTCACGGCAGATGTCCTTAGTGTCAGGACTTAGTCGCGAGGCCAACGCATCTATGTGGTAGCTTGAGAGGGGTTGAGCGGAATCAAGAGACGCAACACACGACAAGGATTTAGACAACTTCGGGCCCCGGGAAACATCATCCGTTAACAACCCTACATGCTGTTTGTGGCTAGGTCTCATTATCATCACGAGGGAGACGCCGTAAACCGGCTCTTTGTGTCTAGCCCTAGAGATTGTTTCTCCTTGCCTGTCGTTTGTCCGTCTTTGGGGAGCCCTGCCCCTCCTTATATAAGTTGAAGGGGCGGGTTACATGTGGAGTCCTACTAGGATTAGGACTAGTCTATCTCTAATACAAACCGGATACAAGTCCTGGTCTTAACTCCTTGTAAGGTAAATATTCCTGATGCCTTTCCTCTTAAACCGGCCCACCATAGTATGAACCGGCCTTCATGAACCGCCCGTTGGGCCACCGGGTCTTGTCGCTCCTCTAACCCGCCTGCCGGATTACCAATGAATCGTAAACCGCCAGGTCCAAATGGGTCACCAGTGAATCATCAAGTCTCAGTCGGGTCTGAAGTAAACCACCAAGTCCGGCCGGGCTATACCTCCGGCCGGTTTACGCCGTGGGGTATATCCCCGACATTAACCCCCAGTTTAATTTGGATTTATCCATGTTAAACCGATCCTGTAAAACAAACACAAGAACAAATTTGATAGATTATGCTCCGGGTTAAGAATTCTTGTAAACCGGCATCTGATGATCCTTAAGTCCTTGTCATTTCCTCCTTCTAGAAAATCTGGGTCAACAAGCCAGCTTCATACTCAATTTGCTGACATTGGTTTCTCACAGAGAAATATTGTGAAGAATAATCCACTTGAGTCGGCTTCCAAAGCGTCGGTTTAAGAAATATGGGTCTTGAAATACTCATCTGATATTCAGCCGGTTTGAAGATGTAAAACTTGCCGGTTTAATATTACCAAAATTACCGGTTTGTAAATATGGATGGCACCGAGTCATAATTGTTACCGACGCTGGGTCATAATTGTTGCAGACACCGGGTCAATCTGGTTTGCTCAGAACTGAGAATTAGAAGATTTTTCTCCCTTATATCCATATTACCTGTAGCCCCCAAGTCTTGAGCAGAACAAAGTGATGGCTTAAGACTTGTTTCCATATAATTACTGCCACTTTGAAGAAATCCATGTTGTTCATCTCAGCCACTATTAAAAATTGGATACTCCATATATGTAGCCCCCAAGTGCCGGGTCATTATGCAATAATGAGCAGGGACTTTATAAATATGATCATGTAGATTTGAACAATAACGTGTAGCCCCCAAGGGCCGGCTCAGTAAGATAATATTGAGCTGGTACTTTATATATACTTCTTTGAAAAGAACATCATATAATGTAACCCCCACCATGGGGCTTGAACCCACGTCCACAAGGTTAAGAGCTTTGTGCTTTACCAACTGAGCAATGGACCTTTCAATATAATGGTTTTAAGACTTGTGTACCTTGAATTATTGACAGGAGCAATTGGTAGCCCCCAAGGGCCGGCTCATTATGATGTGATGAGTCGGGTCTTCAATAAGGCCAATAAAAAATGACTTTGCATTAGCCCCCAAGTGTCATGGTGCATGCTTGCAGCGACATGAGACTTGCATGTAATCTCAATTTGAATAATGTAGCCCCCAAGTGCCGGGTCGTAAGCCTGCAGCGACTCGGGACTATTCCTTGCATTGTAGAATAAATCATATCCTTTGATAAAATAATAGCCATTGCGCTAAAGCGACTTTGAAAACCTTAATAATACCGGTTATTAATAACCATAATAAAATCCAGCCATGTTGGCTATTCAAGATAATATAATCCGGTATGAAAACCTTATTCATTCAATATCATAATGAAAATTCAGCCAAGTTTGGCTACTTGAATAATATAACCCAATGATTTATAAGCGCATGATTCCAATTGCGCAATCAAAATATATACTGGCGACTTATAGTCCAAAGCCAGTCCGGTTTAATAAACACCGGATAATTTCTCATCATATACTGGCGACTTATCGTCTTAAAGCCAGGCCGGTTTAAGAAACACCGGATAATTTATCATCATACTTGCGACATATAGTCGAAAGCCAGGCCGAGTTAATAAACGCCGGTGATTTATAATCATGCTTTATTCAACCTGTTTCTGCATACAACAAGTTTAAAGTGTCCTGGCAGTTTACCGCCGGACGGGTCATAATGCCCAACATATAAACCGGGTTTATAACCAAGGCTGCACTTAAGAATAATCAAATATGAAATATATCATACCTGTGACATTGAATCACATCGTTGGTTTACCAACTTTTTGTAGTAAGGGTGATAACCCCAATCTTGAGTACTGATAACTCCTTCCATATTGTGCCGGTTTATGATAAAACCGTGCCGAGTTGCGATAAACACTGGACTAACCATATATAATACTGGCGACTTGTAGTCAAAACCAGACCGGGTTGATAATCTCCGGATTATGACTGATCATACTGACAACTTGTAGTTGAAAGTCAAGCCGGGTTAATGAACACCGGTTTAAAAACATCACAAATCTTATCAAAAGAAAGAGAACTCAGCAAAAGGCAAATAAAACCATTGTAGTCGAGGCTTTTCACGGGCTGCCAGGCCCCAAATTCGATCAAGAGGTGTAGCTATGGTTCGGGTTCGACCAATCCCTCAAGTGATTCCGTGGCTTTACGCCGATCAAGAGGTGTACCTATGGTTTGGGTTCGACCAAGCCCCCAAGTGATGCTGTGGCATTACGCCGATCAAGAGGTGTAGCTATGGTTCGGGTTCGACCAAGCCCCCAAGTGATGTTGTGGCATTACGCCGATCAAGAGGTGTAGCTATGGTTCGGATACGACCAAGCCCCCAAGTGATGCTATGGCATTGCGCCGATCAAGAGGTGTAGCTATGGTTCGGGTTCGACCAAGCCCCCAAGTGATCCTGTGGCATTACGCCGATCGAGAGGTGTAGCTATGGTTCGGATACAACCAAGCCCCCAAGTGATGCTGTGGTATTGCGCCGATCAAGAGGTGTAGCTATGGTTCGGATACGACCAAGCCCCCAAGTGATCAATAATATGATAAGCCAATAAGGCATGATACCCATGTTTGAACCGCGCATCATGGCAGCAGGTCCTCTTTGGCACCCTTTAACTTTTTGCAAAAGATAAATCCTTCTTGAACCGGGATTTTGAACCGGATATTGAGAGCTTCAAAGCTTTGTGGGAGACATCTTTCCCTTGAACCGGATTTTAAACCAGAATCTTCATTTTCAGCCGGAAATTTTCTGACGGCCTTTAAACTCGAACTTGCGAGAAGTTAATTCCTTTTTGAACCGGACATTTTCAAACCGGATTTGAGAGCTTCATAGCTTTGTGGGAGAACAGATTTCCCTTGAACCGGATTGTAAACCGGATATTTGAGAGTTTCAGTGAGACTGACTTCCCTTGAGCCGGATTTTAAACCGGGATCCTTTCTGATGACCCAGAACTTCTTCATTGAGCCGGGATTTTGTAACTGTCATATACTTTCTAAGCCGGAAATTTTCTGACGGCCTTTAAATTTTCATCAGTATAACAGTAGCCACCGGGACCGAGTTATCTGTCCCTCCATCGTCTTGGGGTTCTTAAATTTGCTGAAACTGGCAAGATTTGCTGAATCATGTCATCGTAGCCCCCGAGTCTCAAAGGTGACTCGAGGATTGTTGAGATTCTCCATATTTTGACCGTGATATAAACCGGCATAACTTGTATATCATTGGTGTTGATAGCACGATGTGAATCAATGGAAGGTTGAGGTGACTGCGGCGGTTTATAAATGATCTGTATGAGCCGTGTCAACAACTCGGCCAATGGTTCCTTCCAACTGGCTATTCGAAGTTATCCAAACTGTAGTGGCAGCGACTTGCGTGCCTGCCCATTGAGCTATCCAGTGCAGACGGCGGTTGATAGTATATGATAATTTGCCTCCAATTTGTTGAAAGAAAAACCGGGCTACCCAAGCCGTGACTTGCTTTATATTTAATAAACAGCTCATGCAGATAGGTGCGGCCCGGTGTGTTGATGTAGACCAGGCCGTAAGAGACGGACGACAAAGACGACCACGGCTTCAGAGGCGGCACAGACAGATGAGTCGGCCGCGACGTTATAGCCGGCACAGGCGGGAGAGTCGGCCGCGGCATTTGTAAGCCGGTGCAGACGGGAGAGTCGGCCGCGACATTTGTAAGTCGGTGCGGATGGGAGAGTCAGCCGCGGCATTTGTAAGCTGGTGCGGACTGACGATTCGGGCGCGACAGCGGTAGTTGGTGCAGGCGCGAGAGTTGGCCACGACATTTAAACCGGCGCAGGCGCAAGAATTGGCCACAACGTTTAAACCGGTGCGAGCCTCCTGTCCATGGTACAATGCCACTTTTGTAGTGGACTTTGTCCTGCATAAAATATATTGAAAGACAGAGTAACTGTTCTCAAACAATTTAATATGTGCTAATAAAATATATAAAGAAGATAGCACCTGGATTTGTCAGATGAACACAGACTGAGCAAATGATCCCTTGTTCTCCTTAGAACCAATCAAACCAATGGATTTTCTCAGTAACTTTTCTTCCAGCCTCGTGCGCAGACACACTGTTCATCAATTAGCATTCCACATCTGTACTTAAAAACTCTCCACTCCGGAGACCACGAGGACGTTTGATGTCATATCAGTTTGATCCATGCTCGAAGTAGCAGTTGATGCAAGCATACGGGCGCAAGTAAATCTTCCCATCCATCGTGTACACTCCGCCATGAATTGTTTCTTTTTATAAAAAATTACTCCGGCGGACAGATAGCGATCTCTTGCAGTACAGTATCTCGAGGCGGAGCAGTGCGAGAGGCGGGCGGCTCACTCAGGGGTGCCGGTTTAAAGCAGCGAGGCGGAAACAGAGTCCAGCGAGTAGGCGGCGGTTTAGTGCACGGCCACGGCGGTTTATGGAAGTGGAGCAGAGCGGCAACTCGGGGGCGCCGGGTTAAAGCAGCAAGGCTGGATCGTGGAGGCGAAGCGGCGACCGGCCGGATTGACGCGCAGGCTTTGCAACGAGGCAAGATGACAATTGGTCTCAGTAGCTTGAAGGCGACGGCGAGCGTCGGGAGCGGTAAAGCGGCGAAGGCGATCCGGACCATTTTGTGGGGACGGCGACTGACATGGCGCGCCCGAGCCGGCAAAACTGGCGACTCGTCAAAAGGTTGTAGGGGGTTCCAATTCAGAGATGAGGCGCGGGCAGAAGGTGAAGTAGTGGCAGTTTAGACAAACGGCAACTTGTAACCGCAGAGACAGCAGCGGCAGGTGATGGTTCAGAATGACCACGACGGCTCGACCGTCGGAGGTGTACTCGATGGTGACTCAGAGGCGTTTTGTCGATCCGGATGCTGCAACAAGGGCATTCCCACAGGTCATCGAGGTGCGTCCGCGGCAGCGGCGAGTTGAAGAGGTACAACCGTGGCCGGTTCAGAGCGGCGGCGAGGCGATGATTAAACCGATGGCGGGTTGAAGAGCTGCGGCGGCGGAGGCCCGCGGTCACTGCTCGGGGTGCAGCGGTTTGAGGCGCCGAGAGGCCGGCTGACAGGTTCGATCCGGCAGAGCACGGCGGCGGTTTAGGCCAGCAATGATTTAGGACCGCAGGCCCTGTCACGGCAGGAGGCGGCTCTCAGCGCGGCAACTCGGATGCGGGCGCGGGCGCGATTTTGGAAACGCGGTGACCCACGGAGCTGGCCCTGGTGCGATGCCATCAACCGGCGCGTGCGGAGGTGAACCGGCTGGGACGGCTCAGCAAGGCGGGCGGGGCACGGCGAGCGCAGCAGAATCCCCATCGCCGCTGCTCGGCGACTTGGCAAGGTTGATGTTGGGGACAACGCCGCCATGAGCGATGGTGACGCCGGCGAGAAGCCTGCCGAGGTTGATGTTGGGGACGACCCGGAGTGAGGCCGTGGAGTCAAGGGCGACTCGAGCAGTGGGGCGCCGACGAATCAGCTCGGAAGGGGGAGCGAAGACGGACGGCGGCTCGAGGCTCCGATGGAATATGGACGCCGCGGAGAAAATACAAAAATACCCCATAGGCGCCGAGTCCGTCAGATGGTCTGACACGGAGGCCGCCGAAAAAACCAGCTACAGACGTTCGCTGGTGTTTCTGACTTTGATAACCTGAATACCAGCACGAGTATCTAGCACCATATTGATTTGATAGTATAATGGATTGCCTTTATGGCTTTATCCTGGCAGGTGCCTTCGCGTGGTTGATTCCCGCAGCCTGAGACTTGTGAACGTGGAACGGTAGTAGAGCTCAGTGGATTAGGCTGTAGCCTCGGATGATTTGCGCGCTTGCCCGACGAGATCTATCTCCAGTACTGCATATAGGACGCGAGGGCAGCAGCTAGCCGATCGATCGGCTCCAAGCTTCGGTCTGTCTCGATTACTTGCAACGCCGTAGGTAAATCATCTGTACTGTAGTCCTTGTTTTGGACACGACGGAACACACGATGCAGCGGTGCGCACAACAACCCTAATTTTTCCTTAAAAGAAAATCTCACAAATTGCACATCTTCCAATCGGTTCTTCTTCATCCGGAAATTCGCAAACTTCTCGAAACCCTGGAAAAAATCCCTCCAAGAACTCAACACCACCGTGCGCGGGCCCCACGGTGGGCGCCAACTATCATAGTTTTGTCACGGCAAATGTCCTTAGTGTCAGGACTTAGTCACGAGGCTAATGCATCTATGTGGTAGCTTGAGAGGGGTTGAGTGGAATCGGGAGACGCAACACAAGACAAGGATTTAGATAGCTTCGGGCCCCGGGAAACATCATCCGGTAACAACCCTACATGCTGTTTGTGGCTAGGTCTCATTATCATCACGAGGGAGACGCCGTAAACCGGCTCTTTGTGTATAGCCCTAGAGATTGTTTCTTCTTGCCTGTCACTTGTCCGTCTTTGGGGAGCCCTGCCCCTCCTTATATAAGTTGAAGGGGCGGGTTACATGTGGACTCCTACTAGGATTAGGACTAGTCTATCTCTAATACAAACCGGATACAAGTCCTGGTCTTAACTCCATGTAAGGTAAATATTCCTCATGCCTTTCCTCTTAAACCGGCCCACCATAGTATGAATCGGCCTTCATGAACCGCCCGTTGGGCCACCGGGTCTTGTCGCTCCTCTGACCCGCCTGCCGGATTACCAATGAATCGTAAACCGCCAGGTCCAAACGGGTCACCAGTGAATCGTCAAGTCTCAGCCAGGTCTGAAGTAAACCGCCATGTCCGGCCGGGTTATACCTCCGGCCGGTTTACGCCGCGGGGTATATCCCCGACACCCGGTGATGACCGTAGTTTGAGGAGTTCATTTATTCACTATGTGTTAATGCTTTGTTCCGGTTCTCTATTAAAAGGAGGTCTTAATATCCCTTAGTTTCTAATATGGACCCCGCTACCACGGGAGGGTAGGACAAAAGATGTCATGCAAGTTCTTTTAATAAAGCACGTATGACTATTTACGGAATACATGCCTACATTATATCGATGAACTGGAGCTAGTGTCGTATCGCCCTAGGTTATAACTGTCACATGATGAATATCATCCAATAAGTCACTGATCCAATGCCTACGAATTTATCCTTATTGATCTAGCTGCGTTACTGTTGCTATCATCACTGTTACATTTGCTACAAATTACTGCTATCACTGTTACTGTTACCGTTACTGTTGTCACTACTATCAAAACTATCAAACTACTTTGCTACTGATCACTTTGCTGCAGATAATTATTCTCCAGGTGTGGTTGAATTGACAACTCACCTGCTAATACCTTCAAATATTCTTTGGCTCTCCTTGTGTCGAATCTATAAATTTGGGTTGAATACTCTACCCTCGAAAACTGTTGCGATCCCCTATACTTGTGGGTTATCAAGACATTTTTCTGGGAGCATAGCTATATTTGTTGAGTCACTTGGGATTATTATCATATTATCACTTGAAGAATCTGAAGGATCCAAAGACTAAAATATTTCCCTCAAAGACGAGGGGAGGTAAGGAACTGCCATCCAGTTCTGCTTTAGATTCACCTTCTGTTATGAGTAAACTTGCAACACCACCACATGCTATCAATTATAATATGTCGCAAGTTATTGATGA
Organism: Aegilops tauschii subsp. strangulata; assembly: GCF_002575655.3. NCBI lineage: Eukaryota > Viridiplantae > Streptophyta > Magnoliopsida > Poales > Poaceae > Aegilops > Aegilops tauschii. Next base: position 503,175,310 of record NC_053036.3, read on the forward strand.
TGCTACTTCTGCTATGGATAATGCTTATGATGATGCTAGTACTTTGCTTGATAATGATGATGTGCCACTCGGTGATTTTCTTGATGAACAAATTGCTAGAGTTATACAACATGATGTTGTTGAATCTGATGATGAACTTGATACTAAAACTCCTGAAACACCCGCTAGAACTAGCCTTGCTAGATATGAATTGCCTAAGGTACCCGAAGGTTATGTTATGAGTGAAGAAGCAACTAGAGGTATTCTTGCTTGCAATGATAGAGATGATCTAGAGAAATTACTACAAAAGTATAAAGAAAATCTCTGAATGCTAGAATGAAATGTGATCCTAAGTTTGCTACATCGCCTATCTTTATTGATGACAAGGGTTATGAATTCTCTGTCGATCCAGAGTTAATTACTTTGGTTGAATCAGATCCTTTCCATGGTTATGAAACTGAAACTGTTGTGGCACATCTTACTAAGTTGAATGATATAGCCACCTTTTTTTACTCATGATGAGAAAACTCGCTATTACTTTATTCTCAAATTATTTCCTTTCTCATTAAAGGGTGATGCTAAAGCTTGGTACAATACTCTTGCTCCTTGTTGTGTGCGTAGTCCCGAGGATATGATTTATTACTTCTCTGAAAAATATTTTCCTGCTCATAAGAAACAAGCTGCCTTACAGGAAATATTTAACTTTGTGCAAACCAATGAAGAGAGTCTCCCACAAGTTTGGGGGAGGCTTTGCCAGTTACTTAATGCTTTCCCTGATCATCCTCTTAAGAAAAATGAAATACTTGATATCTTCTACTCCCTCCGTTCCTAAATATTTGTCTTTCTAGAGATTTCAAATGAACTACCACATACGGATGTATATAGACATATTTTAGAGTGTACATTCACTCATTTTGCTATGTATGTAGTCACTTGTTGAAATCTCTAGAAAGACAAATATTTAGGAACGGAGGGAGTATAATGGACTAATCGATGATTCTAGGGACTTCCTAGATAGTTGTGCTGGTTGTGTTTTCAGGGAACGAACTATTGCTCAAGCTGAAGAATTATTGAATAATATATTGAAAAATTATGATGATTGGATTATTCCTGAACCACCGCCTAAACCCACTCCGAAGAAGAGGGGTATATTATATCTCAGTCTTGAAGATATGCAAGAGGCAAAGAAATCTATGAAGGAAAAGAATATTAAAGTTGAGGATGTTAGAAATTTACCTCCTATTGAAGAAATACATGGGCTTAATACACCACCACTACCTAAGGTGGTAGAGGTAAATTCTCTTATAAAGTTCAATGAAAATGATAATCCTCACAATATGCATCCTAGTCAATGCCTTTATGAGTTTGAAAACTACATTAGAAAACAAGATCACTTCAATGCAAATGTTACGAAACAGTTGAAATATATTTCTGATATGATTGCTCGCTTGAGTGACTTGTTATTTAGAATCTCAAATGGTGTTAGAGGTGTTGGAAAACATGCTTCTATGGTTCAAACTCAACTAGAACAAGTTGCTAAATCTGAAAGAGAGTTACTTAATGAAATGAATCATAATATGCATGACTTTGCTGTTAGAGTTGCAACTAGAGGAGGTAAAATGACTCAGGAACCACTTTAACCTGAGGGACACCCAAAAAGAATTGAACAAGACTCACAAAGAAATAACACTAGTGCACCTAGTCCTTCTAGAAAGAAAAAGAAGAAGAAAAATGATAGGACTTTGCACACTTCTAGTGAAGCTGAAATAGAAAAACCTCCTGATAATGAAAATGAAATTTCTTTCTCTGATGCTCAAACTCAATCTGGTAATGAACACTCACCTAGTGATAATGAAAAAGATAATGATGAGGTTCATGAAGACACTCAAACAAGTAATAATAAAGAACCAGATAATGATGTTGAGATAGAATAACTTGTTAATCTTGATAACCCACAACCTAAGAATAAAAGGTATGATAAAAGAGACTTTGTTGCTAGAAAACACGGCAAAGAAAGAGAACTGTGGGTTCAAAATCCTATGCCTTTTCCACCCAAGTCAACTAAAAAGAATGATGATGAAGAATTTGAACGCTTTGCTGAAATGCCGAGGCCAGTCTTTTTGCGTACTCGCTTGACTGATATCCTTAAAATGCCTCCTTATGCAAAGCATATGAAAGACATCATCGCAAATAAGATAAAAATATCGGAAGCTGAAATCTCCACTATGCTTGCTAATTATACTTTCAAAGATGGAGTGCCTAAAAAACTTGGAGATCTGGGAATACCAACTATACCTTGCTCTATCAAAAAGAATTATGTGAAAACTGCTTTGTGTGATTTAGGAGCTGGTGTTAGTGTTATGCCTTTCTCTTTATATAAAAGACTTGACTTGAATAAACTCACACCTACTGAAATATCTTTGCAAATGGCTGATAAGTCAACTGCCATACCTATCGGTATCTGTGAGGATGTGCCCATTGTTGTTGCTAATGTTACTATTTTGACTGACTTCGTTATACTTGAGATGCCTGAGGATGACAACATGTCGATTATCCTTGGTAGACCCTTCTTGAACACTGCAAGGGCTGTTCTTGATTGCAATAAAAGCAAGGTCACTTTTCATATCAATGGTAATGAGCGTACGGTGCACTTTCCGAAGAAACAATTCCAAGTGAATGGTATTATGTTATTGAAAAATCTCTGGCAATCACTATTGGAATTTTCAAATACCTCTACCTACTGTCAAAAAGAAATATGAAATGCTTATTGTTGGGGAAATGCAAATCCATATTGAGGCAACTTAGTGATGTACGAAAGTTCTTCGGTTTCATGCTAATCGAAAGTGGTTGTTAATAAGACCTGATCAACCTTATTAATGCATCATTTTTGAGCGGTATGAAGTTGATGAATTTTGTAAGCACTACCTTCTGTCCCTACTTTTTATTCTCTGTTTTTATTAGTTAAATAAAATAAAATGCCATGTTTTATCTGTTTTCTGAATTTCCCGTGCAATAAAAAAAGACCCAAAAATAAAAGTTCTCAGAATGCCCTGAAAATTTTATACGATTTTTTCTGAATATTTAAGGATTTTTGGTGCAAATAATACCAGAGGGAGGTGCACCAGGTGGGCACAACCCACTTGGGCGCGCCAGAACCCCTAGGCGCACCCTGGTGGGTTGTGGTCCCCACATGGGCCCCCTCACTTATCTCTTCAGCCCACATCATCACTTACCTCCAGAAAAAAATCCCCATTGCTCTCTATCCCGTGTTCTTGAGCTCAAACCCACGGATTTCGATCTCTTTGCTCAAAGCTCCGTTTCCGAAACTGTTTCGGGGGATCGTTGCTTGGTATGTGACTCCACCATTTGTCCAATTAGTTTTTGTTTTAGTGGTTTATACTTTGAATAAATAGCTACTCTTGGTGCCGCTGTAGATGTGCTTGCATGTTCAATTCTTAGTGTTCTAAGTAGTTTGAATGCTTGCTATGGCCTCTATGTATCCCTATGAGTAGTTGCTATCAATTTTGTGAAGTTTTGTTGAGGAAATTTTGTGAACTAAAATTTCAGATTTTTGTTCATAGGAAAAAATTGTACACGGACATGAATATCTTCAGGAAATTTGGCTCTAAAAAGAACTCCAAGGGTGTTATTGGGGAGTCCTCTGACAGTGATCTCCACCCTCGGAGGATGGCGGAGGTACGGCCGTGCGAATGGCCGCACACCCCGTTCCTGCAAGAGGCTGGAATTCATGAGGAGTTCATGCAATTTATTGCCAACGCTGGCCTCACCGACTTAATCGCAGATGAGTGTGACCAGCACCAAATCCTCACAAATAGCTTTGTTCAAGTTTTACTTTCCCGCCTAGAAATAATCCTCCTGAAATGAGCTTCGATTTATATGCTGAAAACCATCAGATACCACTTACTGAGTTTTGTAACATATGCATGATCCCGTCTGATGGGAGCTTGGCTGAGCCTAGGCCGGCTGAGTTTGAGGCATTCTGTCGCACTTTGACAGTGGGTGATGAGAGAAGAGTGTCAGCCATCACTGCCAGTGGCTTACATTTTCCCGCTGTCCGTTACTTTGCACTCTTCATTACCAAATGCTTGCTTGCTAGGGAGAAGGTGGGTGCACTTAGTTCACCAGACCTTGCTGTTCTACGTCGTGCACTTACGGGTGACAACACTGAAATCTTGGGAGCTATTGTGGCTCGTCGCCTCCATCTTAATAAATCTCAGGGAAAAATACATGGTGGGATTTTTGCTACTCGGTTGGCGGCTCACTTCAAGGTTGAGATACGCCCTCATGATTACCCTTTGACCAAGGTTTAGCTGGACCGAGCGGCCATGGATCACCATCACTTTCTTGCACATGATCGTCCTGATATTGCCATTCCTTATAACCTGGTCTATAGCGTTGATACTCGTGATGTTATCCCCTTGCCTGCACCTACTTTGTTTGATTCTGTTGCTAGGGGTGGATACCGGATTATGCCTGCAGACATCCTCGCCTACTGGAACGCTCACGCTGCTGCAGAGGCTGCTCAGGGACCTCAGCAGTGGGATGTGTGGATGCCCGCTCCTCAGGATCCCTACTACCCTCCAGGCTACTGATTGATTACCAACTTAGACCAAAAGCCTAAGCTTGGGGGAGTACATGTTTCTCACCGACATTATATTCATGCTCACATATTGTTCCATTTGTCGGTGTTTACACTTTTTCATTGTATCATCCATGCTTAGATTTATTTTCTTGCTTTCTTCTTGTGTGTTTGAAATTTTTTAGAAAAACCAAAAAAATTAGTTGTAGTAATTTACTTTCTATGCATGCTTAGTAGTAGTATTAAAAAGAAAACCCAAAAAGATTTCCTTGTTCTTCTTTTGCTTGTTGGGAGCTTTCCCATGTAAATAGTTTTTCTTGTTTTTGCTTTTTATTTGCTTGTTGAAGAAAATCAAAAACTCCAAAAATATTTCAGTGTGTTTCTCTGAATTTCTTTTATTTTTATCCGAGTCTTACCGAGGAGAAGACCACGATGAAAATGTTGAGTGGCTCTCATATGAATAATTGTTGAACTAATAAAGAGCCCATTTTACCTTGTCTTCTCCTGTTGAATAAAATGTTTTGTAGATTCCAGCTTAGTCCACGGCACTCTTGCACTATTATTATTTTCATATCATTCGGTCGTGCAAGTGAAAGGCAATAATGACGATATTCGATGAGCTGGCCGTGGCAAAGAGAAACTGGTATGAAATTGACTTGTTCTGTCTGTGTAAATATGTTTAACCTAGTAGCCAGGCTTCAGCCCATTATGATTAAACATGTTTGCAATGACAACTAGAGATTATAGTTTCTCATGCCATGCATAAGTAGCTGGAAGTTGATAATGATTTATCTTGGATATCAACATAGTGTTAAAATGATTGTGATGTAGTATGATGATATGGTATCCTCCTCTGAATGTTCGAGTGGCTTGACTTGGCACATGTTTATGCATGTAGTTGAATCAAAACCAACATAGCCTCTATGATATTTATGTTCATGGTGTTCATATCCTACTCATGCTAGTGTCCAATGTTACTTATGCATAATGCCTGGTCATGATCATTGTTGCTCTCTAGCTGGCCGCTTCTCAATCTTAATTGCTAGCCTTCGCATGTACTAAGCGGGAATTGTGCTTGTACACCAAAAACCTTGAACCCAAAAGTTATTCCAGATGAGTCCACCATACCTAATTATATGCGGTATTACCCTGCCGTCCTAAGTAAATTTGCATGTGCCACCTCTAAAAACTTCTGAAAAATTATCCGTTTTGTGTGCTTGGATCGTTCATGGAACGACAGGAGGTGGTCGATATCTTCCGTACTAAGCGGGTTATTCTCAGGTCGAGTGTTTATTCACTCGCCATCGCACGAGAAAATGGGCGGTAATAGGGATGCCCAGTCCCAAACTGCAAACATGAAAAATAGTTCATCTCTTAAATAATCAAACAAAAACTCCCAATGGAGTCAAAACCTTTATTTTATCGCTTGGGAAACGCCACTAGCGTGTTTAGCATGGAAGATGTTGATAACCGATGGTCGTGAAGTGAATGAGAAGGGTGCATGTCTCAAAATAACATTTATCTCTGTTTTAAAAATTGAGCTCTGGCACCTCTGCAAATCCCTGCTTCCCTCTGCGAAGGGACTTTCTATTTACTTTTTATGTTGTGTCATCACCTTCTAAAAACAAGCGCCAGAAACTGAGTAGAGCACAATTGTCATGATTTATGCATTGTGTATAGCTAATGTTGGGTGCATCATGACTGGATCTTTTCTACCATGAATTACAATGTTTAGTCGCTACTTGAACTTTGGAGGTGCTCTGCATTTATGTTTTGCGGTCTTAGAAAGGGCTAGCGAGATACCATTATTGTCATATTATATCATGGTTGTTTTGACAATGTGTTGTTGTTTGAGATATCTTATTATTGCTCGCTAGCTGATTATGTCATTGATATGAGTCATTATAATCTTTAAGAGTTATTGTCGACATGGTTAGTTATAATGCTGGCTGAAAACCTGGGTGCTGTTTAAGCTCATTTATGCAAACAAGAGCAAAAGAGTTCGTAAAAGTTTTTCTTTCTCACTTTCAGTTTATCAACTGAATTGCTTGAGGACAAGCAAAGGTTTAAGCTTGGGGGAGTTGATACGTCTCCAACGTATCTACTTTTTCTTACGCTTTTCCTATTGTTTTGGACTCTAATTTGCATGATTTGAATGAAACTAACCCCGGACTGACGTTGTTTTCAGCAGAACTACCATGGTGTTGTTTTTGTGCAGAAATAAAAGTTCTCGGAATGGAACGAAACTTTGTGAGGATTTTTTATATCAATAATAAGAATTTCTGGAGCCAAGACCCACCAGAGAGGGACCCCTGGTTGGGCACAACCCACCAGGGCGCGCCCCTCTCTCCTAGCGCGCCCAGGTGGGTTGTACCCACCTGGTGGCCCTGCCGATGACCCCCCCTGATACTATAAAATCACATTATTCCAGAAAAAAATCAAGGAGAAAGAATTATCGCGATCCACGAGACGGAGCTGCCACCAAGCCCTGTTCTTCCTCGGGAGGGTAGATCTGGAGTCCGTTTGGGGCTCCGGAGAGGGGGATCTTCGTTCTTCATCATCACCAACCCATCTCCATCGCCAATTCTATGATGCTCCCCACTGGGAGTGAGTAATTCCTTCATAGGCTCACTGGTCGGTGAGGAGTTGGATGAGATTCATCATGTCATCGAGTTAGTTTTGTTTGGGCATGATCCCTAGTATCCACTATGTTCTTAGATTGATGTTGCTATGACTTTGCTATGCCTAATGCTTGTCACTTTGGGCCCGGGTGCCATGAAATCAGATCTGAACCGTTTATGAATTCATCATTGTATCCATGTTTTAGATCCGATCTTGCAAGTTATAGTCACCTACTACGTGTTATGATCCGGCAACCCCAGAGTGACAACAACCGGGCCCACTCCTGGTGATGATCGTAGTTTGAGGAGTTCATGTATTCACTATGTGTTAATGCTTTGTTCCGGTTCTCTATTAAAAGGAGGCCTTAATATCCCTTAGTTTCCAATATGGACCCCGCTGCCACGGGAGGGTAGGACAAAAGGTGTCATGCAAGTTCTTTTAATAAAGCACGTATGACTATTTACGAAATACATGCCTACATTATATCGATGAACTGGAGCTAGTGCCGTATCGCCCTAGGTTATAACTGTCACATGATGAATATCATCCAACAAGTCACTGATCCAATGCCTACGAATTTATCCTTATTGAACTAGCTGCGTTACTGTTGCTATCATCACTGTTACATTTGCTACAAATTACTGCTATCACTGTTACTGTTACTGTTGCTGCTGTCACTACTATCAGAACTATCAAACTACTTTGCTACTGGTCACTTTGCTGCAGATAATTAATCTCTAGGTGTGGTTGAATTGACAACTCAGCTGCTAATATCTTCAAATATTCTTTGGCTCCCCTTGTGTCGAATCTATAAATTTGAGTTGAATACTCTACCCTCGAAAACTATTGCGATCCCCTATACTTGTGGGTTATCAGTGATCTTCCGCTTTGGCTACCCGCATAGTATCATAACTGATAATGGCACTAATCTGTCTAAGGGAACTATGAAAGAATTCTGTCAATGAGAGCATATTCGTCTTGATGTTTCATCGGTGGCTCACCTCGAGTCCAATGGTCAAGCTGAAAGGGCCAATCAAGAAATCTTGAGAGCCATCAAACCCCGGCTTATTGTCCTTTTGCAGAGGACGCCGAGTTGTTGGATTGAGGAATTACCCTCAGTACTTTGGAGTATAAATACCACCCCCAACAGATCAACACGTTACATGCCTTTCTTCATGGTTTACGGGGCAGAGGCGGTTCTCCCAAGTGACATCCGTCATGATTCGCCCTGTGTGGCGGCTTATGTTGAAGCTGACAACGAAAAAGCACGTCAGGATGCTCTTGATGTGTTGGATGAAGAGCGTGACCTTGTAGCGGCTCGTTCGGTGATATACCAACAAGATCTGCGTCATTATCATAGCCGCCGGGTTAAAACTCGGACCTTTCAAGAAGGCGGCTTGGTGCTCCGGCTCATCCGAGATCAAACAGATATGCATAAGTTATCCCCGCCTTGGGAAGGGCCTTTTGTGGTCAGCAAGAACCTAAACAATGGGTCATACTACCTCATTGATATTCGAGAGAACAAGGACTCACGCACATCGGAGGAGGAGACTCACCGGCCGTGGAACATTGCTCATCTTCAGCCATATTACACTTGAGCCACCGGCTCTTGTGCTGTACATACCTTCGTCCATGTATATATTATGAACAATATAATAAAGCCAGCATCCCTGATAATTCAGGGCCTCTGTTGTTTCATTTCAAAATATATGAGTCTTTATTGTCTGTTCATAAGGTCACTTGGGGGCTTCCTGCTCAATGAGCATAGTTGTTCATACCCTCTTGATCTGGTTTCCAAGCCGTCTCATTGGTCACTTGGGGGCTTCCTGCTCAATGAGCATAGCTGTTCATACCCTCTTGATCTGGTTTCCAAGCCGTCTCATTGGTCACTTGGGGGCTTCCTGCTCACCTAGCATAGCTGTTCATACCCTCTTGATCTGGTTTCCAAACCATCTCATTGGTCACTTGGGGGCTTCCTGCTCACCTAGCATAGCTGTTCATACCCTCTTGATCCGGTTTACAAGCCGAATTTGAGTTAAACCTGCCTGTTTGCAAGATGCTACTCCACCAGGTGACCCGCCAAACTCTTGATAGTTACTCTTTTCAATAAGACCCTGGACTTGTCAAGGTTAAAACGGCGGCCTTTGTCACGTGAGAGTCTGCTTACAGAGAGGTAGGATAAACTCACCTCCTGTCGTAGTCTCTCCGCTATGTGGCCCGTTCATACTCTTAACAGTCAATCTTTTCAATAAGACCCTGAACTAGATAAGGTTAAAACGACGGATTTATGTCATGAGAGAGCCGGCTTATGGGATAAATGCTTTCATGCCAAACTTTTTTGAGTAAAATCGAGTTTTTTCGAAAAACAAAATACAACTAGACTCTTTTGGATCTGTAAAGCTTCTGGCTTACAGACTTCACATTTGAATAAATACTTTGGGTTTTTCTAACCCGACCTGGTCATAGACTTCAAGTCGCCAGAGTATATTATATTGGACATTATGACCCGCCCTAGCGTAAATCGCCTGGGTATATGTTGTTCACTATGTGCGCAGGAACATTGCAAAATAATATGATATTCCTTGCAAGATCGTCAAGTGGCACATAAACATATTTCAGCAGTTTCAAGGCTAAACATGCATGATGGCATGATAGATCATTGTTTTCACTAGCCTATTACACTGCTTTCTAAGCCCAAATAATTAAGAGTTTTTTCAAAAAGAAACGTCGTGCTGCAGTTCGAGAGCCGCCCCGTGGATCAGTTGTCCTGGTCTTGGCGAGTTGAAGTTTCTGTGTTATCCTGCGCCGGCTCTTCTTCTCCTCCCTCCATTGTCTGGAAGTCAGATGATGTCTAGTCGATGCCGGTTAAAGCTTTGAATTTAGCTTCATCATCTATAAGATCGGACGGATCAACATCAGGAGAGTACTTACGTATCGGAGGAATGAGCTCTACAATCTCATAAGCCGGCGCTTTCACTTTTGCATTCTCCTTGGTGTAAGCCGGCTGATACTTAGACAAATCAGTTTCTTCGGCCAGCTTGGTTGCCAAACGACACATATCCTTTACACATTTGGTAAAATCGATGGCATCGAAGGGAGACCCGTCCTCTTTCAAGCTGGGACAGCCAGTTGCCAGCTCCTCCGGGTCTAGCTCCGCCTGCCATGCTTTGGCCCGCTCAAAGCAGTGATGGCGCTGGCTCGAGCTGCGGATCGCTTGATCTCTTCAATCCTCTTGGGCATGACAGATAACTTGTCCAATACATCCTTGATGAGTGAAGGTGGCTGCTTATTATGCGAGATAACTGCTAAGGATCGCTGCGTGCCTGTGTACAGCTATTCCACCAGAGTATAAACCACCTTCGGCTTCACCAACATGTCTTGGCCAAGGTTAGTGCTTCTAGGGCGTGCATGCATAACATATGATAAGTCGCCAGGCGGGTTAAAGAAAGTTACTCGTGCAAAATTGTACTGCAATAACACTTACCAAAGATGGCGGCTGTCATTTGATTTACATGTCGCTTTAAACTGGATAACTCTTCAGTCACCAGCTTAAGGGAAGCTTCAACATCTTAAGCACTTTTCAGAAGAGCTGCTTTTTCGGTCTCCCAGCCAGCTCTCTGCGTGTCGAAGTCTGTCTTCAGTTTTTCAGATATTTCGAAGGCGGCTTTCAGTTCTGATTTGGCCTTCGATGTCTCTGATTGTTGTAAGGTGATCTTCTTCCGTAGATCGACCACCTAAGACTCCTTCATGCTTAGCTCAGCCTGTAAGGATAAATCAATCAGTACTCAGGAATCATGATAATCATTCTATTAAATTCCCAAGCACATTACAGAGTATTCTACTTGGCACTTGGGGGCCAATGTAGATCGTTCTCTTTCAAAACGAATCCTTAATGACCCGGTTAGATTCTTCAAATTAAGCCGGCTCATGGGAGCTACCTATTCGGATTTCTTTACAAACATGATGTTAAGTCCCAGCTAAGCTGTTCAGCTTAAGCCGGCCCTTGGGGGCTACTCACTTGGATCCAATGCAGATAGGGTAATTGTGAAGGATTGCAAGAAGGCTGTCCTTTAAGTCTACAGTATTCTCAAATTCTTTCGTATCTTGTAGACTTGGTGGCTGACATATATATTAATATGAGAAGGGTTCCAGTGGTTACCTCAAAGCGCTCTTTCATCAGATTGACTAAGCCGGCTTCCATGTCTCGGCTGGTATGCAGGCGGCTTAAATAGCCCGAATGAATCTCGCTGGCACTGAAGCTGGCATAGCTCTCCAAGTACAATTCCATTTTCCTTTGTCGGCAGCAGAGAATTCTTCTTTGGCACTGCGTTTTGATAACACGGTGGGATTGCCTGGCTCGGTATAACAAGTCCCAATGACCACAACATCTTCAGCCTCTTCTTCAGCAAGCCTAGTGGAACTTGGCGGTTTAGTACTGGGCGAATCAACACCCATTGGTTCCACCACGACATCGTGAGTTTCTGGTGGCGGGTCATCAGTAGCAGCCACCGAAGTTTGTTGAGAGGCTTCAGAGGTGGTCGATTTTTCCGGCTCAGCAACCTTGGGGTCTTCGGCCGGCTTATTCATTTTCGGCTTCTTGCCGGGCTTGGCTATACCATTGGAACTAAGACACATGAAAAGGTTAATATATCAGTGTATAAGTATTAAAGCAAGGAAGTCTAATGTTCTCACCCGAGAGCGACTTTGAAGAGGGGAATCTGAGTCCCAGTTGAGTCGCCGGAAGAGGAGTGAGAAGTTCCCTGATAATTTGAGTCGGAAGGGTTAAGTGGTTGATGGATAAGATCCGCCTTTGGAAAAGATAAGGTTGAGTTCGGTGGCATCTTATTTTGGCGTTTTCGAGGAACCAGTGTGTTTGGTTCCACAGCCGCTGTTCCGGGTTGTGCGGCGATCTTCATGCTGTTGTTTCTTCAAAATAAAGTTGGGATCCAAGTAAGCTAAAGGGTGAGAAAACCTTACTTTCTAGCTCGCTTGTCGAACTTTCTGTCTCGGCAGAGGTTCTGAGTTGGAGGAAAGGATAGTTACCTCTTCACCATCTGCATGGCTGGCCTCCGTGTCATCCTGATAGCAATCAGTGTCAATAAGGTGTACAAAAAAGAGCTAAGGGAGTCAAGTTCTACCTCCGACTCATCATCCAGAGTAAATGGATCAATTGCATCAGCCTTATTCTTGGCAGGCTTTTTGGGAGCCTTGTTCTTTGTCCTGACCTTTTTGGCCGGCTTGTCCTGGAGTTTCTTGTTCCAAAAGGGGGAGTCAGCTTGCAGAAATCAAGTGATAATGAGAAGACAGTTTATGTAGATAATGAGTAATTTAGAATTGCTCAAAATACTTACAGCTGGAGGCTTGTTAAGGGTGCAGAAGGGATTCAGCCCCGTCTTGCTACAAGTTGCCAAGCTCTCATTAAGCAGCATCTTGATCATCATGTTGATCGCATCATTGTCCAATTGCACTTGACTGTGATGCTGTGGATCTTTGGCATCGCCGGTATATTCACACATTAAACCGGGCCGGCGGCCCAAGGGCAAAATTCTCCAAGTGACCCAGCACCGGACTAAATCAACTCCGGTCAACCTGTTGGCCATTAAGGCCCTTGTCTTTGAAAAGATGGGATATATATTTAGCCCGTCCTTCGGTGCTGATCCGGTCTGGGAAGGGATGTCTTGAACTAAGCCGGTTTTCACGGAAACCCGGCAGAGGATTTTCATCAGCCGGACATGTGTCTTGGAAGTAAAACCAAGTTTGGTTCCAGTCCTTCGGATGGCTGGGAAGTGCGGCTGCAGGGAAGACAACTTCTTTTCGTCTTTGAATTGAAATTCCGCCAAGTTCTAAGCTGGGTCTGTCTGTGAACTCAGTCTGGTGGTTCAAGTAATAAAATTCTCTGAACAAATCCACAGTGGGTTCTTCTTGGAGGTATACTTCGCAAAAAACTTGGAAGTTGCAGATATTGGAAACGGAATTGGGTCCGATATCTTGAGGGTGGAGTTGAAATAAATGCAACACATCACGGGAAATATTTGAGCCGGGTGGGGAAAAGCCCCGGAGCGTATGATCAGCAAAGACTATGACCTCGCCTTCCTTTGGGGCGGGTATGACCTCATTCCCCAGAGCTCTCCGGTGAATAACATCTTTGGCTGCTAAGACGCCTACTTGAACATATTCATTGAGAGATTGCTCCGTAGCAGTGGAGACGACCCAGTTGCATGAGGCGACAGTTTCTGTCACTTTTATCAATGAAAAACCTAGAAAGGGAAATATTGCCGGGCCAGGTTTATGATGTTAAGCCATCCAATGATCAGAAAGCAAGTGCATCATGCAAGGTCAACTCGTATGCAGAGAATACGTGCTATAAAGGTTGGCATGATTAAACCGGTAAGACACCGCCGGGTTATACAGACACTGAATAAATACTGGCGGTTTAAAGCGGGCCCGATGGTATTTGGCGGGTTACGGCATATCATATAAGCCGCCCGTATGGCTGCAGTGCATAGATATCTGTAGATCTATAAGTGAAATTTTGCTAAATACTGAACAAACAAGTTCCACAGATCAGTTCTACGATTTTGGATCTACTGCAGTTCAAGAAATAGAACAAAATTGCTAAACCTTGCGCACGGTGGATGAACTACTTCACTGAAGTTAAATCTGAAATAGAGGGGAGGCATCTACGAGTACATGTGGGTTTTACAAACAAGAATCACACAGTTCCTGTGCTATTGAGAGATCGAATAAGGCATGAACGACAGTATTGTGAAGAAATCCAAGGAATGGCCGACGAACACAGAGGAATTTGGCAAACCCTAATACAGATTTATAATGGAAGGGGGATGCGTACCTAGCGATGAAGATGGAGAGCGGATGTGCTCCGAGTTTCTCTGGTCCGTTCAGGTCGATGCATCGGCCGGAGCTGATGCCGCTGGAGGAAGACGGCGGCGGCGGAGCTCGGGTCGCAGTGGCGTCGTGAGGAAGGAGATGAAGAAGAGGAGGCGGGGGTAAAGAGTAAAAAAGAGGACCCCTGTCCCTATATATAACGAGGTGATGAGACAACATGCACGGAAATCGAGGAGGCAAAAATGATTATGCTGGCAAAGAGGGTGCCTCGATTTTTGGGAGGTCATTAAGATAAAGATCCGTTGAGGTATCCTGGGCCTTGTGCGGAGTTAATGCGCGTGATGTCATGGCGGGTTACCATGATTCTGCTATGTGACGTCATGGCAGGTTACAACGAGTTGGTAAGGAATTGATAATGGAAAATTCTGCTAAGTCAAGTAGTGGAGATTGATGTGAACAAGTTCAAATCAACCTGGGGCCTAATGCTGGGGATATAACGCCAAGGTATGACCCGCCAAGGAGGGACCGGGTCACACCGTTGGCGGCTTAAGGTGAGAAGGCCCAAGATGTCTGAAGGCCCAAGACCCGGAGGTGACTTAAGGCCCGAAGGTGTGAACCTCCATGTGATAACTTGTTCTGTAAGGCGGGTTAGTTAGAAACCGAGCCGGTCACGTTTGTGTGAGCCAGCCGGGACTCTGTAAGCTGTCAGGCATCAACCTGTATATAAAGGGGTGACCCGGCGGCGGGTTAACTCAAGAGACAACCAATCGAGAACTAGGTCAAGCGTATTCGCTCCCTTGTAATCGAAACTCAAGCAATACAACTAGAAGCAGGACGTAAGCTTTTACCTCGTCGAGAGGGGCCGAACCTGGGTAAACTCCTTGTGTCCTTTGTCCCGTTCAATCCCTTTAAACTAACATAGTGTGATGGCTCCCCACCTAAGTCCTTTCACTAGGGCATCTGCCGTGACAAATCCACGAAAAATACTCAAAGAGTTTACTAGAGTCAATAATCTAGTTCACATCTATATGTGATTAACACCCAAAGAGTACTAAGGTGTGATAATTTTTTGCTTGTGAGAGAGGTTTAGTCAACGGGTCTGCCACATTCAGATCCATATGTATTTCGCAAATTTCTCTGTCTACAATGCTCTACATGGAGCTACTCTAGCTAATTGCTCCCACTTTCAATATGTATCCAGATCGTGACTCAGAGTCATCTGGATCGGTGTAAAAGCTTGCATCAACGTAACTCTTATGACGAACTCTTGATCACCTCCATAACCGAGAAATATTTCCTTAGTCCTCTAAGGATAATTTTGACCGTTGTCTGGTGATCTACTCCTGGATCACTATTGTACCCCCTTGCCAAAATCATGGCAAGGTACACAACAGGTTTGGTACACAACATGGTATACTTCATAGAACCTATGGCTAAGGCATAGGGAATGACTTTCATTCTCTCTCTATCTTCTGTCGTGGTCGGGCTTTGAGTCTTACTCAATTTCACACCTTACAATACAGGCTAGAACTACTTCTTTGACTGATCCATTTTGAACTCCTTCAAAATCTTGTCAAGGAAAATCTTATCAAGCGTCTTGATCTATCTCTATAGATCTTGAAACCAATATGTAAGCAGCTTCACCGAGGTCTTTTATTGAAAAATTCTTATTCAAGTATCCTTTTATGCTATCCAGAAATTCTATATCATTTCCAATCAACAATAGGTCATCTACATATAATATCAGAAATGCTATAGAGCTCCCACTCACTTTCTTTTAAATACAGGCTTCACCGTAAGTCATTATAAAACTATATGCTTTGATCACCTCATCAAAGCGTATATTCCAACTCCGAGATGCTTGCACCAGTCCATAGATGGATCGCTAGAGCCTGCACACTTTGTTAGCATCTTTAGGATCGACAAAACCTTCCGGTTGTATCATATACAACTCTTCTTTAAGATATCCATTAAGGAATGCAGTTTTGACGTCCATTTGCCAGATTGGATAATCATAAAATGCGGCAATTGCTAACATGATTCAGACGGACTTAAGCATCGCTCGGGTGAGAAAGTCTCATCGTAGTCAACCCCTGAACTTGTCAAAAACCTTTTGCGACAAGTCAAGCTTTGTAGACAGTAACATTACCATCAGCGTCAGTCTTCTTCTTGAAGATCCATTTATTCTCTATGGCTTGCCGATCATCGGGCAAGTCCACCAAAGTCCATACTTTGTTCTCATACATGGATCCTATCTCAGATTTCATGGCCTTAAGCCATTTGTCGGAATCTGGGCTCATCATAGCTTCTTCATAATTCGTAGGTTCGCCATGGTCTAGTAACATGCCTTCTAGGACAGGATTACCGTACCACTCTGGTGCGGATCGTGCTCTGGTTGACCTACGAGGTTCAGTAGCAACTTGATCTGAAGTTTCATGATCATTATCATTTGCTTCCTCTCTAGTTGGTGTAGGCATCACGGGAACGGATTTCACTGATGTGCTACTTTCCAATTCGAGAGAAGGTACAATTACCTCATTTCTACTTTCCTCCCACTCACTTCTTTCGAGAGAAACTCCTTCTCTAGAAATGTTCCATTCTTGGCAACAAAGATCTTGCCTTCGGATCTGTGGTAGAAGGTGTACCCAATTGTTTCCTTAGGGTATCCTATGAAGACACACTTCTCCGAATTGGGTTCGAGCTTATCAGGCTGAAGCCTTTTCACATAAGTGCCGCAACCCCAAACTTTAAGAAACGACAGCTTAGGTTTCTTGCCAAACCACAGTTCATACCGTGTCGTCTCAACGGATTTAGACGGTGCCCTATTTAATGTCAATGTAGCTGTCTCTAATGCATAACCCCAAAACAATAGTGGTAAATCGGTAAGAGACATCATAGATCGCACCATATCTAATAAAGTACGGTTACGATGTTCGGACACACCATTACACTGTGGTGTTCCAGGTGGCGTGAGTTGTGAAGCCATTCCACATTGTTTTAAATGAAGGCCAAACTTGTAACTCAAATATTTGCCTCTGCTATCAGATCGTAGAAACTTATTTTCTTGTTACGATGATTCTCCACTTCACTCTAAAATTCTTTGAACTTTTCAAATGTTTTAGATCACTTGTGTTTCATTAAGTAGATATACCCATATCTGCTCAAATCATCTGTGAAGGTCAGAAAATAATGATACCTGCTGCGTGCCTCAACACTCATTGGACCGCATACATCAGTATGTATTATTTCCAGAAGTCATTAGCTTGCTCCATTGTTTCGGAGAATGGAGTTTTAGTCATCTTGCCCATGAGGCATGGTTCGCAAGCATCAAATGATTCATAATCAAGTGATTCCCAAAGTCAATCTGCATGGAGTTTCTTCATACGCTTTATACCACTATGACCTAAATGGCAGTGCCACAAGTATGTTGCACTACTATTATTAACTTTGCATCTTTTGGCATCAATATTATGAATATGTGTATCACTACGATCGAGATTCAATAAACCATTCACATTATTTGTATGACCATAGAAGGTTTTATTCATGTAAACAGAATAACATTTATTCTCTGACTTAAATGAATAACCGTATCGCAATAAACATGATCCAATCATATTCATGCTCAATGCAAACACCAAATAACATTTATTTAGGTTTCAACACTAATCCCCAAGGTAGAGGGAGTGTGCGATGGTGATCGTATCAACCCTGGAATCATTTCCAACACACATTGTCACCTCGTCCTTAACTAGTCTCTGTTTATTCTGCAACTCCTATTTCGAGTTACTAATCTTAGAAACTGAACCGGCATCAAATACCCAGGGGTTACTTCGAACACTAGTAAAATACACATCAATAACATGTATGTCAAATATACCTTTGTTCACTTTGCCATCCTTCTTATCCGTCAAGTTTTTGGGGCAGTTCCGCTTCCAGTGACCATTTCCTTTGTAGTAGAAGCACTCGGCTTCAGGCTTGGGTCTAGCTTTGGGTTTCTTCATGGGAGCGGCAACTTGTTTGCCATTCTTCTTGAAGTTCCCTTTGTTTCCCTTTTTCCGTTTTTCTTGAAACTAGTGGTCTTGTTAACCATCAACATTTGATGCTCTTTCTTGATTTCTACCTTCGCCGATTTCAGCATCGCGAAGAGCTCAGGAATCGTTTTTCGTCATCCCTTGCATATTATAGTTCATCACAAAGTTCTAGTAGCTTGGTGATAGTGACTAGAGAACTCTGTCAATCACTATCTTATCTTAAAGATTAACTCCCACTTGATTCAAGTGATTGTAGTACCCAGACATTCTGAGCACATGCTCACTGGTTGTGCTATTCTCCTCCATCTTGTAGGCAAAGTACTTGTCAGAGGTCTCATACCTCTTGACACGGGCATGATTCTGAAATACAAATTTCAGCTCTTGGAACATCTCATATGCTTCGTGGCGTTCAAAACATTTTTGAAGTCCCGGTTCTAAGTCATAAAGCATGGCGCACTAAACTATCAAGTAGTCATCATATCGAGCTTGCCAAACGTTCATAACGTCTACATCTGCTCCTGCAATAGGTCTGTCACCTAGCGGTGCATCAAGGACATAATTCTTCTGTGCAGCAATGAGGATAATCCTCAGATCACGGACCCAGTCCGCATCATTGCTACTATCATCTTTCAACTTATTTTTCTCTAGGAACATATCAAAAATAAACAGGGAACTACATCGCGAGCTATTGATCTAGAAAATAATTTGCAAATACTACCAGGACTAAGTTCATGATAAATTAAGTTTGATTAATCAAATTACTTAAGAACTCCCACTTAAATAGACATCCCTCAAGTCATCTAAATGGTATGTGATCAAAATCAACTAATCCATGTCCGATCATCACGTGAGATGGAGTAGTCATCAATGGTGAACATCTCTATGTTGATCATATCTACTATATGATTCATGTTCGACCTTTCGGTCTCCAGTGTTTCGAGGCCATGTCTGTACATGCTAAGCTCGTCAAGTTTAACCCAAGTATTCCGCATGTGCAAAACTGTCTTGCACCCATTGTATGTGAACGCAGAGTCTATATATCACACCCGATCATCACGTGGTGTCTCAACACGACGAACTGTCGCAACGGTGCTTACTCAGGGAGAACACTTATACCTTTAAATTTAGTTAAGGGATCATCTTATAATGCTACCGCCATACTAAGCAAAATAAGATGCATAAAAGATAAACATCACATGCAATTAAAATATGTGACATGATATGGCCATCATCATCTTGTGCTTTTGATCTCCATCTCCAGAGCATCGTCATGATCTCCAGCATCATCACTAGCTCGACACCTTGATCTCCATCCTTGCGTCGTGGTCGTCTCGCCAACTATTGCTTCTACAACTATCGCCAACGCATAGTGATAAAGTAAAGCAATTACATGGCGTGTGCATTTCATACAATAAAGAGACAACCATAATGTTGTAGATATGCCCTAGAGGCAATCATGTTTGATGATATTTCCTATGTGTTTATGAATAAAGATAGTCCTTGGATGTAATCAATGATACTTGTTGGCAAGTATATGTGACTTGTCTGTGAGACCTTGTGTTGTATGATAATCCTAAATTCTCCCTAGTCGCAAGTGACGTGCGGGCACACGTCGGACTAGACTAGCATATGACACGGTGGATGGCTTGGTCTCACTGGCCATGGAGCATTGGATGCTAACCGGATAATATGGACTCGGAAGGATCTGGTCGGATTCGACGTAGTCAGATCCGAGTCGAGATAAGGTCCGAGTTGGACATAACCAACTATGAGACGCAGCATTATGTCATCTGTGAGTCTCTAGTACAACATACGTTCTATGTCCTAAGACCTGAGCTGGCGCATGTACTCGGGATGGTGACAGACCTGCTTTGGGCGGACCAAACGCTACTCCGTGACTGGGTAGTTACAAAGGTAGGTTTCAGGCTTGTCCAGACCCATGCTGCGAGACATGGTCGAGCAAGATGGGATTTGCCCCTCCGATCAGGAGAGATATACTCTGGCCCCCTCGAGTGATCCAACCAGGAGAAGCATGGCCATGCGACAAGGATTATGAGATAACCCGGATAGTGGTCGGCATCACTGGAACGAGAAAGAGGTCGGGCTAGCACAAGGATGACAATCTCGCCTTGAGCCCGACAACATATATCGTGTGGCAAAGGGAACAGAAGTTTGACATGTTGTACATGTTCGTCTAACCACTTCATAGTCTGCTTGGTGTTCGGCATGCCTTGCTACAGGCCGCTACCAACCGTGCAGTTCAGAGGTGATCCCAACTGCGACCAAGCCGGCTTGAACCTAAGGGGTCGCGCGCTTAAGGGAAGGAACCTACGAGGTCGGATCCGAGGACACTGGTCGGATGTGATCCGAGCTGTATTCGGATTGTGGCCGAGTAGACTTGTGGGCTTTAGGATCTGTGCAAGGCCCAAGAGTTGAGCCCGCGACATATGCCTATATATCGTGGAGGGGCGGCATACTTATTGGATTGATCGCTTCAGCGCCGTTGTTAGGGCTTTTTATGCGTTGCAACTAGCCACCTTCATTTGCCCCGATTGTGTGGTCAGACCTAGCAGTCCGCCGCACGACGTTCCTCCTGCACGCGCGGATACCGTTAGAGGCAGTGCACTTGCGCCGCTCCGGCGAACCTGTTCACGGGATCCTCGACTACGTGGGAGATCGGCAAGGAGGAGACAGCTTTGGGAACGCAAGGCGACTCCGGGAACGCGCTGCCTCAACTCTACTTCCGCTGCACGGCACGGCGAGTCTAGTGGTAATGATCTGTGATCCATCTCCCATAGCAACTTCCTGCATGTTCTGCGCGTATGAAATTTTATTTTGTAGTCAACGCACCCTACCGTAGAACCCAACACATAAGGCTCCTGCCGGTTGCCGATAACTTTTACAAAACATGATCATCTTATACAATAACGTATATCACATCACAACATGCCCTGCAAAAACAAGTTAGACGTCCTCTACTTTGTTGTTCCAAGTTTTACGTGGCTGCTACGGGCTTCTAGCAAGAACCGTTCTTACCTACACATCAAAACCACAATGGTGTTTTGTCAAGTTTGCTGTTTTAACCTTCTTCAAGGACCGGCCGTAGTCAAATTTGATTCAACTAAAGTAGGAGAAACAGACACCCGCCAGCCACCTTTATGCAAAACTAGTTGCATGTCTGTCGGTGGAACCGGTCTCATGTGCGTGGACATGTAAGGTTGGTCCGGGCCACTTCATCCCACAATACCGCCGAATAAAAATAAGACGTTGGTGGTAAGCAGTATGACTATCACCGCCCACAACTCTTTGTGTTCTACTCGTGCATATCATCTACGCATAGACCTGGCTCGGATGCCACTGTTGGGAAATGTTGCATGGAAAACAAAAAAAATTATACGCACACGCAATGATCTATCCATGGAGATGCATAGCAACAAGGGGAGAGTGTGTCCACATACCCTCGTTGACCGTAAGCGGAAGCGTTTGACAATGCGGTTGATGTAGTTGAACTTCTTCTAGCTCTGACCGATCAAGTACCGAACGTACGACACCTCCGAGTTCTGCACACCGTCAGCCCGATGGCGTCCCTCGTCTTCTTGATCCAGCAAGATGTCGAGGAAGTAGATGAGTTCCATCAGCACGACGGCATGGTGACGGTGATGGTGATGTGATCCGCGCAGGGCTTCGCCTAAGCACCGTGAGAATATGACCGGGGGTGTAAACTGTGGAGGGGGGCGCCGCACACGGCTAACAATTGATGTTGTATGTTCTAGGCGCCCCCTCCCCACATATATATAGGTGGGAGGGGAGGAGAGGCAGCCAGGGGGCGCCCCAAGTAGGATCTGAATCCTACTTGGGGTTTCCCCAAGTGGCGGCCCCCTTTCCCTTTTTCACCGGAGAAGAAAGGAAGGGGGAAGAAGAGAAGGAAGGGGGGAACCCCCTCTTGTCCTTCTCCTATTCAGCCACCTGCCATAGGGGGGCACCACCCCTTGTGGGCTGGTGTGATCCCCTCTCATGGCCCATATGGCCCATATATTCCCTCGGGGGTTCCCGTAACCCCTTCAGTACTCCGATAAATATCCGATACACTGCGGAACACTTCTGGTGTCCCAATACCATCGTCTTATATATCAATCTTTACCTCTCAACCATTTCGAGACTCCTCGTCATGTCCGTGATCTCATCCGGGACTCCGAACAACATTCGGTCACCAACTCACATAACTCATATAATACAAAAAATCGTCATCGAACGTTAAGCGTGCGAACCCTACGGGTTCGAGAACTATGTAGACATGACCGAGACACCTCTCCGGTCAATAACCAATAGTGGAACCTGGATGCTCATATTGGCTCCTACATATTCTACGACGATCTTTATCGGTCGAACCGTTATGACAACATACGTTATTCCCTTTGTCCATCGGTATGTTACTTGCCCGACATTCGATCGTCGGTATCTTCATACCTAGTTCAATCTTTTTACCGGCAAGTCTCTTTACTCGATCCGTAATACATCACCTCGTGACTAACTCCTTAGTCGTTTGCTTGCAAGCTTATGATGTGTATTACCGAGAGGGCCCAGAGATACATCTTCGATACTCGGAGTGACAAATCCTAATCTCAATCTATGCCAACTCAACAAACACCTTCGGAGATACCTGTAGAGCATCTTTATAATCACCCAGTTACGTTCTAACGTTTGATTGCACACAAGGCATTCCTCCGGTATTTGGGAGTTGCATAATCTCATAGTCGAAGGAATATGTATCTGACATGAAGCAAGCAATAGCAATAAAACTGAACGATCACTATGCTAAGCTAATGGATGGGTCTTGTCCATCACATCATTCTCCTAATGATGTGATCCCGCTATCAAATGAAAACTCATGTCCATGGTCAGGAAACCTTAACCATCTTTGATCAACAAGCTAGTCAAGTAGAGGCTCACTAGGGACACAATGTTTGTCTATGTATTCACATATGTGTTAAGGTTTCCGATCAATACAATTCTAGCATGAATAATAAACCTTTATCATGAATAAAGAAATATAAAATAACAACTTTATTATTATCTCTACGGCATATTTCCTTCAGATGGAACCTGCCACAAAGCACCTCTCCCGCTGAAGATAAATCAATCTAGTTGACCAAACCAAATGGGTAGATCGAAGAGAAATACAAAGCTATAACAATCACACATAATAAAGTTCAGAAAAAACTAAATTACTTTCAATGAATAATCTTATCATAAACCCACAATTCATCGGATCCCAACAAACACACCGCAAAAGAAGATTACATCGAATAGAACTCCAAGGAGAACATTGTATTGAAAATCAGAGAGAGAGAGAGAGAGAGAGAGAGAGAGAGAGAGAGAGAGATCAAGCTAATCACTATGGACGCGTAGGTCTGTGGTAAACTACTCACACATCATCGGAGGTGCAGCAAGGTTGATGTAGAGGCCCTCCGTGATCGATTCCTCCTTCGGCAGAGTGACAGAAAAGGCCTCCAGATTGGACCGTGGAAGAACAGAGACTTGCGGCGGTGGAAAAATTATTTCGGTGGGTGCTTTGGGGGTTTTCCAATATTGGGGAATTTATAGCACTTGAATTAGGTCAGATGGAGCCACGAGGGGTCCACAAGGCATCATGGCGCGCCCTGTTGCCATGCCGTCTCCTTGTAGGTCTTCTGGTCCCTCCCTAAAGCTTCTAGCATCTCTTATGTCCAAAAAAATCATCAAAAAGTTTTGTCATGTTTGGTATAGATTTTCTGTAAAACCAAAAACAAGCAGAAAACAACAACTGTCACTAGGCACTGAGTTAATAGGCTAGTCCCCAAAAATGATATAAAATTGCATATAAAATATCTAAGATTGATAATATAATATCATGAAACAATCAAAAATTATAAATACGTTGGAGACGTATCAACGCCTCCAACAAATTCGCCCTGTCCAACACATTGGTGGTAAACCAATGGTGGGTAAGGGGTGTAGATACGCAGCTTTGGTGCAGACTATGGGATTTGAAGCAAACACGTTTGTCTAGTGGAGAAGATGAAGAAGGGAATCAAAAATCCAGCGGTCTCTTTTGCAAAATAGTGGGGTAGATGAGAAGAAGGACATTTAGTAGAGAAAAGAAAAGACAACAGTAGAAGTCAATCAATGGAGGAGTAATTGAGGGGACGAAAGGGTTGTGATGCGATTCATCTAGAGAAAAAGAGAAGAGGCTAGCATGGCAATCAAATAAGCTAGGCATATGCAAACTACATGGGCTACTACCAATAATCGAACCAGCAACATGGCACGTACTATTGGCCTGGGCTGCCCATGCATAAAATTGTAGCTTCTTACACCCATGTTGTTACCTTAAAATCTGATGGGCGGAATGTGGGGTTCATACAACCCATGTTATCGGCTTAAATCCATCAGGAGAAACGAAGGGACTATGATGTGTTGTTTTCTTGGCGTGAACAATGTGGCCGACAATGGTAGGGTTAGCCATGACATGGCTGCTTGTGAAGTCAGTCTTTTCTTAGATCGCATGGTTGCCAATGTGTATAGGTTGTATGTCAAGATAAATAAGGTAGTGGATGACTCTCTTAGGTACATAGGATTCCATCCTCCCAATCTGTGCATATCCTTGCCTCTCCACATGCAAGCACTAAGAGCAAATATAGTAAGAGGCGTCTAACATGTGTCATATGACACTTTTGTTGACATGAAGAAGAGAGACACTGTAAAATAAGAGTGAGATCTCATGCGAGATTACAAGTGTCACAAAGCAAACATGAAAAAATATAAAGAAAAGAGAACGAGAGAAGGTGAAAAACAAGATCTAATAGTCAATCTATCGTATAGATGACATGTCACTAGTATATAGCCACTAGTTCCTTATATTATTAGTTGTTCTCTAAGTATTTGTAGTGAACCTAGTAGCTACTCTAATAACCATGTTATTATATGAGTGTTTTCTCATGAAGGCTTTTAGGTGGTATGGCATTCACTATAGAGACAACAACCTACTGTCTTATTACCATTGATCATATGTAACAAAAAACATATAAAGCCCATTTCCGCTCGTGTGCATTGTGTCCCATGATAGCACGGTATGGGCTGAAGAGGCTGATATTGGTTCATGGGTTGGGTGGTGATTGAGACCGATCGTCTTAACTTGAAGCCCCTTGACTTTCATAACTTGAACAATGTGTCGCCGAGTGCTCTTTTTCGGGAGACGAAGTATCTCCTTTATCTGGTCATTTAGATTGCCTGTGTTGAGTTACGTCCACAAACATGCAACACTTAATCAACCTCATAAGTTGGTTGCATTACTAAGCATAGCTCGGATGGTAACCGGTCTTGTTGCGGAACCAGTCCACCCCGCTTTAAGTCATAGACTTTGCATATGTGCTTTGCATTTCTTTGAATTTATTCTAGACTTTTTAGCAATGTTCGTTCAGTGGAAGATGGTGTTTCCGTCAGTCCCAGTCTCAGGAGGTGCTCATAGGATAGGTTGTGCGTTCATAAGTGCGAGTGAAACAGTGTTTCTAAACAAATGAGTTAGTTGCATGGGGTGCAACAAAAGTTTATCTTTGATGGAAAATACAAATGTTGGGCCAATTTCATTAATATAATGCAAATCAAGAAATAGTAAAAATATTATTTACACGAGCCAAAATAGAAGGGAAGAAAGAAAATAAACCTAAAGCATGTTTTTGCTCCATTACCAATTTTAATTTGTGTGGCTGTTGAAGAAAGACCCATGTCTTCGCATAACATGGGAGAGCCTACCAATGCCAAGGCCAATCTAGGAACGTTCATTGCAGCCAAGGCCACCAGAGGTCAGGGTCAAGAGTTGCAACCCCCCACCTCCACCACCACCCATTTCCTGTGGCCTACACATCGTTCTCTGATTGACAATGGAATGACTACCACAAGCATGTTCACCATAATTGCCTTTCCAAATGATGGTCCTATACAACTTGTTGATTTTTTGCACCACGCACCGAATTAAAACGAAGATTGTCATGTGGTAAACCTCAATAAGAAGATAAGAAGAGCTTAGCAAGCACAATTCTAGTGGCTAGTTTTTTCTCCAATCTTGAAGTCTTGCCCCTAATTTATCAATACGAGGTCGGAAAAACCACATATTTAGCATTCGTATTAAGTGTAGAGGTAGCTTGTAATACTTGCATGCGAGAGTGCCATTATAGGCGGTGCAAAGTGATTCAAAATATTAGTAATTTTTTTAGTAAGGAGGCACTTGCCCGGTTTTAGCAAACTGAAGCCCTTAAGGTTTTACAACAAATGACAAGAAAGTCTACGAATGAACTCAAGTTTCATACAAACCCAAGAGGGTCATTGGCTGATAAGCTGAAACGACACAAAACACGAAATAACTCCAAGAGCCGATGAAGCATCATATGAAAATATCCCCCCATGGTTGTTGCCCTCCTCACTAGGAGCCTTGGCATGTTTGCGACGCTTTTTGCACAACGTGTCGATGGTCAATGGTTCGTGGGCCGCGTTGACTAGCTTCCAAAGTTGTAAGAATGTAGTCATTTTATAAAGTCCATCAGCAGGATGCTTAATAAAAAAGTCATTCAATACGACCTTTATTACAAATTTGCTAAAGCGTCCAGGCGAGAGAAGCAAAGCAAATCCAGGAAACCCTTTGTGGAAGTCGGGAAAGTCTCCCACTCAGGGTGTGGAAATTGGCGAAAGATGCTAGTGCCCAACTACACCTAGTAACATTCCTTATGCATCCCCAGAGAAATTGGGCCATGATGCAAGAGAAAAAATATATAGTTATTGTCTTTCGTTGTTCCACAAAGAGGACAAAGACCGTCACCCCATCCATGCCTCTTCTGCACTTCTACCCCAGATGTTAGACGGTCACAAACTAGAGGTCACAAGAAAATCTTTATCTTGGTGGATAATAAGGCTTTCCAAATGTCCATGGCTTGAAATTGGGCTGCCCCATTGTGCAACGTACGATAAATAAGATAGTTGAGAATTTTCCCGATTTTTCCAACTTCCAATGGAAAGAATCTGCATTTTTGGTTAGTGCGGTATTCCCGGGAATATTATCTAGGCGATGCCACTCCTCTCCTTCCTCGGGGCTAAGAGTCCGGCCAAACAGTGGACGCCATTGGCAATGCGTCCAATTCTCACTCACCAAAGCGTTCGGGAAGCTGGCTATCGCAAACAGGGTGGAACTCGGTTGCTAACTGCTTTTCGCCAATCCACACATCAGCAATATTAATATTGTCATACCGGACTGAAAATAGCTCATCCTCATCAAGGTTTATAAGTAGCTCGCTAGAATTCATCAAAGCAATCAGGGGTTCCGGCACTTGCACGAACTCTTCTTTTTCGAAATTGTAAGAACTTGTCGTTGGATCATCAACAAAAAATAGCACCCTAGCTCCGCTAATAGCACGCTATAGCATTTTGAGCAATGTCTCGCTAAAGGAAATCAATACACAATGGTTCGCTATAGCGACACGATATAGCCTAGCTCTAGCGGATTTTAAGAGCTGCGCTATGTTATCATAGCACAATATTTCTTTTTCATGCGCATCATCCTCATACATGGAGAGGCAAAAAAAAATCATTTCTGGCCGGCCTGCGAGGATACCTTCTGAAGGTGGTCAATCGCGATAGATTGATAGTGAACAACGTCAGTGACAGAAGGTATCCTCGGCAAAGCCCACAAGCATATCAAAGCCAATCCCTGGCAAAATAGTTACGTAAATCCGGATGGTTTAATTTATCCCGAACGCCAATTTATTTCACAAACTAGTAAGTTTCAAGCACTTAGATGATAGACAGCTCGGTGGACGCCCACAAGTTATCCTTGCGTCAAATACCGGTCACATCTTCTTTTATAAAAGCACCGGTCGTATCTCGAGTGTCAAGGTCAGGGAGAACTGAAGTTCGTACGGACAAAGTTCTCCCGTTCACCCTGATCTTATAGCCATCCAAAACTATATCTGACGGCTCCGGGCGTCTTTCAGAGGCCTTCCCGTATGGCGACACATCATCGGTAGCAAGCAACATTTGTGGCCCGTGAGATTTTGTTGCCCACAGCCAGCCGGTTGGACAGTCCAACATGCGTTCGGTCGGAAGCGGTCGAGGCAGCTGGCGGACTCGAGGCCCATGTTCCAGAACTCCTCGTAGTACTCCTGGTAGGTGAAGGGCCGATAGGCCAGAGGGTGGCCGCCGTCCACCAGCGCCTCCGCCGGCGCGACCACCGCGTCCGGGGACGGGCAGTAGAACGTCGGCACCGAGATCCTCTCGCTCTCGCTGTTCACAATCACCCGGTGGAGCACGCTCTTGTATCGGTCGTTGCTCAGAGCCTGCACGATACCA
Source organism: Aegilops tauschii subsp. strangulata (assembly GCF_002575655.3). Taxonomy (NCBI): domain Eukaryota; kingdom Viridiplantae; phylum Streptophyta; class Magnoliopsida; order Poales; family Poaceae; genus Aegilops; species Aegilops tauschii. The sequence goes on from NC_053036.3 coordinate 503,203,765, forward strand.
TAGCCGAAACGTTAGTGGATGCCGTAGAGTTCAGTTCACAATTGTGTCTGTCTAGAAGGATACCTGCAGTTGATCACCGATGTTGATGACCAGCGCGCCGGGAACGGGGCTGACGGCCACCCAGCGGCCGTCGCGCCGGACCTGCAGCCCGGACACGCCGTCCTGGAGGAGCAGCGTGACGGCATTAGGGTCCTTGTGCCCCGGCAGTCCGTACGTCAGCTCCGGCTGCGGGCACGGCGGGTAGTAGTTCACCGCCATGTGCTGCGCGTGCCGCCCCATGGCCTTCACCATGTGGCCTCTCTCGAGCCCGAGGCTCTCCGATATCGCCTCCAGCAGTCTCAGCGCCAGCGCTCTCGCCTCCGTCGAGTAGGTGCCGACTACTTCCCTGCTCACACGGTCAGCGCAAATTGTCAGTTTATTTCTAATTCTATCTCGCAGAAAAGTACACCTATCAGTTTGCTAGCGCAGCCGAACAGCAGCTATATTTTGCCTCTTTTTCTCTTACTTTCTGTTATACTGTATTCCTTATTGCAACAGCTAGCCTGTCATCGTCCTGACAGAGGTCTAACGGTGCACATGTTAGGTATGCGCCTCGTTGTTTCGACAGGTTAATTAGCGGGCCGGATTGAAAGATTCGATCGGTACGAACAGTATTAAAACTCGTAGGCTAAAATTAAGTATTAGTACTAGTAACTAACTTAATTAGTTGGTGACCAGCAGCACGTACGGAAGTTCATCCTGACACGGTAGAAATGAGGCCGAGGCGTCGACGGGTGCTCACCTGAAGGCCGGCGGGTTGGAGGGCCACTGGTCGACGAAGCTCTCGAGCGGGTAGCAATGCAGGCGGAGGAAGTCGCGCCAGTTGCTCACCTTCTCCGTGCGCACGTTGAAGCTCGTGGACAGCCGGATCGCCTTCTTGGGGTCGTCGGAGTAGCACTTGAGCCGCTCCGACTCCGGTAGGTGGAAGAACTCCCTCGCCACGCGCAGCATCCCCTCCACGACCGCCTCCGGGATGCCGTGATTCGTCACCTACATACGCAGTGATGACCGGTGTCAGGTTGTCCAGAGCTCTGTCGAACGTCTCGTGCTACTACATCGGCAGAACAAAAAATTAACTGGTCTCAACAAGTGGTGCACGTAGTACGTACCATGAAAAACCCGTCGTTCTCGCACGCCGCGCCGATGGCCTCGACGACCCCGCGACGCCCCGGCCCGTCGAGGTGCTTCAGGTCGATGAGCGGAATGCCGGCGCCGGACTCGTGGTCGACATTGGCGAGGTCCGGGCGGTCTCCGACCGCTCTGATGTGGCTCGACGGGACTTGCCTGGATTGCGCCACCAGATCGCTTAGGAGAGGCTTTGCGGCGATCGCCGGAGCCATGCTCTTGTCTAGGAATGGTACGATGTGGTGCGTACTTGCTGCTCGGCTGTTTGATAGTATTGCCAGCCGCTGCAATGTGATCCGTGTACATATTCAAGTTGGCCTTGCCCTCTTATAGGCAAATGATGGCACGCACAACAAAGAACCTTTTAGCACCTATACGAGCTAGGAGTTCTACTCTAAATGAGTGAAAATTTTGGGATATACTATAAATTGACTTGAGTTATTGGACCAGTCTTGAGTCGGGACTATAGGTCGGTGCAATAAATTATACTCCCTCCATTTCTAAATATAAGTCTTTTTAAAGATTTCAATATAAACTACATACAGATATATATAGACTTATTTTAGAGTGTATAGATTCACTCATTTTGCTCCATATGTAATCCATATTAAAATCACTAAAGAGACTTATATTTAGGAACAAAAGGAATAAAAAACTATGAGTAAATGACGCTCGTGGTTGTGGGTGCATTTTAGCCACACTATTTTGAAAATGGAAAACATATTACGAAACTTGAGTTTTGATGTATATGAGTTACTCTTAAGCCCTGTTTGTCTGGACTTTTGCTTCTGCTTTTTTAACTTTTTTAATTTGGCAAAATTGCCACAAAAGCTTCTAAATAGGGCTTTTTGCTTCGGCTTTTGGCTTATACCAACATAAGCCAAAAGCCAAACCAAAAAAGCATCTATTTAGGAGGGTTTTTTTTGGCTTTTTTACTTAAGTGAAAAGATGCAAAAGCAGAAGCAAAAGCCCAAACAAACAGGGCATTAGTTTAACTGACCGACTCTTAGTATTATATACAGAATTGACGGCGTATACAACAAATAATCTTTTATCACTTAGAGAAAAAAATTTAAAATATCTATGTCGATTATAAAAATTCATCAAAATTATGAAGCATCCCAACCATAATAAAAATTACATCAAATTTCTAGACCACCGGACGACCATTACTACTGTCAGAACAACATGCCGACATGATATTGTCGCCACTTTCATACCAGAGCCTACATGACTCTATCAATGATAACTTGAAAATCTTCATGCACATGCCCCTATGGACCAATTCCCTGAAGCCGTAGTCGTCGCCGTTGAACAGTTGAATCAATCTAAAGCACCTGACACCCGATCTTGCTGCCATGGACTTAGCGTTCATGAATTCCATTTTTTTGTGTACTATAAATCGACTTGATTATTGAACTAGTCTTGATTATGCATATATTAGTACTAAACACCGAGGGCGGTGCAATCAATTGTAGTACAGCTGTGATCCGGGTTGTTAATTTTGATCAGTCTCAAACAAGGAGAGTTGTTATAATTTGGTGAACAATACAAGAGAAACGATTGAACAAATTGATATTCCCCTTAATTTATGAGAACGAAATCGTTGTCTCCAGCACGGCACATGCGTGTCATATCGAGGAAGCTAAAGTTGTTGTGTCAGCCTGTTTGGCACCGGCGTGGACTTGCCACTCCGCCAGCACATGAGCGGTTCCTAAGAAGGTGTTCCCCTTCCAGATTGTCCTGTATTTGCACTCCTTCGACGCCGGCCGGTGGCGTGCCGTGGACGTCGTAGCAAAATTTACTGGAAGGAGAAGATTAGCCCGACACGGGAGAGCCTGCGTGCGTCCGAAGTTCTACCCACGATCGCCCGACAGCGAATTTACCGTAAGATTATCTCTCTCTAGAAAAATATCCAAACCACATGGAACTTGTAACTGAATAAACCAGGAGCTTTCGCCGTCGTGGCCGCTAATTAGCGGCGGAGGTTAAACCACTATCTAATGGCAGCGGCGTACCCACGATGCTGCACCCACTTGTGATGGGCCGCAATTGCGCTGCCACGACAATCATGCGCCCACGGGTTCCATTCCGGAGTACTATAAAAGATCTCGCGCCACGCATCCCACGCCACAGCCGCGGAACGAGAAACAAGCTGTAGTGACCGGGGCCGGCCCCGGTGGCCCGTCGCCGTATGGCGCACCGACATCTCCAATCGCCGCCACTGTTTCGGCGACGTGATGTCTCGAGGCCACGGCCGGCCGAGTGCTGGGCGCAGCATCGTTATTGCGGCGGGGGCTGCTCAGACTTGTCTTGTCTAAGCGGCTCGTGTCGAGAAGGCAGCTGATGCTGCACGATCGAGCGTGTTATTTTAGCGAGATGCCGATCGGCCCGCACGACCCCGATGCTGATTGCCGATGCCGTCAGCGGCGTGACGTAGGGGGTGGTGACCTCAGCCATGACCGCCTCAGCGTGCGTGCGCTAGCAGCCATGGCAGCGCGTCACGCCGGCCTAGAACTGCGGAGCAAGGCCGCCTCCGCGTCTGCCGGTAGATCGACAACGCAGACTCCAATACAAATTGCGCAATTCGGCGCTGAATGCTGCGATCGACGTCATGCCTGATTCCAAAGAGCGAGTTGCGGCGGTCAACTTTTTCACACCGCTGCAAAGCGGCCGCCGCGAGCCTGCCGTGCGTGGTGGCGGCAACTTTTGGCTTGGTTCGGTGCGTCCATCTATTTGCTTGTTCGATTTTTAGGCTCGTTCCTTTACAAGGAAGAGTGTGTGGGAGAGAGTTGGACGGTCGAAATCATCTGCGTGGGATGCTAACTGAGTTAGGCAGGTTGATGCAGAATTCTGATCTCTTGGAAAAAGATCTTGCGGCGGTGCAATGAGTTCACCCTGGAGAAGACGTCACTAATTCTTTGTGATTTTTACTTCGAGCATGGCTTGTGATTTTTATAGTGTACTTTAATTTGCATGGTCTGCTAAAGCTAAAGGGCTACTTTGATTCAAAGGATTTTCATAGAAATTTTAGAGGATAAGAATCCTTAGAATTTTTTTCCTATGTTGGTTGCTTGATTCATAGGATTGAATCATATAAGTATTTTTTTTCAAAGATTTTTTTATATTACTTTTCATAGAATTTCTAGCATCGACTTAAACCTCTTTAAAAGAATCCATTGATTTTCCTAGGTCAAGCAATCAAAAATTATGTAGGATTGAGATGATCATAACATTTCATCTTATGTTTTTCCTATTCCTACGTTTTTAGAATCATGTGAATCTCATTTTTCTTTCGTAAAGAAAAAGTAATGTTAAACCTTAATGGTGCTTTATTTTCGTGGGGGCATGTACTGGGAGCATCACCCTCATACCGCCTCAACTCTTTGTCCAATCAAAGAGTATTGACATCACTGTATGTGATTTTTTTTTGGCCAACCAGGGCTACAATCTATAGTGGACCCACCTTTACAACACACACATCTCTCTCTCTCTCCACATGCATTGTGTTTTCCTTCCTCTCTCTACCTCTCTCCTCGCATGCATCAACACCATCTCCTTTCTTCCTTTCTCTCAACCTTTACACCCCGAAGAGGCCGGCTCTTTTGCAGGCTACAGTAGCTCCTACGAGGCTATAGCTTTTATTTGAACCTAGCCCGAGCCTACGTGGATCTGCGAGGCAGCAGATCGAGGCTACACGTTGGTTATGCCTTCAACGAATCAAAAAAGCTTTTTTGTTATGTCAAATATACAATTATATTAACTTATTTTTGCGGGAAACAACTATATATTAACTTATATATGAGATTAGAATATCTTTTCTTTAAAGATGGTACCCATTTTAATTTAATAGAAATCAAACTACAAAGTCCATTGCCAAAACACAAATGCGCCGCGACATCCACTAGCAATTTGTGAGAGATGGTGACGGTGTCCTGGACTATGGGGTACCGACCTAGTCGCCCCACAGTCCATTGGCTGGGCTTATGGCCCACCCTTTCTCTAAGGATGTAGCGACCTGACCTCAAATGGTCAAGTCTCTGTGCTTCCGTGTTATCCCTGGATCGGTAATGCTGACACACACAATACTCAAAGGATTTATAACAGAGTAGCAATCACACACTTATTACATCGAATATCTCAAAAGAGAACTTATTACAATAAATATGGCTTAAGGCCATCTAAGAAGATAACAGCGGAAGACTTGGAAGATAAGTGAGTCCATCAACTCCAACGGCATAGCTGAGATGCACAACAACGACCTATCGCACCTTTACTCGTCGTCTGAAAAGTCTGCAACATAATATGTTGCTGCCCGAAAACGGGTCAGCACATGGAATATGCTGGCAATATAACACAGTAGAGCAAGAACAGAAATAATGCTATCACTATATGCATATATGGCTGGTGGAAAGGCTCTATGGTTATATTGTTTTGTGAAAAGCCAATTTTTCCCTACAACAAAGGAATATATTTTATTTAACTATCATGGTGGTTGAACAACATTGAGAAGGTACCTCCAACTCAATCCCAATTAAGAGTAATTATCAACCCAACAAATTAAATTAGAGTGATGAGATACATATGATAATCCAAGTACTAGATACTCAAGATGTCCATAACCGGGGACACAGCTAACCATGATTAGATTGTACACTCTGCAGAGGTTTGCGCACTTTTCCCCACAAGACTCGATCTCCTCCGTTGGATTTCTCGCACTTCATGATGTTTGAGAAACGGATGACCGAGACACAGTCTTTCAGAAGCATTAACTCTAACCCCGGGTAGACAATACCAACCTACATCCCTCTACATCTGCTAGCCTACCACTGGAAGAGGTCATGCAACTTACTCAACTATGCTAGAGCCCATAATAGCTTGTGGCTGCACACGGAAGTTTCTAGCATGAAATATCTCAGATCACTTTGAGCCTAGGTGGCGGACCGTAGGATTATCACACGGGTACTCCGGGATATCCTAGGACAACACTGGATTCTCCAGGTGCCCAAACAAGCAATCCACCTAGATGTGTATTAAAGTTGCCACCTTAAGTTGAACCATTAAATAATCGTCTCACATCTGTCATGGATTCACTCACCCAAACCACGTCTACGAGCATAGCATAGCAGTATAAGCATAACGTAGAAGTAACTCCCAAGAGTTTGATAATAAACAGGGCAATAGGTTCTACCTCATCAACTACTTCCCAATACCCACAAGTTAAACACATCCTAATCATGCAGTGTTTGAGGTTTGGAACTAATGCATAAAAACTGGATATGAAAAGAGTATGATCAATGTGTTACTTGCCTTGCTGACGATCCGCAAAACCTAGAGACTCGTAGTAGCACGCTTCGCACTCCGGAAATTCTATCGCAAACAAACAATAGCATACATAAGCAATCAAGAAAAGATCCACGAGTAAAACTCAAATAAGAAGATTGAATCTGAAAACTCAACTGAAGAGATTCGATTTGCAAAAAGAATCAAATCAAATGGAGCATCGAAACTCAAACTACGAATGAACCAACATCCGATTACTAATCTGGACTAGAGTCAAATTTTATAGTACCAAAATCTTGTTCAAGTTGGTTAAACAGAAAGACGGCTTCGAGACGAAGATCCAGGCGCTTGAATCGCCTGATTCCGATAAACGAGCGAAAAGATAAACTAAAACGAAAATCGGGTCAGAAATCACGATCGAAAATAATCGTGAAAACCCTGGAAAAAGAAAAACTGACAAACAGGCTAATGAACGAACGTCCGCTGTCTGCGGCTAACGGGTGAGCGGTGTTCGTTAAAACGAACATACGGACGAACGTCCGCAAAATAATTAAACCGAAAAAACCGAACCGATCTATTAAAAAAATAGATCTAGGGTTTCGAAAATAAAAACCGTTCGGTTTTAAAAAAACCGGCGGCTACCTCGTGGAATAGGAGGGCAGCGGCGGCGTACTCCGGCGGTGGGGCAACTCCGGCGGCGGGGCGGCCTGGAGCGGCGCAGCGGCGGCGGGGCGGCGCTATGGTTCGGGCGGGGCTGGCTGGTGGCTGGGTCGGCTCGGGTCTTCGGCCTTTAAAGGGCCGTCCGGGTCAGTGTCCCAGGCGGACACGGCCCGGTAAGGCGGTAACCCCTTAAAAAAAACAATATTCCGATGCGCAGAAAAACGAAGAAAAGAAATACTAAACGGACTCCAAAAATCTTGAAATAAAATTTCCCCATCCTCTAAAAATCTACCGGACAAGGTGAACATTTATTTAGGACTCTAATGAAATTTTGAAAAATGCATATTTTTCCTAATTCAAATAAAATAGCGATAAAATCCAAATAAAAATGTTTATTTGTTTTTAAATATTTTTCCTCCAATATTTCATTTTTTGGGGGAAGTCATATTATCCCCTCTCATATATTTTGATATGAAATATTTTCAGAGAGAAAATAATTAAAATAAATGACCCTTGTTTCAATATTTGATAAATTTTAAATATGAGAACGGTGAAATCCCCAACTCTCTCCGAGGGTCCTTGAGTTGCTTAGAATTTTGAGGATCTTGAAATGAAATGAATAAAATATGATATGCATGTATAACCTATGTATAACATTCCAACTTGAAAATTTGGGATGTTACAAAGGAAGGATTCAAGAGGCCTCATACTTCCACATGATCAAGACGAACTCTATCGAAGACTTGATGTGTACCCCAAGATCTGCATCGGCTCGGCGGGACATGTAACACTAGATTGGCAACCGACCATGTGTAACCCTAGACACCCCCAGTGTCTATATAAACTGGGAGGTCTAGTCCGTAGGGAGGAGGATCACAATTTCTACTACCCAGCCTTAGGGTTAGAACACTACTTACGATCTCGAGGTAGATCAAGCTTGTACTCGATACATCATCATCAATATAATCAAGCAGGACGTAGGGTATTACGCTTTGAGAGGGCCCGAATCTGGGTAAATATTGTCTCTTTCGTCCCCTGTTACCCATAGATCTGAGATCCACGAATCAGGACCACCTACCCCAAGGTCTATAAGTTTTAGTACCTACATTGGTGCTTTCATTGAGAGTTCCGCTGTGCAATCGAAAAAGGATCAATGAACTGTTGGTTAATGGCCATGGCCCTCGCGGCATGACGCCCACGCCCCAATCGCTTGCAGCTGGATCGCTCCCCCTCCATCAACAGACGGGCTCTAACGATCTCTCCATCTTCCCCCTCACCCCCGGACTAGAGTATCACCTAGCGATAAGGGCGAAGACGACCAAACAAAGGAAGCCGGAAGATCAGATCTCAAGATTGATTTGGCCACTCCGTCACAAGCATGTCCTTCTCAGGACGTGTAACGCCCACGATGCGGCTATATCTCCCACGTGTCGAGGCACGACTTAGAGGCATAACCGCATAGTGGTTTTGTCGCAAGAAGGGTCATCTTCACACAATCCCATGTAATGAACAAGAATGGGATAAAGAGTTGGCTTACAATCGCCACTTCACACAATACATAAATATCATCATACATCATCCAAATACAAACATATAGACCGACTACGGTCAAAATCCAGATGAAAATAAGATAACCCCAAATGCTAGATCCCCGCTCGTCCCAACTGGGCTCCACTACTGATCATCAGGAAAAGACACATAGTAACGACCACGTTCCTCGTCGAACTCCCACTTGAGATCGACGCCATCGTCTGCACTGGCATCGTCGGCACCTGCAACTGTTTTGGTAGAATCTGTGAGTCACGGGGACTCAGCAATCTCACACCCGCGAGATCAAGACTATTTAAGCTTATAGGAAAGGGTGGTGTAATAAGGTGGAGCTACAGCGGCAAAAGTATATATGGTGGCTAACTTGCGCAGATGAGAGCGAGAAGAGAAGCAACGGAACGGACGTCATCTAGCAATGACCAAGAAGTGATCCTGAACACCTACTTACGTCATACATAACTCAGGCCGTGTTCACTTCCCGGACTCGCCGAGAAGAGACCATCGCGGCTACACACGCAGTTGATGTATTTTAATTGGGTCAAGTGACAAGTTATCTACAACCGGACATTAACAAATTCCCATCTGCCTCATAACCGCGGGCACGGCTTTCGAAAGATAATGCCCTGCAGGGGTGTCCCAACTTAGCCCATCATAAGCTCTCACGGTCAACGAAGGATAAACCTTCTCCCGGAAAAACCCGATCAGTCTCGGAATCCCGGTTTACAAGACATTTGACAATGGTAAAACAAGACCAGCAAAGCCGCCCGAATGTGCCGACAAATCCCGATAGGAGCTGCACATATCTCGTTCTCAGGGCACACCGGATAAGTCAAGCTACGAGTAAAACCAGGCCTCGAGTTTCCCCGAGGTGGCCCCGCAGGCTGCTCGGTTCGGACCAACACTCGAAGGAGCACTGGCCCAGGGGGTTAAAATAAGATGACCCTCGGGCTCACGAAAACCCGGGGGAAAAAGGCTTAGGTGGAAAATGGTAAAACCAAAGTTGGGCCTTGCTGGAGGAGTTTTATTCAAGGCGAACTGTCAAGGGGGTCCCATAAATCACCCGACCGTGTAAGGAACGCAAACTCAAGGAACATAATCCCGGTATAACAGTAACTAGGGCGGCAAGAGTGGAACAAAACACCAGGCATAATGCCGAGCCTTCCACCCTTTACCAAATATATAGATGCATTAATTAAATAAGAGATATTGTGATATCCCAACAAATCCATGTTCCGACATGGAACAAACTTCAACTTCACCTGCAACTAGCAACGCTATAAGAGGGGCTGAGCAAAAGCGGTAACTTAGCCAAACAACGGTTTGCTAGGAAAGGATGGTTAGAGGCTGACATGACTAAAATGGGAGACATGATATAGCGAGTGATAGGTAGCGGAGCATGGCAATAGAGCGAACAACTATTATAGCAAAGATAGAAGTGATTTCGAGGGGTGGTCATCTTGCCTGCAAGGTTCTCAGAGTTGTCGAAAGCTTGATCCTCGTAAGCGTACTCGACAGGTTCCTCGTTCACGAACTCGTCTCCCGGCTCTACCCAAGACAAGAACACAAACAAACGGAACCACAATCAACATCGAGAAATGCGCAAGCAACATGATGCAAAACATGTATGATATGCAAGATATGATATGCGATGCATATGCGTGCTCCGGAAGGAAAATGATGAACATGGCAGTAACTTGGCAAACCAAGCATGCCACTGGAAAGATGAGGTGATTTCGGTCGAAATCGATATAAAGATCACCGGAATCGGATGCACGGTTTGCAAATGGCAAGCAAAACAAGAATGACACTAATCTGCGATAAACAGCAAGATAGCACTTAAAATGCAACAAGCAACAATGCTACAGCACCCCAACCTAGCAACAAAGCACATGAAAGTAATCTACAGGAGATGCTTGACAAAAGATGAACACTGAGCTATGGCTAGATCACAACATATCAAGCTCAAACAAGCATGGCAAAAGTGCAAAAGATTACAGGTTCACAGACGTAGTGAAAAACTGGACATGGCAGAAATCAGCATCAGGTAGCAATGTTCAGAGCACGAAATCAACATGCTACAGGAACTTAACATAGCAAAACAAGGCATGACAGTGTTCTACTAAAAGCACATGACAAAAGTCCCTTACTGACCATAAGCCAAAAAGGACCAGAAGATATGATGGCAAGCATGTTAACATAGCAAGTTTCGTTAACAGGTTTCAGACTTTGCAGAAAACAGAGCATGGCAGAAATATTAATATGTAGGCCTCTTTGTGAGCTTGATGCACTCACTACAGAGCAATGCATGACAAACCAAGCACACCTACAGCAAGATGGCATGTTTATGAAGCTATCCATGGCAAGAACAATTGCATAGCATGTATGGAACAACTACAATAAGCTTGGCAAGATTGCATATCATGTTAAGAATCTGCCAGAAATATTTTATAGCAAAAGTAGAGCAAGATTGAGTCATGCTATGGCACTCCATAATTGGAAACAATTACAGGAATGGATCAATTACAACTATAGCTACAAAACATCCTTACTGAACATCTCCAAAATATGCATGAATCTCTCTGTAGCATCAAGTTTACATGGCAACAAAATTACAGCAGACAAGGACTTAGAGAAATCAACGAAGAGGGGCGAGGAGCTCGGGCCCGTCGGCGACGGACGGAGGAGAAGGAAGGCGAGGCGGGGCGGCGGCCGGAGGGAGGGGGCGCGGTGCGGCGCCGGCGGAGGGGGCCGGAGGCGGCTGCCGCGGGCGGCGGGGCCGGCCGGCGAGCACGGCGGCGGCGCGGCGAGGCGGAGAGCGCGGCGGCGGTGGGCGAGCTCGCCGGAGCTCGCCGGCGGGGCGGCCGGCCGGCGACGGGACAGGCGGCGAGGAGGAGGTGGACGCGCGGGCCGGGGAGGGCTCGTCGCGGGCTCGGGCGGGCCGCGGGCGCGGGCGGCGGCGCGCGGTGACGTGGCGCGCTCCGGTTGGCCGGGCGGCGCGGCGGACGTTGTCCGGCCGGAGCGGACGCGTCCGGCGCGGCGCGGAGGGAGAAGCTAGGGTTTCGTCTGTGATTCCATTTTTCGGGGGAGATGAAGTTTTATAGGTAGAGGGAGCTAGGAGACTCCAAATGAGGTGCGGTTTTTGCCCACACGATCGTGATCGAACGACCTAGAGCATGGAAGAGAGTTTGGTGGGTTTTGGGCTGGTTTTGGAGGGGGGTTTTGCTGGACACTCAAATGGACTTTGCGGATGCCCGGTTAACCGTTGGAGTACCAAACGACCTCCGAATGGAACGAAACTTGACCGGTAGTCTCCGGGTGGTATATTAAGGCCACTTGACAAGCCTCGGTCCATTCCGAGAAAGTTTGACACACGCACACGAAAGAAAACAAGAGGGGTGCACCGGAGGAGATAGGAGCGCCGGATTGGAAAACGGACAACGGGGAAAATGCTCGGATGCATGAGACGAACACGTATGCAAATGCAATGCACATGATGACATGATATGAAAATGCATGACATGACAAAATACAAAACGAAAGACAAAACCCGACAACGGAGGGAAAAACATAACACATAGCCGGAAATGGCAAGAGTCAGAGTTACAAATATGGCAAGTTACATGCGGGGTGTTACAGGACGCCGCCGCCCAAGCCTCCAGCCCGTGGGCGGTCGGGATCGAATTTTTGTTCCCACCCACCCACCGCATCGAGTACTGCCCGAGTAACTTCAGGCCATCCGATGTTTGGGATCTAGTCTACATACAACAACAACTTGGAGAAACAGTCAGGCAATTCTGGGTCAGATTGCTACTCGTCAAGAATAGGATGGCAGATTCCCCCGACTCCGATATACTAGCTACCTTCCAGCACAATTCACTACAAAATTTTGTCTATTTAATGACAAACACCCTGACGACAAAACAGGAACCGTCGCTCAAAATCATTTTTTGTGATGATCCACCGTCACGAGGTGTTTCCTCCCCGTGGCAGGGCCCTAGCCAACTTTGGCGATGTTCCGGGCTGATTTTTAGCGACGTATTGGGCCGTCACTACGCATGTCCATTTTCTGGGATGAGTCTCATTATCATAGTTAATGTTGGTGGGTCATTTTTTGTAAATGTAAATAGAAAAATAATAAGTAATTATTTTTCAGCTAACTCATTTAGTGGGATCTCTTTTCATAATAGCGGGAACTTGAAATTGGGATCGTCCAGTCCCCTCCTAACAAAGGGAATTGGGATCATCGGCTTAGGGCCCTACGTCATACCGCACCCCCAGTAGCGAGTCGAGAGGCCGGCACGGCGAGGTGAACGTGGTTGCGAGGGTACGACGAGGTGAACGTGGTTGCGAGGGTACGGCGAGGCCACGTCTCATAGTTGATGGGCGCAATCACGCGCGGCAGTGGCAACGTCAAACATGGACGATTTCAGGTGAGATCTATTTACTAAGAAACATTGTAGTAGGAAATATCAGGTGCATTCTATTTACTTTTCATGTTATACATGCAATGGATCATGGTTGGATTGCTCACGGAACGGTCCTTATGACACCATACATGGCTGGCATGAATCAGTATATGGAATTCGTGCTTGCTCACAACAACGGGGCCGAAGATATGTCGCGATGGGATCCGTGAAACTATTGATGTTGTCGGATGTCACGTAAATGTCACTGGTATGCCTAGGTCCTATACAGTGTGGATCTATCATGGGGAATCAGGGTACATCGGTGCACACAATTGTACTGCCAATGATGATGGTTATGAATATGATGACTCTGATGATTTTGAGTTGTACTAACAATTTGTGTTCGATGTGGTGGGGGCTCTAGTGGATGACATGGGCAGGACAGCTGGAAATAAAGAAGATGCATCTCGTGGGTTGGCCATTTTTAAGAAGCTCGACGAAGAAGCGATGAAACCCCTTCACAAGGAATATGGAAGTATGACACGGATGGCGTTCATTATGAGGGTGCTTCATATCAAACATATACGCGTATGACCAACAAGACATTAATTATGCTTTGTCAGCTGTTGAATACTGCTTTGCCTAAGGTGGACTTCCCGAAATCTTAGCTGATGCTAAGAGAGCTCTTTCTGATCTTGGTCTTCGATACCAGACAATTCATGTATGCAAGTATGACTGCATGTTTTATTGGGGAGACTATGCCAACAGTTCACTTTCCCCAAAGTGGTAAATCAAGGTGGAGACATGTCAATGGGAAGAAAAAGGTTCCTCACAAGCTCATTCATTACTTTCCGATAATCCCATGTTTACAACGATTTTTTTCTTCGTGGGAAATATAAGAGCACACCCGATGGCACAAGGAAAAGAGGGTTCAAGAGGCTACTGTAATGAGGCACCCCACTGATGGCGATGCACGGAAGTACTTCGATTGAAAACATGAAAGATTTGCTAGAGATGACCGCAACTTGTGGGTAGGATTTGCAACTGATGGATTCAATCCCTTTGGACACATGAGCAGTGCATACAGTATATGGCCCATTTTTGTCATTCAATACAACTTCCCACCCTGGATGTGGATGGACCAATCCAATTTCATGATGTCATTGCTGATTGTTGGAAAATACTCACCAGGAAAGGCTTTTCATGTATTTATGCAGCCACTGATACCAGATATGCAGAAGCCGTGGGATGGTGTGGAAACAACATATGTGTGCACGGGAAAACCTTTCAATTTACGTGTGATGCTTATTTGGTCCATTCATGATTATCCTGCATATGGCACTACCTCCGGCCGGGGCACAAAGGGTTATTACTCATGTGTGCACTGCAATGAGAATCCTTGCTTTCAAAAACTGGAAAATAAAATTGGATACATTGGCCATCGATGGTTCCTTCCTACGAAACATCATTTTAGAAAGCAGAAAAAACGTCTAATAACAAGACAGAGCATAGGGGTCGACCAAGGAAGTTCACAAGCGAAGAAGTTGATCAGTACTTACAGCTTGCTAAGGAGAATTTCAAACTAGGGAAGTACCCTAATAATGCTAGTAGAAAGAGAAAGTGCACGGATAATAATCCCACATGGCACCTGAGGGCGAGCTTACATGATTTTCCATACTGGAAGGATATCTTGTTACCTCACAACCTGGATGTTATGCACATTGAGAAGAACATATGTGAGAGTATCATTGCTACACTCCTTGAACTTGATGGTAAGAACAAGGATACCATCAGCGCAAGATTGGATTTACAGCATATGGGGACGTGGGATGATCATTGGGTGCAAGAAGTTCCGAAGAAGGTGATGCACCATGGACACTTAGTAAGAAAAACAAAATGAAGTTGTGCAAGTTTCTGGCTAATGTCAAATTCACAGACGGTCATGCTGCAAACCTGGCTACACATGTGGATGTTGAGACTGATAAATTACATGGTGTGAAGACGCATGATTACCACATACTCTTGCAGACTATCTTACCTATTGGTCTTAGAGGCATTGTCTCCAAGGAGATGTATGAGGCTATCGCTTTACTAGGAAGATTATTTAAGGAGTTGTGTGCCAAGACATTAAGAATCAACGTCGTGAAGAAATTGAGAGATGACATTCCTGAAATTCTTTGCAAGCTTGATAAGCTCTTTCCACCTGCTTTCTTCAACATAATGGTGCACCTAGTTGTACACCTTTTGGAAGAGGCACTACTAAGGGACCTGTCCATTATGGCTGGATGTTTGTAGTTGAGAGAAGGCTTGGGTACCTCAAGTCAAATGTGCATAACAAATCCAGGCCTGAAGGCTCAATTGCAGAGTCGTATATCGGCAATGAGTGCTTGATCTTTTGCTCCAGAGATTTGAAAGAAGACATAGAGACCAGTTTTAACAAGCCGGATAGGAACATGAGTAAGTATGATAAGAAGAAGAAAAGGCAAAAATTAGAGGAAGCTTAGGTATATTTTCAGAAGGTGGTCCTGTTGGCATTGGGGTTGCCCAGAAGAAAACATGCTGAGGATTGGGGCAAAATGCATACATATATACTTGACAACAATCCACAAGTAGAAAAGTACATATAGTAAGTTTCAATCACCTAACTAAGTTGTACTACCATGTTTGCTTACGAGTATATCTTAACTAAGTTCATGAATAGTTTACTTCTTTTACACAGGTTTCACAAGGAAGAATTAAAGAAAAGGGATGTGCGAAACTTGGAGTAGAAGCACAAAGCGGAGTTCATTGACTGGTTTGCATGTCATGTAAAGAAGTTAATAAATACGCCTGAAGATATAAAATTGCTATTAAAAGGGCTAGACATGCATGTACATCCGCGGGATGCATGCACAGTAAATGGTGTTAGGTTCCGTACCATGGATTCTAAAAAGGACCGAAGGACTCAAAATTTGGGCGTCATGATGAAGGTAGGTGTGGAAAACTCTAAAGAAGAGAGGAAACTATATGGGGTGCGGAAGCAAGTTCTTGAGGTCATTTATGAAGACATATCGGTATTTATGTTTAGATGTGATTACTTTGACCTTGATGGCCTGAAAAACAAAAGCTTGAAGATGAAGTCTGATGAGGTTTTTAGAAGCGTAAATACTTCCGCATTCTGGTACCAGGACGCTCAATTCATGCTGGCGTCCCAAGCTACCACATGTATTTACTTGGAAGACACAAAATTTGGTCACCCATGGAAGGTGGTTGTGCCTATTGGGTCGACAGGACACGACTATACAAGAATATCAAGAAGATGCCCATTCATCACCACATCATTTTTCCGTGGATGTTGAGGATGAAGTGGAGGATCATGAAGCTTCCAAAGATGTTGAGGATGAAGAGGAGGAATATGATGTTGTACCAAATGTTCACCACAAAAGAGATGAAGCATTAGGGGTTTCAGTTCTAGCTAGTGTTGTGGAAGAAATTCAGCGTAAATTTGAGCAGGGCAAGGAAGACTATGACATGAGTGAGGATGAACTGGTCGATGGGGAGGAAATAGGTCTAGATAAGATGGACTGTGATCTTGATTAAAATATGTGTTACTAGCATGTTGCTTGGCCGTTTAAGATGCTGATGTAATCCAGAAATAAGAATGGAGGGGGACTACAAGCGCTCTCAGCGATTTGAAACATCCGGCCCTCCATTTCGTTGCCTTGATGAGATCTCGGCCGTCGGATCGACCCGCTGGATGATGCAAGCCATCGGATCGAATTAGTGCACTGTAGCAATGAATAGTTTCACTCCAAGCTTGCCACCGTGCGTAATTCCAGTGCCCCTCTGAGGGCATTTTCATCATTTCGCATCCTCAAGGTATAAAAGGGGCTCACTCTTGTTGCGGCGACCTCCTCCCGCACTCGCGCGCCCCTGCTCCTCCTCTACGGCGCCTCCACCCAAACCCAAACCCTAGCTTCTCCCCATGCCGCCGCCATCTCTGTCTCCCAGCTTGCCGGATCCCCACCGTCCACTTCCCCAGCTTCATTGTCATCGTCCTCGCGTGCACATGGCAGGAGGAGCACAGGAAACATGGAGCCATCGCTGGGAACGCCGCTGTTTTCCTCGCGTGGACACTACAGGAGGAGCATGGGAGACGTGGACCGCTGCTGGGAATGCCGCCGTCGTTCTTGCCTGCACATGGCAGGAGGAGCGCAGGGGACATGGAGCTACGGCTGGGAATGCCGGATGCGATTATCTGCAGGTTCATTTCTGTCTCTTTTTCTCTCACGTTCCTCTTCTTTGATCCCCTCTTGCTGCCAGCTCCTAACTGTGTTCCCCTCTCCTCTAGGTCGGTAAGCCATGCCGGCCTCATGTACCTAGCATGAGATGAAAGAGGGATTTAGAGAAGGGAGGGAGCAGGAGGAGAAGAGGAAGCCAATAAAGTCCGATTTTGATCTGGTGGACAGGGCCAGTTACTCCGATCTGGACGATGAGCAGCTGCTGCTACTGCAGGTGGACAAAGCATGAGCCCTCATGGCTCCTCCCTCCTCTTGCTACCCCCTGATGTGGTGAGCTCCACCCCCTCTTCCTACCCCCTGCACATCTATCTTATCTAGCTAGTTTGATTGCAATTTATCAGAAAGTTCTGAGTGTTGTGAAGGTTAGTGTTTGTCAGGCATGCATAGAGATGTCTGGATTTACATTATTTTTGAGGGTTCAGGATTTATCTTTTTTCTCATGGTGTGGCATTGTTTATTTTTGCAAGGAAGTGCTCCAGTGGAATCACATCTCAAATTGCAGGTGTGCAACCATCTACTGTTGTTGATTCTACAGTATAATTTGGCCCAAACAGTCATGAAGGTTTAGTTCATAATGACCTTCTACTTCCATATTTCTGATTGATGGATTTTGTCCATACATTAATGAACTATATTGTTTGTATTATAGTTGGTTTCTACACTCTTTAATGGGTTTTAGGACTTGCTCGTCTATTTATTTGTAGCTAGGTTCCTGCAAATTGGGTTTAAGAGATGTCTAGATCTAGCCAGGCTCCAATAGAGTAGATTCTTTTGTTGCCCTTCAGGTTTGTTGGCTACCTTGGCTGTTTTTGCATGGGAAGTTTGTTTGTTCCTATCCAATAGATGCTCATATCTAGCTAGATTCCAAGGATGTTTTGTTGTATTTATTAATTTGTTTGGTACCTTCTTTTTCTATGGCGTTGATGGGGGTAGATTTATCCTGTAGTTCTTTTGCTATTTGTAGAGGAATCTTTTGTTCCTTTTCTTGATATATATAGATAAACCAAAACTGCTCCTTTTAGGCTATCTAAGGGTCTGAAGTGACTAACATTGTAATTAGCATTTGTAGGTATTTATTCTACAATGCTCCCATTTTTCCAATCATAGCTCTTGCTCCAAAATGCACTTTCAAAGAGGTGGTTGAGGCAGAGGTTGTTCTGTTGTGCCACTGAACGCGACAATGCCGGGCTGCACTAGGTTTCTTCTTTTGTATTCTTACTATTCTGCCTCCCCATTTGAAGCTGCTTGAATCCAGGGTGATTCTTCTTTTTGTTTACATCGTAAGATCTTTTGCCATAAGTTGACTATGATTTTTATGTACGTGTAAATGTAGGTTAACCACATCTGCTAGGATGGCTTTATTTTTCTTTTCTGGTGGGGAATGCAATGATCGAGTGGTCATCTCTCTCATAACTCATGAGCACAATGTAGGGCATCAACTGAAAGAACATCATACCATACTCATTTATATACATGTTTGGAATTTTCATCCACTCCGAAATAATAGTTCAGCCTGACCTTTTTTATATTTCCATCAATCGAGTAGCGCACCACAGGGTTTTATTGCTTTTGGCATAGTTAGATAATTATTTAGATAGTTGCATACCCTTTCATGGCTTTAAAATAGCATGTACTAATTGACTTTTCAATTTGTGTTGCCTGCTCATAGATGTCACTTCAAACGTCACGGTTATTTCTAATGCACCCTTTTCCTGGCTTTCATGGGGTTTGATGTAAATCGGTTAATGACTATGTGACAACATCTATCTACCTAATGCGTTATTTGGTATGTCGACAAACTCCAGAACTCGGTTTCACTTCTGTATTTCTTTTGCATCTGCTTATTTGATTTCAACCTTACAAATTCAACGTTTAGCTTGGGAAAGCTTCTTACATCATAAACTATTCAAACTGATGTTATGCCCAGTAGTGTACTTTTCTATTGTTTGGTTTTCTTGGAACAAATTGTGTGAGACTCTCTTTAGTCTGCCAGTTATTAGCAAAGCAAGCCTTTGTGCCCATGACATTTTTGTTCTATAAGATATGCAACTGGTTCTTGTCCTGCATCGAACAGTCTCTGTTAAGACAAAATAAGAATAACACCACATACTTCCTATGTTTCTACGAATTTAGTACAATTATCAATGTGTGACCAGCTACTAATTGTGCAATATCTGATCTAACAGTTACTATTTAAGTTAGAGTAAAATGATGGCAATTACATCTTTGCATATTTAACATTCAATAATTGTATTTCCATTTCTCCTCCAAAGAATTGTTGATTCCATCTTATCCGTATAACTATTTCATTTTGATATGAATTGAGACATAATTCTTCTACATGTAAACAATTATTGGTTCTTTCTTTTCTATGTAAACTAAGAAATAACTCTAATCAGTTGTTTTTATTTACTGTCTAAGTATCATTCTTACCTAAAACTAGTGACAAAACTGGTTTTTCTTTCATACGTGCCATAGATTATCCAACCCCCTCTGCTTCTGTACAATTTTTTGTGGTGACAGATTGATGGTACCATGTGGATCTTAAGATCCACCATTTCCTAATTTTGCTCTCTTGCTCGATCTAGGTTTCCCAGCAAGGCGATGGTGTGCGATACCCATGCGCATGCCTAGCTGTATTGCGGCTCGAGGATGCGGCGGGGGTGGCACATGAGCAGATGAAGGAGGAATAATTGAAGCCCCAATGCATCCACACATTCTTTCTCCCTGACAATGGGAGTACTAGGTTTGGTGCTCGTGTCGTTCGTGTTCATCGGTGGGATGGTGCAAGGCGCAACTCTGACACGGTTCCTCGCCGGTTGGACAGTGTTCAGGCGCAACCCCGGCGCCTACTGAGTACTGCCTCGGCTACAACCTCCCTCGGTGAGCTCCATCTTCCTCTTGTTCCTCTGCTTCGGCTACCGTATGGGACATGGCCGTGGCTATATTCATGCGGTGCTCATCTGGTTGATGCTCTATGCCCTACTCATGCTTAGGTTCCTACTTGAGCTCTATAGTTGCTATTCCAGGGTTGGCAAGCTGCTGTTCATGTTTAGTTGCTACCATATGAGTTCCTATGATGCTCTGGTTTACATGTGGATGCCCTGGTCCTATAGCTATGCTCCTGGATTTTCTAAATTGATCAGTGGCGTTCACGCTGGGGCGATGATGATCGACCGTGGCTGCAATAAGTGGGCCTTTGAGCAATCGAGGCACTTGTGGGTATCAAGTTGGATCCTCCCTTTTGTCTCTAGAATCCTTTTTGATGTTGTGATACTTGTTTTTCTGTCTTTGGATGGTCATTCTTGTTGAGTGATAACCAGGGCAGCTCCACTGTATAAAACAGATTGATCCGGTGATAAGAGATGATGGGGGTAGGTTATATGATCGAGGAAAGGCGAATCTGAGCCCACTATGCAATTGATACGTCTCCGACGTATCTATAATTTTTGATTGTTCCAGGCTGTTATATTATCATTCTTGGATGTTTTACAATCATTTTATAGCAACTTTATATCATTTTTTGGGACTAACCTATTGACATAGTGCCCATTGCCAGTTGCTGTTTTTGCTTGTTTTTTACTTCATAGTAAATCAATACCAAATGGAATCCAAACGCAGCGAAACTTTTTGGAGATTTTTTTGGACTAGAAGACACAAGTTGGGCCAAGGAAGTACCAGAGGGGGGCTCCGACGGGAGCACAACCCACCTGGGCGCGCCTAGGGGCCCAGCCGTGGCCTGGTGGGTTGTGCCCATCTCGGCCGCCTCCCGCACCGCCTCTTTGCTCTATAAATACCCCGAAAATCCAAAAACCCTAGGGGAGTCGACGAAACACAATTCCAGCAGCCGTAAGTTTCAGAAACCACAGATCAAATCTAGACACCATCACGGAGGGGTTCATCATCCTCATTGGTGCCTCTCCGATGATGTGTGAGTAGTTCATTGTAGACCTACGGGTCCGTAGTTAGTAGCTAGACGACTTCATCTCTCTCTCTTTTAATTCTCAATACAGTGGTCTGTTGGAGATCTATTTGATGTAACTCTTCTTGCGGTGTGTTTGTTGGGATCCGATGAACTTTGAGTTTATGATTAGATCTATCTTATCCATGAAAGTTATTTGAGTTTTGATCTGTTATATGCATGATTGCTTAAAGCCTCGTATTTCTTCTCCGAATATTTGGTTTAGTTAGGCCGACTAGATCGATTTTTCTTGTAATGGGAAGAGGTGCTTTGTGATGGGTTCGATCTTATGGTGCTCAATCCTAGTGACAGAATGGGAAATGACACATATGTATCATTGCTATTAAGGATAACAATATGGGGTCTACATCATGTCATCGTTCTTATTGCATTACTCCATTTTCCATGAACTTAATACACTAGATGCATGCTGGATAGCGGTCGATGTGTGGAGTAATAGTAGTAGATGCGGGCAGGAGTCGGTCTACTAATCTTGGACGTGATGCCTATATAATGATCATTGCCTGGATATCGTCATAATTATTTGAAGTTCTATCAATTGCCCAACAGTAATTTGTTTACCCGTCGTATGTTATTTTTCTCGAGAGAAGACACCAGTGAAATCTACGACCCCCGGGTCTCTTGTTTATCATATTTGCCTTCGAGATCTATTTCTTTTTGCTTTTATTTTCAGATCTATTAATCCAAAAACCCAAAAATACCTTGCTGCATTTTTATTATTTATTTTATCTCGCGTTCCCGCGAGATCTATTTATCCAATCTACTACAATTGTATCTATCTTTTTACCCCGGAGGGATTGACAACCCCTCTTTTACGTCTGGTTGCAAGTATTTGTTCTTTGTGTGCAGGTACCATTTACATAGTGTTGCGTGGTTCTCCTACTGGTTCGATAACCTAGATCTCATCACTGAGGGAAATACCTACCGTAGATGTGCTGCATCATCCCTTCCTCTTTGGGGAAATACCGATGTAGTTCAAGCCGCATCAGCAATGAACCCTGAACCCTTTTTATCTATCTATTTATAGGTGTTGCTTATTTATGTTCCAGTGATTATAGTCATCTTATGTGGTTTACATGTGGATGCCCTGGTCCTATACCTATGCTGTTGGATTTGCTAAAATGACCAGTGTCATTCGTGATGGGGTGATGATGATTGGCCGTGGATAAAATAAGTGTGCCTTTGAGCAGTCGAGGCACCTATGGGTATCAAGTTGGATCCACCCTCTTGTCTCTAGAATCCTTTTTGATCCTGTGATACTTGTTGTTCTGTCCTTTGATGGTCATTCTTTTTTAGTGATAACCAGTGCAGCTCCACTTGATAAACATATATCCTAAAACAAGAACGGAGGCAACCACCGGGCTCTCTCGGCGATTTCGAACATCTAGCCGTCCATTTGATTTGCTTGATGTGATTCTGGCCATCAAATCGCATCGCTGGAGAGCCTCGATCATCAGATCGCATCGCTAGAGAGCCTCGGCCGTCGGATCAAGCCCGTGTTCCTGTAGCAATGAATAGTTTCACTCTAGTTCGTGCCACAGCGCGTAGTTGCCTCCCTCAGCAAGCTACATCTTCCTCCTGCTCGTCTGCTTCGGCTGTTGTACGGGACATGGCCGTGGCTATATTGATGTGGTGCTCGTCTGGTTGATGCTCTATGCCCTACTCATGCATCGGTTCCTACCTGAGCTCTGTAGTTGTGGACCCATGCTATTCTAGGGTTCGCAGGGTGCTGTTCATGTTCAGTAGCTGTCATAGGAGCTCCTGTGATGCTCTAGTCTATATGTGGATGCCCTGGTCCTATAGCTATGCTCCTGGATTTGCTAAATTGATTTGTGGTCTTCATGTTGGGGTGATAATGATCGACCATTGCGGAAATAAGTGTGCCTTTGAGCAATCGAGACACATGTGGGTATCAACTTGGATCCTCCCTCTTGTCTCTGTATTCCTTTTTGATCCTGTGATACTTGTTGTTCTGTCCTTGGATTGTCATTCTTGTTGAGTGATAACCAGGGCAGTCCCACTGTATAAACAGATTGATCTGGTGATAAGAGATGACAGGGTAGGTTATATGATCGAAGAACGTGAATCTGAGCCCACTATTCAATGAACCCTGAACCCTTTTTATTTTTATTTAAAAGTCTTGCTCATTTATGCTCCAGTGTTTATAGTCGTCTTATGTAAATATTTCTTCTCTCTCATACCTTTATTGCATATTTGCTGCTCTTGATCTTTTATTGTTTGTTGTTGGTCCTTGGTTTAATCTGGTTAATAGTAAGTTGCACTTTGTTATACTAGGAAGACTCCCTCCCAGCAAGTTATAGGTTGAATGGCTTGTTTTAATTCGTTGTGATACTATTTCTTCTATTTTTTTCTACAAGTTACCAGTTGCAGCTTTTGTTCTTACATGGTACAAATAATAATGCTACATGACTTATTTTAGCAATGCAATGAGCCCTGAACCCTACATAAACAGGAGTTAAATAAGTATGAACCTACACAGCTTATCTTTATTTTAGCAATGAACATATTTTGTATATGGAGCTGATACTCTGAAACTTCTGTTTTTATTACTGTATTATATTATGAAGGTTCAAGTATTTGGGTCCTAGACAAGTGTGGTTTTCAAGTGCCAATACTCTGAAACTTCTGCAACCCACTTTCTTAACTTCCACCACACCATTTCATTTTTTGATAGTGGGTTAGACAGGTGTGGTTTTTAGGTGTAGTTGCCTATTAGTTGTTTTTAGTTTTCCTGTGTCGGCTTGTCTAGTCCAGCCTATAAGTTACTTAGTTTGATTATGTATTGTCGATGCAGCTTATAAACGGATGAAACCATGAAGCATTCCTGTGGCATGTGCCTTGGGCTGTTAGCCCGATATAAAGATTTGCTTTACCAACACAGTTTGATTTAGACACTGCCTGCAAAATAGGCAAGCGCTTTTTATTGGTTTGGGGTGGTGCGTGTCTACTTGTGGGCTTTACATGGGTTGTTTAGGATGTTAATGGGCTTGCATGTACATATGCACACATAATATTGTACCGGGCCAGGTTTGTAACACTATATGGCATGTCTGTTCCACGACTTGATCTGTCCTGACCCAGACCCTAGCTCAATTCCGTCAATGGCTAGTCTTTGTGCCCCTTTGCCGACGGCGACGTCCATCGACAGGAGCGATGGATCCAGAGATTGATCAAAAGGTAATCGCGCCTGTCTTTTTTTCAATTGTTTTATGTTGCTTCTTACTATCTTGCTCTCTTCTCGTAGGTTACGGTCCCGCCAGCGCCACCTTTTGTCGACTTATCTAGCATTTCCTCGGCCGTGTGGAACCAGCACATCTACCTGCGAGTCTCCATGCTATGGTACCAACGGGGTGGCTTCGATGATGGCCCTATCAAGAGTATACATATGGTCATGACCGACGAAAAGGTGAGTGGCTATTTTTTCCGTTTTCCTTTTAACAAACCATACGCTCTTTACACAAGGGGTGGCTGGCTCTTCTATACATTGTTGTCTCCTTAGGAGATCAAAGAGCTTCTCTTCGCTGCGTATAATCTAAATAGGCTAAATTGTAGCTTGGTAATGCTGACGGACTGTATCTTTTGACACTGCTCTTTAGGGTTATATGATGCTTGATGGTTGTTTGTGCTCTTCTATAGGGAAAGCATGCCAACGTGACGGTGCCTGATGAGATTGTAGACATGTGCCGCCTCAGATCCAATGCAGCAAATCTGCTTAGAAATTGTCCTCATGCCCGTGCACGTTCCTGAAGAATATGGACCGAGATGTGTCGCCTCAGCTCCATCGTTTGAAGACGGGCATCGGTGGGTGTTATCTCCACTTCCTCCATTTCCTCTCTCTCTCTCTCTGTTCATCTGCTCAAGATTTGATTAGATATGTCGATTTGTTTGTTTGCAGGGGATGGATCCCAAGGGGAGAGGTGCGGTCCTCCAGAGCTGCTGGCTCCAAAAATAAAGCCAATCATTGGATTCCTTATCTATCGATTGGAAGGTTTATTGATTTCCCATCTGGTTTATTTCTGCCAATTAGTAATGGATGCTGCAATAAAGTATGTATCATGTCCATTTTCCATTGTCTAGACACTAGATTAGTTGTTGTTCAAGATAAAAAATCTTGCTGATTGTGTCCACATGCATCAAATGAACCCGATGCTCATGTACATATATCTTGGTGTTCTGCTAATTTATTCATGGTCAACCAGGATGGTTGAAATGCAGCTAGCTTTAACAAAGTGTGACATCACCCTGGAGCATCCAGTATGTATATGCTGATCCAGTATGCAGCTAGCTATAACAAGGTGTGCTCTCATGTTAGTCCATCTTCATTGACAAGAAGCTTGGACACACCCAGTATGTATATAGTGATATAGTGGACACATCCAACTAGGAGTATCATTTCATTCTGAACCTAATGATATTCCATGAATTCAGATTTTTCTTCTTCTAACTTTTGTTATTATTGTGTTATTGTTTTGCAGGTATTTGTTGCCCAGGCGTAGGCCGCTTCCAAGGCCATCTCGGCCCACTCCCCCAATGGTCCTTACTTTCATTGTGCCATCTACTCTAGACGAACCGAGGCACTTTGCTGCCACCGGCTCGCTCGACTGGTGATCGTGTCTTCTGTCAAAGGCCTGAATGGTTTAGTGAAAAATTGGTATGTATAATTTCAAAGCTTCTTACATTGTAGTAGGAAAATCTATATGAGTTTATTGTTGGAAGCTTCATTTTGGCCAATTAGATAGTGTTTATAACTTTGTATGCATATTATTGAAAGTTTCGTTTTAGCTGGTACAAAGTTTGTGTGAAGATTGTTGTAAGCACCACCCGTGTGCTGATTTTGCCCTTTCAAGTCCTAATTTAGTAGCTTGCTTATGTTGCATGTGTTTACTATTTCCATTTTGTGTGTTCATATTCGGTCTCAGATGAAAGTGATATGTTGCAATGATGAGTGCTTCTCCAAGCATGCTATTGGATATATTTGATGTAAACCTGGAACCATCCCTCTAAGTCAACCTCATGTTAGATAACATATTTCTTGTTTTGTGTGGCAGTCGATATATGTACCTTCACCGAGCTAATTTCTTTGATAATTCACATATGAAATTATTAATTTCTACCATTTCTTTGTTGGCCTGAAATACTTAGTCAAATATTGATTTCTTTGTTTGCTCAAACAACACATGAAATCCAATGTGTACATGATGTTTCTATGCGCAGGTTATTTTGTTCATGCCATTAGTTGACTATGAAGCATAAGACCACTCCAAGCTAGGTAGAGTTAGCGTATCTGAACTCTGAAAGTCCAAGTTGCAATGAGATAAACCTATAGCTTTCGATAGCTATTTGATTTGCACTTGCTTTTTGCAAGATAGGACCTGCTATTCATGGTACAATGTTTTTGAATTTTGTCCTTATTGCAAGGTTTTCATCCGATTGGAACCTACAAAACAATTGGCCGTGTTGGTGTTGCGAGCTCTTTTATGTAGATTTCCTCGTAATCCTCTGTCGGTATGGTCTATATTGCTTGGTCTGTATTCTCTTAGATTCTTTGCCTTTGTTTAATGTAACTGGCCTCAAGCTTGCTCTTATATTTAATCTGTATGCCCTATTTTAAACTCAGTTATCCTGGGAAGCAACTATACCTTGCTCTTGATATATCTTTTTAGTGTTTGTGATATATACTGAACACATTTATTCTGAGCGTTTATTCTATTTTTCTTTGGATGTTCTAAACGCTCTGTTATATTGAAGTTTTAGACGCCGGGTCACCGTGTTGAGCTAGGAAACGCTTGCCAATACGCGCTTTCGATCTTACATTACCTGCTTGACCAAAACATTGGGACCAGCATCCTCGAGCTAAGGCGCGATCCCGATCTAGTGGCATATTAGAGAGACTCGTGTGTAATATCACAGACATTTCTTGCATTTGCTATCATATATCTATGAAAGTGCTTGAAACTAGTTCCAAAATGTATCCATTTTATTTTCAAAAGGGTTTACAAAAATTTCTGAAAGTAATCAGATCATTTTATATAATTCACCTGACAAAGATCTGCACGAGAGCATACATAAGTACACATCCAGCTATGACAGACATTGCAGCTAAATCCCTTCTATCCCTGCTCTTAATGGCGTGCTTCAGGTAGAGGTTTGCCACCTTTCTCTCTTCTTTCATGCAAGCTATCTGCTTGTCTTTCTCCATATTTGATTTCTGTAGCACCAAATTTTCGTCCGCGAGCTTGTGGATAACAGTCCTCGCTCCCCTTCCATTCTTTGTCCATCCACTTCAAATATCCACACGTGTTATATCCCTATAGTATAAGGAAAACATAGTTAAATTATAGATGTAACTGATGAACACAGAACATAGAAAACAATTTGTTTTATTTCAAACCTCTTTTGGGCAGACTAGGAACCTACGCCCGAAATCAAATCCGTGCGTGTAGACTCTACGGATTGGGGTACACAGGTGCCCGCATGTTTTTGTCTTCTGTATTCCGCTGAACTGAGGACTTTGCTCGAACATCGGAATACTACGGTTTACCACAGGGAGGATTTCAACATCCTATTCACAGATACTAGATCATTCAGTGAACAAATAACGCACCGCGTTTCATGAGGGACATGGGTGTCGGGTTGACTTACCCGTGTTGGCTTTTTCCTTCCGAACAGCAACTCCGACGTGATCTTCCATTCGCCAGGCAAGTTCTCGTCGCCTCCCCAGTGATGCCTTCACCGTCGACGCCGTCCGTGATGTTGTTGCCGCTGCCGGTGGTGAGACGAGGATTTCGTGTCGATCCAGCAACCTGGCGACCCTCCTTCTTGCCTCCATGCACGGACATGTTCCAACCCTTGGAGGCTAGGGTTTCGCTCGGGTGTAGGATCGAAACCAGGTCTAGAGGGGGGGGGGGTGATTAGACTACTTGACCAAATAAAAATCTAGCCTTTTCCCAATTTTAAGTCTTGGCAGATTTCAACAACTTAGCACAAGTCAAGCAATCAACCTACACATGCAATTCTAAGAGTATAGTAGCGGAATGTAAATCATTGCATATGAAGGTAAAGGGAGGGTGTCGGTGTCAAAACCGGCGGATCTCGGGTAGGGGGTCCCGAACTGTGCGTCTAGGATCGATGGTAACAGGAGACGGGGGACATGATGTTTACCAAGGTTCGGGCCCTCTCTATGGAGGTAATACCCTACTTCCTGCTTGATTGATCCTGATGAATATGAGTGTTACAAGAGTTGATCTACCACGAGATCGTAATGGCTAAACCCTAGAAGTCTAGCCTCTGTGAATATGGTAATGAGTATCTGCCTATCCGGACTATGCCCTCCGTTTTATATAGACACCGGAGAGATCTAGGGTTACATGGGGTCGGTTACTTAAGAGGGAATCTTCATAGTCGGTCGCCTAGCTTGCCTTCCACGCCAAGGAGAGTCCAATCCGGACACGGGTATAGTCTTCGGCCTTCGATGAGGCTTGGAGCGGCGTTTGGGGCGCCGACGCTTGGGCTGCGTCTCAGAGGGTTTATTCGCGTCTGGCTCTTCTTTGTCGTCGCCAGATCCTTTAGGTGTATCAACCATGTACACGTCGTACGAAGAGGTGGCCGTCCAATGTCCAGTAAATGGCGGGTCTTGGCCTTGCTCCTTGTTGGCATCGTCGTCCATATCGTCGATGTCTTCGGAGCCATAGTCAAGCACGTCGGTTAAGTCATCGATAGTGGCTATGAAGTGGGTGGCGGGTGGGATGCAAAATTCCTCGTCATCTGCCTCTAGCTTGAACCGAACATAGTTTGGCTGCGAGTCCTCCGCCAAGGACAAGTTCTGTAAAGAGTTTAGCACGTCACCCAAAGGTGAATGCTGGAAGATGTCTGCGGCGCTAAATTCAAAAATCGATAACCGATCCAGCTCGGTGTCCATAGGCGTGCCTGGTCCGGAACGTATAGCCGGAGACGAGTCCGGAGTTCCATTGATGCAGACATTGCAGGATGCCAAGTCCGTGTGCGGCTCCAACGCCGCGGACTTTGTGGCCTCGGAGGGCACGATCTGCTTCGGTTCTAAGGCCGTTGCAGCAACATGAATCATCTCCTGGATGTAATCCGATGACAGATTTAAGTCATGTTCATCGGGGAGAGGGGGAGCGATCGCTGCGGTCTCAAACCCATTGAAGATCAAGTCTCCACGGGCATCCGCGACGTAGTTCAACTTCCGAATCTGACCTGGTGGCCAGGGGCGTAGCTATCGATCTGCTCGAGACGGCCAAGCGAGTTGGCCTGCAGTACGAAGCCGCAGAACACAAAAATATGTCCGGGAGGAAGGTTTTTCCTTGGACAGCGTCATTATCCACGATTGAAGGGGCCATCAGACCTTTTGTCGACGGCACAGTGGAACTCTCAATGAAAGCACCAATGTCGGTGTCAAAACCGGCGGATCTCGGGTAGGGGGTCCCGAACTGTGCGTCTAGTATCGATGGTAACAGGAGACAGGGGACACGATGTTTACCCAGGTTCGGGCCCTCTCTATGGAGGTAATACCCTACTTCCTGCTTGATTGATCCTGAAGAATATGAGTGTTACAAGATTGATCTACCACGAGATCGTAATGGCTAAACCCTAGAAGTCTAGCCTCTGTGAATATGGTAATGAGTATCTTCCTATCCGGACTATTCCCTCCGGTTTATATAGACACCGGGGAGATCTAGGGTTACATGGGGTCGGTTACATAAGAGGGAATCTTCATAGTCGGTCGCCTAGCTTGCCTTCCACGCCAAGGAGAGTCCAATCCGGACACGGGTTGTAACACCCCGGATGTAACTTTCCATATTTGTAACTCCAACTCTTGCCATTTTCGGCGATGTGTTATGATATTCCCTTCGTGGTCAGGTTTTGTTTGTCGTTTTGTATTTTGTTCATGTCATGCATCTCATATCATGTCATCATGTGCTTTGCATTTGCATACGTGTTCGTCTCTTGCATCCGAGCATTTTCCCCGTTGTCCATTTTGCAATCCGGCACTACCACCTCCTCTAGCGCACCCCTCTTGTGTCTTTTCGTGAGCGGGTGTTCAACGTTCTTGGAATGGACCGAGACTTGTCAAGTGGCCTTGGTATACCACCGGGAGACCACCGGTCAAGTTTCGTTCCATTTGGAGGTCGTTTGGTACTCCAACGGTTAACCAGGCAACCGCAAAGTACGTTTTTGTGTGCAGCAAAAACCCCTCTCTAAACAGCCCAAAACTCCTCTAAGTCTCTTCCATGCTCTAGGTCGTTCGATCACGATCGTGTGGGCGAAAACCGCACTCCGTTTGGAGCCTCCTAGCTCCCTCTACCTATATATATGCATCCCTCCCGAAATACATTCGCAGTCCAAACCCTAACCTCGTCCCCTCCGCGCCGCCGGACAAAAATCCCACCGACGGACGTGTCCGTCTCCAACCGCCGCCGCCAAGTGTCACCTTCGGATTCGCCGTCGCCCGCGCCCACTTCGCCGCCCGCGCCGCCGGCCCGGAGAGCCCGCGTCAGGCCCTCCCGGCCCGAGCGCCTCCCCGCCGCCCGTCTCCTCCAGCGCCGCCACCCCGCCGCCATCGCCGCCGAGCCGCCGTCCTCCCCGCCCGTCGCCGGCCGTCCGCCGCTCCGGCGACCTCGGTGCCCCGCGCCGCCGCCCCGAGGCGTCGCCTCCTCCTCCGTCGCCCTCCGACGCCGCGCCTTCCGCCGCCTCCTCTCCTTCCTCCGGCCGCCTCCTCTCCCGTCTCCGGCAACCACCCCGGTGAGCGCGAGCCAGTGCTCCCGATCCCGATCCAGTCAACGCCCTAGGTTGACTTCTCCTCTCCCCCGATGTTCTCTAAGTCTTGTGTTTTAACATTCTGTGGCATACTTTGACGCATCATAACTCTCGGCATATAGCTCCGTTTCATGTGTGTAATATAACGAAATGTTCGTATCGTGATGCTCTACATTTTGTTCCATTGCACCATGTTCATTTGAGTCCATCTTGATGCCCAAATCTCTGGTGCAAGAGTGCTAGTTGCTGTTAACTGCTGTTACTTATCAGAACTTGAGGATTTGTTATTTTTGATTGCATTTAATCTATGCATCTTATGGGCATGAGCTCTACACGTGTTTTGTTGTATGCCATGCCATCTTTACAGAGGTGTATGACATGTATTTTTGTGATCTCTGTGGTGACTAGCACAAGCATGCAAACTAGGCTCCGTAATGTTTCTAATTTCAGGGAGATCCATGTGGCTACAGAGAGATCCATGCTCCTTTTGGAGATGTTCAGTAAGGATGTTTTGTAGATATTATTGTAATTGATCCATTCCTTCCCTTTTTTGCATTTATGGAATGCCAGAGCATGACCAAATCTTGCTCTACTTTTGCTATAAAATATTTCTGGCAGATTCTTAACATGATATTCAATTTTGCCAAGATTGTTGTAGTTGTTTCGTACATGCTATGTAATTGCTCTTGCCATGGATAGCTTCATAAACACGCCATCTTGCTGTAGGTATGCTTGTTTTGTCATGGATGGCTTTGTGATGAGTGTATCAAGCTCACTAAGATGCCTTCGTATTATTATTTCTGCCATGCTCTGTTTTCTGCCAAGTCTGAAACCTGTTAACGAAACTTGCTATGTTTCCATGGTTGCCATCATATCTTCTGTTCCTTTTTGGCTTATGGTCAGTAAGGGACTTTTGTCATATGCATCTGGTAGAATACTGTCATGCCTTGTTTTGCCATGTTAAGTTCCTGTAGCATGTTCATTTCGTGATTTGAAAATTGCTACCTGATGCTGTTTCAGTCATGTCCAGTATTTTCACCAAGTCTGTAAACCTGATATCTTTTGCACTTTTTCCATGCTTGTTTGAACATGTTATGTTGTGATCTAGCCATAGCTCAGTGTTCATCTTTTGTCAAGCATCTCCTGTAGATTACTGCCATATGCTTTGTTGCTATGTTGGAGTGTTGTAGAATTGTTACTTGTAGCATTCTAAGTGCTATCATGCTGTTAATCGCAGATTCGTGTCATTCTTGTTTTGCTTGCCATTTGCAAACCGTGCATCCGTTTCCGGTGATCTTTATATCGATTTTGACCGAAATCATCTCATCTTTCCAGTTGCATGCTTGGTTTGCCAAGTTACTGCCTTGTTCATCATTTTCCTTCCGGAGCACGCATATGCATCGCATATCATATCTCGCATATCATACATGTATTGCATCTTGTTGCTTGTGCATTTCTCGTGATTAATTGTGGTTCCGTTGCTTGTGTTCTTGTTTGGGTAGAGCCAGGAGACGAGTTCGTGAATGAGGAACCTGTTGAGTACGCTTACGAGGATCAAGCTTTCGACAACTCTGAGAACCTTGCAGGCAAGATGACCATACCCTCGAAATCACTTCTATCTTTGCTTTGCTAGTTGTTCGTTATATTGCCATGCTGTGCTACCTACCACTTGCTATATCATGCCTCCCACATTGCCATGTCAAGCCTCTAACCATCCTTTCCTAACAAACCGTTGTTTGGCTAAGTTACCGCTTTTGCTCAGCATTTCTTATAGCGTTGCTAGTTGCAGGTGAAGTTGAAGTTGGTTCCATGTTGGAACATGGATATTTTGGGATATCACAATATCTCTTATTTAATTAATGCATCTATATATTTGGTAAAGGGTGGAAGGCTCGGCCTTATGCCTGGTGTTTTGTTCCACTCTTGCCGTCCTAGTTTCCGTCATACCGGGATTATGTTCCTTGAGTTTGCGTTCCTTACGCGGTTGCGTGATTTATGGGACCCCCTTGACAGTTCGCCTTGAATAAAACTCCTCCAGCAAGGCCCAACTTTGGTTTTACCATTTGCCACCTAAGCCTTTTCCCCCGGGTTTTCGTGAGCCCGAGGGTCATCTTTATTTAAACCCCCGGGCCAGTGTTCCTCTGAGTGCTGGTCCAAACTAGAGCCACTTGCAGCGCCACCTTGGGGAAACTCGAGGATTGGTTTTAGTTGTACGTAGTGTTCATCCGGTGTGCCCTGAGAACGAGATATGTGCAGCTCCTATCGGGATATGTCGGCACATTCGGGCGGCTTTGCTGGTCTTGTTTTACCATTGTCGAAATGTCTTGTAAACCGGGATTCCGAGACTGATCGGGTCTTTCCGGGAGAAGGTTTATCCTTCGTTGACCGTGAGAGCTTATGATGGGCTAAGTTGGGACACCCCTGCAGGGTATTATCTTTCGAAAGCCGTGCCCGCGGTTATGAGGCAGATGGGAATTTGTTAATGTCCGGTTGTAGAGAACTTGTCACTTGACTTAATTAAAATACATCAACCGTGTGTGTAGCCGTGATGGTCTCTTCTCGGCGGAGTCCGGGAAGTGAACACGGTTTGAGTTATGAATGACGTAAGTAGGAGTTCAGGATCACTTCCTGGTCATTTCTAGATGACGACCGTTCCGTTGCTTCTCTTCTCGCTCTCGTTTGCGTATGTTAGCCACCATATATGCTTAGTGCCTGCTGCAGCTCCACCTCATTTCACCATCCTTTCCTATAAGCTTAAATAGTCTTGATCTCGCGGGTGTGAGATTGTTGAGTCCTCGTGACTCACGGATTCTACCAAAACAGTTGCAGGTGCCGACGATGCCGGTGCAGATGATGGGATCGACCTCAAGTGGGAGTTCGACGAGGAACGTGGTCGTTACTATGTGTCTTTTCCTGATGATCAGTAGTGGAGCCCAGTTGGGACGATCGGGGATCTAGCATTTGGGGTTATCTTATTTTATTTTGGATTTTGACCGTAGTCGGTCTATGTGTGTATTTTGGATGATGTATGGATTATATTTATGTATTGTGTGAAGTGGCGATTGTAAGCCAACTCTCGTTATCCCATTCTTGTTCATTACATGGGATTGTGTGAAGATGACCCTTGTTGCGACAAAACGATAATGCGGTTATATCTCTAAGTCGTGCCTCGACACGTGGGAGATATAGCCGCATCGTGGGCGTTACACGGGTATAGTCTTCGGCCTTCATATCTTCATAGCCCATCAGTCCGGCCCAATGAATAACAGGCTGGATGACCGAGGACCCCTTAGTCCAGGACTCCCTCAGAGGGGTTTGGAAAGGAAAACACAATGTAGACATGGAGATTTTTGGTGTGGTTCTGATAGGTGGTGCTATCGTACATCCACGTTGATGGAGACTTCAACCCACGAAGGGTAACGGTTGCGCGAGTCCACGGAGGGCTCCACCCACGAAGGGTCCACGAAGAAGCAACCTTGTTTATCCTACCATGGCCATCGCCCATGAAGGACTTTCCTCACTTGGGTAGATCTTCATGAAGTAGGCGATCTCCTTGCCCTTGCAAACTCCTTGGTTCAACTCCACATTCTTGACTG
Source organism: Aegilops tauschii subsp. strangulata (assembly GCF_002575655.3). Taxonomy (NCBI): domain Eukaryota; kingdom Viridiplantae; phylum Streptophyta; class Magnoliopsida; order Poales; family Poaceae; genus Aegilops; species Aegilops tauschii. Next base: position 503,238,482 of record NC_053036.3, read on the forward strand.
AGGCTCCCAAGTGACACCTAACCAATCTAGGAGACACCACTCTCCAAAAGGTAATAGATGGTGTGTTGATGATGAACTCCTTGCTCTTGTGCTTCAAATGATAGTCTCCCCAACTGTTGAGGATATAGACCTTAGAGTCACCCGCCAGGGGGGGCCGGGTTACTCATATGGTCGTTGCCAGAAGCCCGGAGCCAAGCTTGGAGACGATGGGCCAGAGATGGGCTAAGACCCGGATGTGGCTTAAAGCCCGTAGTTACAATCATTATTATGGTTAAACTTGTAGCATAAGGCAAGTATAGTTGAGAGTCCGAGCCGGACACTCTTATGAGCCGGCCGGGACTCTAAGGGCTGCTGGGCGTTTTCCTCCCTATAAAAAGGGACGACCCGACAGCGGTTTAGGGACGGCAACAATCTCATCGAGAGCCGGGCATAGCAGTTTAGCTCCCTGGTGATCGTAACCCTAATCAATACCATCTCAACTGGACGTAGGCTTTTACCTTCACCGTAAGGGGCCGAACCAGTATAAACCCTCATGTTCCTTGTCCCACATTAACCCCTTCAAGCTTCCTAGTTGCGATGGCTCCACAACTAAATCCTAGCTCGAGGACATCTGCCGTGACAATTCCACGACAGTTGGCGCCCACCGTGGGGCCAGCGCACGGTGGATTTGAGTTCTTGAAGGGCAGCTTCGAAGGGCTCAAGGGATACGCTGTGGGCCGGATGACCAAGAGTCGTCGCGGCAAACTCTACATCGACGATGCAAACTGGGGCCCCGACGCCGGCTCAGTTGAGTACGGGTACCGGGTCCCCTTCGGTGGAATCCATGTCTTCATTGGCAAGATTGGTGAGCCAGGACCTGAGCCGGATCTCTGCGCCGATCTCATCAAAACGGCTCAGCGCGCACGACCCGCCCGGGCCCGGCCTGCCTTAAGGCGCGCTTTTGTGGGATGCATCCATGGAGGGCCCTCTGATCCGGCTGGGTCTGGTGATGAGACGGCCGCCGGCTCTGACGGCGAGTCGGCCACCGATGAGTCAAACTCATTGTACCAACTTCAGGACGACAGGCTCATGGGTTGTTCCGATGGTGACAGTATTCCGGACCTATTTGAGCCACCAAGTCAGGTTGGAGTTTTTATGGCTGGAGCACAGCCTGTTCAGAGCCCCGCTGCTGGAGCGGGAACCCCGGTGCCTTCGCCGGCTCAGGTGCTAATGGATCTCACGGACAAGATGACGGCCCTGTTAACCGCCACGGTTGACCCGGCGGATCAAGCTCGGCATGACGCGGAGGTGGCACAGTTAAAATTGGATCTAGTGAAGGCTAAAGAGGATCTTGCAGCGGAAGGGATCAGGCTGGCTGCGGAGAGGGCGGCTCTCGATGCCCAAACCCAGCTGATCCAGGCGCTGTCCTTCCAACTCACGATGGATCAAAACGCGGCCAATGAGGTCCTAAGAAGGAGGCACCAAAAGGCCCAATCTCGACTCCCTCCGGTTTACGATCCACGCAACCTCTTCAACACACCAGGTGCAGGGTCTAGTAACCCGCCAGGAGTCATAGCGCCCGGGTCTGGACCCCTTATTCAGCCACGAGTGATGGGGCCTCCCCAGGTGCCCCCTGCCCCGCCTCAGTATGTGCCAATACCTCCGGGTCATTATAATAACCCGCTGGAGAACATGGTCGCTGCGGCAGCACAGCCGGCGGCTCTACCAGTTGACGGCGACTCTCCGACGGCTATTGAGATCCGCCGGGTCAGGGAACTCCTTCAGACAGCACTGGCGCAGCAAGAGGCGTACTCCTACAGCCGGGACAGGATCCACTCGACCCCTCGTCCAGGCCAGAGCCCGAGTTACAGCCGGCACATGGTCTCGGCAACCGGCTCAAGTAACGTCCGACGCCATGCCCCGCCCCCTAGCCATGGCCCGGCTCATAATGGAGCCTTTTACGCAGCAGATCAAGCGAGGCAAGAGGCGGAGCAAGTGCCGCAATTGACGGCTTACCAGACCCCCCCGGCTTATCCGACAGCTTCCATTGATGTGGGTATCCCTACCAGGACCGGGGGAGTCCCTTGCTTAGTGCCAGCTATCCGTAATGAACGTCTACCTAAGGATTTCAAGGGCCCTAGGAAGGTGCCTAACTACACAGCTGACTTACAACCCGCAGCGTGGATCGAGAGTTATGAGATGGCTATGGAGCTGCTGGAGGTCAGTGAGGCGGCCATGGCCAAGTATTTCACCATGATGTTAGATGGGACAGCCCGCACTTGGTTGAAAGGGCTACCACCGAATTCCATCGGGTCTTGGGCTGAGCTGAAAGCCCGGTTCATCCAAAACTTCAAAGATACCTGTAGGCAGTCTATGTCAATTGTGGATTTGACTAACTGTAAGCAGCAGGAGGGTGAATCTACGACCCACTAGGTTCGCCGGGTTAAGGAGATCATACATTCATCAGATAAGATGGATGCCGGCTCTGCAGTCTTAATGTTAGAGCAGAATTGTCGCTTCGTGCCCCTGAAGATGAAACTCGGGCGGCTTAAGCGCGACTGCAGTGATATGGGTACACTAATGGCGGCTCTTGTCAAGTACGCCGATTCCGATGGTACCAAGGATCCCCCTTCAGATGATGAAAGGACAGGGAAGGGAAAGAAGAACGGCAATAGCAAGGGCCCTCAGTTTAACCCGGGGAACCAAGGAGGAGGCAAGCGCAAGGCAGAGGGCAGCCTAGAGTTTGTGGCCAACACCAGCTCACAAGGTAATAACCAGCGACGCAAGGGGAGGCCCCCTCCCCGAGGCGGCGGGTCAGGTCCGATGCTGGAGCAGCTGTTGAATGAACCTTGTCCAAGGCATGGCTCTAGAGAGAAGCCAGCGACTCACCTGTGGAAAGATTCTGCGATCATGAAGGCCTTTAAGAACTACAATGGCCCGGGCGGCGGCTCAGGTGCCGGCGGCTTTCATGGCCCGGGGGGTGGCTCAAATTCTGGTCCTCAGAGCGGTCAAGGGGGCTTTAATCAACAGTCTGGCCAGGGTCATCAACAGCAGCAGGGGGGTTATCAGACCAATCCAAAGCAACTTAGCGGTGGACAGTATCATGTGTTTACCACTAGTTTGTGCAAGCGAGATCAGAAGCTTCACAAGAGGGCTGTGAATGCTGTGGAGCCGGCGATCCCACGCTATTTACGATGGTCTGAGCAACCTATAGTGTGGAGTAGGGAGGATCACCCTCCCCGGGTGGATAACCCGGGCCACTTGGCCTTAGTGGTGGCTCCTCAAGTGGGAGGATATAAATTCACAAAGGTGCTCATGGATGGAGGCAGCAGCATCAACATCCTCTATTATGAGACTTTTCGCCGTATGGGGTTGGTTGATAAGAACCTCAGCCAGTCAAACACTATCTTCCATGGCGTGGTACCTTGTAAGTCGGCTTATCCAGTCGGCAAGATCAAATTGGAAGTGGCTTTTGGTGATGAAAACAACTACAAGGTGGAGAAATTGACCTTTGAGGTGGTCAAGATAAGAAGTCCCTACCACGCTATATTTGGATGGCCAGCTTATGCCAAGTTCATGGCACGGCCGTGTTATGTGTATTTACAACTCAAGATGCCGGGTCACAATGGGACCATTACGGTTCACGGCAGCCGGAAGGTAGCTCTGGAGTGTGAGGAAGGCGATGCGGCTTATGCAGAATCTGTGTGTGCTACAGAGGAGTTGAAGTTTTACAAGGACAATGTTGACCCAACAGATATGACCTCTCTGAAAAAGCCAACTACAGAACAAGAGCCGGCAATGAAATTTAAATCAGCTGATGAGACTAAACTTGTTGATTTTATTCCAGGTAACTCATCTCAGCAGTTTAGCATCAGTGCCAATCTGGATCCAAAATAGGAAAGCGCGCTCATCGAGTTCATCCGTGAGAATAGGGACATCTTCGCATGGAAACCTTCTGACATGCCAGGTGTACCTAGAGAACTCGCTGAGCATACTCTCAATGTTGATCCTAAATTTAAGCCGGTCAGACAGTTCCTTCGGCGGTTTAATGAAGAGAGGCGGAAAGCTATTGGTGAAGAAGTGGCCCGGCTCTTGGCGGCCGGGTTTATGGTTGAAGTCTTTCACCCAGAGTGGTTGGCTAACCCGGTGCTCGTACTCAAGAAGAACGGCACCTGGCGGATGTGTGTGGACTACACGGACTTGAACAAGGCGTGTCCGGCTGATCCTTTTGCCCTCCCCCGTATTGATCAAATCATTGATGCTACGGCAGGTTGTGCACGTCTAAGTTTCTTGGATGCTTATTCCGGTTATCATCAGATTAAGATGGCAGTTAAGGACCAGGAGAAGACAACGTTCATTACTCCCTTTGGAGCCTTCTGCTATGTATCCATGCCTTTTGGACTCAAGTGTGCACAGGCGACTTACCAGCGTTGTGTACAGAACTGTCTTCATAAACACATTGGGCGTAATGTTCACGCTTACGTGGACGATATTGTGGTTAAGTCCATAAAAGAGGAAACCCTGATAGATGATTTAAGGGAAACCTTTGATAATCTCCGGGTCTATAAGATGATGCTTAACCCAGCCAAGTGTGTCTTTGGTGTTCTTGCAGGCAAACTCTTGGGCTTTTTGGTTTCTGACAGAGGCATTGAGGCTAACCCGAAGAAGATCAAGGCCATCACCTCCCTGGCTAAGCCGGCGTGTATAAATGATGTTCAGCGCTTGGCGGGTCGCATTGCTGCTTTAAGCCGGTTGATAAGCCGTTTGGGTGAGAAGGCCATGCCCTTATATCAGTTGATGAAGAAAACTGATAACTTTGTCTGGAATGATGCAGCTAATACCGCCCTTGAGGATTTGAAGAACCAGCTGGCAGAGCCCCCAGTCCTTGCTGCTCCGGTTGATAAGGAGCCCTTACTACTGTATGTGGCGGCAAACGCACGAGCTGTCAGTGTGGCCATTGTGGTAGAACGCAAGGAGGAGGGTAAGGAACATCCGGTTCAGCGGCCGGTTTATTATGTCAGCGAGGTGCTCATTGAGTCCAAGCAGCGGTACCCGCATTGGCAGAAGCTCGTGTATGGTGTGTTCATGGCAAGCCGGAAACTCAAGCATTATTTTCAGGGTCATCCCATCACTGTGGTCAGCTTCGCCCCCCTTGGTGACATCATCCAAAACAGAGAGGCTACAGGGAGAATTGCTAAGTGGGCTATAGAACTTGGACCTCATGGTCTCAAATATGTGCCACGCACTGCTGTTAAATCTCAGGCCTTGGTGGATTTCATCAATGATTGGACAGAGTCACAAGTGCCTGAGCAGAAGCCGGATAACACATATTGGACTATTCACTTCGATGGGTCCAGGCAGTTGGAGGGCTCGGGGGCTGGTGTTGTATTGGCTTCCCCAAAAGGTGACAAGTTCCATTATGTGCTACAGTTGATGTTTCCTTGCACTAATAATGCGGCCGAGTACGAGGCCTTGCTCCACGGTCTTCGGATGGCTAAGGAAATGATCTTGAGCCGGGTAAGATGCTTCGGTGACTCAGACTTGGTGGCTCAACAAGTATCCGGCAAGTGGGACTCTAAAGACCCGCTCATGGCGGCTTATCGCCGCGAAGTTGACGCCATTGCCGGGCATTTTCAGGGCTACCAAGTAGAGCACATTGATCGCAGGAAGAACGAGGCGGCTGATGCCCTAAGCCGGCTAGGCTCTCAGTGAAAGCCGGTGCCGCCTAACACTTTCCTGGATGTCCTGTATAGCCCTTCGGTTAAGTTGCCTACGGAGGAAGACTTGGCTGTCCCTGACCCGGAGGCACGACTAGTGGCGGCTCACCATATCATACCAGATTGGACAATGCCATATCTGGCTTACATGACCCGGGGCGAGTTGCCTGAGGATGAAACTTTGGCCAGGCAAATAACCCGGCGGGCCAAGTCAATGATTGTTATCGATGGCGAGTTACATCATCGCAGTGTTACAGGAGTGTTTCAGCGTTGTGTCTCCCCCGAGGAAGGTCAAGAGATCTTGCATGAGATCCATGAAGGGGATTGCGGCCATCACGCCGGCTCAAAGTCTCTTGTGGCCAAGGCTTTTCGTCATGGTTTTTATTGGTTGACGGCTCATGCTGATGCAGAGGACTTGGTCAGTAAATGTGATGGTTGCCAGAGGTTCTCACGACGGGCTCATGTGCCGGCTCAGGAGCTAAGGATGATCCCAATCACTTGGCCCTTTGCGGTCTGGGGGCTTGACATGGTTGGGCCTTTTAAAAGGTCCAAGGATAAGAAGACCCACCTCTTGGTGGCAGTTGATAAGTTCACAAAGTGGGTGGAAGCTGAGCCAGTTAGCAAGTGCGATGCAGCCACGGCGGTTCAATTTATGAAAAAGGTGATTTTCCGCTTCGGGTTTCCGCACAGCATCATAAGTGACAATGGCACCAATCTCTCCAAAGGCGCTATGGAAGAGTTTTGTCAACGAGAGCATATCCGACTTGATGTTTCCGCAGTGGCTCATCCTCAATCCAATGGTCAAGCTGAGAGAGCTAACCAGGAGATTCTGAAGGGCATCAAGCCCCGGCTTTTGGTCCCTTTGCAACGGACGCCGGGTTGTTGGGTGGAGGAGTTGCCCTCCGTCTTATGGAGTATCAACACTACTCCTAACAGGTCTACAGGCTTCACGCCTTTCTTCATGGTTTATGGAGCAGAAGCAGTCCTCCCCAGTGACATCCGTCACGACTCACCTCGCGTGGCGGCTTATGTTGAGACGGATAATGAACAGGCGCGCCAGGATGCTCTTGACTTGTTGGACGAACAGCGTGATGTGGCAGCAGCCCGTTCAGCGATTTACCAACAAGATCTGCGCCGTTATCATAGCCGCCGGGTCAAATCCCGGGTCTTCCAGGAAGGCGACCTTGTGCTCCGGCTCATCCAGGATCAAACAGATGCACACAAGTTATCCCCGCCTTGGGAAGGGCCCTTTGTGGTCAGCAAGAACTTGCACAACGGGTCGTATTACCTCATTGACATTCGGGAGCACAAAGATTCACGTAAGTCGGAGGAGGAGACCCGTCGGCCGTGGAACATAGCTCAGCTTCGGCCCTACTACACTTGAGCCACCGGCTCTCGTGGTGTACATATTTCTCTCAGACATGTATATATTATGATAAAGCAATAAAGCAGGACCTCTGTCCTATTTTCTCCTCCAAATATGCACGTGTTGTTTTTAATACAAGATTACATGATGGCTTAAAGGAGGATCTGGCTTACGATCGTATTCGAATCAAGCCGTAAGCAGTAAAGTCACTTGGGGGCTTCCTGTTCAAACATGGGTCGTATTCAAACCAAAGAGAACATAGCTATCGATACCCATTTGATTGGCAAAGTGCCGAGCTCATTGGGAGGTTACCTTTGGTCACATTTGAATCATAGTTTAACCTCTCTGAGAACCGACGTGGATCGTATTCAAATCAGCGTCGTTAAACAATTTCTTAAAATCACTTGGGGGCTTCCTGTTCAAACATGGGTCGTATTCGAACCAAAGAGAGCATAGCTGTCGGTACCCTCTTGATTGGCATCGCCACACCCACTGGGGGCTATGTGATCGTATCCGAATCTTAGCTTAACCCCTTTGGGCCGGGTTTCTGGTCGTATTCGAACTGGAAGCCCCTAAGTTCCTATGTTCTATCACAAGTTTACTCTGAATATGTCAAGGTGTATACGGCCGGGTCTCGCTTTGCCGGCTTAACTTTGGTTTACGATGTTAGTTGAACACCATGGGTGTCATCAAGACAGGTAACTCGGAGTTAAGATATCAACCTTGTTTCCCGGGTTATCTAAACCGGAAGTATGCTTACAGGCCACTAAGGGTGTTATTACGACTGTGTTAAGGGTATAATTGAGGACCAGTCTTTTTTTATTCATATTCCGGGTTATCTATCCGAAACACCTGATTCTCAGGGCGGTAAGCCGCCTCGAGACTTGTGATTTGCCTTTCTGTGGAGGATACTTAAAGGCACCTCTTTCAGGTTGAGAAAAACAAAGGGATGATTATGACCCGGAGAAACATCAAAGAGACAATTTCAAAAGACCTTGGCATTCAATACGTGCACGATTGCACGGCAGAGATAGACTGTTGCACCTACTCTATTACAAAACTCATCAAGTCTCAAAAGGGTGGAGTGTTGTTTGGTAAATCGCCAGCCGCGTTACGATGCCCGCTGAGTGGAAGTCTCCGGCTCGTTCCTGTCCTCTCCTCCGGCTGATCCCAAGACTTGGAAGGTTGATGACTTCCAGTCGATGCCGCAGAGAGCCTCGAATTGGGCTTCCTCATCAATTAACCCGGCCGGGTCAATCTCCGGGGCGAAGGTGTGCTGACGAGCCGGCGGGATCAGGTTGAGGGCTTCATAGCGAGGGGTTGGAATCCTCTGATTCTCCACGTCATAACCCGGCTGGTACTTGGTCAGATCTGTGTCGTTCCCGATGAGGGTGGCCACCGGGCGTACAGCCTTCACGCACGCCGTGAAGTCCTTCTGATCGAAAGCTGAGCCGTCTTCCTTCAGGCTTGGATAGCCAAGGGCGATGTCCGCCGGGTCTAACTCCGGCAGGAATGCCTTGGCCCGGCTCAGCGTGGCGATCGCTCCGGCTCTCGCAGAAGCCCGTCGCAGCTCTTGGATCCGCTGAGGCAGAACGGCGAGCCGGCGCAGGACTTCTGCTAGGTGAGTTGGCACCTCGTTGGAGAGGGCCACCACAGCTAAGGCACGCTATGACCCGGTGTAGAGCTGCTCCACCAGGGTATACACGGCCTTTAGCTTGGTGACCACGCTCTGGTTGAGGTTAGCACTTCTGGGACCTGTTTAACAGAATCAAGTAAGTCGGCGCCAAGGATGAATCATGAGATGTAAACATTCTAACATTGATGAAAGCCGGTGAGGCGACTTACCGAAGATGGCGGCCACCATTTGGGAAACCTGGCGCTTTAGGCCGGAGAGCTCGGCGGTCTTCTCAGAGAGAGTTTTCTCCGCCTGTTCTGCCCGGGTCACCAGTGCGGCCTTCTCCTCAGCCCAGGCCTTTCGCTCAGCATCAAATTCTGTCTTCAGCTTCTCTTGAGCGGCGATGCTGGAGACAAACTTGGCGTTTGCCTTCCGGGTCTCCATCTCCTGTGTCCTCAGCCGGCTCTTGAGATCCGCAAGGTCTGACTCTAGTTTCTTGCCAACAGCCTGTATAAATCTCCGGGTTATGACATGAGCAATTATTATATAAGTCCCAAGCACTTTCCAAGCAAAGATACTTGGCACTTGGGGGCTAATGCATATTGAACGTATCTATCTACATACAACCAGCTCAATTGAGTAAGCCGGAACCTAAGTCTACAACATATTCAAATCATAAGTCGTCGACTTGGGGGCTAGTAAGAAGATAACAAAAGGATACCTCAGATTTTTGCTGGATCTGGTTTACCATGGTGACCTCGGCGTCCCGGCTCTTGTGTACTTGGTTGATGTAGCCAGAGACGAGCTCTCCAAATGCTCAGGTTGCTGTAGTTGGAGAGGTCCAGATTCGCCCGGTGGGGCTGCAGCAGCTCCCCCTTAGCGGAGCACTTGGCCAACACGGTCGGTCTCCCCGGCTCAACAAACTCCGTCCGGGTGATTACCACGTCCGGGTCGTCTGCTGGTGGAGCTGAGCCGGAGGCCTTCGGGTTAACCGATGCTTCGGTTGTTGCCTTGGTAGTTGGGGCAGCGGCTTCAGGTGCCGTGTCCATTGGAGTGGTGGCTTCGGGGGCGGAGGCAGCTGGCGGTTCTTGAGCCGTCACCTCCGGTTCAGGCAAATCCGGCACTCCGGCTGATCTGGTCTTCTTTGCTCTTTTGGTGAGTTTTGCCTGAGCACTGAAAGGACAGAAGTGTTAAGCACACAAAGAGTAAGTATAGACAAATATAATGTAAGATGGTTGTCATTACCCGGGCGCGGTCTTGAAAGCCGAAAGACTCGACTGCATAGAGTCGCCCGAAGAAGGGGAGGTATCCTGATAATTGGAGTCAGAAGAATTGAGTGGCTGACGGATAACACCCGCCAACGGATGAAAAGGGTACAAGTAAGAAAAAACCTCAGTTCGACGCTTCCTTGTTGCGTCGGGTAGCCCGGCGGAGAGATCGGTGTCCTTGTTGGTCCGGGTGTGACGCCGGCTTTCATGAACCTGTCGCTTCAAAATAAATTGAGGGTCTTGATGAGCTAAAGGATGTGAAAAGCTTACTTTCCGGGTTACCCTTCGGAGTTTCAGCTGTGGCAAGGGCTCCAAGTCGGAGGAAAGTGACATTACCTCTTCAACCACCGGGTTACTTGCGCCGGTGTCATCCTGTCAATGAGCAAGTATCGATAAGGCGGACAACAACAAACAGTGAATATAGTAAAGACTTAAATGCTCAGGAGTTACCTCTGACTCGGAGCTGTCGCTTAATTGCATCAGCTCCGAAGCAGTAGGCCTGCTTCCTTTTTTGCGAGGGGCGGCTTTCTTGGCGGCTTTCTTCGCCTTCCTGGCTTTCTTGGCCGCCTCATGGTCATATTTGACCCGCCAGAACTTATCATCAGCCTGAAAAATACAATGACAGATTTTTAAAACGGTTCAGATGAAGGTTATATGCAGACGAAGATAAAAAGTTAAAGACAGCGGCTTACCGCTGGGGCTGGATTGGTCTTGCAGAAGGGGGCTAACCCGGTCCTTCCGCAGTCTGCCAGGCTCTCGTTTAAAAGTGCCTTGGTCTCCTCCTCTGCAATGTCTTCTGGAAGATCATTGCGGCTATGCCTCTGAGGGTCATCCTTTCGCCCTGTGTACTCACACATTAAGCCGGGGCGGCGGCTCAGTGGGATCACCCGCCAGGAGATCCAGACCCAGACCAGGTCAATTCCGTTCAGACCGTTGCCCAAGAGGGCCTTGATTTTGTTGATAGTAGGAAGCAGAGGCTGGCGCTCCGCTTGAGTCAGCTTGTCCGACAGTGGGTGAGTCGGCTCCAGACGTGTTGGGCGAAAGCCGGGCAGCGGGCTTTCATCAGCCGGGGACGTATCTTGGCAGTAAAACCAAGTCATGTTCCAGTCCTTAGGGTGGCTCGGCGGCTCTGCGTAAGGGAAAAGACAATCCCTACACCGCTCGATGGAAATGCCACCTAACTCCAGACTTGGTCCGTTGGCGCACTCATTCTGGTGGTTTAAATAAAAAAAGCTCTCTGAAGAGCAGCAGACTAGGCTCTTCTCCAAGGTAAACCTCGCAGAAGACTTGGAAATTGCAGATGTTGGACACTGAGTTGGGGCCTATATCTTGAGGCCGCAGGTCGAAGAAGTTGAGCACGTCCCTGAAAAACTTTGAGCCGGGCGGTGCGAAGCCCCGGCTCATATGATCTGCGAAAATCACTACCTCCCCGTCCTTTAGCTGTGGTCTCTCTTCTGACGGGTCAGGGGCACGGTAGGACATGATTTCCTTCTTAGGCAGATATCCGGACTTAACAAAATTGGCTAGGGTCTCGTTGGTGACGTTGGACCTCATCCAGTTGCAAGTGATGGGAGCCTTAGGAGGCATGGTGAAAGTTGGCAGTCTATGACAAAAAGGAAAAATGTCCGGGTTAATTTTAAGCCGGAGATCTACAATTCACAATTAAGGTGGCGGCTTATGAAGGGGACTAATGATATATACTCTGGTACAGTGGGTTATTTAAGCCGCAGGGGCATTCAGAGTAAGTTGGTTATCTACGGCCTTACCACAATTAAGCCGGAGGATTCTACGAAGCATGGTTTTCTTTAAAGCCGGAGGATTCTACGGCGTGTGGTCTCTTTAAACCGGAATTGTAAGCCGCCAAGGTTCAATGGTTGCTGTTTTTACTAAGTGTGGTAAAACAGGTTTCACATATTGCCGTAACTTTTTTGGATCAAAATGGTCGGTCCAAAGAAAATTTTCTAGACCTAAAAAAGCGGACGCAGGGGAGTTCTTGAGCTCGAAGGAGGTCTTATGCAGTAGAAAGAAGTGTGTTTTGCAGGTAAACTGAGTACTAAACAACTACTGCAGCAAGTCTATACAGATCTAAGATCAACAGGAGCAGTAAGAAAGAAAGCTACCGAAGTATGTGGCAATGGCGACGAACACGAAGAACACAGACGAACCCTACGGTAGATCTATCTTACAGGGCAAGCAAGACTTACCGGAGTTAGGAGAGCTGCGGAGGTTGTTGCGTTTCTCTGGTCCGTTCAGGGTGATGCAGCGGCCTGAGCTTGGTGACGACGAGAAGACCCGCGGCAGCGACGGCGGAGGAGCTCGGGTAGAGGAGCGATGGCACGAGGAAGAAGATGGGGAGGAAGTGGCTGAAAGCCCGTCGGGCGGCCTATTTATAAAGCAAGGTCATAAGTGGGCGCGAGATTCAAGGAGACCACGACGTGATTATCTCCCCCCACGACGCCTCGATTTTTAGAATGACAGTAAAAGCAAAGATCCGTTGCGGATCTGGTGGAGTAAAAAACGGGCTTAATGGAAGATGACGTCACGGCGGATTATCCGGGGTCCAGAGGATGACGTCACGCCGGGTTATGGCTTTCACATGAATGGTAAGCCGGAGATTTTTTTTCTGTCGGCAGAGTTGAAGATTGACATGAGCCGGCTCAAATCAATCTGGGGCCTAATGTTGAGGATATAGACCTTAGAGTCACCCGCCAGGGGGGGCCGGGTTACTCATATGGTCGTTGCCAGAAGCCCGGAGCCAAGCTTGGAGACGATGGGCCAGAGATGGGCTAAGACCCGGATGTGGCTTAAAGCCCGTAGTTACAATCATTATTATGGTTAAACTTGTAGCATAAGGCAAGTATAGTTGAGAGTCCGAGCCGGACACTCTTATGAGCCGGCCGGGACTCTAAGGGCTGCTGGGCGTTTTCCTCCCTATAAAAAGGGACGACCCGGCAGCGGTTTAGGGACGGCAACAATCTCATCGAGAGCCGGGCATAGCAGTTTAGCTCCCTGGTGATCGTAACCCTAATCAATACCATCTCAACTAGACGTAGGCTTTTACCTTCACCGTAAGGGGCCGAACCAGTATAAACCCTCGTGTTCCTTGTCCCACATTAACCCCTTCAAGCTTCCTAGTTGCGATGGCTCCACGACTAAGTCCTAGCTCGAGGACATCTGCCGTGACAATTCCACGACACCAACACTCAACTCTCTCACACAGATTTGGCTATGGTGGAAAGATGATTTGAGTGGAAAGCAACTTGGGGAATGCTAGAGATCAAGATTCTTTTGGTTGGATTGAAATGTCTTGGTCTCAACACATGAGTAGGTGGTTCTCTCTCAGAAAATGAATGCTGGAAATGTAGGCACGTTCTGATGGCTCTCTCACTAATGGTGTTGAGGATATAAACCTTAGAGTCACCCGCCCGGTGGGGCCGGGTTACTCATAAGGGTCATCAATTGAAGCCCGGCGCCAAGCTTGAATACGGTGGGCCAAGGATGGGCTAAGACCCGGAGATGGCTTGAGGCCCTTAGTTACAACCATCATTATGGTAGAACTTGTAGTGTAAGGCAAGAATAGTTGAGAGTCCGAGCCGGGCACTCTTATAAGCCAGCCGGGACTCTGAGAGCTGCTGGGCGTCATCCTCTCTATATAAAGGGACGTCCCCGCAGCGGTTTAGGGGAAGAAAGATTTCGCCGAGAGCCAGGCATAGCAGTTAAGCTCCCTGGTCATCGAAACCCTAATCAATACCACCTCAACTGGACGTAGGCTTTTACCTTCACCGTAAGGGGCCGAACCAGTATAAACCCTCGTGTCCCCTGTCCCGTTTAACCCCTTCAAGCTTCCTAGCGGCGATGGCTCCACGATTAAGTCCTAGCTTGAGGACATCTGCGGTGACAATTCCACGACAGTTGGCGCCCACCGTGGGGCCAGCGCATGGTGGATTTGAGTTCTTGAAGGGCAGCTTCGAAGGGCTCAGGGGATACGCTATGGGCCGGATGACCAAGAGTCGTCGCGGCAAGCTCTACATTGACGATGCAAACTGGGGCCCCGACGCCGGCTCAATTGAGTACGGATACCGGGTCCCCTTCGGCGGAATTCACGTTTTCATTGGCAAGATTGGTGAGCCGGGCCCTGAGCCAGATCTCTGCGCCAATCTCATCGAGACGGCTCAGCGCGCGCGACCCGCCCGGGCCCTGCCTGCCTTGAAGCATGCTTTTGTGGGATGTATCCATGGAGGGCTCTCTGGTGGATCTGGATCTGGTGATGAGACGGCCGCCGGCTCTGACGGCGAATCATCCACAGATGAGTCAAACTCGTTGTATCAACTTCAAGATGGCAGGCTAATGGGTTTTTCCGATGGTGGCAGTATTCCGGACCCGTTTGAGCCGCCGAGCCGGGTTGGAATCTTCATGGCCGGTGCGCAGCCTGTTCAGAACCCTGCTGCTGGGGCGGGAAACCCGGTGCCCTCGCCGGCTCAGGTGCTGATGGATCTCACGGACAAGATGACGGTCCTATTGAGCGCCGCGGTTGACCCGGCGGATCAAGCTCAACATGATGCGGAGGTGGTGCAGTTAAAGTTAGATCTCGTGAAAGCCAAAGAGGATCCGGCAGCGGAAGGGATCAGGATGGCTGCGGAGAGGGCAGCTCTCGACGCCCAAACTCAGTTGATTCAGGCGCAATCCTTCCGGCTCACGATGGATCAGAACACGTCCAATGAGGTCATGAGAAGGAGGCATCAAAAGGCCCAATCTCGACTCCCTCCGGTTTATGATCCTCGAAACCTCTTCAACACGCCAGGTGCAGGGTCTAGTAACCCGCCAGGGATCATAGTGCCCGGGTCTGGGACCCCTGTTCAGCCACAAGTGATGGGGTCTCCCCGGGTGAACCCTGCCCCGCCTCAGTATGTGCCAATACCACCGGGTCATTATGCTAACCCGCTGGAGAACATGGTCGCCGCAGCAGCACGGCTGGCGGCCCTCCCAATTGACGGCGACTCTCCGACGGCTATTAAAACCCGCCGGGTGAGGGAACTCCTTCAGACAGCGCTGGCACAGCAAGAGGCGTACTCTTACAGCCGGGACAGGATCCACTCGACCCCTCGTCCAGGCCGGAGCCCGAGTTACAGCCGACACATTGTCTCAGCGACCGGCTCAAGTAATGTCCGACGCCATGACCCGCCCCCTGGCCATGGCCCGGCTCATAACGGAGCCTTTCACGCAGCAGACCAAGACAGAGCGCGGCAAGAGGCGGAGCAGGTGCCTCAGTTGACGGCTTACCAGACTCCCTCGGCTTATCCGACGACTTCCGTCGACGTGGGTATCCCTACCAGGACTGGAGGTGTCCCTTGTTTAGTGCCAGCTCTCCGCAATGAGCATCTACCCAAGGACTTCAAAGGCCCTAGGAAGGTGCCTAATTACACGGCTGACTTACAACCCGGAGCCTGGATCGAAAGTTACGAGATGGCCATGGAACTGCTGGAGGTCAGTGAAGCGGTGATGGCCAAGTACTTCACCATGATGCTAGATGGGACTGCCCGCACTTGGTTGAAAGGGCTACCGCCGAATTCCATCGGATCTTGGGCTGAGCTGAAGGCCCGGTTCATACAAAACTTCAAAGACACCTGTAGACAGTCTATGTCAATAGTGAATTTGACTAACTGTAAGCAACAGGAGGGTGAGTCTACGACACATTGGGTTCGCCGGATCAAAGAGATCATACATTCATCGGATAAGATGGATGCCGGCTCTGCAGTCTTAATGTTGGAGCAAAATTGTCGTTTTCTGCCCCTGAAGATGAAACTCGGGCGGCTTAAGCGCGACTGCAATGATATGGGTACGCTGATGGCGGGTCTCGTCAAGTACGCCGATTCTGATAGTACCAAGGACCCCGCTTCAGATGATGAAAGGACAGGGAAGGGAAAGAAGAACGGCAATGGCAAGGGTCCTCAGCATAACCCGGGGAACCAAGGAGGTGGCAAGCGTAAGGCCGACGGCAGCCTAGAGTTCGTGGCCAACGCCAGTTCACAGGGTAATAGCCAGAGACGCAAGGGGAGGCCCCCTCCCCGAGCCGGCGGGTCAGGCCCGACGCTGGAGCAACTGTTGAATGAGCCTTGTCCAAGGCATGGCTCTAGAGAGAAGCCAGCTACTCATCTATGGAAGGATTGTGAAATCATGAAGGCCTTTAAGAATTCCAACGCCTTTAACGGCAACAATGGCCCGGGCGGTGGCTCAGGCGCCGGCGGCTTTCATGGCCCGGGCGGCGGCTCAAATTCTAATCCTCAGAACGGTCAAGGGGGCTTTAATCAGCAGTCTGGCCAGGGTCATCAACAGCAGCAGGGGGGTTATCAGACCAATCCAAAGCAGCTTAGCGGTGGACAGTATCATGTATTTACCACCAGTCTGTGTAAGCGAGTTCAGAAGCTTCATAAGAGGGCTGTGAATGCTGTTGAGCCGGCGGTTCCACGCTATTTACGATGGTCTGAGCAGCCTATAGTGTGGAGTAGGGAGGATCACCCTCCCCGGGTGGATAATCCGGGTCACTTGGCCTTGGTGGTGGCTCCTCAGGTGGGAGGATATAAGTTCACTAAGGTGCTCATGGATGGAGGCAGCAGCATCAACATCCTCTATTATGAGACTTTCCGTCGTATGGGATTGATTGATAAGAACCTCAGCCAGTCAAACACTATTTTCCATGGTGTGGTACCTGGTAAGTCGGCTTATCCAGTCGGCAAGATCGAGTTGGAAGTGGCCTTTAGAGACGAGCACAACTACAGGGTGGAAAAGTTGACCTTTGAGGTGGTCAAGATAAGAAGCCCGTATCATGCCATATTTGGTCGGCCGGCTTACGCCAAGTTCATGGCACGGCCGTGTTACGTGTATTTACAACTCAAGATGCCGGGTCTCAATGGGACCATTACGGTTCATGGCAGCCGAAAGGTGGCCTTGGAGTGTGAGGAAGGCGATGCAGCTTATGCAGAATCTGTTTGTGCAACAGAGGAGTTAAAATTTTACAAGGACAATGTTGACCCAACGGATATGACCTCTCTGAAAAAGCCGACTACGGAGCATGAGCCGGCAATGAAATTTAAGTCGGCTGATGAGACTAAACTTGTTGATTTCGTTCCAGGTGATTCATCTCAGCAGTTTAGCATCAGTGCCAATCTAGATCCAAAATAGGAAAGCGCGCTCATCGAGTTCATCCGTGAGAATAGGGACATTTTTGCATGGAAGCCTTCTGACATGCCAGGTGTACCTAGGGAACTCGCTGAGCACACTCTCAATGTTGATCCAAAATTTAAGCCGGTCAGGCAATTCCTTCGGCGGTTTAATGAAGAGAGGCGGAAAGCTATTGGTGAAGAGGTGGCCCGGCTCTTGGCGGCCGGGTTTATTGTTGAAGTCTTTCACCCAGAGTGGTTAGCTAACCCAGTACTCGTGCTCAAGAAGAACGACACCTGGCGGATGTGTGTGGACTACACAGACTTAAACAAGGCGTGTCCGGCTGATCCTTTATGCCCTCCCCGTATTGATCAAGTCATTGATGCTACGGCGGGTTGTGAGCACTTAAGCTTCTTGGATGCTTATTCCGGATATCATCAGATTAAAATGGCAGTTAAGGACCAGGGGAAGACGGCGTTCGTCACTCCCTTTGGAGCCTTCTGCTATGTGTTTATGCCCTTTGGACTCAAGAGTGCACAGGCGACTTATCAGCGTTGCGTGCAGAACTGTCTTCATAACCAGATTGGGTGCAATGTTCATGCTTATGTGGATGATATTGTGGTTAAATCCAGGAAGGAGGAAACCTTGATAGATGATCTGAGGGAAACCTTTGATAATCTCCGGGTCTATAAGATGATGCTTAACCCGGCCAAGTGTGTTTTTGGTGTTCCTGCAGGCAAGCTCTTGGGTTTCTTGGTTTCTAACAGAGGCATTGAGGCTAACCCGGAGAAGATCAAAGCCATCACCTCCCTGGCTAAGCCGGCGTGTATAAACGACGTCCAGCGCTTGGCGGGTTGTGTCGCTGCTTTAAGCCGTTTTATAAGTCGTTTGGGGGAGAAGGCCATGCCATTATATCAGTTGATGAAGAAAACTGATGACTTTGTCTGGAATGATGCAGCTAATACTGCTTTTTAGGATTTGAAGAGACAGCTGGCAGAGCCCCCAGTCCTTGCTGCTCCGGTCGACAAGGAGCCTTTATTGCTGTATGTGGCTGCTAACACACGAGCCGTCAGTGTGGCCATGGTGGTGGAGCGCAAGGAAGAGGGTAAGGAGCATCCGGTTCAGCGGCTGGTTTATTATGTCAGCGAAGTACTCATTGAGTCCAAGCAGCGGTATCCACATTGGCAGAAGCTTGTTTATGGTGTGTTCATGGCAAGCCGGAAGCTTAAGCATTATTTCCAGGGTCACCCCATCACTGTGGTCAGTTCTGCCCCCCTTGGAGATATCATTCAAAACAGAGAGGCCATAGGGAGAGTGGCTATAAGGGGGCTATAGAGCTCGGACCTCATGGTCTGAAATACGTACCACGCACTGCTGTTAAATCTCAGGCCTTGGTGGATTTCATCAATGATTGGACAGAGCTACAAGTGCCCGAACAAAAGCCGGATAACACATATTGGACTATTCACTTCGATGGGTCCAGGCAATTGGAGGACTCGGGGGCTGGAGTCGTATTGGCTTCCCCTAAAGGTGACAAGTTCCATTATGTGCTACAATTGATGTTTCCTTGCACTAACAATGCAGCTGAGTACGAGGCCTTGCTCCACGTTCTTCGGATGGCTAAGGAGATGAGCTTGAGCCGGGTAAGGTGCTTCGGCGACTCAGACTTGGTGGCTCAACAAGTATCAGGAAAGTGGGACTCCAAGGACCCTCTCATGGCGGCTTATCACCGTGAAGTTGATGCCATTGCTGGGCATTTTCAGGGTTATCAAGTAGAGCACATCGATCGCAGGAAGAATGAGGCGGCGGATGCTTTAAGCCGGTTGGGCTCTCAGCGAAAACCGGTGCCGCCTAATATTTTCCTGGATGTCCTGCATAACCCTTCTGTTAAGTTGCCTACAGAGGAAGACTTGGCTGTCCCTGACCCGGAGGCACGACTGGTGGCGGTTCTCCACATCATCCCGGACTGGACAGTGCCCTATCTGGCTTACATGACCCGGGGAGATTTGCCTGAGGACGAAACTTTGGCCAGACAAATAACCCGGCGGTCTAAATCAATGGTTGTTATCAATGGTGAGTTGCATCGCCGCAGTGTTACGGGAGCGTTCCAGCGTTGTGTCTCCCCTGAGGAAGGTTGAGAGATCTTGCGTGAGATTCATGAAGGGGATTGTGGCCATCATGCCGGCTCAAAGTCTCTTGTGGCCAAGGCTTTTCGTCATGGTTTTTATTGGCTGACGGCTCATGCTGATGCGGAGGACTTGGTCAGTAAATGTGATGGTTGCCAAACGTTCTCGCGACGGGCTCATGTGCCGGCTCAGGAGCTGAGGATGATCCCAAATACTTGGCCCTTTGCGGTCTGGGGGCTTGATATGGTTGGGCCTTTTAAAAGGTCCAAGGATAAGAAGACCCATCTCTTGGTGGCAGTTGACAAATTTACCAGGTGGGTTGAAGCGGAGCCAGTTAGCAAGTGTGATGCAGCCACGGCAGTTCAGTTTATGAAAAAGGTGATCTTTCGCTTTGGCTTTCCACGCAGCATTATAACTGACAATGGTACCAATCTATCCAAAGGCGCCATGGAGGAGTTTTGTCAACGAGAGCATATTCGACTTGATGTTTCATCAGTGGCTCACCCTCAATCCACTGGTCAAGCTGAGAGGGCTAATCAGGAGATTCTAAAAGGCATCAAACCCCGGCTTTTGGTCCCTTTACAACGGATGCCGGGTTGTTGGGTGGAGGAGTTACCCTCCGTGTTGTGGAGCATCAACACTACTCCTAACAGGTCTACAGGTTTCATGCCTTTCTTCATGGTTTATGGAGCGGAAGCAGTCCTCCCCAGTGACATCCGTCATGACTCGCCTCGAGTGGCGGCTTATGTTGAGGTGGATAATGAACAGGCGCGCCAAGATGCTCTTGACTTGTTGGACGAACAGCGTGATGTGGCAGCAGCTCGCTCAGCGATTTACCAACAAGACCTGCGCCGTTATCATAGTTGCCGGGTTAAATCCCGGGTCTTCCAGGAAGGCGATCTGGTGCTCCGGCTCATCCAAGATCAAACAGATGCGCACAAGCTATCCCCGCCTTGGGAAGGGCCCTTTGTGGTCAGCAAGAATTTGCACAACGGGTCATATTACCTCATTGACATTCGGGAGCACAAAGATTCCCCTAAGTCGGAGGAAGAGACCCGTCGACCGTGGAACATAGCTCAGCTTCGGCCTTATTACACTTGAGCCACCGGCTCTCATAATGTACATATTTCTCTAAGCCATGTATATATTATGATAAGCAATAAAGTAGGACCTCTGTCCTTTTTTCTCCTCCAAAGGTGAACGTGTTGTTTTCATTACAAGATCACATGATAACTTGAAGGAGGATCCGGCTTATGACCGTATTCGAATATAGCCATACACAATATAGTCACTTGGGGGCTTCCTGTTCAAACATAGGTCGTATTCGAACCAAAGAGAACATAGCTGTCGATACCCATTTGATTGGCAAAGTGCCGAGCTCATTGGGGAGTTTTCTTTGATCATATTTGAATCATAGTTCAACCCCCCTTTGGGAACCGACGTGGATCGTATTCGAATCAGCGTCGTTAAACAACTCCTAAGGTCATTTGGGGGCTTCCTGTTCAAACATGGGTCGTATTCGAACCAAAGAGAACATAGCTGTCGGTACCCTTTTGATTGGCATTGCCACACGCACTGGGGGCTATATGATCGCATTCGAATCTTAGCATCACCCCTCTGGGACGGGTCTCTGGTCGTATTCGAACCGGAAGCCCCTAAGCTTTTCTGATTTGCAACGAATTCTTCTGCTTGTTTCAAGTGTGCACGGCGGGTCTCACTTGGCCGGCTTAACTTTGATTCGCAGTACTAGTCGAACACAATCGGCGTTATTAAGACTGGTAAACCAGAATTGAGGTACCAACCTTATTACCCGGGTTATATAAGCCGGAAGTGTGCTTGCAGGCCGGTAAGTGTGTTATTACGGTTATATCAAGGACATAATTGAGGACCAGTCTTTTGTGATTCATATTCCGGGTTATATGTATAAGACTATGATTCTCAGTGTGGTAAGCCGCCTAGAGACTTGTGATTTGTTTTTCTATGCAGGATAGTTAAAGACAACTATTTGAGCTTAAGGAACATGAATGATCATTTATGACCCGGAGGAATATAAGGAAACAACTTCAATGGAATTAAGCATTCAGCACGTGCACGATGGCACGACAAAGTTAAAACGGTCCTATTCTATTACAAGACTCATCGAGTCCAGAAGGGTGAAGCATTGTTTGAATAAGCCGCCTACAGAGTTAAGATGCTTGCTGGGTTGAAGCTTCCGGCTCATCCCTCTCCGCTCCTCCGGCTGTTCCCAAGACCTGGAAAGTTGATGATTTCCAGTCAATGCCGCTCAGAGCTTCAAATTGAGCTTCCTCGTCAATTAACCCGGCCGGGTCAATTTCCGGGGCAAAGGTGTGCTTACGAGTCGGCGGGACTAAGCTGATGGCTTCATAACGCGGAGTGGGGATCCTCTGATTCTCTTCATCGTAACCCGGCTGGTACTTGGTCAGATCCGTGTCATTTCCAATCAGAGTGGCCACCGGGTGTACGATCTTCACGCAGGATGCAAAGTCCCTTTGGTCGAAGGGGGTGCCGTCTTCCTTCAAGCTGGGGTAGCCAAGGGCAATGTCCGCCGGGTCTAGTTCTGGAAGGAATGCCTTGGCCCGACTCAGAGCAGCTATGGCTCCGGCTCTTGCAGAGGCCCGTCGCAGCTCTTGGACACGCTGAGGAAGAACGGCAAGCCGGCGAAGAACTTCCGCCAGGTGAGTCGGCACCTCATTGGATAGGGCCACCACGGCCAAGGCGCGCTGTGACCCGGTGTAGAGTTGCTCCACCAGGGTGTACACGGCCTTCAACTTGGTCAGCACACTTTGGTTGAGGTTGGCGCTTCTGGGACCTGTTTAACAGGGTAAGATAAGCCGCTGGCAATGATGGGTTATGAGACATAAAGATTATAAACTGGACGAGAGCCGGTGGAATGACTTACCGAAGATTGCGGTGACCATCTGTGACACGTGGCGCTTTAAGCCGGCGAGTTCGGCGGTTCTTTCCGTCAGAACCTTCTCTGCCTGTTCGGCCCGGCTCACCAGGGCAGCCTTCTCTTCGGCCCAAGTTTTCCGTTCAGCTTCAAAGTTCTTCTTCAGCTTCTCTTGCGCAGCAATACTGGACACAAATTTGGCGTTGGCCTTCCGGGTCTCAGTTTCCTGCGTCCTCAGGCGGGTCTTCAGATCAGAGATGTCAGCCTCAAGTTTCTTGCAAGCAGCCTTCACAATTTCCGGGTTATAATATGAATAGTTACTATGCAAATTTAAAGTCCCAAGCGCTTTCCAAGCAAAGACACTTGGCACATGGGGGCTAATGCATGTCGAACGTTTCTATCTACAAATTACCGGTTCATGGAAATAAGCCGGAACTTAAGTCTACAACCTATTCAACCATAAGTCGTCGACTTGGGGGCTAGTATGGTAAAGATAACTATGCAGTAAGCAGTAGAGTAGTACCTCAGACTTCTGCTGTATCTGATTCACCATGTTGATCTCCAAATCCCGGCTCTTGTGCACCTGACTCACATAGCCGGAGACGATCTCTCCGATGCTCAAGTTCGTATAATTGGTGAGGTCCAGATTGGCGCGGCTGCGCTCTAGCAACTCTTCCTTGGTGGAGCACTTGGCCAACGCAGTGGGTCTCCCCGGCTCAACAAACTCCGTCCGGGTCATCGGCCGGCTGAGCCGGGCTGGAGATATCCGGGTTGGTGGAAGTCTCCATGGCTGGCTCATCGGTGGGAGCGGTGGCTTCAGGAGCAGAGGCGGCTGGCGGCTCTTGAGCGGAAACTTCCGGTTCCGTCACGACCGACTCCTCCGCCGGCTTATTCTTCTTTGCTCTTTTGCTGAGCTTTGCTTGAGCACTGAAAGGACAAAAGGTTAGTACAAAAGTATGAGTAAAGATAAAGCACAGCAAGAGATGATCATCATTACCCGGGTACGGTCTTGAAAGCCGGTAGATTCGACTGCATCGAGTCACCAGAGGAAGGAGACGTTTCCTGATAATTTGAATCAGAAGAATTGAGAGGTTGACGTATAACACCTGCCAGAGGATGAAAAGGATATAAGTCGGAAATAACCTCGGTCCGGCGCTTCCTTGATGCTTCAGGTAAGCCGGAGGAGAGGTCAGCATCCTTGTTGGTCCGGGTGTGCCGCCGGCTCTCATGAATCTGTTGCTTCAAAAGAAATTGAGGATCTTGATAAGCTAAAGGATGTGAAAATCTTACTTTCCGGGTTACCCTTCGAACTTTCAGCCTTGGCAAGGGCTCCGAGTCGGAGGAAAGTGTCATTACCTCTTCAACCACCGGGTTACTTGCTCCGGTGTCATCCTGTTGATGAACAGTATTGATAAGGTGGACAGGAATAAACAACAAGTACAACAAGAGCTTACAGGTTCAGGGGTTACCTCTGACTCGGAGCTGTCGCTTAGTTGCAGCAGCTCTGAAGCAGTAGGCCTACTTCCCTTCTTGCGGGGAGCGGCTCTCTTGGCGGCTTTCTTAGCCTTCCTGGCCTTCTTGGCCGCTTCATGGTCATATTTGACCTTCCAGAATTTGTCATCAGCCTGAAAAATACAATGACAATTTCTTAAAGATTCAGATGTAAGCTATCTACAGAAGAAAATAAGATGTTCAGATCAGCGGCTTACCACTGGGGCCGGGTTGGTCTTGCAGAACGGGCTTAACCCGGTCCTCCCGCAGTCTGCTAAGCTCTCATTTAAAAGGGCCTTGGTCATGTCTTCAGCAACGTCTTCAAGAAGATCCTTGCGGCTGTGTCGCAGGGGGTCATCTTTCCGGCCTGTGTACTCACACATTAAGCCGGGGCGGCGGCTCAACGGGATCACCCGCCACGAGATCCAGACTCGGACCAGATCAACGCTATTAAGGCCATTTCCCAGCAGAGCCTTGATTTTGTTGATGGTGGGCATCAGAGGTTGGCGCTCCGCCTGAGATAACTTGTCTGACAGAGGGTGAGTTGGTTCCAGACGCGAAGGACGAAAGCCGGGCAGCGGGCTCTCGTCAGCCGGCGACGTGTCTTGGCAATAGAACCACGTCTGGTTCCAGTCCTTTGGGTAGCTTGGCGGCTCGGCGTAAGGAAAAAGGCAGTCTCTCCGTCGCTGAATGGAGATTCCACCAAGTTCCAAGCTTGGCCCGTTGGCGCACTCGTTCTGGCGGTTCAGGTAAAAGAGCTCTCTGAAGAGCAGCAGGCTGGGCTCTTCTCCAAGGTAGACCTCGCAGAATACTTGGAAGTTGCATATATTCGACACCGAATTGGGTCCTATGTCTTGTGGCCGCAGGTCAAAGAAATTCAGTACATCTCTAAAGAACTTTGAGCCGGGCGGTGTGTCACGACCGGTTTTTCAATAAAATAATTATTGAGAAAACCAATCCCTGTTACGGACCAGCGAGGAAGAATTCCTTCTCACTGATAGACAATACATTGGTCACAGGAGAAAAATACCAGGAGTACTAAATATAATACAAAGTTGAGCAGAGACTGCCCAACAATTTATTACATGCACGCCGATAAAACAATACGGCGGATAGGGTGGCAAACTACTAACTCACGATAAAAACGGTGGTGGAAATATCATCGCGAAGCGAGTGACATGATTCCAGAATACTACAACTCTTCGAGCGTCGGAGTGAGGCTCGAGAAGACTTATTGCGGGTGGCGGAAGCGTAAACGATACAAGTGACCAATATCCGGGATCGCGCAGGACTGACTGGGACTCCTCTAGGCGTCGGACGCGCTATCAAACTCTTCATCCAAGAGATCGCCTTCGTCAACATCTGGCCAAATCAACAAGCCAGGTGAGTACTATGAAAGTACTCGCAAGACAGTTCGGACATAAGGTATAACAAATGCAAACATGAAGCACATGAATAAGTTAACCAGAGCGATCAGACATAGAGATAATAAATACTGGGTGCCAAGCGAGGGTCTGAATGACGCCTCGAGCGGAAACTGCAGAATAGTAATGCGGGTGCCAAACGAGTGTCTGAAAGACTCCTCGAGCGGAAAATGCGGAATAATAATACTGGTGCCAAACGAGTGTCTGAAAGACTCCTCGAGCGGAAAATGCGGAATAATAATACTGGTGCCAAACGAGTGTCTAAAAGACTCCTCGAGCGGAAAATGCGGAATAATAATACTGGTGCCAAACGAGTGTCTGAAAGACTCCTCGAGAGGAAAATGCGGAATAAAAATACAGGTGCCAAACGAGTGTCTGAAAGACTCCTCGAGAGGAAAATGCAGAATAATAATGCCACAGTCGGGCGTCGGGGCGACACCACATAAAGGGCTTATAACAGAAAGTAAAGACAGTGCATGCCGCAGTCGGACGTCTGAGCGACGTCACATAAAGGGCTTATATCACAACTCATTAATACAATAGCTCGGAGACATAAATTATCACAAGCATGAGACACAAAATAAAGTTAGTCCATCAACTGGAATAACAATAAATCTGAGATTTTACCGCTTGAGCTTGTTCACCGGGGGCAAGATTTTCACACGGATAGATTTGGATGTAAAGTCTACATTACTGATCATGGATACGATGATCTGGAAAGAATTGACTCTGCAGAGTTTGTACTTAACCACAGCCAACGGATTTCAGTAGTCACGGGGACTAGTTCCGTCTACGGTGTTCTGGAAGGAACACGTCTAACCAGTACACACCCAATTTAACCATCCGAAGCCAGGGATCACCCTCGGCAACATTCAGGAAAAACCCTGAGTCGGGGAGGCTACAACCTCGCGTAGCATGGGATCAAATTTCTATACGCGCGCTATAAGGGGGTGCCCCCCCTCTCGGTCCCAACCGGAAACACCCATGCCCCCTGACCGAATGACTGGCTTTAATCCTGGGCCAAGGTACCATCATCCCGGCCTCTCTGTTTGGTGTGTACACGGAAAGAGGTTACCAACTTACTAAACCGTATCCTGGCAATGAGACATGTGGTAGCACGGAAAGGGGAAGGGACGATAACACGGCTCCAACCATGTTAACGTCGGAAAAGTCGGATGACACAAGGCTGGCATGCTACAACAGTACCACCTTGCTGCCCTTCATGTCACCACATGATTAGGCCACCTCTCATCAGAGGTCATCGCAACTTTGGAACATGCGGGAAAAGATCGACAACGTGGCTCCAACCACGTTAACGTCGAAGAAAGTCGGATGACGCAAGGCTGGCATGCTACAACAGTACCACCTTGCTGCCCTTCATGTCACTACATGATTAGGCCACCTCTCATCAGAGGTCATCGCAACTTCGGAACAACCGGGTCGTTGCCTTACAAGCAACGAGGTACTTAGCGACACTCACATGCCACGCACAAACTTTCACATGAACATGCAAAACATCTGCCATATCAAATGTTCAAACATGCTTGCCTGGTTCGGAGAAGTCGGAGTCTAGCTCGGCGAAGTTCGCGGCTCCGTCCCCTCTCCCGGAACCTACGGCAATCACGAAACGGGGTACTAACGTGAAAACCAACACATGCACAGAAACTTTGCCAAATATTTTTCAAATAAATCCCATAAAAAACTAGACAAAATTTGGAGATTGACAGAAAAAGAATCACTCAAAAATACCTTTTTATTAAAAAGTTATAAAGGTTTTTGTCCAGGGACCTTTCTGTAATGAAACAGAAAAGTTCCAGGGTTTTAACTGAGAAAACAGAAAACGCTTCGGCTGGGAATGCGCAAGCGCAAGGAGAAAACGTATTTTGCCCGAAGGCGCCAACAGAAAACGGTTCGGGGAAATAAAACAGAGGCTGACACGCGGGGCCCGCATGTCAGGTTTGAAAGCTCGCCGGCGCCCGAAGACGGCGGTGGACGCCGGCGTCGAACCACGGCGAGTTAGGAGAAACGGAGGGTACCAAGAGCTTCAGTGTCTTCTTCCGCGTCGGTGGGTGGTGGACTCGTCCAACGGGGAGCACCACGTTGACGGCGACACTATCTCCGGCGGACGGCGGTTCGGGTGAGGTTGGGGAACTCCGGTGGAGGGCTGCAAAGTACGAATTGAGGCGCGGGTCAGAACGGGTGATGCAAGGAGAAGCTACTGGCAAGAGAATGGGGGCTGCGGAGCACACACGGGGGCGAATCGGGCTGGATCCCGTGGCGGGTCGCGGCGGCCGGAGTCGAGGAAGGAGACCCCCTCGCGGCTCTTCCAGTGGCTGGGCGTGCTCTAGGGGAAGTGTAGGGCTGGTGGGTGCTCGAGTTGAAGCTCGGGGCCCCTATTTATAGGCAGATCGACGGGGTGGCCGTGAACGGAGAATCTCCGGCGAGCGATTACGGCGGAGCAGTGGGTTGGCAGAGGGTTTGAGCGGTCGGGCAGCATCAGTGGATGTTCCGGGACTCGTTTTGCAGCTGAACGGGGTTGGTCTTGGCGTAATGGCGTCTGTCCACGGTGAGGTCACCGCACGGGCTCAACGGCGGCAGAGAGCGCGCTCCGCGCCCTGGGGTTCACGACGAGAGCGGCAGCGCATTCGGGGGAGTGGACGGCCACGCGGCGGGCTCCGGTGGTTTGGGCGGCGCTGGGTGGAGTCGGCGGCGCCGTGTCTCCCGCTGGCGTCCGCAAAGCCGCCGCCGGCGTCGGTCACGGGGCGGCGCACCTTCTGCTGCTCGTCGCCGACGCCCGCAAGATGCCAGGCACTCGTGCGGTGCAGGAACGAGAGGGCGAGGACGAGGAGCAAGGCGACGCGAGGGTACTGGCGAGATCGACGCCCGTTTCTGAAGAAAACGACAGCAGCCACTTGACTGAACTCTGAACTTACTGAATCTTGACAGTGACCAAGCATTGCAGGTGTTCGACAGTAGGTTTTGGTAAAGAGATAAATTTTTCTGGAGCTGTAACTTGGTGAGATGATCACTCAAAGCACCCAGGGGCTGCATGAATTTACTTGGAATTTTTGGACAAGGTTTTGAATGAATTTCACCAAATTTGGCAAATCTGGTCCAAACTTGCAGCTGATGTAGTTTGAAAATTTTGAACTGGAGACCAGTGGATCTTCCTGGTTCTAGGTTGAGGGTTCAAAGGACTAGGAGGGGAAAGAAGTTTGGGGCCAAAAATCAAAACAGAAAAAGGAGTTCCCTTGTAAATCTCCAAGAGGTAGAATAGAAGGCAGAAAATATTTGAATGAAATTTGAATGGAAATAAATACATGGGGAGGTTCAACTTGCTGGATTTGATGCAAATCATGATCCAGAGGTGAGGGAAGGGTTAGGAGAGAGGGTTTGCACTAATGCCATGGCAAGAAGGAATAGTTGAAAGTGGCAAAGGACTTTCCAAAAGCCATAGTGCATTCTCAAAAAGGATTTTCAAAGGTTATTTTCCCAAATGAAAACCATTTTGTCTTGAGTCCAAAAGGAAAGCAAGAACTCCCAAGACCAAAGGAAGATCTTGGGTGGATCCAAACAAAACTTTTGCCATAAGGAAAAAAAATATTTGAGAGTGAGAGTTCTCTTGAAGAAATTTTTTAAATCACTCCCTTCAAGTCAAATAAAATCTTTTGAAAAATCCAAATAAAAACTTGGGTGTCACAACACCTACCCCCTTAGGAAAAATCTCGTCCTCGAGATTTCTGCTGATCCTCAAATAGATATGGATACTCTGCTCGGAGGAAATCTTCCCTTTCCCATGTGGCTTCATCCTCAGTGTGGTTGCTCCACTGGACCCTGAAAAATTTTGTCGTTTTCTGACGGGTCCTCCATTCAGATTCTTCTAAGATCTTTACTGGCCTTTCTCTGTAGGTGAGATCTGGTTGCATATCAATGTCCTCATGAGGTACATGTTTCTCCGGGTTACTCACACATTTCCTCAACTGCGAGACGTGGAATACGTCATGGACGTCTGACAGCTCCTTGGGTAGGTCTAGTTGGTAGGCTACCGTGCCTCTTCGTGCCTTCACACAAAATGGTCCAATAAATCTTGGGGCTAGTTTCCCCCTTATTTTGAACCGTTGCAGACCCCTCATAGGAGATACTCGGAGGTATACGGAATCACCAGGTTCAAAGCTGACCTCACGATGCTTCTGATCATAGTAGCTCTTTTGTCGGCTCTGTGCTGTCTTGAGTCTGTCCCTGATTTGTTTAACTTTTTCCTCGGCCTCCTTAAGCATATCTGGGCCGAAGATACGGCTGTCACCTGTTTCTGACCAATTCAATGGGGTACGACACCTCCGTCCGTACAATGCTTCAAAGGGTGCCATTTGCAAACTGGTTTGGTAACTGTTGTTGTACGCAAATTCGGCATACGGCAAACTCTCTTCCCAACTGGATCCATAGGTGAGCACACAGGCTCTTAGCATATCCTCTAGGATTTGGTTTACATGTTCTGTTTGTCCATCTGTCTGAGGGTGGTATGCTGTACTGAAAGCTAGTTGCGTGCCCAGAGCTTGTTGTAGGTGATCCCAAAATTTGGAGACGAATTGGGTGCCTCGGTCTGATATTATAGTCTTTGGGACTCCGTGCAAGCAAACTATACGGGAGAGATAGAGTTTTGCCAGTCTTTGTATGGAGTAGGTAGTCTTCACGGGAATGAAGTGAGCAACCTTGGTTAGTCGGTCTGTAATGACCCAGATGGCGTCATTTCCACGCTGTGATCGGGGTAATCCGACAATGAAGTCCATTCCGATTTCATCCCATTTCCACTCCGGTATCCTGTTAGGCTGGAGTAGCCCTGCTGGCTTTTGGTGCTCGGCCTTGATGCGCTGACATGAATCGCAACAAGCAACGAATGTGGCTATATCTCTTTTCATACCGTGCCACCAAAATCTTTCCTGAATGTCCTTGTACATTTTGGTTCCTCCAGGATGTATCGAGTATGGAGCGGTGTGGCTCTCCGTCAAGATCTGTTGCTTGAGTTCCTCAATGTTAGGTACGCAAAGTCTGTCCCGGTACCATAATGTTCCTTCACTGTCCGTGACGAATTCTGAAGTCTTACTACGGTTCATTTTCTTCTTTATGCCTTCGATACTGGGATGTCCCTGTTGAGCCTTCTTGATTTGTTCCACTAGGGTGGGTTGTATCTCCAGGTTCGATATGGTGCCCTCAGAGACTAACATCATGTTGAGCCGAGTGAACTCTCGCTGAAACACAGGCCTCATGTTTTGCTGACCATCACTGTCTGGGCTGGGGTTTCGACTAAGGGCATCGGCCACTACATTTGCTTTTCCTGGGTGGTAGTGGATGCCGACGTCGTAGTCTTTGACCAGTTCCAACCAGCGTCGTTGGCGTAAATTCAGCTCTGGCTGTGTGAAGATATATTTGAGGCTCTTATGGTCCGTATATATTTCACAACGATTTCCCAACAGAAAGTGCCTCCACTCCTTGAGTGCATGTATGACCGCTGCTAGCTCCAAGTCATGTGTTGGGTAATTTTCCTCATGTTTTCGCAGCTGTCTGGAGGCATATGCGACAACTTTGCCATCCTGCATTAGCACACATCCGAGACCTTTTCGGGACGCGTCACAATACACCTCAAAGCTCTTGTGTATGTCTGGCACAGTTAAGACTGGTGCGGTTGTCAGTTTTTTCTTGAGTTCTTGGAAGCTCTGCTCACATGCTTCCGTCCATACGAATCTCTTGTCTTTCTTGAGCAGTTGGGTCATAGGTTTTGCCACAGTGGAGAATCCTTCAATAAATCTCCTGTAATATCCGGCCATTCCTAGGAAACTCCGCACATCTGTGACGTTGGCGGGCGGTTTCCAGTCTAGTATGGCCTTGACCTTTTCTGGGTCTACGGCCACGCCTTCTTGGTTCAGTATATGGCCTAAGAAACCAACTTGTCTTAGCCAAAATTCGCATTTGCTAAATTTGGCGTACAACTGATGCTTC
Organism: Aegilops tauschii subsp. strangulata; assembly: GCF_002575655.3. Taxonomy (NCBI): domain Eukaryota; kingdom Viridiplantae; phylum Streptophyta; class Magnoliopsida; order Poales; family Poaceae; genus Aegilops; species Aegilops tauschii. The sequence continues at coordinate 503,269,531 of NC_053036.3, forward strand.
CTCAATTCTCCCAAAACCATTCTGAGGTGCTCAGCATGCTCTTCGGGTGTCCTCGAGTAAACTAGAATATCGTCAATGAATACCACCACAAATTTGTCCATGAATTTCATGAACACCTTGTTCATGAGGTGGACGAAGTATGCGGGGGCGTTTGTTAGACCAAAAGGCATCACTGTGAACTCGTATAACCCATATCTGGAAGTGAATGCTGTCTTGGGGATATCCTCTGTTCGTACCTTCAGTTGATGGTATCCTGATCTCAAATCAATCTTTGAAAATACATTAGCTTGTGCGAGCTGGTCAAACAAATCATTGATCCGTGGCATCGGATATTTGTTTTTGATGGTTACCATATTGAGGGCTCGATAGTCTATGCACAGCCTTAAAGTCCCATCCTTCTTTTTGGCGAACAACACAGGCGAACCCCAAGGTGAGGAGCTGGCTCGAATAAATCCTTTGTCCAATAATTCCTTTATCTGCTTCTTCAACTCCACCAATTCGGAGGGTGCCATTCTATACGGCTTCTTATAAATGGGAGCAGTGCCAGGTGCTAATTCAATGCTGAATTCGATCTCTCGGTCTGGTGGCATACCTAGTAGTTCTTCCGGGAACACATCAGGGAACTCGCATACCACTGGCACTTTTCTTAATTCTGCGATGTCCATCTTGTTCAGTTTTGGTTTCTGTGATCGTGGCCTTTCTTGAGCGGAAACTCTTATTGTCTTGCCGTGATGGTGAGTGAGAATCACTGTCCGATTGAAACAGTCGATGAATCCTTTGTTGGTGGTTAACCAGTCCATTCCTAAAATGACATCCAGTCCTTTACTTTCCAACACGATGAGATTCGCGTGGAATGGTAGTCCTTCGAACTCAATGACCACTCCCTGGCAGTAACCCTGAGCAATTTGCTTATTTCCGGGGGACTTGATGATCATAGATTTTTCCAAGGGGAGTATCGGAAAACCATGTTGCGAAACAAAACTCTTTGAAACGAACGAATGGGAAGCTCCAGAATCATACAAAACCGTGGCAGGTACTGTGTTGACAGGGAACGTACCGAGCACGATGTCTGGGGCATTCTGCGCTTCTTCCCTGGTCACATGGTTCAAGTGACCCTTCCTGTGGTTGTTGCTGGGATTGAAGTTGTTGCGCTTGGGGGCTGGATTGTTTCCACCATTGTTCGGCTTGGGTGCCGAGTCTCTTGTCTTCGGGCACTGTTTAGCATAATGCCTTGTTGACCACAAGCATAGCAGGTGACCCCTGGACGGTATGTGAACTCCTTGTCTCTGGCATGAAATTGTCCGACGGGTCTTGGCTCAGTAGCCGTGGATCTCCTCATGTCTGTCCTTGGGACCTCAGTCTTGCCTCGGTTGCTGCGGGCAAGAGTCGTCTTGTCCCTCTTCCGCTTGCGGATATCTTCCAGACTACGGCGCTCATTCTCCAGGGTGATGGCCTTGTCCACCAGCGTCTTAAAATCTGGAAAGGTGTGTACAATCAGTTGGCATCTTAATGCTGGTGCCAGGCCGTCCAGGAATTTTTCCATCTTCTTGCTTTCTGTCATGTGCTCGTCGTAGGCATAACGAGACAGTTGGGTAAACTGGCCGCTGTATTCTGTGACGGTCATGCCTCTTTGCTTCAGGTCATCAAACTCTCTCTTCTTGATCTTTAGGATGCTCCTGGGAATGTGTGCCCCACGGAAGCCTTCCTTGAATTCTTCCCAGGTGATGTTGTGTTCCCTGGGGTGCATGTTTAGGAAGTTTTCCCACCATGCTGCGGCTGCTCCAGTAAGGTAGTGTGGTGCATAAAGCACCTTCTCATGATCTGAGCATTGAGCGATAATCAGTTTCCTTTCAATCTCGCGAAGCCAATCATCGGCTTCCAGTGGCCTGTGGGTGTGAGCAAAAGTTGAGGGGCGAGTCTTCTGTAACTCAGATAACTTGGAATGTGGTTGATAGGGTTCATGGTGGTTTCCCATATTGATGACATGGTTCATCATCTCCTGGTGCTGTTGCTGGCTTTGCTCGAAGAGACGGCATACTTGAGATAGTGCCGCTTCGCTGTCCTGTTGGCTGGACTGACCCTGAGTGAAATTGTTGCTGGTCTGTGTTCCGTAAACTTCTTCTGGCTGATTGGGCATAGAGCGAGTCCAAGGGCGAGACATTTTTCCAGTCTGGGGTATCATTTGCAAAACCCATGAGAAAAACCGTGTAGCGCAGGAAAACCCTTGCAAAGGCAATAATCAAAAAGGCTTCAAGGTTTTCAAGAAACACAAATGATTTTCACGGAGAAGAAGTGCTTAACACCAATCTTACATGCGAAAGCAAACACAAGATACAGCACTCAGGTTGTGCGTACACAATCCTGACATGTTATTAAAAACTAACGTACTACTCCGGAAGGCAGCAAACACACCAATACAAACTAGCGTACAGATAAAAACAACACATCATACAAGCAGGCATAACACGCGGCTACTCGGTGCTCTCAGTCGGAGATGGTGAAGATCTCCTTCCCCTTGCCGATGGCAAGGCTCAGCGGTCCAGGAGAATCAACCTCCTCCTCTCTAGCTGGTTCCTGGCGTGCGACGCTGCGCTACGGTGATGGTGCGGGGGCGACTGGTGGTAGAGCGCGTGCGGCAGGCGGTGCGGCTCTGACTGGAGTAGGAGCGATGACTCGGTCGAACTCCTTAGTGGTAGGCAGACGGCGAGCAGTGGCCCAAACGGCCGGTGCATACGAGGCTGAAGACGAGACGAATGTCTGAGGCGGCGCCGTGTGGAGAAGCTCCTTCCTGCTGGCAGGACCGCCCCGGACTAAGTCCATGCGGGCAGCCACAAGATCATCTACGAGGTTGTCGAAAGACTCCTCCAGAGCCTTGAGATACTCCACAACCATCTCGATGGCTTCATCTCGCTCTCCCCGATGGCAGGCGAACGCATAGTGGCTGGTGTAAGGCACATGGCATGGGAGGTAGCGGTAGCGACGAGTCTTCATCGTAGGAAGGATGTCCCGAAGGCGAGCTATCGCCTCACGGGCAGCCATCTGCATGGCATGCCTCTCCGTAGGCATGGCCCTTCCCGTAAAACGGAAATGGCGAGCAGCAGATCGTCCTCCCCTGAATTGCACCACAGCCTGGTGCATAGACACGTCGTCACTGAGCTTGTGCTGATAGAGGGTGAACTCCGGGCGAGCTGCTGGCCCGATCGCGAGCTTGGTGATGGAGACGAGGAGCTTGACAAACCCCTCGGGCACGTTGGTGAACACTCGATTCTCACAGCTGCTGCCAGCCATCTACAAAAGTAGGCAAAAATTCTGAGTAGTCATGTCATAAATTTTATGATGACCAACAGAAAATAGCTACAATTGCAAAATGCTGAAGAAGCACTAAAGACGCTAATAACCGATTAGCGATCGCACCTAGTGGATTCCTACAGTCAGCCTGGCTCTGATACCAAGCTTGTCACGACCGGTTTTTCAATAAAATAATTATTGAGAAAACCAATCCCTGTTACGGACCAGCGAGGAAGAATTCCTTCTCACTGATAGACAATACATTGGTCACAGGAGAAAAATACCAGGAGTACTAAATATAATACAAAGTTGAGCAGAGACTGCCCAACAATTTATTACATGCACGCCGATAAAACAATACGGCGGATAGGGTGGCAAACTACTAACTCACGATAAAAACGGTGGTGGAAATATCATCGTGAAGCGAGTGACATGATTCCAGAATACTACAACTCTTCGAGCGTCGGAGTGAGGCTCGAGAAGACTTATTGCGGGTGGCGGAAGCGTAAACGATACAAGTGACCAATATCCGGGATCGCGCAGGACTGACTGGGACTCCTCTAGGCGTCGGACGCGCTATCAAACTCTTCATCCAAGAGATCGCCTTCGTCAACATCTGGCCAAATCAACAAGCTAGGTGAGTACTATGAAAGTACTCGCAAGACAGTTCGGACATAAGGTATAACAAATGCAAACATGAAGCACATGAATAAGTTAACCAGAGCGATCAGACATAGAGATAATAAATACTGGGTGCCAAGCGAGGGTCTGAATGACGCCTCGAGCGGAAACTGCAGAATAGTAATGCGGGTGCCAAACGAGTGTCTGAAAGACTCCTCGAGTGGAAAATGCGGAATAATAATACTGGTGCCAAACGAGTGTCTGAAAGACTCCTCGAGCGGAAAATGCGGAATAATAATACTGGTGCCAAACGAGTGTCTGAAAGACTCCTCGAGCGGAAAATGCGGAATAATAATACTGGTGCCAAACGAGTGTCTGAAAGACTCCTTGAGAGGAAAATGCGGAATAAAAATACAGGTGCCAAACGAGTGTCTGAAAGACTCCTCGAGAGGAAAATGCAGAATAATAATGCCACAGTCGGGCGTCGGGGCGACACCACATAAAGGGCTTATAACAGAAAGTAAAGACAGTGCATGCCGCAGTCGGACGTCTGAGCGACGTCACATAAAGGGCTTATATCACAACTCATTAATACAATAGCTCGGAGACATAAATTATCACAAGCATGAGACACAAAATAAAGTTAGTCCATCAACTGGAATAACAATAAATCTGAGATTTTACCGCTTGAGCTTGTTCACCGGGGGCAAGATTTTCACACGGATAGATTTGGATGTAAAGTCTACATTACTGATCATGGATACGATGATCTGGAAAGAATTGACTCTGCAGAGTTTGTACTTAACCACAGCCAACGGATTTCAGTAGTCACGGGGACTAGTTCCGTCTACGGTGTTCTGGAAGGAACACGTCTAACCAGTACACACCCAATTTAACCATCCGAAGCCAGGGATCACCCTCGGCAACATTCAGGAAAAACCCTGAGTCGGGGAGGCTACAACCTCGCGTAGCATGGGATCAAATTTCTATACGCGCGCTATAAGGGGGTGCCCCCCCTCTCGGTCCCAACCGGAAACACCCATGCCCCCTGACCGAATGACTGGCTTTAATCCTGGGCCAAGGTACCATCATCCCGGCCTCTCTGTTTGGTGTGTACACGGAAAGAGGTTACCAACTTACTAAACCGTATCCTGGCAATGAGACATGTGGTAGCACGGAAAGGGGAAGGGACGATAACACGGCTCCAACCATGTTAACGTCGGAAAAGTCGGATGACACAAGGCTGGCATGCTACAACAGTACCACCTTGCTGCCCTTCATGTCACCACATGATTAGGCCACCTCTCATCAGAGGTCATCGCAACTTTGGAACATGCGGGAAAAGATCGACAACGTGGCTCCAACCACGTTAACGTCGAAGAAAGTCGGATGACGCAAGGCTGGCATGCTACAACAGTACCACCTTGCTGCCCTTCATGTCACTACATGATTAGGCCACCTCTCATCAGAGGTCATCGCAACTTCGGAACAACCGGGTCATTGCCTTACAAGCAACGAGGTACTTAGCGACACTCACATGCCACGCACAAACTTTCACATGAACATGCAAAACATCTGCCATATCAAATGTTCAAACATGCTTGCCTGGTTCGGAGAAGTCGGAGTCTAGCTCGGCGAAGTTCGCGGCTCCGTCCCCTCTCCCGGAACCTGCGGCAATCACGAAACGGGGTACTAACGTGAAAACCAACACATGCACAGAAACTTTGCCAAATATTTTTCAAATAAATCCCATAAAAAAACTAGACAAAATTTGGAGATTGACAGAAAAAGAATCACTCAAAAATACCTTTTTATTAAAAAGTTATAAAGGTTTTTGTCCAGGGACCTTTCTGTAATTGAGGCGCGGGTCAGAACGGGTGATGCAAGGAGAAGCTACTGGCAAGAGAATGGGGGCTGCGGAGCACACACGGGGGCGAATCGGGCTGGATCCCATGGCGGGTCGCGGCGGCCGGAGTCGAGGAAGGAGACCCCCTCGCGGCTCTTCCAGTGGCTGGGCGTGCTCTAGGGGAAGTGTAGGGCTGGTGGGTGCTCGAGTTGAAGCTCGGGGCCCCTATTTATAGGCAGATCGACGGGGTGGCCGTGAACGGAGAATCTCCGGCGAGCGATTACGGCGGAGTAGTGGGTTGGCAGAGGGTTTGAGCGGTCGGGCAGCATCAGTGGATGTTCCGGGACTCGTTTTGCAGCTGAACGGGGTTGGTCTTGGCATAATGGCGTCTGTCCACGGTGAGGTGACCGCACGGGCTCAACAGCGGCAGAGAGCGCGCTCCGCGCCCTGGGGTTCACGACGAGAGTGGCAGCGCATTCGGGGGAGTGGACGGCCACGCGGCGGGCTCCGGTGGTTTGGGCGGCGCTGGGTGGAGTCGGCGGCGCCGTGTCTCCCGCTGGCGTCCGCAAAGCCGCCGCCGGCGTCGGTCACGGGGCGGCGCACCTTCTGCTGCTCGTCGCCGACGCCCGCAAGATGCCAGGCACTCGTGCGGTGCAGGAACGAGAGGGCGAGGACGAGGAGCAAGGCGACGCGAGGGTACTGGCGAGATCGACGCCCGTTTCTGAAGAAAACGACAGCAGCCACTTGACTGAACTCTGAACTTACTGAATCTTGACAGTGACCAAGCATTGCAGGTGTTCGACAGTAGGTTTTGGTAAAGAGATAAATTTTTCTGGAGCTGTAACTTGGTGAGATGATCACTCAAAGCACCCAGGGGCTGCATGAATTTACTTGGAATTTTTGGAGAAGGTTTTGAATGAATTTCACCAAATTTGGCAAATCTGGTCCAAACTTGCAGCTGATGTAGTTTGAAAATTTTGAACTGGAGACCAGTGGATCTTCCTGGTCTAGGTTGAGGGTTCAAAGGACTAGGAGGGGAAAGAAGTTTGGGGCCAAAAATCAAAACAGAAAAAGGAGTTCCCTTGTAAATCTCCAAGAGGTAGAATAGAAGGCAGAAAATATTTGAATGAAATTTGAATGGAAATAAATACATGGGGAGGTTCAACTTGCTGGATTTGATGCAAATCATGATCCAGAGGTGAGGGAAGGGTTAGGAGAGAGGGTTTGCACTAATGCCATGGCAAGAAGGAATAGTTGAAAGTGGCAAAGGACTTTCCAAAAGCCATAGTGCATTCTCAAAAAGGATTTTCAAAGGTTATTTTCCCAAATGAAAACCATTTTGTCTTGAGTCCAAAAGGAAAGCAAGAACTCCCAAGACCAAAGGAAGATCTTGGGTGGATCCAAACAAAACTTTTGCCATAAGGAAAAAAATATTTGAGAGTGAGAGTTCTCTTGAAGAAAATTTTTAAATCACTCCTTTCAAGTCAAATAAAATCATTTGAAAAATCCAAATAAAAACTTGGGTGTCACACGGTGCGAAGCCCCGGCTCATGTGATCCGCAAATATTACCACCTCCCCGTCCCTTGGCTGTGGTCTCTCCTCTGACGGGTCAGGGGCGCGGTAAGACATGACGTCCTTCTTGGGCAGGTAACCCGTTTTCACAAAGTCTGCTAAGGTTTCGTCAGTGACGTTGGACCTCATCCAGTTTCACGTGATGGGTGCTTTGGGAGGCATGGTGAAAGTCGGAAGCCTATGATAAAAGGAAATGTCCGGTTTAATTATAAGCCGGAGGAAGTTTACAGTTCAATGTTTAAAGTGGTGGCTTATGAAAGGGGCCTATTGACATATAGCTAAATGCATCGGGTTATCTAAGCCGCTGGTGGTACTAAGAGTAATTCAGTTGTCTACAGCTTTATCATAAATGAGCCAGAAAATTTTACAGCGCGTGGCTTTCTTTGAGCCGGAAATGTAAGCCGCCATAGCTCAACAGATGTAGTTTTTTACTAAGTGTGGTGAAAACAAGTTTCACAGATCACAGTGAATATTTTGGATCAAAATGGTCGACTAAAAGGAAAGGTTTCTAGACCTAAAGCTAGTACAGATGAGTTCATAAGTTCTAAACGAAGCTTCTGTACAAAGAAAGGGGATCTATTTGCATTTGAAATGGGTGCAAAACAGCTACCGCGTCAGTTTTATGCCGTCTTAAGATCAAGAAGGGGCGGTGGTGGTGAAATCTATGAAGAGTTCATGACGAACAGCGAAGAACACCGACGAACTCGAAAATCTTAATGCAGATCTGTTCTACGAAGAGGAAGGAACTTACAGATGCAAGTGTGCTGCGAGGGTTCGCCGCGGTTTTCTGGACGGTTCAGGGTGATGCAGCGGCCAAGGTCGATGAGGATGCGGAGCTCTGCTGCGGTGGCGGCGGCGGCGGAGCTCGAGCAGCACGAGAGTAGCAAGAGGAAGAGGACGACAGAAGGGGGAGAATAGAAAAGACCCGAGGGTCGGGCTATTTATAAGGCCAGACTCATAAGTGGGCGCGAGAAACAAGGAGGCCACGGCGCGGTTATCTCGCCATAAAACGCCTCGATTCTCGGGATAGCAGTAAAGATAAAGATCCGTTGCGGATATGGTAGAGTAAAAAATGGACTTAATGGTAGATGACGTCACGGCGGATTACCCGGAATCCAGAGGATGACGTCACGCCGGGTTATGGTCTTCACACAATTGTAAGCCGGAGATTTTCTGTCGAAAGAATTGAAGATTGACATGAGCCGGCTCAAATCAATCTGGGGCCTAATGTTGAGGATATAAACCTTAGAGTCACCCGCCCGGTGGGGCCGGGTTACTCATAAGCGTCATCACTTGAAGCCCGGCGCCAAGCTTGAAGACGGTGGGCCAAGGATGGGCTAAGACCCGGAGATGGCTTGAGGCCCGTAGTTACAACCATCATTATGGTAGAACTTGTAGTGTAAGGCAAGAATAGTTGAGAGTCCGAGCCGGGCACTCTTATAAGCCGGCCGGGACTCTGAGAGCTGCTGGGCGTCAACCTCTCTATATAAAGGGACGACCCGGCAGCGGTTTAGGGGAAGAAAGATTTCGCCAAGAGCCAGGCATAGCAGTTAAGCTCCGTGGTCATCGAAACCCTAATCAATACCACCTCAACTGTACGTAGGCTTTTACCTTCACCGTAAGGGGCCGAACCAGTATAAACCCTCGTGTCCCTTGTCCCGTTTAACCCCTTCAAGCTTCCTAGCGGCGATGGCTCCACGATTAAGTCCTAGCTTGAGGAGATCTGCCGTGACAATTCCACGACAAATGGAGAGGAGGTTGGAGGGGTATAGATAGCCTCCACACAAAATTTAACCGTTACACACAAAAGAGCCAACTCGGTCAAACCGAATAGATGAACTCGGTGAGACCGATTCAGTTCAAAATGTGAACGCTAGATTTTTCGGTGGGACCGACATGATCAACTCGGTGGGAACGATGAGCTAGGGTTAGGGCAAAACTTAATCTCGGTTTGACCGATTACTTCAACTCGGTGAGACCGATTTTAGTAACAAGCAAATTGGGAGTTGGTCAGGCAAACTCGCTGGGATCGATCGCTCCTTTCGGTGATACCGAAACGTTATGAAAGAGAAACAGAGTGTTTTCACTGCGAACTTGGTGGGACCGGTCACTCATTTCGGTGAGACCGAAATGTTATGAAGGGAAATAGAGAGTTTGCAGTCCCATCTCAGTGAGACCGAGATCCCTATCGGTGAGACCGAACTGATTAGGGTTTCTGGCTATGGCTATGTCAAGTGAACTCGGTGGCGCCGGATGAATCAAATCGGTGGGGCCGAGTTTGACTTTAGGTTTAGGACATATTTGGATTTGAGAAAATGGTTGAGGGCTTTTGAGCATATCACTAAGCATTTTGAGCAAGTAGACCATTAAGCAACACCTCATCCCCTTTCAATAGTATTGGATTTCCTATGAACTCAATGTGATCTTGGATCACTAAAATAGAAATGAGAGTCTTGAGCCTTTGCCACTATTTGTCCTTAGCATTTTGAGGGGTCCACATCTCTAGTCCATGCCATGCCAATCGTTGAACTTTCTGAAATAATCATCTTGAAAGGATATTAGTTCAATGAGCCATATGTTGTTATGAATTACCAAAACCACCCAGGGATTAGTTGCACTTTCAATCTCCCCCTTTTTGGTAATTGATGACAACATATAGATCAAAGCTTCGAGAAATGATAATAATAATGAAATATATCGTTGCTTTGAGAAGTATGTGATAAGCAAGAGCTCCCCCTAAATTTGTGCATTATTTATGATTTTCTTTTGAATGCAAATGCACAATCGATTAGGATCATGGGTTACTCTTCCATGTCACATACATCTTGGTGGAGCGCTCAAAATGATAGAATGAAAAATAATATGCACTCATCACCAAGACAAATATGATTGATCATACACAAATGATAAGATAGCATCATTCAAGCACATGTAATAAAGCATAATATGATCAACCACATGATCATAAAAGTATCTCACACACAAGCACAAACATTGTAGCAAACACAAGCAAATAAGTAGCAAGAGAGACAAAGAAGAACCAAGACACACACTCTCTCTCGAAGCCTATGATCTATACACTTTCTCCCCCTTTGGCAATAAGTTACCAAAAATCTCGAAAATGCATAGTACTATAGACACTCTAAGCACGATCTCCGGGAGCTCCGGAGTGCGAAGACGGCGTGGAGAGAACAACATCTGCAAAGACTTCGACTGATGTCTGAGGAATTGGAGGGGCAACTGAGGTTGTGGCTGCAGGCGCTGATGTTGTGGCCCTTGTGTCAGTGACTGGCATAGTTGCAGACCTTTGTGCTCTAGGCACCCTCTGATAACCATATGTTGTAGTTCTTCCTCTCCTCTCCTCTGCTTCTTCTTGGAGTTGCTCAACTGAAGTCTGAATTTCTGTGACCTTCAAGTCTAGATCATAAAACTTAGTCTCAATGATTCTCTCAAGACTTTCTTGGGTTTGAGTCAGGGTGGTTAGTCCTTTCTCAATCCTCACTGTAGCTTCGAGCAGATAGCTAAGCTGGTCCTGCTTGATCTTGAGGTTTGCAGCTGAGGCATCTGGAATCTTTGAAGCCTTTTCTGCCATAGCCTTCTCTCTCTTCTCTTGAGCCTAAACAGAAGTAGGATGTGAAGCATCCATGACAACTGTGTTATCCTCAAAATCTGGCCTCAAGGGAAGATGCTCTCTATCTAGAAAATATGTGCATGTGCCCATCTTGGAATTAATGAGCATTCAAATGTGTGGAGCATAGCCACATGATCTCTTCTGATCAGCTGCAGCCCTCTTAATAGTCTCAACTATCAAGGTCATCACCTTGAACTTCTCTGGCACATCAAGCATATGCAGCAAGTTAACTGAATGCCCTCTGATCATCCTATGATCTCCAGACTTGGGCAGCAGAGTGTGCCTCACTATAGTGTTGATAGTGGTCAGTCCTGGTAGCAAATTGTAGATTGACCCAAACTTGTGAGTCTCCAAGGCATCATCTGGTATCTCCTTGTACATGTGTGCCATGGAGTTGTGGTCCTTCCTGGGCTTAGCATACACATCAGTGTCATTCTCTCCTTCTTCAGGAGCATGGATCAACTCAGCCCACTCAGCAATGGAAGATTGGTACCTTGTACCCTATGTCATCCAGACAATCCTGCCATCAGGATAAAAATGAGTTGTAGAGTAGAACTGCATCACCATCTCATCATTCCATTTGGTCAGTTTCTGACCCATAAAAGCATCAACTCCATTCATTCTGAAGCTCTCATGAACTCTAGGAAAGTGGTCTTCATTGTCATTAATGAAATTCCAATCAACCCATTTCATGTCACTGAAGATACAAGGCAGAAGACCCCCCCCCCCCATGTCCGGACAGGACTCTCCTATGCGTGGATGGCAAGATTGGTGTCTGGATATGTAATTTCCTTCCTCTGGGAACCGACTCTATACAACCCTAGACCCCTCCGGTGTGTATATAAACCAGAGGTTAATCCGTAGAGGTCTTCATAATTCACATAGGCTAGACATCTAGGGTTTAGCCATTACGATCTCGAGGTAGATCAACTCTTGTAACCCATATACTCATCAAAGACAATCAAGCATGAAGTAGGGTTTTACCTCCATTAAGAGGGCCCGAACCTGGGTAAACACCGGGTCCCCTTTGTCTCCTGTTACCTTCGATCCTCAAACACATAGTTCGAGACCTCCTACCCGAGATCGGTCGGTTTTGACACCGACATTGGTGCTTTCATTGAGAGTTCCACTGTGTGATCGGCAGAAGGTTCGATGGATCGCTCAATCATCGACAACGATGCTATTTCTGGGAACACTTTTCTCCCTGGTCAACTTTTTGTGTTTGGCAGCTTCGCTCTACGTGCCAATTCAGTTGGTCACCTTGAACAGATTGATAGCTACGCCCTGGTCATCAGATCAGGTTCAGAAGCCTAAACTATGTCACTGATATCCCAGGAGACTTGATCTTCGAAGGGTTCACGGCCTCGCCCGCTATTGCTCATCTGCAAGAAGGAAACCCGTCGGATCCACTATCTGGCACTGTTCAGGGATCAACTATCGTCCCTGCCCTGGCCTTAGATCCAGAGCAGACCACCTTGTCCGAAGACGGGAGTATTAACCCCACCGGACTACCCCTACTATGGAGATCCTTGCGGGAGACCGAGAGGCGGCCATATTATTGGCGGACCAGAACTCAAATAGGGTTCTCCCTGTCATCGAAAAGCCGAACTCTCCTCCGGATGTCAACTCCGAACTCTCGAGGTCTGTGTCCATTGGGCATGGACAAGCAGCGTTTATGAGGCCTTGCCCCGTAGATCCTCAGTCCCCAGTCCAGTTTTCACTTCTAAGCGAAGCTCTGGACTTAATGCGATCTCTCGCCATCACCGAAGCGTCGCTTCCGAACTACGCCCAGCCCAAACTAGGGGCTGAGTGCGGGGAATTTTGTGTCCCACCCACCACCCACTTGGTAGCCACTTTCGAGGACTTAACCGACATGCTAGACTACGCCTCCGAAGACATCGACGATATGGACGACGATGCCGGAGCCGACTCAGGCCACAATCCGCCTATCACCGAGTGTTGGACGGCCACCTCCACATATGACGTGTATATGGTAGATACACCTAAAAAGGACGACGATGACGGTAGGCAAGACCCGATTGAGGACAAACCCGTCGAAGCACCATCAAAACACCGACGTCAGCGGCGCTGCTCAAAATCACGTCGTGAAAAGGAAAGCAATACTAGCACCGGAGACAATAACACTCCGGATGACGTCGAACACCTCGAAGACCCTGTCGAGCCTGTATCCGAGCAGGATGAATGGGAGGAGGGACAAGTCAACCCCGACGAACCTGTCGGGAATGAGGATTCATAAGATAGTAACTATCTACCGGTCTCCGAGGAGGATGTCAGCCCTGGCAATGAAGATTTCATCGTGCCAGAGGAACCCCTCGAGCAAGAGCGCTTCAAGCAATAGCTAATCGCCACTGCGAGGAGCCTTAAAAAGAAACAGCAACAGCTACAAGCCAAACAGGATACGCTCAATGACAGATGGACCAATGTCCTGGCTCCTGAAGAATACGGCCTCGAGCGCCCAACAAAGAGTTATCCGAAGCGTCGGCTACTACCACAATTTGACGACGAGGAACTTGAGCCAATACCATCAAGATATAATCATGTCGACGAACCAGACCGACCACCACGTGGACGGGACAAAGCGGCTACCTATGCCGAACACCAGCCCGCGCCACCTCGCTGTCATGGCAAAGAGGTAGCGGCTCCGGGCTACACCTATGACTTACGTCATGACCTGGACAATAGAGCCGGTCAGACTAGATCAATCTACGGATCAAGGGGACGTGTTTCAACAAGAGACGATGGCCATCAAGCTTGGCGTGACAAGCATAATCAAACCCGGGCTGAAAACCGAACACGGATGTCATCCAAACTCCATCGTCATGTTGCCCGATACAGAGGCGCCGCACACCCACTACTAGGGAAAACCTTATACACAGAATCTTAGCAGCAGCGCGCTTTAAAAATAGATGCTACTGCTAATTAGCAGTAGCGAGCTTCAGTAAACAGCGCTACTAATAGCTCAGTAGCAGTAGCGCTCTAGGTGAAACGAGCGCTACTACTATAATTGCCACGGCATTGCCTCCAGGCTAGATATAGTAGTAGCACCCTCCCCACGGACGCGCTACTGCTAAAGTTGTTAGTAGCAGCGTTTTTCTTCAAAACTCGTTGCTGCTAAGTATCACCGCAACTAATTGAGTTTAGTCCCATACTGCTAAGCGAACAAGGTGTTTACCACCTTAAATATGTTACTTCTGAAACTATCTCGAGCACTTGGTCTTCATTGAACTATATGTGTAGGATTTGTGGCTGCAATATGAATCCTCGCATGTACCTATACAGGTACAGTGAGGATTCATGTTGACTATTTAGATTCTACACAAAAAGATCAATGATGACCAATGTATATTTTTGATGTTTTTACATTGCTTAGACTTATAACGTTTTTCCAGGACAAAGCGTTACTGATATTGGGATGAACAGAAGAAATAACTGCTTCCATTAGCAGTAGAGTTTTTCCCTAAAACGCGCTATAGCTAAGTTAGCTATAGCGCGTTTCCTTATAAGCGCTACTGCTAGTCCGACTTGACCACCCGCGGGCTGAAAATTTTGCTAAGTCCTCCTTTCCCCCCTGTTCCCCACTCCTCTATCGCCGCCGCCCGAGCCTGAGCCTGCCCTCACCACCGCCGCCCGAGCCCGCCCTCAACCTCACCGCCGCCGCTCTCGACCTCACCGTCGCCGCCCTCGACCTCACCGCCGCCGCCCGAGGCCGCCCAACCGCCCCCCGACCCTGAGCCCGCCCTCGCCGCCCCTACCTCCGTCGCCGAGCACCTCCCCGCCACCGTCTCTCCCCTCTGTGTAAGCCCCCACCCCCTCTCTCTGCTTAGTTAGTAGATGTTTTTAGTAGTAGTAGATGTTAATTTAGGGTTCATAGATAATGATTTTTAGTAGTAGTAGTCTAGTAGATGTTAATTAGTAGTAGTGATGGTAAACTAGTTGTATAATTAGTAGTAGTAGATGTAGTAGTAGATGTTAGTTAGTATTAGTAGATGTTAAGTAGTAGTAGATAATGATTTTTAGTAGTAGTAGATGTTAATTAGTAGTAGTAGATGTTAACTAGGGCAGTATGGTTAATAGTAGATGTTTTTTAGTTGAACTAGTTTAGTAAGTAAATTAATAAACTAGTTGAACTAGTTGAATTACTAGAACTACTTTATTTTTAGTAAGAACTAGTTTTTTTTCTATTTATAGTAAGTTTATATTTAGTAAGAACTAGTTGAATTAATAGAACTAGTTGAACATGTCATATTTGTTGTTATTTTTTTAGTTTAAGCAATTATTCGGGATGTATTAGCTAGCGATAACTGCATGTTCAGGTTACACCTCCGAGTGGCCTATGATTAATTTCCGTTCCGGCAAATTTCAGGCGCTCGATATGTCCTTTTTTAGCAAAGGTCATGCAGGATTTTTCCGTGAATTCTGGCATGACTTGTGCTAGAATATGTAGGAAATATCGAGTGGCCTGGATTTTCTCGGAAAATAATGATCTAATTTAGGTTTTTTAGTACATATATTTAATTGTACAAGTTTAATCTTCGAATTATGAACGTAGGAAATGTCGTACTCGGACAACGAAAGTCTCCCGGGGGAGTGCAGCTGGTGCCATGACGATCGAGGTCTGTGCGACAGGTGCCCTCACCTGGACGAAGATCGGCGCTTCAGCATTAAGCTGGAGGAGACCTTCGATGTTGAAACGGTACGCAACGACAACAAGTGTTTTTTTCGTAATTAAGCACGACTTCAACTATTTCAACGTCTAATTTTCATCTTTTACAATTCGACTAGCTTATCCCATGCCATGCAAGACGCTATGTCTTGGAGAGGATGGGTTTTGAAGACCATGAAAATTTTGAAACAAAGAAAATACACCTAAGGACCCATCATGATATGGATTTTGAAGTAAATCTGTACAATTCTCAGAGCGTAACCCATTTTGGTTGCCAAAATTGGGAAGCACTTTGCAAAATGTATGGTTTTTATGAGGGTATGATTGTCACCATGGATCTTGGTGATCCTGACATCGAGAAAAACAATATGGACATTTGGGTCCTTGTTGATACGCTTCCCATTCTACCGCTATGTGAGTTTCTCAAACATAGTTATTAACTAATTTATATTTTTTATTTCAAAATAGTTGACAGCTTATTTCCATTGACAGCTTATTTTCATTGTTCGAACAATGTGCAAAAGATGGTAGACAAAACCCACTACACCGATGGCTCCGAATTAACTTATAAGGAGAAAAATCATCTGATGGCATTTTGTACTGATCTTGAGAATTACAATACCTATTATCGAACTCCTCCAAATTATGGTGAATACATGCCATTAGTGCACGTGTTGAACCATGGTAACTTCTATGGAGATACCCTGGTAAGATTTTTTACTATTACGACACCCGTGCATCTTTTGCATACTTCTAAAACTAGTACATCATTGCTAACTACGAAGTTATTACTTTTTTCCAATAGAAAATCCCGATGGATTGTGTGCCTCATCTGATGTATCAGAATGGTCGTCTTGATGTTCTGAACATACAGCCAGGTCATCCTATGGATCTCACCTGTGCATATTGGATTTGTAAAACCGGTGAACACATGCTAATCAAAGAATGGAAAAAATGATTGGACATTCATAAGGAGGTTCTTGGAAGCAACATTAAGCAAAAGGCAAGAATTGGAGACAGGATAATCTCCATTCTCCATAATGGAGAGTCAGGGGCTATCTTGTTTTTTTTCTATTTTACCTTAGAGAATATAGTAGGTCCTAAGAGAATGTAGTAGGTCCTATGAGGTACAATATGTTTATTATGTGGTACAATGTGTTAGAGTTTATTATGACTAGTGACCAACTTGCTATGTGATGTCTCATTGATGAAAACGATGATCATGAGGAGGTTTTATATGACAATGATGTATTATGATGATAAGTGTTAATGATATGATGATGATGATATTTATTATATCATTGCATGAAAGAACCGCGGATTAGTTTCAAGTGGATGTACATCCACTTGAAACTAGTCCACGGTTCTTTCACCCAGTGATGTAATAACTCATTATGATGTAAAAACAATCTCTAAATTGCTGCTGTATGAAAACTTGTATAGAGGTGTATGAATACAACATGAAATAAAAAGAAATAAAATACGGAATAATAGTAGTAGCGCGGGCTGGGAGAAGCTCTACTCGTAATTACCAGTAGCGCTGTTTGGAGAAAGCGCTGCTACTAAGTCGGTATGGCAGTAGCGTGGGTTACCCCATGCTACTGCTAACCTTTAGCTGTAGCGCCGTACCAGTAGCGCCCCTGCCCGCGCTACTGATAGGCCTAAAACCCGCGCTGCTGCTAGGCTTTTCCCTAGTAGTGACCCCTCGTGCTTTACCGATGAGGTAATGCAGCACAAATTTCCAGAAGGGTTTAAACCCGTAAACATTGAACGACAGATCCCGCGGTATGGATTGAAGATTTTCTCCTCCATATTCATATGGCTCGCGGCGACGACCTCCACACCATCAAGTACCTCCCCCTAAAACTAAAGGGACCAGCACGACACTAGTTAAATAGTCTGCCAGAGAAATCTATTGGCAGCTGGGAAGATTTGGAGGATGCCTTTCAACACAACTTCCAAGGTACTTATGTCCGGCCACCGGACGCCGACGAGCTTAGTCACATAGTCCAGCAACCCGGAGAGTCAGCCCGCAAACTCTGGTCTCGGTTCTTAATCAAAAAGAAACAAATTGTCGACTGTCCGGACGCCAAAGCCCTAGCGGCCTTTAAACATAGCGACCACGATGAATGGCTCGCCCGACACCTCGGTCAAGAAAAGCCGAAGTCTATGGCAGCTTTTACCGCACTCATGACCCGCTTCTGCGCGGGAGAGGATAGCTGGCTAGCTCATAGAAGCAACAATACCAGCGACCCGGGCACCTCCGAAGCTAGGGATGGCAACGGACGGCCACGACGTAACAAACTAAGCGTTGGAACAACAATGAAGAAACCGAGGATACAACAGTCAATGCCAGATTCAGTGGCTCTAAACTCGGTCAACGGAAGAAGCCATTCAAAGGAAATAGAGACGGTCCATCTAATTTGGACAAAATACTCGACCGGCCTTGCCAGATTCATGGCACCCCTGACAAGCTTGCCAACCATTCCAATAGAAATTGTTGGGTTTTTAAACAGGCCGATAAGCTAAATACCGAACAGAAGGGGGAAGGGCCGCCAAGCGAGGACGATGATGAGCCCCGCCCACCGAACACACGAGGATAGAAGAAATTTCCCCCTGAGGTGAAAACAGTGAATATGATATATGTCACGCATATGCCCAAGAGGGAGCGCAAGCACGCATTAAGGGACGTCTACGCCGTAGAGTCTGTCGCCCCAAAATTCAACCCATGGTCGGCTTGCCCGATCACCTTCGATCGCAGGGACCAACCGACCAGTATCCGTCACGGAGGTTCGGCAGCCCTGGTCCTCGATCCAATCATTCATGGATACCATCTCACTTGAGTCCTTATGGACAATGACAGCAGTCTTAACCTGATCTATCAAGACACTGTTCGCAAAATGGGTATTGACCCGTCAAGAATCAAACCTAGTAACACCACCTTTAAAGGGGTGATTCCCGGCGTAGAGGCCCGCTGCACAGGTTTGTTAACATTGGAAGTTGTCTTCGACTTGCCGGATAACTTCCGAAGCGAAGACTTGATCTTCGACATTGTCCCTTTTCGCAGTGGTTATCACGCATTGCTCGGACGAACTACCTTCGCCCGGTTCAATGCAGTGCCGCACTATGCTTACCTAAAGATCAAAATGCCTGGACCACATGGCCTTATCACAGTCAATGGAAACATGGAGCACTCCCTTCATACTGAGCAGCACACCACGGCCCTTGCGGCCGAGGCGCAGAGCGGCCTCAACAAGCCAATACTTCATCGGCCATCAAGACCCCGGACACTGCTAAACGAGTCCGACCTACCCTACAGAATGACAGCTCGGTGGATCCAAAGCTAATCTAGCAGTTTCGCCTCCGCCGATCGCCCCACACAATTGCGGCATATGTATCGTGTGTGCATAATTACGCACTCAAAATACCCTGGGTAACGACGGAGGCACACTGCGGATAAGGTCTATAGTACTGCTTGACCCTATTTGACCGTAAACTTCCTTCTTTTCTCCCTCATACTATAGGTTCATTAAAACCTACCTATCCTATGGTCATGCAATGGCTCTTGACGAGCCCCTTTCGTATAAACGACAACTGACCACTCCTCTCAAAGGATTTTTACCAAGGAGAAACAACGCAGACGTGCGGCAGGGCATCAATGGGATCTTCAAGACTACCTCTTCTCTTAAGCCCTGTATACAGCTTCCCTTGTGCAAATTCTCGGCATATAAAATAGCCTGGATGTTTATGGCATTATCTGTAATAGCATGTTTTAACGTATTAGTCAGAGTATAAAGGAAATAGTTTATTGCCCCTGTTCGGCATTGGTTTATTTTACCACCTGTATTCCCTCCTTACTTCAGATTGCCAGATATACTTTGGCCCGTCCTAAATACCGAGGGCTCTATTCGGCCACATATATTTTCAAAAGTCCGAACACTTCTAGGGTCTCGTTCGGTGTCCCGAATATTGCGTTATATGCATCAGCTCTGAATCATGTCTTTGGTCAATAGTTGGGTTGCCCGGCTCCTGTGATTACCACCTTACGTTCCGCTAGTTCGGCTAAGGTAGTAAAGGGACAACTACTGCGATTGTGTTTCTGGTTCATCCGGATAAACACCTCAGTAGAGAAAGCCGAAAACTGACTATCATGATATGGCGAGAGCTGGTCGGCGATTCGGCGACGTGCTACAAATCTTCTGCGATCTTACTCCGTACTACACGAAGGGCTGCCCTTTTTTAGTCATGCGCTTAAGGCATCCTAGTTCGGATGGCCGTATACGCACCAGGGGCTAGTACTTAGCACCACCGTCTAACTCCTATGGCTAAGTGAAAGTAGTAAAGCCGCATAGTCCGATTGCCTGGTTCGCTGCACAGACACCTCCTTTACGGACCAAAGCGTTGGGTCAAGTGTGATCATGCGCTACCGCGAACACCCATGTAGCATATACGTGGGGGTTGAAGCCGATGACCGGCAAACTTTCAGAATTGAAACGGCCGCACAGGAGGAAAATAATTTCAGGTAAAGGCATAAATATATTACAAGCCTTGGTTCATAAAACAAAGTCTGGACAATCCTGATACATTCACTCAAACACGACATCCTTTGAGCACTGGCCCTCTACTATTCGGGCACCCTCCAGGACAACGTCAAAGTACCTCTCCGGCTTGCAGTGGTCCTTGCCTTCGGGCGGGCCTTCGGTTGCCACGACGGCGGCCTTCATCTTCGGCCAATGCATCTTGACACGGGCAAAGGCCATCCGCGCACCCTCTATGCACGCCAAGCACTTCACAGCTTCAACTCAGGGCAGCGCATCGACGAGCTGCTTTACTAGGCCGAAGTAGCTGCTCGGAATGGGCTCGGCTGACCAAAGCCGGACTATGATGTCCTTCGTGGCTAAACCGTATATCTGATGCAGATCCGCCAGTTGCTTCATCTAGTTGTTGAATAGCATCGGGTGCTCCGGTGCCAAGAACTATGACCAAAATAGCTTCTTCGTCGAGTTCCCCTCCTGGGCTCGGAAGAATTGCGCGGCGTCGGCGACACTCCTCGAGAGATCCGCAAAAACGTCTGGAGAACTCCATAGTCGAGTGAGCAAGGCATATATTTTAACCCCAAATATAATCTACAAGAGAAAGGGCTTACCAGCCGCTATCTATTCGGCCTGCCGGATCTCCTCCCGAGCACTCCAGAACTCGGTCCACGCCTCTTTGGCCTCTTGGATGGCTTTGGCAAGTTTGTCCACTTGGGCCGTACTCTTCCCCTCCAAGGCCTCGCACTTGCCGATGGCGTCCTTCAGCTCTTGTTCCACCTCAGCCATCCTCTCCTCGTGTTGGCGGCAGGCGACCTGTTCGGTCTTCAGTTTTGCAGCCACTTTGTCAGCGACTGCTTTACTCGCCATCGCCTTCTCCTTGGCCTGCGCAAGGGCACTCTTGAGGGTCTCGACCTCGGCCGCGCTACCTGCACTCATAATTACAATAGTACATGAGTTACCCTTTGAATTTGCATATCACTTCAGATGTATGATCATCCTCTTTTAAAAAAACATACACACATACCTTGCGCCTCATTGAACCGCTTGTTAACGCGGTCGATCTCATCATCAGCCAGCTTCATTCTCCGATTGAGGTCAGAAATTTCAGCAGCTGCTCCTGTCGCAATTTCCCGATTTCGAAATGTTGCAAAGCCTGGGGAGTTTTCCAGTAATTCTAGAGACATGTTTGAAATTTTGGGTCTTTTTTTGTTACAATTGTCTATCTCCTTCGCTTGTAGTAGGTTGGACCAAAATCCAGCTGAGAGAGGGCAGCCTTTAGAAGCAACAGGTTGGGAAACCAAGAGAAGGATTCGTGTTTCTTATCTTCTTCCCGGCACAAAAATAGGGATTAGCATTATTGACCCCATGAGAAAGCACTAACACCTTCCTCATCGGGGCTCCCCGCATTGGGAAAAGGCTTCCGCAACAGGAAACCGGCTACTAGTTAGGAAGTGAACATAAGGTATCAAGAGGTCCCTCACAGTCAGGTGGAATGCAATTGCCCCCTATTAGTCAAGTACCCCTCTTCCTATTTAGTTTAGGGGTTAAGGCGAGAAATGGCTTGATGAACCCTTCCGTTCACCATGCACCGGCCCCATTCACTTGCAACTCGTAGAGGCTATAAGTAAATAGTGCCCCTCTAATTCAAAGTGATGGTGGGGTTGAAAGACGAGAGTGCCTACCTCCGCGCCGAGAGTGCCCGCCATTTCTTTCAAGTAGGCTACTTTTTCTGGAACGCAGTCCGGAATAAGCATTCCTGTGTATATAGATATCTTCGATGCTGTCATTTCGACATGTCCGCCTCCCAAAAAGCAAAGTTGGCTTGACAAGTGCAGATGAGGAAGCGGGAGCAATAAAACCAAGAATCTCTTTCTTTTCTTTCCAAATACTTTATGAAGTTAAGGGGCAAAGAGAAGCGCTTTCGCTACTGAGAAAGCGGATGGTCAGCGCGAGGGTTCGACGACTTAGCCGAGCGTTAGCGACGCGTCATTCTCATAGCGAGGCGCTTCGAGTTAGCGAAGTGTTGTAGTAGCGTCGGAGACTATGTGCTATAATGTTGAACTACGGACGTTCCGCCTTATCTATAGAAGCAGTCGACTTAGTTCTGAACGAATGGGATCCTTGGTGGGCAATGGCTCAATCTATAGATGGAAAGCCTTATGATTGGAAACTACCACGTTAGGTTTGGAGAGAGATGGGACCCGTTATAGTTTAGGGGGAGCAGATGCAAGCTTTTTCTTTCCATAGCCGGCCAAATGACTACTGGATCATCGGTCTACTCTACCTCAATTCACCACTTCGAACTTTATACAGAAGGTTTTTCCGTACCAGCTCCTACTACCTAAACCGTAGTTGAAGCACCTAAAGGTGAAGTTGGTGTATTTCTTGTCAGTAATGGGAGTAATCATCCCTACCGTTGTAAAATAAGAGCACCTGGCTTTGCCCATTCACAAGGACTTGATTCTATGTCCAAACATAGGTACTCAAGATATTGTGTTTGGAGAGGTAGATAGATAGGACGTAGTCTTGCTCAATCAGGACCCTAGCTTTATTGCGAGCCAAAACTGCCTGAAAGAAGCAAAATGGAAAAGGATGCAAAATGCAATGGGATTCCTGATCCAATAAGAAATCCCAATTTGGAGTTTGTTTGGATCAAATTCCTATGTTATACTATTCCATTCTCGATGATGAATCGATTTGATAGATCAGATATTGTTATTCCAAATATTGATCCGAATCCTTAGAACAACTCGATTCCGTTGATTCACTGTCCATTTGTCCTTCAACCGGATTAATGGTCAACGACTTTGACAACCTTTCCTTCACACAAGGTTTTTAATCCATCTCCCCCGCTTAGGGCAGTAAGGGAAGTAGCGATATTCCGATTCCTTCGTGGGGAATCAACGAAGGCAGCCGCTCCAGCAGCTTTAGTACTTAAGTTAACGCCCCAGCCCTTATCCCGCGATGAGAAGGTAGATGCGGTAAGCCAACTCCTATCCTTCTTGCGCAAAGGGCATTCAATGCCATCTTAATTCCCTTCCTTGCTTCGAGGAGCAGGTTGAATAGTCAAAGAAGGGATGGCTAATTCCAGGAATAGAGTAGCATTCTCAAGCACTACCCTCCGTTTTTTTTCAGTCCATATAAAACAGTCAATCTACCAGCAGCAGAGGCTGCAGATACATGTGCACCACCTGTTTGTCTACTACCATAAGCGGGAGCAGTTGCAGGTAAAGAGTGTTGTGAGGGCTTTCATTTGCGCGTTAAGGGCAGTTTCTGTTATAGCACTAGAAATCTGTGCCGTTAGTTGAATGCTCGGAATGACTATTTCCTTGCTGGAACATAATGACAACCACAGGAATTCGGAATAAGACATGTTACGTTTCTCCTCTTTCTGTCTAATGACTACTACGACATGCCTAGACTATAACATTCCTACGGAGTGCTGCCCATAGATTACGGAGCACTTGGCATATGTTGATTGAGTCCCGGGTATAGCTCCCTCACTCGCTCTACTTTGAATCACGAATTAGCGTATGAAAAGCGGCGATCTTTCTCTATTTCTTCCTCTTCCACCAAAACAAACAAGTTGTTTTCGGGCGTCAGGCAAACTTAGTTCTTCGTTCCTTCGGTAATTGGATTGATATATAAGGATTGGGGTTGTCACCCGTATGCTTCTTATCTTTGGCTTCGAACAAGGGGAGTCCTTTCAAGCTTCATCAAATCCATGGCACAAGGTCTGTCTTTCATTATAGAATCGAGCAAGAATCGGATTGTGAATTAGGATTGTATGCAAGAAGGGATTCGGAAACAGGAAAGCGAGTCAAGTAATCCGAATACGTAGCCACTCTCATTCTAATGCTTATATCCAGAACTAGTTCACCGAACAAAGGGACAGAACTACTGACTAAACTGTAGCGAGCTAATACCTAAACTTGAACTCTGAAATAGCACTCATTCATTCAATTATTTGAAGCTAAGGTGCGGGAAAAGAATACATAAGGTTAGATATGAACTAGTTGACTGTTCGATTGAGGGACTACGATGCATTTTACTCATGTTTTTATTCCATTCCAGGATTCATTCATATTCAACCATAACGAGACTCAATAACGAAACTAGGGCCCTTGCTTTCCCAACTGGAGCAGGAAACTTCCAACCAAATAGGAGGGACCCGGAAGAAGAGATAAATGACAACTATCTCTAGAGAACTGAAAAGGGGTGTGCGAACAATGTTATTGAATCGGCCATGGAAACCTAAAATGAAGGAATAGGGGGTCTGGGATAAGCATGTATTGGAGGCGGGTTTCCCAATAAGTCAATAGCTATCCTTCGCTATCTCGGGCTAGCTCACTCTATGAGATAAGTTTCATGTATGGTTCGAAGCAGTTAACTCCCCTTTAAGGAGCGATCGATCAGCCCCGACCATGACCAGTCTAGAATCGCTCTCATTGAGCTTCTCTTTTGCGCCTGCTTTCTTCTTGATTTATTGCAGCAACTAGTCTCCCTTTTCCAAATTTGATTATAAGTGAAGTGAGTTATGTTTCAAGAAATTCCATCCATTTCATCGCCCAGAATAATACCCAGTCCTGCCAATCACTACGACAATCTCTGGTTTAGTTTAGTTGATCTTTTTCTATTATGAAAAGCAAGGAAACACTAAGTCTCTTCTTTCCACAACTCCTAAATTTCCCATCAGCCTATCCAATCTAATTCCAGACAGAGTCAGTAGTCCTTACTTTAGTGTAGGTAGTGTCAGATAATTAGGAAGTCTTGATAGTCTTCGTATAATCTCTTCTTCAATCCTAGGAGCAAAAAAGGAATGTCCTTTAGGGACCTTTGGATACCAAGATTTTCGACCTCTTACTTTTGTAGTTATGAATTGCGGAATAGAATCAATTATGAAATTCATAAGTATATATCCCTCATCCCTATTGGTATCGGTTTGGGCCACTACCCAGAACCCTGCCAGAGCCCTATTTTTAAGAAGAAATTGACAGTCTTTTTTAGAACTAGAACTATGGTAAAATCCAGTATCAACAGGCCTAGTTCTTTTCCTTTGCTTATGCAGGGCAAGAATTTGTCGAGTTCAATCAGTACAATACAAAATCCTAAGTATTTTTTTGGTCAGGCGACACCCAGATTTGAACTGGGGATAAAGTAATAGGCTGTGGTCTGGATATTGGGCTATGGGCTGATTGCTTTCTGTATGAGCCTCTTGTGATTGGGCGCTCGTGGGCGGATTACCCAATGTGTACTCATCTTCCAACAAAGAGGAGAAGACATAACCCGATTTTTTTGAGAAATAAGTCAATTTATCAAGTTGAGGCATTTCGATTTGGATTTCAAATAAGAAAGACAGAAAAAGACTCCTGCGCCCTCGAGAGCATTCTCTTTCACTTGCATTTCTTCCTGAAGTTGGCTCAAAGACCTGTCCAGCCTTGATTTTCCCAGTTATTACTCGAGCGCGCCGAGGCATCTCTGAACTAACCTCAGGGGAGGGGTAGTAGGTATGCTTCAAACCCTCCGGCACCTTGAAGAACGATGGCACTACATCGGGGAAGATGAATGACCAATGAGGACAGGACAATGGGGGAAGTTGGTAATAGAGAATCATCCCTTCTTCTTTGCTTTCTTGCCTGAAAAAATCCAAAACTAACCATTGGAACCTCATGGGCAACCGAGTAGGAGATTCATTTTATTTATTACTTTTACTTTTTTTACTAAGTTATTCTAAAAGATAAGAGCTAACTGACCATCCTGATTGAATGTTTGAGTACTCGGGGTCTCTCGTAAGTATGGCAAGAAAGTCTCTTCTTTCCACAACTCCTAAATTTCCCATCAGCCTATCCAATCTAATTCTAGACAGAGTCAGTAGACCTTACTTTAGTGTAGGTACTATCAGATAATTAGGAAGTCTTGATAGTCTTTCGTATAATCTCTTCTTCAATCCTAGGAGCAAAAAAGGAATGTCCTTTAGGGACCTTTGGATACCAAGATTTCCGACCTCTTACTTTCGTAGTTATGAATTGCGGAATAGAATCCATTATGAAATTCATAAGTATATATCCCTCATCCCTATTGGTATCGGTTTGGGCCACTACCCAGAACCCTGCCAGAGCCCTATTTTTAAGAAGAAATTGACAGTCTTTTTTAGAACTAGAACTATGGTAAAATCCAGTATCGACAGGCCTAGTTCTTTTCCTTTGCTTATGCAGGGCAAGAATTTGTCGAGTTCAATCAGTACAATAAGAAATCCTAAGTATTTTTTGGTCAGGCGACACCCAGATTTGAACTGGGGATAAAGGATTTGCAGTCCCATGCCTTACCGCTTGGCCATGCCACCAAATCCGATCCAAAATCGAGCAAAATCTTATTCATCCACATTATTTTACTAATTTTTATTCGTAGGAGGGATTATTAAACCCTTTTTGCTTTTTTTTATCGTTGAATCCCTTTGTACTTATCCCTTTCCAATCCCCTTTAATAAATTCATTCCTGTTTTTATTGGACCCAGTTTTATTCTCTTCGATTGATTGTATCTCAAAACACACATTGCTTAAATACCTTCTCTTTTTATTGAAAAGAGAAAGGATTTCCAGTCACAGACTGCCAAATTTAGGAAAAATTGGAACCATTAACTATATTATTTGTTATTTTGATATTTTCTATTTGTTAGTAGTGAACGGTTCTAAAATGGGTATTGTATCCCAAATAGTTTTTCCTTAATGGCATAACAAAATCAAATTGATTTACAGCTAATCAGTATCAATTAAAAAAAGAGAATTATGATATTGATATAGTGTGACCTGACCCCTGTTGCTCCAAGTGAAATTCTTTCTAGGGTTCTTAAAGATATTCTCCATTTTTCCCTTTCCCTACAATAAAGTATAGTCTGAAGGCTAGCACGCACCATTCCTCGCTTATGATAATCTAAGGCCAAAAATAAAGAAGGATCACACCATAATAATACATACCCTTTTTCCTCGATCGTCAAGGTCATGTATTTGGATCGATTTCGGTTTTACAGGCTTCATACATTGTTAAGAAAAGTACTCGGCATTGGAAAGCATCACGTTCTGGCCACACACAAAAGAAGTCGGTGGAAGGTATGGAATTTTTCGGCTGAAGGTCAGAAAGAAAGCAATCGCCAGTGCTTTCGGTTCCAGCAACGAGTCTTTTCTCTGAGAACTAAGGAAAACTACTTTTTTGAAGGCACGGAGCATTGAAGAAGAGCATAGCTCGATTAACACAACTAGGGGCAATATGGTTCATTTTCCTAGAACACCACAACAAATGTCCCTACCAGCTGTTGCCAGTGAAGCTGAAACCATGGCTACCCCTCAACAAGACTCTAGCTCTTATCCTAGGCCTGAACCGCCTGAACCTCCAATTACCCTACCATTGGTACTGAATACGACCACCACTCACACCTATTCCAGACCTTTAAACCCCTGACCACATCGACCTCTAGTAGCAAAGCAACTAAAAGACCCAATCAAAAAAATAACCCTCTCTATCCCCCTCAAAACCTTGGCACGAACACTTGTTTCCAGCCACCTATGGCCTTCCTCACAGCTCAAAACATGATAATATTAGACCTAATCCTGCACCACCACCACCGCAACCAAGACCCACATACGGGGGAACTCAACCTACCTTTCGAAGGGTAGACCTTTACAGATGAGTGAAACGAGGATTTAGGTATATAAGGAGACGACCCGCCAAGCGAGCCAGCCTGATACCGACTTTCATTGATAGGCCATGAAACATAGAGAATAGGAACTTGTTCGCACGTACCTCGACCGCAGGTCTGAGAATGACGAGTGTGCTTTCGCCCACAGCTTCTGTTGCTTAACCGGCTCGTGGTGTTTATGGTCCTGACCCGGTACAGCCGCTAAGCTCATTTTTCATTTCCAAGTGTTGTTACTAGCCTCGAGAGAGATGTTTCACAGGATTCACCTGCAATTGATAAACCTAGGGGATAATACCGAAACAGTCCCTTTTTCTGATCATAGAGGAGCCGTATGAAGCTAAGGTTTCATGTACGGTTTTGCAAAGCGGTGGGAGCTGTGATGTTATTATCGACTATGATTATCTAACAGTTCAAGTACAGTTGATATAGTTGAAGCACAACCAAAATATGGTTTTTTGTGGAATCTTTGGCGTCAGCCTATAGGCTTTCTAGTTTTTAGAATTTCTTCTTTGGCCGAATGTGAAAGATTACCCAGAGGGGGAATTAGTTGCGGGTTATCAAACTGAATATTCCGGTATCAAATATGGTTTCTTTTCTCATAGGGAAGCCTGCTATAAAATAGATAAGTACGTCACCTCTTCTGAATACTATGAGATTTTCTGTTCGGCTTTTTTCAAAAACTGGATAGAGTTTCAGGGGCTACTATCTATATACAAGTGTATTTCCTTTATATGAAAAGCGTCTAAGAGCATTACGTCGCATACCTCGAAGCATGTTAGTAGGCTGGTGAAATCTTCGTTCAGCCTGCTCTTGGAGGACTGAACCTTTTCAACCACCACACCCATTGGGATGCGGTGCTCCTCCATGATGGAAGCACGTCGTAGTGCTTCCACCAGAGCGTTCGGCGCCTCCAGATTAGTGGAGGTCGCCGTCGGAGCTGATGCTCCCCCCTCCTTCAAAGGGGGCTGCTCGCCCGATCCTGGAGCCGTATTGGTGTCCGAAATGATATCCGGCTGGTGGCCGAACAGGTCAGGGCCCCCGCCGTCGGTCACCATGGGGATCGCGCTCCCCATGTCTTCGGCAGCCGAGGTATTACCCTCGGGCGCCGTGTTCACAGCCTCGCCCACTCCTCCGCGGCCTGGAGAGGTCCTTTGGTACAACACCATGGTGTCATCCGTGATGATTGGCGGAGAGACTCGCGGAGGCGTCTCGCTCTCTGCCATCTCAGGCGGCAGAGAACTCCCCTCAGATAGTGAAGGGTTGGGGAGGTCGCGAGCAGGGCTGAAATACACACAGTATAATGTGTTATATTAGAAACAATAGAGGACCGAATACATGTAATAAATCCTTGGATGCTTACGATTCGGCCAGGGGCTTCACCCTGGGGAGCCTCTCGGGGGATGGGATCAGTTTCTGAATCTGAACCATCCGAGAGGGCTATCTTCCCCCTCTTGGGCGCCTCCCCCTCCAGGTCTGTGGAGGCTTCCCTCGTCTTCTTCCTCCCCTTAAAAGGGGAGTCGCTTTCCACTTCCTCCTCCTCCTCATCTTCATCTCCCTCATGGGAGGAGGGGATTTCGGTCTCTCCGGACACTGCGTCCGAAGGACCCTTGCGGCGGAGGTCGCCCTTGGCCTCCTTGCCTTTCTTCTTCTTGGCCTTCTTCTCCGGCGCCTGATAGGGCACCGGGACCAGCATCTTCATCAGCTCGGGGTCGGCTGGATATTCAGGCAGCGGTGCCGGACACTTGATCCGCTCCGCCTTCGGTATCCAGCCCTGTACGAGGAACAAAAAAACTCATTATGCCAAAAAACTTATTGATCGAATATATATTCGGGGATAACACACTTACCGGTGTGGCCGGATTCTCATTGTCGAGACCGCTGTCTTCGGTCTTCTTCGTCCATGTTTTCTGGGCCTTGAAGAGTAGCTTCTAGATGTCTTCGTGCGATGTGCTGAAGAAATGCTTCAGGGTCCGAGGATCTTCCGGATTGAACTCCCACATGTGGGAGGGCCAGAGTTGGCAGGGAAGAATCCGGCGGAAGAGCATCACCTGAATCACGTTGGTGAGACTGGTGTTCTTGCCTATCATGTTTGAGATGCGCTTTTGTAGCATCAACACTTCCGTTGTGGATCCCCAGTCCAGACCCTTGCTGGTCCATGACGCGAGCCGCATAGGGGGTCCGGATCCGAACTCGGGAGTGGCCGCCCACTTGGCGTCGCGGGGTTCGGTGATGTAGAACCACTCCTATTGCCATACCTTGATGGTCTGCACGAAGACCCTTTAGGCCAAGTGGTGTTGGGGAGCTTGCACACCATGGCGCCGCTGCAGTCCGCATGCTGCCCGTCAACCACCTTCGGCTTCACATTGAAGACATTTAGCCATAGTCCAAAGTGTGGGGGAGGCTGTCGGTGTCAAAACCGGCGGATCTCGGGTAGGGGGTCCTGAACTGTGCGTCTAAGGTCGATGGTTACAGGAGACGGGGGACACGATGTTTAGCTAGGTTCGGGCCCTCTCCATGGAGGTAACCCTACTTCCTGCTTGATTGATCTTGATGAATATGAGTATTACAAGAGTTGATCTACCACGAGATCGTAATGGCTAAACCCTAGAAGCCTAGCCTGTATGACTATGGTAATGAGTATATCCTTTCCAGACTACACCCTTCGGTTTATATAGACACCGGGGGTATCTAGGGTTACATAGAGTCGGTTACATAAGAAGGAATCTTCATAGTTGGTCGCCAAGCTTGCCTTCCATGCCAAGGAGAGTCCAATCCGGACATGGGTACAGTCTTCGGCCTTCATGTCTTCACAGCCCACCAGTCCGACCCATTGATAATAGGCCGGACGCCCGAGGACCCCTTAGTCCAGGACTCCCTCAGTAGCCCCTGAACCTGGCTTCAATGACGAGGAGTCCGGCGTGCAGATTGTCTTCGGCATTGCAAGGCGGGTTCCCTTTTTCTGAACTCCAAGATAGTCTTCGGACGCGATGATAGTATCCGGACCTGTCACACACACCATACACAACCACAGAGAGAATATAATTTTACACGAATCCAATCCGCTGACAAATTTTTGCAGCATGACATCATGTCCCACCGGTCATAATTCGAACCATTTTTGTGTCCACCGCTCCACGTCCCGAGACGCGGTTGCCATTGGCACATGTCTTGTCAAAGCAGAGATCATGTCCCCTTATCGTGACATCAATGCGGGCGTGGGTAACCCAACCGTGCCGTTTATATAGCCCTTGGGAATAGGCGAATTCTAAGGCGAGTGGGGAGGCGTTCAAGATTTACTGCCTTTATAAGGGGATAAGGATTCCCTCTTCCTCTCCCACGCCTTCTCTCTATCTTCGCCCTTCCATACTCGAGCTCCAGCGCCCAAGTTCTCATCTCCTTTCCACTCGAGCTAGCACTCAACCATGTCCGGATCCGGATGTCAGGGCAAGTGGATGGTCTCCTCCGTCAAGGAGGAGGACATTACTGAGCTTGGGGCGGCTGGATACTTGGCGAAGGAAATCGCCCACCGTCTGCCGGCCGAGGGACAAGTCGTCCCCACGCCGAAGCCCAACGAGAGGGTGGTATTCATCCCTCATTTATTCCGCGGACTAGGGTTCCCACTCCACCCTTTCGTCCGCGGGCTGATGTATTATTACGGGATAGATTTCCATGATCTATCCCCGAAC
Organism: Aegilops tauschii subsp. strangulata; assembly: GCF_002575655.3. Lineage (NCBI taxonomy): Eukaryota > Viridiplantae > Streptophyta > Magnoliopsida > Poales > Poaceae > Aegilops > Aegilops tauschii. Next base: position 503,301,088 of record NC_053036.3, read on the forward strand.
TCCTTCCTCAACATCTTGGCGTTTATCATCGTGTGTGAGGCCTTCCTCCGCATCCAACCCCACTTCGGGCTGTGGCTCAAAGTCTTCAACGTGAAGCCGAAGGTGCTGGATGTCCAGCACGCGGAGTGCGGAGGAGCCATGGTGAGTAAGCTGTCCAACGTCTCCTGGCCGAAAGGCACTTTTGTGGATATAGTAAAGGAGTGGCAGAAACAGTGGTTCTACATCACGGAACCCCGCGGCACCACCTGGGCCGCAGCTGCCGAATTCTGCTCCGGTGCTCCCATGCGACTCACCTCCTGGGTCGAGAAGAGTCCGAACTGGTGTTTGCCCGATGAGCTGATTGCACTGCAGACGCGCGTTCAAAGCATGATAGCCAAGAACGTCGAGCTTGTCGATGTAATTCAGGTGATGCTGGTTCGCCGGATCCTCCCGTGCCAGCGCCGAAGTCGCCCTTTGTGGGAGTTTAATCCGAAGAAGCATCAAACCCTGGTGAGGCTCTTCAAAACCACTCACGAAGGTGCCTGGAAGTTGCTCTTTAAGGGCAACGAGAAACCGCCGGCCACATATTCAGACCGTGGGCACGACATTAAACACCCCGCCAACGAGGTATGTTATTTTAATGTATCCCCTACTTGTTTGTTTCGAGGATGATGTTTGAGCTTTTAGCATTTGCTTTTTCGGGATTGGATGGAGAGGGCTAAGCGGATCCAGTGTCCGGCTCTGCTTCCTGAAGAACCGGTCATCCCGCGTCTAGCGAAGATGCTGGTGCCGGCACCATATAAGGCACCGGAGAAGAAGGCCAAGAAGAAGGCCAAGGGGGCCAAAAGTGGCCCCTGTCGCAAGGGCGCTTTGGACATGACGTCCGAAGACGAAGAAGCCCATTCCTTCGTCCCTGAGGATGATGACGAGGAAGAGGAGGAGGAGGAGGAGATAAACCCTCCCCCTGAGAAGGGAAAGAAGAAAAGGGGGGCCTCCACGAATCTGGAGGCGGGAACGCCCAAGAAGGGGAAGGCCGCCCTTGCGGTGAACACCGCGTGGGACGTTGACAGCAGTTCGGAGCGACGCCTCTGCACTAAGCCTCGGGCCGCATCGTAAGTACCATGACTCACGTATACAAGTGTACCCGGCCTCTCCTTTTTATTGTTTTGACATGGTTAATTGTGCTATTGCAGTCCGGCCCGTGACAGCATCCAGCGATCCTCATCTGGAGGTTCGTTGGATCCGGCGGAAATGGCCAGCATGTCGCCGCCGCCCACTTATTCCCCCGAGGCCAAGGATGACACTGAAGTGTTGTCCTGGAGGACCGCTCCGAGCCGGGGAGGGGCCCAGGACGCTGTCCAGGAGGCGCCGCAAGGCGAGACCTCTGTTGCCAGAAACATGGCAGAGCATATCCCCATGGAGACCGACGAGGAGGGGCGTATTCAGTTCGGCCCTTAGCCGAATACGAAGGAGGGGGGGTGCGCCAATTCCACCAATACGGCCTTAGAATCCAGCGCGCACCTTCCTTCGAAGGAGGGGGGTGCGCCAATTCCACTGATGGCCCCTGTCCAACCAAGGGCACCGGATAGCCTGATGGAGGCGCTACGAGGCGCCTCCATTGTGGACGAGCACCGTGTCCTTATGGGTATGGTGATCGAGAAGATTCAGTACGTCAAGAGCGTACTAAACAAGGCCTGCAACAATCTGTTGACAGGTTTTGAGGTAAGTCACGTAGAAAGAGAACACCCTGTGCTGACAGTAGCCCCTGAGACACTGTCCGGTGTTCGGAAAGAAAGGCTGGACAGAGGATCAACCCTTTTAGGAGACTAACTTGATATGTATGAATGAGCAGGCATCGCTGTTGGCCGCGACCTCGCATGCTGCCGAAGTCTCTGAACTGAAGCAGAGGTTGGAGCAGGCCGAGAACGAGCCCAGCGAGGTGAAGATTGAGCTCCAGGAGAAGCAAGGTGAGTGACGACTTGCTGTGTATTCGGAAAGAATAAGCGGTGAGTATTGACCGGAGCGTCATAACATATGTAGGGGCAGCGACCGAGGTTGAGGCCCTGAAAAATGCCCTGGCCGAAGCCGAGGGGAAGGCTGTCCAGCAGCAAGCCGCCCGTAAGAAGCTCAAGGCCCGAGTCAGCGAAGTCCAGTAGGAGCTCCAGGACGCGGTGAAGAAGTGCGAAGCCTTGGACCGCGAGGTGTCGGTTCAAGAGACCGAACTTACCAAGGCTCGCCAGAGCACGGAGACTGCACGAAATGAGGCCTGGGATGCTCTCCAGGAGATGCAGGAGGCCACGAAGGTTGCAGCGGGTAAGGCTTTTAACATGCAAAGCAAGTATGCAGAGAGGAAGTACCTTTTACTAACCCGAATTCAGAGTTGCCCAGGGGTTTTTGTGGATCTACCATGCAGCGTGTCTGATGCTGCGGAGTTCTTCCGAGCCAGAGAAGGGAATTCCACGGAGAAGCTGTTCTGGTCGCAGTATGTTGTGCCAGAACATCCGGTGCCCTTTGCCGATCAACTGAAACAGTTGGTTGAGCTGCACAGGGTGGCCGAACTGGCCATGAAGGATTTAATAATCCGGTTGTGGCCAGCCGAAGCTATACCTAGCAACTATTTTGGTCCCATGAAGCAGGTGGTGGAAGCCTGTCCGCGGCTAGACATCGTCAAGCGATCAGTCTGCATCGAAGGTGCCCGCATGGCCTTCGCCCGTTGCAAGATGTGGTGGGCAAAGATGGACGCCGTCGAGGTGGCCAGGGGGCCGCCGGAAGGCGAGGAGCACCGCACACCCGAGCGATATTTTGCGGATGTCCTAGAAGGGTCTCGACTTGCAGCAGCGCAGTGCGGGCAGGACATTGTTTTCGAATGAATACACATGTGTTTTGTCCTTGCCTTGTATGATAAAAACAAAGCCGGTTTGTAATATAATGCTTGTTATGTTTTAATTGTTTCCTCCTGTGCGGCCGTGTTGTATGAAATCTGAGGGTTGGCCAGTCGTCGGCTTCTGCCCTCACGTAGTTAGTATGGAGGTGTTCGGGATGGAATCTAAATAATCATTATCAAATTATATGGTCCCTCAAGGAGTTATTTAGCGCAACGAATCAGGCAATCAGACTATGCAGCTTGAGCGCCCTCACTAAGCCATAGGAGTTTTATAATAAAACATGGGCGCAGCCCCTGGTATACGAACCAGAGTGTTGCCGGCGTCTGATCGGGAAGTATCGATCCTTCACAGAATGCGGAAGAAATCTCCAATGATTTGTGACCTCCGAACAGCTGACCGGCTCTCGCCGCATCATGACAGTCAGTTTTCGGCTTTCTCTACTGAGGTGCTCATCCGGTTTAGACCAGGGCACAATCGCAGTAGTTCTCCCTTTACTACCCTAGGCGATGTAGCGGAACGTAGGGTAGCAAGCACAGGAGCCGGGCAACCCAACTATTGACCTAAGACATGATTCGGAGCCAATGCATATAATGCTAAATTCGGGGTGCCAAACTTATCTATAAGAAGTGTTCGGAATTTGTTGCTGTATTATGGGGCGATGGGGAGCCCCTGGCGAATATGAAACGTACCAAAGTGCACGGGTGCGAGAATATAAGTAATTAATGGCAAAGGAAAACAAAAAGAGAGCAGAGGTAGTATCTGGGGCCCCTTGACTTGGGCCATGAGCTATTTCCATTATAGTTGGGTTAATGCGTCAAAGCGCATTTATACATATAGTGCGAGAAGCAACCGGCTATTTAACTTGCCATAACCAAAGGAGAGCTGCATTTCGGTACTGAAAAACGGGTAGGGTGATCGTTGGATTGTCCTCTAGGGCTTCCCCTATATGCCTTTGCTCTGTGCCAATCTGGTGTACTTGTCCTTTGACAGGACCAATAAGCAGACCATCGAAGGAGGCCTGTATAAAAGAGACCTAATAAAAGGAAATAGTAAAGATAAAATTGAGTCCGGGATCGGAGTAGCCGGACTGTGGACTACAAGCGAGCTGTGCCTCCGTCGATGCCCATGGGATTTTGAGTGCGTAATTATGGACGCGTGGTGCGAATGCCGCTACCTCATCGGGACTGGGACGGAGGTCGTATTGCTAATCGAGCTCTTGACGAGCCAAGCTGTCCTGTTGCAGTGTGGTCCGAACCCTCTTGGTGGTGTCCAGGGGCTCGGCAGCCGGATTATAATTCTGCTTGAGAAGGCCGCTCTGTACCTCTGCTGCTAGGGCGGCTGTGTGCTCCTTTGTATGGAGGGAGCGTTCGGTGTTTCCATTGACTGTTATGACGCCGCGTGGACCGGGCATCTTGAGCTTGAGATAAGCGTAGTGTGGCACCGAGTTGAATCTAGCAAACGCGGTCCGTCCGAGCAGTGCGTGGTAGCCGCTGCGGAAGGGGACGATATCGAAGATTAACTCTTCGCTCCGGAAGTTGTCCGGGGAACCGAAGACCACTTCCAGCGTGATTGAGCCCGTACAACGGGCCTCTATGCCTGGTATGACTCCTTTAAAGGTAGTCTTTGTGGGTTTGATTCGTGAGAGATTAATGCCCATCTTGCGCACTGTATCCTGATAGAGCAGGTTGAGGCTGCTGCCACCGTCCATTAGGACTCGTGGTAGGTGAAATCCGTCGATGATTGGGTCGAGAACCAGTGCGGCCGAGCCGCCATGGCGCATACTAGTTGGATGATCTCGAGGATCGAAGGTGATCGGGAATGACGACCACGGATTGAATTTTGGGGCGACTGGCTCTACCGCGTAGATGTCCCTGAGTGCGCGCTTGCGCTCCCTTTTGGGGATGTGTGTAGCGTATATCATGTTCACCGTTTTGACTTGAGGGGGAAATTTCTTCTGCCCCCAGTGTTCGGCTGCTGGGGCTCTTCGTCATCGTCCTCACTTTGTGATCCCTTTTCCTTGTTCTCGGCATTTAACTTGCCGGCCTGTTTAAAAACCCAACAATCTCTGTTGGTATGATAGGCTTGTTTGTGTGGGGTGCCATGTATCTGGCACGGACGGTCGAGTATGCGGTCCAAGCTGGATGGTCCCTTGCTATTCCTTTTGTAGGGCTTCTTCCGCTGGCCGGACTTGGAGCCACTGAATCCGGCGTGAACCGTAGTGTCATCGGTGTTATCGCCATTGCTTCGGCGTTTGTGTCTATTGCGTCGGAGCTTGCTGGTGCTGTTTTTGGCCTCGGAGGGGCCTGCCTCGCTGGCTGTGTTTTTGCTACGAGCCAGCCAGCTGTCCTCACCCGCACAAAAGCGGGTCATGAGTGCCGTGAGGGCTGCCATGGATTTCGGCTTTTCTTGGCCGAGGTGGCGGGCGAGCCATTCGTCACAGATGCTGTGTTTGAAGGCCGCTAGGGCTTCGGCATCCGGACAGTCAACGATCTAGTTCTTTTTGGTTAGGAACCTAGTCCAGAATTTTCTGGCTGATTCTCCAGGTTGTTGAACTATATGACTTAAGTCATCGGCGTCTGGTGGCCGGACATAAGTGCCTTCGAAGTTGTTAAGAAAAGCTTTTTCCAAGTCCTCCCAACTGCCGATGGAATTTTCAGGCAGGCTATTTAACCAGTGTTTAGCTGGCCCTTTTAGTTTTAATGGGAGGTATTTGATGGCGTGGAGATCGTCTCCTCGGGCCATATGGATGTGGAGAATAAAATCCTCGATCCATACTGCGGGATCGGTTGTTCCGTCGTATGATTCAATATTGACGGGCTTGAACCCCTCGGGGAATTCATGATCCAGTACTTCATCTGTGAAGCAGAGAGGGTGTGTGGCGCATCTATATCGGGCCGCGTCGCGGCGCACCTCCGATGAAGTCCGCCTGCGGTTATCGGCCCGGGCGTGACTAGGTTTGTCACGTCCGAATAGGTTGCCGTCGTCGCGAGTCGAAAGGCGTCCTCGTGATCCGTAGATTGATCTGGTGTGTCCTGCTCTACTGTCCAGGTCTTGCCAAAGGTCGTATATATAGTCCCGAGGTGTTTTGTCTCTGTTTTTGCGAGGTGGTGGGGCGGGCTGCTGTTCGGCCTGAGTTGCCGTTTTATCCCGACCGTGGGGTGGTCGGTCCACCGCACTATCCCGACCACGTGGTGGTCGTTCCGCATTGCGCGAGGGAGGTATGGGCTCCGGCGCCTCCTCATCGAATTGAGGTAGCAGACAGCGTTTCGGGTAACTCTTGGCTGGACGCTTGAGGCCGTATTCTTCGGCTGCCAGGACATCAGTCCATCTGTCAATGAGTAGGTCTTGATCAGCTTGAAGCTGCTGCTGCTTTTTCTTTAGGCTTCTTGCAGTAGCTATTAGCTGGCGCTTGAAGCGCTCCTGCTCGAGGGGTGCCTCAGGCACAATGAAATCCCCGTTGCCGAGGCTCTCCTCATCTTCGGAGGGTGGATGGTAACTATCATCATCCGGGTCGTTGGGCATGGCCTGTTTATCAGGGTTAACTTGCCCGTTGTCTTGTTCCTCGTGTTCGGATGTTGCTCCAACATGGTCTTCATTGTTTTCGGCGTCGTTCGGAGTACTATTTTCTCCGGTGCCAGTGTTGCTATCTTTTGAGCGATATGACTTAGAACGGCGTTTAGGGCGCCGACGCTTGGACTGTGTCTCAGAAGGTTTATTTGCAACTGGGTCTTCTTTGTCATCATCGCTAGCTTTTTTAGGTGTGTCAACCATGTACACATCGTACGAAGAGGTGGCCGTCCAACGTCCAGTGAATGGCGGGTCTTGGCCTTGCTCCTTGTCAGCATCGTCGTCCATACCGTCGATGTCTTTGGAGCCATAATCAAGCACGTCAGTTAAGTCCTCGACAGTGGCTATGAAGTGGGTGGCGGGTGGGAAGCGAAATTCTCCATCATTAGCCTCTAGTTCGAACCGGACATAGTTCGGCTGTGTCCCCCCCCCCAAGGACAAGTTTTTTAATGAATCTAGAACAACGCCCAAGGGCGAGTGTAGGTAGACGTCCGCGGCGCTGAACTCGAAGATCGATGACTGATCCAACTTGGTGTCTACAGGTGTACGCGGTTCAGAACTTATAGCCGGAAACGAGTCCGGAATTCCGTTGACGCAGATATTCCCAGGTGTTGAGTCTGTGTGCGGCTCCAACGCCACGGACTCTGTGGCTTCGGATGGCGCGATCTACTCCGGATCTAAGGCCGTAGCAGTTACAGGAACCATCTCCTGAATATGGTCTGATGACAGATTTAAGTCATGTTCATTGGAGCGAGGGGAGCGATCGCCGTGGTCTCAAATCCGTTGAAGATCAAGTCTCCACGGATATCCGCGATGTAGTTCAAGCTTCCGAATCTGACCTGGTGGCCAGGGGCATAGCTATCGATCTGCTCCAGATGGCCAAGCGAGTTGGCCCGCAGTACGAAGCCGCCGAATACGAAAATCTGTCTGGGGAGGAAGGTTTCTCCTTGGACAGCGTCACTATCGATGATTGAAGGGGCCATCGAACCTTTCGTTGACGGCACAGTGGAACTCTCAATGAAAGCACCAATGTCGGTGTCAAAACCGGCGGATCTTGGGTATGGGGTCCCGAACTGCGCATCTAAGGTCGATGGTTATAGGAGACGGGGGACACGATGTTTACCCAGGTTCGGGCACTCTCTATGGAGGTAATACCCTACTTCCTACTTGATTGATCTTGATGAATATGAGTATTACAAGAGTTGATCTACCACGAGATCGTAATGGCTAAACCCTAGAAGCCTAGCCTGTATGACTTTGGTAATGAGTATATCCTTTCCGGACTACACCCTCCGGTTTATATAGACACCGGGGGGATCTAGGGTTACATAGAGTCGGTTACATAAGAAGGAATCTTCATAGTTGGTCGCCAAACTTGCCTTCCACGCCAAGGAGAGTCCAATCCGGACACGGGTACAGTCTTCGGCCTTCATGTCTTCACAGCCCACCAGTCCGGCCCATTGATAATAGGCCGGACGCCCGAGGACCCCTTTGTCCAGGACTCCCTCAGATGCGGAGTAGCGCCTCGCACACGACGATAAATGCCATGATGTGGAGGAAAGAATTTGGGGTTAGATCATGGAAATCTAGCCGATAGTAAAACATGAGGCCGCGGATGAATGGGTGAAGGGGAAACCCTAGCATGCGGAGGAAGTGGGGGATGAATACCACCCTTTCGCCGGGCTCCGGAGTGGGGATGACTTGATCCTTGGTGGGAAGCCTGTGTGCGATGTCCGCAGACAGGTATCCCGCCTCCCGGAGCTCCTTGACGTCCTTCTCGGTGACGGAGGAGGCCTCCCACTTGCCCTTCGAACCGCCTCCCGGAAAGATTGAAGTTTGGGCGTTGGAGTTTGAAGATGGGAAAGTAGGAGAAGGAAGAAGGCGTGGGGAGAAAAGAGGAATCTTTATCCTCTTATATAGACAGTGAATATCAAACGCCCCCCCCCCCTCAAGCCTTAAAACTCACCTGTTCCCAAGGGGTCGTGCGAATTGCACGGTTGGGTTACCCAAAACCGGATTGATGAGGATCCCGTGATAAGCGGACACGATCTCTATTTTGACAAGACGTGTCAATAAAGGCTGTGCCTCAAAACGCGAAGTGGGAGGCGAATAAACGGTTCGAAATGTTAAAGAGGCCAGACGTGATGTTTCGCCAAAAAGTTGACAGTTGACAGTTGATAGACATTATTTTGATTAAGTATCTTGCCTTCGTGGCTGAAGGTTGTGACTATTATACAGAGCCGGATACAGTTCTTTTGTTCGGAAGATAGCTTTGAAGTATTCAGGAAGAGGAACCCGCCTTGCAATGCCGAAGACAACCCGCGTGCCGAACATATCGTCATTGAAGACTCGTTCAGGGGCTACTGAGGGAGTCCTGGATTAGGGGGTCCTCGGGTGTCCGGGCTATGTGATATGGGCCGGACTGATGGGCCGTGAAGATACAAGGTAGAAGACCTTCCCCCCATGTCCGGATAGGACTCTCCTATGTGTGGATGGCAAGATTGGTGTCCGGATATGTAATTTCCTTCCTCTGGAAACCGACTCTGTACAACCCTAGACCCCTCTGGTGTGTATATAAACTGGAGGGTTTAGTTCGTAGAGGTCATCATAATTCACAGAGGCTAGACAGCTAGGGTTTAGCCATTATGATCTCGAGGTAGATCAACTCTTGTAACCCCTATACTCATCAAAGACAATCAAGTAGGAAGTAGGGTTTTACCTCCATTAAGAGGGCCCGAACCTGGGTAAACACCGTGTCCCCTTTGTCTCCAGTTACCTTTGATCCTCAGACACACAGTTCGGGACCCCCTACTCGAGATCGGCCGGTTTTGACAATGACAATGGTCTTCTTGACCCTTTCCTTTCTCTTCTTGCCTCCAACAGCCTCTTCTTCCTTTGATTTTAAAGTTTCAAGTGTTGAGGCCCTGGCTTTTGACACAGGCTTTCTCTGAGCAGGAGCCTTTACTTTCATGCCTGGCTTAATGCCAGCAGCAACTTGTTCTTTCTTGATCATCTTCTTCTTGGAAGTGACCTCCTCATCAGCAACATAATCCTCATCTTTATATTTTGAAGTTCTCTTCTTCCTATGCCTAGTAGCAGCCTTAGGTGGATTGCTGGGGGTGCTTCTGCTTCCATCATCAGAGCTGCTTGAGGGACTAGTGCCCTCACTGAGGTTTTGGTGCTCCTCTGACCTGTTCTTGCTGTCACTCTGGTCTGACATTGCTGAATTGGCCCTATGAACAGATGGGTATAGGTAGAGTAGATGAGCATCACAAAGTACATGTGTTTTGGAAAAAAGAATGACTCAAATACTTAATTTTTGTTTTTGGCAGAAAGCATGTCAGAGCTACCGATGTGACAAACTTGGTGACACCGGAGCAACTTTAGAGTCTAAACATGTGAAATCGGTCAGACCGAGCCACAGTTCGGTGACTCCGAGATACTAGGGTTTCAGTGAGAAAGTAAACTCGGTCACACCGATTCGTACACCTCGGTCAGACTGACTGGTACAAGTGCAAAGGCCTAGACCAAATCGGTGAGACCAAATTTTTCAAATCGGTCTGTCCGAGATGAGTTCGGCGGAAAACTAACCCTATGTCTTTGGATCAATACTAATCTAAAGGAAGTTTTAATTGGATAGGACTATTTCAATCGTGGCAAGAATCATGGCATTGATCTTTGTGCTAAGAGTCGTAGAGAGGTAATCACAAAGGGTCGAGTTCATACCCTAGCTTGGTGATGAACCCGCTACGGCAAAAATGGCGGCGAAGATTTTCATTGACGGCGGAGGACACCAGTGGCAGGAGGCCGCATGTGACGAGGAGACAATCCGGAGACCTCGAGTCAGCAGAGCTGGACAGGTGTGGGCGAGGTGTTTGGAGAAATTTCCAAATTTTCAGCCCGGGTATATATATCCAGACCCTATCGGTGTGACCGAGTGGAACAACTCGGTGGCTGAGGGAGTCCTGGATTAGGGGGTCCTCAGACAGCCGGACTATATACCTTGGCCGGACTGTTGGACTATGAAGATACAATATTGAAGACTTCGTCCCGTGTCCGGGTGGGACTCTCCTTTGCGTGGAAGGCAAGCTTGGCAATTGGGATATGTAGATCTCCTCCCTTGTAACCGACTCTGTGTAACCCTAGCCCCTCCGGTGTCTATATAAACCGGAGGGTTTAGTCCGTAGGACAACAACAATCATAATCATAGGCTAGCATCTAGGGTTTAGCCTCTACGATCTCGTGGTAGATCAACTCTTGTAATACTCGTATCATCAAGATCAATCAAGCAGGAAGTAGGGTATTACCTCCATCGAGAGGGCCCGAACCTGGGTAAACATTGTGTTCCCCGCCTCATGTTACCATCCGCCTTAGACACACAGTTTGGGACCCCCTACCCGCGATCCGCCGGTGTTGACACCGACATTGGTGCTTTCATTGAGAGTTCCACTGTGCCGTCACGATAAAGGCTTGATGGCTACTTCGATCATCGGCAATGATGCGATCCAGGTTGAGGTTTTTCTCCCCGGACAGATCTTTGTATTCGGCGGCTTCGTACTGCGGGCCAACCCGCTTGGCCATCTGGAGCAGATCGAGAGCTACGCCCCTGGCCATCAGGTCAGGTTTGGAAACTTAAACTATACTGCCGATATCCGCGGAGACTTGATCTTCGACGGATTCGAGCCCATGTCAGGTGCGCCGCACAGTCACGACGAGCATGATTTAGCTCTGCCATCGGACGGTGTTCGGGAGATCACACCTGTGGCAACTCCGGCCCTCAATCCGGAGCAGATCGCGCCGTCCGAGGACGGGTGGATGGACCCTGCCACGGAGACTGCACACTCAGCGGCGATAGAGCCGAATACTGACTTCACCTCCTATGAGACCTGTGTTGCCGGACCCTTGGATTCGTCCCTGTCCACGGGCTCCGAACCGCCTGCGTCCGTGCCTATCCAATCTGATTGGGCACCGACCATGGAGTTTACCTCCGCGGATGTCGGTGTCAAAACCGGCAGATCTCGGGTAGGGGGTCCCGAACTGTGCGTCTAAGGCAGATGGTAACAGGAGGCGGGGGACACGATGTTTACCCAGGTTCGGGCCCTCTCGATGGAGGTAATACCCTACTTCCTGCTTGGTTGATCTTGATGATATGAGTATTACAAGAGTTGATCTACCACGAGATCGTAGAGGCTAAACCCTAGAAGCTAGCCTATGGTATGATTGTTGTTGTCCTACGGACTAAACCCTCCGGTTTATATAGACACCGGAGGGGGCTAGGGTTACACAGAGTCGGTTAAAAGGGAGGAGATCTACATATCCGTATTGCCAAGTTTGCCTTCCACGCCAAGGAGAGTCCCATCCGGACACGGGACAAAGTCTTCAATCTTGTATCTTCATAGTCCAGCAGTCCGGCTAAAGTATATAGGCCGGCCGTCCAAGGACCCCCTAATCCGAGACTCCCTCAGTAGCCCCTGAACCAGGCTTCAATGACGATGAGTCCGGCGCGCAGATTTGTCTTCGGCATTGCAAGGCGGGTTCTTCCTCCGAATACTCCATAGAAGATCTTGAACAGAAGGACAGTGTCCAGCTCTGCAAGACAAATTCCACATACCATCGTAGAGAGAATAATATTTCCGCAAATCTAATCTGCTGACACGTATGACATCATACCACGGCCCGGTCATTATTCGAACCGTTTTTCTCAACCTGCTACTGCACATATTGCGAGGCGATTTTCTTCGCACGTCTTGACGAAGCAGAGATCATGTCCCCTTATCACAGGATTCTCATCAATACGGGTGTGGGTAACCCAACCGCACCATCAATTACGGTGCTTGGGGAATAAACGGTTTCGCTAGGCAAGTGGGGACGCACAGAATCCCTGATGCCTTTATAAGGGGATAAGGACTCCCTTTCACACCCACGCTTTCTCCTTCCCGATCCATTCCCCTTCGCTCAAGCTCCAGCGCCCAAGCGTTCGTCTTCTCTGCCCATAAAGGCATTCCGAAAATGTCCAGATCCGGAGCAGGAGGCAAATGGATGGCCTCTACTGTCCGAGAGAAGGATATCAAAAAGCTTCGGGAGGCCGGGTATCTGGCCAAGAAAATCAGCCATCATCTCCGAACGGCGGGACAGATCGTCCCTACCCCGGAACCCCACGAGAGGGTTGTATTCCTCCCTCACTTTGTCTGCGGGCTAAGGTTTCCCCTCCACCCGTTCGCTCGCGGCATCATGTATTATTATGGGATCGATCTGCACGATCTGTCCCCTAATTCCTTCCTCAACATCTCGACATTCATTGTCGTGTGCGAGGCTTTTCTCCGCATCTCGCCACATTTTGGATTGTGGCTGAAGATTTTCAATGTGAAGCCCAAGGTAGTGGGCGGCGAGCACGCCGAGTGCGGGGGCGCTATGGTGAGCAAGATGCCCAACGTTATATGGCCAACTGGCACCTTCAATGATTCCATCAAGGAGTGGCAACAACAGTGGTTTTACATCACCGAGCCGCGCGACACGGAGTGGGCCGCTACTCCCGAGTTTCGATCCGGTCCCCCCCTGCGGCTCACATCCTGGGTCAAGAAGGGCCTGAACTGGTCCTCGTCTGACGAATTGTCGATGCTCCAGATGCGTGTTAGAGATATGGGAGACAAGAATATTGAACTTGTCAACGTGGTCCAGGTGATGTTAGTTCGCCGGATCCTGCCTTGTCAACACCGGACTTGCAATCTATGGGAATTTGATCCGGCCAAGCACCAAACCTTGCGGGAGCTTTTCGGCTCCTCGCACAAGGACATCTGGAAGGTGCTTTTCAAGTCCAGCAAATCATGGCCGGACTCCTTCGAAGACCGTGGGTACCAACTGTCCCGCCCCGCAAGTTCGGTGAGTAATCGTACTTTTTGCCCACATAACCCAAGGGGAGCGCTTAATGTGCTTTCCATAATTCTCCTAGGGCTGCCCAAAGAACAGGCCGTCCCTCTTCTGACGAAGATGCTGGTCCCGGCGCCTTACAAGGTGCCGAAGAAGACGGCCGAGAAGGGGGTCAAAAAGACCCGGGGCGGCCTTCGTCGCCGTGGCACTTTGGACACAATATCCGAAGGCTCTGACGCCCGTTCCGCCTCCGAAGAGGATGAGGAGGAGGAGGAAGATGAATCCCCTGTGGGGGAAAGAAACAAAAGGACGGCCTCCACACACCTGGAGGCCGAGTCGCCCAAAAGGGGAAAAGCTCCTCTCCCGGAGGAGTTTGCTACCGCCACCGCCAGTGGCCCAGCGTGGGACCCCAGGGTCCAGCCCCTGGTGAATCCGTGAGTATATACAGTCCAAACATGCTTATGTGTCCAGACTTATCATGGCGTAATTTTAATCTGAGCCATACGTTTTTTGTAGTCCGGCGAGGCCCCATACCGAACAATCCTCATCGGAGGATTCGCTGAGCTCGGATGCTATGGAAAGCGGGACGCCCCTGAAGGCCCCTTCCTCCAAACAGGTGGATACCGACGAGGCTTCGTCCCGGAGGGACCTCGACCCAGGAGGAGAGGGAAGGACCGTGAAGGCGGCGCCTGGAGGTCCAACTTCAGGGGCCGAACACATGGGGGAGCAGATTCCCATGGGAGCTGACGGCGGGGGCCATCTTGAATTCGGCTCCCAGCCGGATGCCGTTCCGGAGACCCATACGGCTCTAGAATCAAGCAGGCAACCTCTCTCAGCTGGAGGAGGTATACCGGCGACCTCTGTCCAACCAGAGGCGTCGGATGCTTTGTTTGTGGCGCTGAAGGGCGCCTCATTGTCGATGAACACCGTGCCCTTATGGGTGCGGTGATTGAGAAGGTTCAGTATGCTGAGAGTGGACTAAATGGGGCTTGTATCAGTCTTATAAAAGGCTTTGAGCTATGTTTTATGAGTTTTCATAGAGTGTCACAGTATAGATAGTAGCCCCTGATACACTATTCGGTGAAAGAAAGAACCGGACAGATTTTATGTTCGCAGGAAGACTCATTAAATGACATCTATTTCTCTTCTGTTATAAGCAGGCGTCTGCTGCTTCTCATACTGCGTTGATCTCCGGACTGAATCAAAGTCTGGAGCGGGCCCAAGAAGAACTTGGCCAATTGAAAGTGCAGTTGAGAGATAAACAAGGTATGCACAAGTCTTGTTCGCGTTTATTGCGAATGAATTTCTAGTATGAAATAAGCTTCATGATTTGCGCTAGGGATTGTGACCGAAGTCGAAGCCCTTAAGAAGGCTGTGGCCGAGGCCGAGAAAAAGGCAGCCACAGAGCAGGCTCTTCGTGAGAAGCACGAGGCCAGGGTTATTACAGCTGAGCAGGAGCTGCAAGAGGCCGTGAGGAAATGCGAGACCTTGTTGCAGAGTTTAACGGAGAAGGAATCCGAACTCACCAAGGTGCATCAGGCCACGAGCGATGCTCGGGGAGAAACCCAAAGCGCCCTGCAGGGGATCCAAGAGGCGAGAAAGATTGCGGCTAGTAAGGCCTTTTCCACGGGAAGCAAGTATTTGGGGTGAAAACTATGTTTCTAATTTTGAATCCAGATTTTTCAGGGGTATTTGCTGAGCTACCCCGTAGTATATCGGATGCCGCCCAATTCTACCAAGCCGAAGAAAGGAACACTGCCGATAAGCTCTTCTGGTCGCAGTATTTGGCACCGAATTATCTGGTGCCTTTTGCCGATCAACTGAAACAACTGATCGAACTGCATAAGGCGGCGGAACTAGCCATGAAAGATTTGGTTACCCGGCTATGGCATGTCGAGCCGATTCCAAGCAGCTACTTCGGGCTTGTGAAGCGGCTTGTAAGCGCTTGCCCTCGACTTGACGTCATCAAGCGGTCGGTCTGTATAGGAGGTGCGCGAATGGCCTTTGCCCGCGCAAAAGTGCACTGGGGAAGATGGATTCTGAAAAGCTGATGACCGAAGGACCACCAGAGGGGAAGGAGCACCGCAAGCCTGAATTGTATTATGAGAGTGTCATAAAAGGATCCTACCTTGCAGCGGAGCTATGCACTAAGGACATTATATTTCCATGAATGCCAATCATGTTGTCCTTTGTAATATTTAAACAAGGTCATTTATTTGGCTTGTTATATAAAAGTTTACCCTCCTGTGCGGCCGTTTTATATGCTAAACCTGAGAGTTGGCCAGTCGTCGGCTTCTGCCCCCACGTGAGAAATACGGGGGTGTTCGGGGTAAACCTGAGCACTCTTTATCCCAGTTTTGGGTCCTTCGAAGGAGGTGCTCAGCACAACGAACCAGGCAATCGGACTATAGGGCTTTATCACTCTCACTTAGCCATAGGAGCTTTAGTATGGTAGGCGCAGCCCCTGGTGTTCGGAAAACCGTACTAGGGGCTCTTATAAGCACCTCATCGGAGAAAAAACCGATCCATCGCACGCTGCATTGGTTAAGGCATTATGCGGGAGAAATCCTTAAAGATTTTGTGACCTCTCGAACAGCTGACCAGCTCTCGCCGTATCATGACAGTCAGTTTTTGGCTTTCTCTACTGAGGTGCTCGTCCGGAAGAACTGGGACACAATCGCAGTAGTTCTCCCAGTGCTACCTTAGCTGATATAGCGGAACGTAAGGTACCAAAACATGGGAGTCGGTCAAACCCAACTATTGACCCAAGACATGATTCGGAGCTGATGCATATAATGCTATAGGTTCGGGGTGCCGAACTTCCATGAAGGTGTTCGGACTTTATTGCCGTGTTATGGGTAAAACGAAGCCTCTGGCATATTTTAAGGCATATCGCTGTGTACGGATGCCACTTGACAAAAGAATTTCAATAAGAAATAACAGCAGGTAAACGTCATATAAATTCACATGTTGTATTTGAATAGTACGTCTATGCGTATGAGTACAAGTAATGTGATAAAAAACAGGAATATGGTTGCGGAACATGCTGAGACCAGGGGGAAGAAGCTGAGTGCGGATCCGTAATATAGCCGGATGGTCATTGCGTTCAAGCTGCCTCCGTATAGCCCGTCCTGGTCGGCACAAAGGTGAACCTGCGAAGGAAATGAAAGAAATATTTGCGTGCCAGAGAGCGGTTGAGCCGCTGAGTTCGGCCTGTCCTGGCCTTCGCCGGAGTGTTTAACTGAGCTCTGAACGAGCCGGGCTATCCTTCAGCGGAGTAGTTCGGGGGCCCTTGACGGTGCCCGGGGGCCTGGACGTCGACTCGAGGTTCAGCTGCAAGGTGTTGCTCGTTACTTCTGCTGCTAAAGTAGTAGTGTATTTGTTGGTGCCGAAGGAAGGTTCGGCCTTGCCATTAACCGTGATGACGCCGCGTGGACCGGGCATCTTGATCTTACGGTAGGCATACTGTGGCACCGTGGTTAATCGAGCGAACGCGGTTCGTCCGAGCAGTACCTGATAATCACTATGGAAAGGGACGATTTCAAAGATTAATTCTTCGGTACGGTAATTTTCTGGTGACCCGAAGACTACCTCAAGGGTAATGGAGCCTGTACAGCTGGCTTCCACACCTGGTATAATGCCTCTGAAAGTGGATTTAGTGGGTTTGATCGATGAATGATCGATGCCCATCCTGCGCACGGTGTCCTAGTAAAGCAGATTTAGACTGCTGCCTCCGTCCATAAGGACTCGAGTGAGGTGAACCCCGTCTATTATTGGGTCGAGGACTAGTGCGGTTGGATTGCCCTGATTGGCGTTAACCGGACGATCCATGAGGTCAAAGGTGACCGGCCCTAGTTTATATTGTGGGACGACTAGTTCCTTTAAGTCGGCATCCCTAAGTGTGCGTATCCGGTCCGAGTTGGTAATTTGGGTGGTATTTACCACATTCACCGATTGAATATGCGGGGGAAATTTCTTTTGCCCTCCTGTGTTCGGTGATCTGGGCTCTTCGTCGCCATCATCGCTTTGAGGCCCCCTTCCCTGTCTTCTGCGCCTGCCCTACCGGCTTGTTTGAAGACCCAGCATTCTTTGTTGGTATGGGTGGCAGGCGTTCATGGGGTGCCGTGAACTTGGCATTGGCGATCGAGTATGCGGTCCAGAGTGGATGGACCTGGATTGTTATTTTTGGGTGGCCCTTTCCGCTGACCGGATTTTGAGCCCCTGAACCCGGCATTAACTGCCGTATTTTCGGGTGTTTTCACCATATTTGCGGCGCTTGTGTTTGTTGCGTCATGGTTTGCCGTTGCTGTCCCTGGTTTCTGATATGCCAGGTTTGCTTGCTGTATTGGTACTATGAGCCAACCAGCTATCCTCGCCCGCGCAAAAGCGGGTCATGAGTGTAGTGAGGGCTGCCATGGACTTCGGCTTCTCTTAGCCGAGGTGTCAGGCGAGCCACTCGTCATGGATGTTATGTTTAAATGCCGCTAAGGCCTCTGCATCCGGACAGTCGACAATTTGGTTTTTCTTAGTTAGGAACCTGGTCCAGAATTTCCTGGCCGATTCCCCTGGCTGCTGAGTTATATGGCTCAAGTCATCAGCATCTGGGGGTCGCACGTAAGTGCCCTGGAAGTTGTCAAGGAATGCATCTTCCAGATCCTCCCAACTGCCAATGGAGTCTGCTGGCAAGCTATTCAGCCAATGCCGAGCTGGTCCTTTGAGTGTTAGTGGGAGGTACTTGATGGCATGCAGATCATCACCGCGAGCCATGTGGATGTGGAGGAGGAAATCCTCGATCCATACCGTGGGGTCTGTTGTGCCATCATATGATTCAATGTTTACGGGTTTAAAACCCTCTGGGGATTCGTGATCCATTACTTCATTAGTGAAGCATAGGGGGTGTGCGGCGCCTCTGTGCCAGGCAATATCACGACGCAGTTCATCTGAGTCTTGTCTGCTGTATTCGGTCCGGCCGGATTTGCTTTTGGTATATCCGGCGTGACGATCATCGTCTCATGTTGGGGCGCGACGACGTGATCCGTAGATCAATCTTGTATGCCTTGCTTTGTTTTCCAATATGTCTCGCAGGTCCCGCGTGTTGCCCCGGGCCTTGGTGTTTTTGGTTGAACGGCGGTGGGGTGCGGTCTGGACTTCGGGCTGATATGCCTCTCTGTCTCGGCCACGAGGTGGCCGATCAGCCGCATCATACGCTGGTGACGTTGGTTTTAATGCTTCCTCCTCGAGTCGGGGTAGCAACCTGCGCTTTGGGTAACTCTTGGAGGGGCGTTCGAGTTTGTATTCCTCGGCCGCAAGGACTTCGGTCCATCTGTCCGCTAGCGAATTGTCGGAGTAAATGGCCACGGGTAGCCTAACCGACTGCCCCTGGCTCTTCTGAAAAAATTATCAGGCCTTTGGGCCTCCAAGCACTCCAAGCATTGGGCCTCCTTCCCTGGCCGGCTACCTCTGAAGCCGACTCCCGGAAGGCGACCCAACCTCGGCAACCTCTCCCAGGACAACTACGGGGTGGCCGACTCCAGGAAGCCGGCCAAGAAGAACGCCGACTCCAAGAAGCCGGCCGAGACCACAACCACCAAAGCTACACCCACATAACGGTGACAAGACGGGGTGTGGCCACAGTGCGGCCCACTACCCCCGAGGCCCGAGGCAGGCATGGCCACAGGAGGCCGTACGGGATGGCCGTCTCCCGTTCGGCTCGGCACTTTAGCCACGCCAGCCTCAACGTCATCCACGATCGACTCCTGTACGGCCCGCGGGCGGCGGGCCCCTTCTGCCATAGAGAGGCGCAAAGGCGGCCCGGCCTCCCCCAGTCGGACATGGGTGTAGCCGGCCCCCAGAAGCCGGCTACTCCCTTCCTCGAAGCAGGAGCCCCATTAAGGAGACAAGACGAGGTAAGGCTACAGTGAGAGCCTTCGAGGCGGCGGACTGTAGACACGCTTACCTCGACAAAGCCCTCGTCATTAGAGGCGAGGCTACAGTAAGCAGCCGCCGACAAGACCCTAGGCGGTGGGGCTGGCCTGTCGACCAAGAAGCCGGCAGTCGGCGGGACCCACCAGTCGGCGGGACCCAACAGCCGGCGGAGAAGCCGGCGAGCGTAGACACTGACGGCTGGGACCAGTGCCCAGCCGGATTACCATTGTACCCCCGGGGGGTAGGCCTATATAAACCCCCCGGAGCACCCATGCAAAGGGGAGCTTCTGAATATAGCACACACACCATAGAGATAGAGAGAAGCAAGAGCTAGCCTTGTTCTTCTTCTCCCTTGAGCCCAACAGCTCTAGGAGCGATTGTAGCTACCTTTCCTTGATCTAGTGATCATGCAGAGACCCCGCAGAGCAGGACTAGGGGTGTTATCTCCTCGGAGAGCCCCGAACCTGGGTAAGATCCGCCGGCGTGCATGTCTTCGCCTCATCCCGTTTCCAGGCACGGCGATGTCTTATTGGCACCCACAATGATAAGCCATCCGTTGGCATATGTTGCACCAACCACCTGACATTTGGCGCCCACCGTGGGGCCAGGTTCACCGTCGTCCGGAGACCTGTTCTGGACGGGAACCCTCTTCCTCCCCCGCGAGCGCAGCCAGCCTGCTGCGCCCGATGGCGTTTGCCTCAACGCGCTGCAAGGCGTCGACGACGCCTGCGCAGCGAGCTGCCTCACCGATCTGCTCGGCGAGACTCGCATCTCCGACGAGCCTGCGTCCGACGCAGGCACAGACTACCCCGAGAGCCGCCTTGTCAGCCTCCTCGACCAGCTTCACGTCTCCAGCGAGCCTGCTGCAGATGTGGAGTCGTTCGGCTCCACCGACCCGATGCTTGTCGACTCCGACACAGTATTGCTCGACGCCTACCCCTCCGACGTGGTGGTCTTGGACGATCCCCTCCCTCGAGCTGATAGCGGCAGCAGCGCTGTCACCGAAGTGCTGGTCATCAGCCACGTCGCCAATTCGGGCGGGAACGCCCACGACGCCCTGCAAGCGGCGATGCACGACCTCTCCGTCCCCATCCCGGCCGATGCTGACGCCGAGACCCTGGAGGCACGCCGCCTCGCCCTCATCGCGGAGGGCCAGAAGATAGCCTCCATGAGACGCCTCATCGAGGCCCACCAGCGCGAAGTCGACCGCGCCGCCTTCGGTACACCCCCGCCTAGCGGCCCGAGCCGAGCCGGCTTCGTCCAGAAGCGCGGCGCGGCCGTCGCCAGCATGCTGGGGGCAGATCGCCCCATCTACGCTACCCTGCTCGAGAATCTGCGAGCCGCTCAGGCGGCTGCAGAAGAGCTCAATGGGCTGGGAGCCGATGAGCTCCCCTACATGACAAGACGAATCCAGCAGCTGATTGACGCGGCTGCAGAATGGCACAAAGCCGGCGCCCGTGCTGATAGTCATCCCCCGCGCCGGGAGCACGGCGCAACGTCCCGCTCGCCGACCGCGAGCGGCGCACGCCAGAAGAAAGACAAGGAGCCGGCTGCCAGCCGCAGCCGGACTCGCATCACCATCGAGCGCGACACGGAGGGCCGCCCTCGAGCGGTAGAGCACCAAGGAAATCTGCCTCCTCCCCCGCCTCGAAGAGAAAGACGCCTCACCCCGCCGCCTATCACGCACCCGACTCTTGGCGACCGACTCGGCCGCCGAGAAGGAGTCGGCGAGAACGACGCCCGCCTCCGGATCGACCGCCTTGCTCGATCCTTGGCGTTAGAAGAAGAAGACGATGTCGGCCCGCCATGCTTTGGCCCCCGCATCCGCGACGAGCCCTTCCCCAAAGGGTTCTCGCTCCCCAGAGACACGCCCAAGTACAACGGCTCAGTAAAGCCGGAAGATTGGCTCATTGACTACTCCACAGCCGTCAGCATAGCCAACGACAATTGGCGCGTCGCCGTGAAGTACGTCCCTCTCATGCTGCAAGGCACGGCGCGCACATGGCTCAACAGCCTCAAGCCCTACAGCATCAACAATTGGCTGGACTTCACAGAAGTCTTCGTCCGCAACTTCACCAGCACCTACAAGCGGCCTCCCAAGCCTCGCCAGCTCTCCCTCTGCGTCCAAGGGCCCAACGAGTCGACCCGCGACTACCTCACGCGGTGGGCCGAGCTCCGCAACTCCTGCGAGGGGGTGCATGAGGTCCAGGCCATCGAATACTTCACCGCCGGGTGCCGAGAGGGCACCATCCTCAAGCATCGACTCCTCTGCGACGAGCCGGCTACCCTCGACGAGTTGCTGATCACCACGGATAAATACGCCACGGCCGACTCCTCAATGAAGACCGAGCTGCGAGTAGACGCCTCTGGGAAGGTGATTGCTCCGGCTCCCAAGACGCCGGCTAGCGATCCCAATCGGCGCCCCTACCAGAACGATCACAAGCACAAGGCCCCCATGCCGACTTCCACCAGTCGGCAGGTGGCCACAGTTGAAGACGAGCAGCCCGAAGAACGGCCCGCTCCCAAGAAGAAGGGTGGCAGGCCGGCTTGGCAGCCGTCTTTCTCCTACGAACAAGCTCTCGACGCCCCCTGCAAGTTCCACAGTGGCGCGAAGCCGTCCAACCACACCACCCGGAAATGCCATTGGCTCACCCGCATCACCAAGGGCGAGGGGATGTTGCCGCCTCCGCCTCCCGGCAGTCGGCGCCATCCAAGACGAATTCCCCGAAGAGCACGCCGCCTACGTCGTCTTCACCAGTCAAGCCGACAACAAGCGCAGCCGACGCTGACAGCATCAAGAAGTGAATGCAGTCGCCACTAGCACCCCCGAGTTCATGCACTGGTCAGAGAAGCCAATCAGCTGGAGCCAGGCCGACCACCCAGCGGTGATGCCCTCTCCTGGCTCCTATGCGATGGTCTTGGATGTCACCCTCGCGACGGAGAGGCGAGCTGCCCGATTCTCCCGCGTCCTGATAGATGGCGGAAGCAGTATCAACATACTGTACCGCGATACCATGGAGAAGATTAACATCAAAGCAAAACAGCTCATGCCGAGCCGCACCGTCTTCCATGGTATCGTCCCCGGCTTGTCTTGCTCCCCAATCGGAAAGATCAAAATGGATGTTCTCTTCGGAGACAAAGATCATTTTCGCCGAGAAGCAATCTGGTTCGAGGTAGTGGATTTGGAAAGCCCCGATCATGCTCTGCTTGGCCGACCGGCTCTGGCCAAGTTCATGGTTGTGCCCCACTACACCTACCTGAAGATGAAGATGCCGAGCTCGAAGGGGATCATCACGGTAGCCGGCGACTACAAGAAGTCCATCGAGTGCGCCATGGCCAGTAGCCAGCTGGCCGAGTCCCTCGTGGTGGCAGAAGAGAAGAAGATGTTGGAACGGGTTGTGGCCATGGCCGGCAAGCAGCCGGCCTTGTCCCCCAACCCCAAGGATTGTGATGCGCAGGGCTCCTTCCAGCCTGCCAAAGAGACGAAGAAGATACCTCTGGACCCGGAGAACCCAGAGAGGTTCGCTGTCATTGGAGCGAACTTGGACAGTAAATAGGAAGGCGAGCTCGTCGACTTCCTCCATGAGAATCGAGACATTTTTGCATGGTCCCCAAAGGACATGCCGGGTGTCCCGAAGGATTTCGCCGAGCACAAATTACATGTCCGAGCTGATGCGAAGCTGGTCAAGCAACTCCTCCGCCGATTGTCAGAAGAGAAGCGAAGAATTGTGGGAGAAGAGATAGCCCGGCTCCTTGCCGCTGGCTTTATCATGGAAGTTTTCTTTCCAGAATGGCTTGCCAACCCAGTTCTGGTTTTGAAGAAGAATAACAAGTGGCGTATGTGTATAGACTACACCAGTCTGAACAAGGCCTGCCCAAAGGATCCGTTTGCTCTGCCACGGATTGACCAAGTGATAGACTCCACAGCCGGATGCGAGCTGTTAAATTTTTTGGATGCGTACTCAGGGTACCATCAGATCAAGTTGGACCCAGCTGACTGCCTGAAGACTGCCTTCATCACACCCTTTGGAGCTTTCTGCTACCTGACTATGACATTCGGCTTGAGAAATGCCGGTGCCACTTTTCAGCGTTGCATGCAAAAATGCCTCTTGAAACAACTCGGCAGAAATGCCCACGTCTATGTAGACGACATTGTGGTGAAGACAGAGAAGCGCAGCACCCTGCTGGAAGACCTGAAAGAAACATTCGCCCACTTGCGCCGATTCCAAATCAAGCTCAACCCCGAGAAGTGCGTGTTCGGAGTGCCAGCCGGCCAGCTGCTAGGCTTCCTGGTCTCCGAACAAGGCATCGAATGCAACCCCGTCAAGATCAAGGCCATCGAGAGGATGGAGATTCCCACCAAGCTGCGAGATGTGCAGAAGTTCACCGGCTGCTTAGCCTCCCTGAACCGTTTTATCAGCCGACTAGGAGAGAAGGCTCTCCCTTTGTACCGACTCATGAAGAAGTCCACTCACTTCGAGTGGAACGACCAAGCCGACCAAGCCTTCCATGAGTTGAAGAAAATGCTGACCACTCCGCCTGTCCTGGCTGCGCCGACTGAAAAGGAGCCCATGCTCCTCTACATCGCCGCGACTAGCCGAGTCGTCAGCACTGTTGTTGTGGTCCAGCGCCTGGAAGAAGGCCGAGCCCAGCTAGTCCAGAGGCCGGTGTACTATCTCAGCGAAGTACTGTCCAGCTCAAAGCAGAATTACCCGCACTACCAGAAGATGTGCTATGGGGTGTACTTCGCTGCCAAGAAACTGAAGCCCTACTTCCAAGAGCACCCCATCACGGTCGTGTGCACCGCCCCGCTCGCCGAGATCATAGGCAGCCGGGATGCGTCCGGTCGGGTGGCTAAATGGGCCATTGCACTGGCGCCCTACACGATTTTCTACCAACCCCGCACCGCCATCAAGTCACAAGCTTTGGCCGACTTCCTCGTTGACTGGGCCGAGACCCAGTACCTACCGCCGGCTCCCGACTCTACCCATTGGCGGATGCACTTTGACGGGTCCAAGATGCGCACCGGCTTAGGAGCCGGCATCGTCCTCACCTCTCCCAAAGGCAACAAGCTCAAGTACACGCTGCAGATCCACTTCGCCGCCTCCAACAACGTGGCCGAGTACGAGGCGCTCGTACATGGGCTCCGGCTAGCCAAAGAACTCGGCATACGCCGGATCCTGTGCTACGGCGACTCAGACTTGGTGGTCCAGCAATCGTCTGGCGACTGGGACGCCAAGGACGCGAACATGGCGAGCTATCGATTCCTCATCCAGCAGATCAGCGGATACTTCGAAGGGTGCGAGTTCCTCCACGTGCCAAGGGCCGAGAATGACCAAGCAGATGCCCTAGCACGGATCGGCTCCACCCGACAAGCCATACCGACTTGCGTCTCCCTCCAGCGCCTCCTCAAGCCGTCTCCAGAGTCGGATTCCATCTTCGTACCGCCTGCACCAGATACAGCCGGATCTGACTGGAAGAACCCTGCAGGCGGCACGGGGACTTCGACAACTGGCCCGGGGACTGCCGTAGTCGCAACTGGCCTGGGGACTTCAGAACCCGGCCCGGGGACTGCAGCAGTCGGCCCGGGGACTGCAACGACACAAGAAGCGGTGGCCGACTCACCCAACCCACCCACCCGAGTCATGGTGGCTACATTAACAGAAGAAGAAGTCACAGCTCCCTCATGGGCCCAGCCCATCCTCAAGTTCCTAGTCAGCAGAGAGCTGCCGGCTGATGAGATCTCAGCAAGACTAGTGCAACGACGAGCCGCAGCATATACAATAATCAACAGAGAGCTTGTGAAGCGCAGCGTCACTGGAGTCTTCCAGCGTTGCGTCGAGCCAGAAAAAGGAGTGGCAATCCTCAAAGACATCCACCAAGGCGAATGCGGCCACCACGCAGCCTCAAGATCCCTTGTGGCCAAGGCTTGCCGCCATGGTTTCTTCTGGACGACTGCCTTGGAGGATGCTAAAGAAATAGTCAAGAGCTATAGAGGATGCCAAGTTTTTAGTTCCAAGCAACACCTGTCGGCTTCTGCACTCAAGACCATTCCCCTCACCTGGCCTTTTGCCGTCTGGGGGCTGGACATGGTGGGCCCTTTCAAGACAGCCCCGCGGCGGCTTGACGCATCTACTTGTCGCTGTGGACAAGTTCACAAAGTGGATCGAAGCAAAGCCGATCAAGAAGCTGAATGGGCCGACTGCCGTGACATTCATCACCGACATCACTACTTGGTACAGCGTGCCGCACAGCATCATCACCGACAACGGCACGAACTTCGCCAAAGGAGCACTGGCACGTTTCTGCGCGACGCAGGGCATCCGACTGGACTTAGCGTCCGTTGCCCACCCGCAGTCATACGGCCAGTTCGAGCGAGCAAATGGACTCATCATCTCCGGCATCAAGCCTCGATTAGTTGTACCACTGGAGCGATCGGCCGGCTGCTGGCTCGATGAGCTGCCGGCTGTCCTCTGGAGTCTGCGCACTACACCCAACAAGTCAACCGGCTTCACTCCATTTTTCCTCGTAGGTGCCGAGGCTGTCATCCCAACATACATCGAGTTCGACTCGCCTCGGATCACCATGTACACGGAGGAGGAGGCCAAAGAAGCAAGAGAAGACGGCGTGGACCTACTGGAAGAAGGCCGGCTGCTAGCACTCAGCCGGTCCGCCATCTACCAGCAAGGGCTGCGCCGCTACTACAACCGCAAGGTCAAGCCAAGATCCTTCCAAGAGGGCGACCTTGTGCTCCGGCTGATCCAGCGAACAGCCGGCCAGCACAAGCTCTCGGCCCCTTGGGAAGGCCCCTTCGTCGTCAGCAAGGCACTCGTCAACGACTCCTACTACTTGATCGACGCACAAAAACCAAGAGCACGCAAGAGAGACGACTCCGGCAAGGAGTCGGAGCGACCATGGAACGCAAACCTCCTAAGACGATTTTACAGTTGAAAGCAGTATGTATCATGCTACCCCTTTTTGTATTAAGTACCAACCAACAGGCCCCCCGAACAGTACTCGGGGACTGCCTTTTATTTATCTATGAATGACGAATGTCATATCCATGAATGTATTATTACATTTGATTTCTTGTCTGGCACCGGGTTCGACTAGTCCGCCCGGGGACTGGCCGCCTTAAGCTATATTAAAAGTTCTACCTGAACTCAGAAAAGTAGTGTGCCGACTCCCGAGTCCTCTCTTGTTGAAAGTCACAGCTCGAAGAACCGACTGTCCGACTAGAAAGAGGCAAGGCAGAAAGGATGCCCACACGAAAAACGGCTAAGGACCAACGAACTTATATAGCAAAGGGACGGCCTCCAAACACGCCTGCCGGCTGTCAGAACAGCCGGCTGGCCGGCTTCCTAAACACTTAGCTTTAGTCCAGCAAAGCTAGAGTACTCCCCCCCCAATCGGCCAAGCACTCCTCCAGCTACAGATTGTAGAGCAACTATTGGACTGGGGAGGCGGCAACCAAGGGAGGGCAGCAAAGGAAAAAGCGGAAGGATAAAAATCAAAGTACAAGGAAAGGCCAGATGCATGCATAAGTTATATATACATATAAGAAGCCCCCAACAGGCTGGCAACAGACATAAGTTCGAATACACCCAGTGGGTGGAATTGTGCAGACTTAACCAAACATTGTTCAAAAAGTAACAAGACAGGAAAACAAAAGATGGCAGACTAGGGAGCGACGCGGAAGCCGAGCTGGTCGGTGGAGACGGCCTTGCCGGCTGAAGGAGTGGCCGCCTAGCGGGTCTCGGCTTGGCCACCACCAGTGGCAGGTGACGCACTCGCACGCGACGTAGTTCTGGAGGCGCGGTCAGGCTGAGGCTGGTCGGCTGCTCCACCAGCCGGTTCGGCGTCTTCACCTTCCTCCTCCTCCTCTTCGCCCTCGTCGCTGGAGTCAATCTCCTCCGCCGAGTCTTCACCGTCCGCCGGGTTCAGCGCGAACCACTTCTCCGGCTGGGCGACACCGTTGTCGTCTACCTCGGGGGCGAAGACACTGGTGTCGGTGTAGTCGGTGATCGCCGAAGCCCGCCGGATGATAGCCGGCCGCGTCGGCTCCAGCTCCGTGTCGGCTTGCTGCCGCCAGGTAGCCAGCTGATCCAGGCTCAGGCCGGGATACCAGGCCTTGACGAACTCCAGCGCCCGCCTGGCACCGGAGCGAGCCGCCGAGGCCTTCCAAGCCTCGAAGCGGCCGACTGCCACCTCCAGCCAGTCCGCAGTCCGACTGGGGGTGCGAGGAACCACTTGGCCGGGCCAGAGGGCGGCCAAGACTTGCGCCCCGGCACGCTGAAGACGGCGGAGCAGTCGGTGAGCTTGCTGGATGCGGGCCTGGATCGCCAAGAGCTGCTCCTCCAGCGAACGGCCTGCGGTTGGCGAGATCTCAAAGCCAGCCTGCCTTCGCGCTTGGCGATGGGCCTCGATGGTCTGGTTGGCGGCAGTAGAATAGCCAGGGAAATATTCTGCGCAAGAAAGAAGAAGAAAAGAAGAAAAGAGCACCAAATCAGAAAAAGAGCCAAAGTGGCAGATGGCAAGAAAGGACGAAGAGGTAGGCGGCTTACCGTCAACCAGATCTTCGATCTGGCCATAGCCAGAGATCAGAGTCTGCCTGGCCTCAGCCCAGCCAGCCGCCTCCGTCTCGTACTCGGCCTGGAGGACGGCTTCGCGGTCCTGCACCGCCTTCAGTGCCGCCTTGTGGCCTTCCTCCTGGTCGGCCAACTTCTTGGCCAGGCGGTCGCGTTCCTGCACCAAGGCGGCGAGCTCGGCATCCTTGGCACGAAGGGCGGTCTGAGACTCTCCCAGCTGTGCCCTCAGACTGGCGTTGGCCGCTGCAGGGACGGCAGAAAAAGAAAGAACAGTAAGAAGAAGTCGTCAAGGAAGATCCGACCCGACTGCTCAACAGTCGGCCCGAATCTCGGGGACTACACCCAGTGGGTGCGCTAACGCACCCCCACATGAGATAAAGAACAAAGCACGTACCTCGGCTCTCAGTAAGGTCGGCGGTCTTCTAGGTCAGCTCCCGAGCCTGGGAGTTGAAGGCGGCCGCACGAAGATTGTGGTAGTCCTGCAAGATAGACAGAAGATCAAAGTAAGAACAAGAATAGCAAAGGCAAATCCACTAAGAAGTTCCAAGCCGCCTGCTCAGCAGCCGACTCAGAACTCGGGGACTACACCCAGTGGGTGCGCTGACGCGCCCCCACGGAGGAAATCAAGATCAAGAAGAAATCAAAGTCAAGAAGAAGCAAGATGGGAAGACTAACTCGGATGGCCGCCCGCGTCGCGAGGAACTCGTCGGTGAACTGCCTCAGCACCATAGCTTGGCCCTGGAGCCGGGTCCGGACGTCCTACGCAGCCACATTCATCACGGCCATCCCTCCGCCTGGCGTCCACCCCGAGGTAGCGCTGGCCGCCTCCGCGTCCTGGGCCGACGAGCTGGAGCCCACGGCCGGCTGCGGCTCCGACGCGGCTTTCTGTGGCTCCGACGCAGCCTTCCCCGCGCGCCGCCTCGGCGGCATCCGGACCGCCATCTCAGTCCTTGCGGCCGGCTCGCCCCTGCCGACTGCGCAGGCGGCTGATCAGGCCGGCCGCCTTGAGCCGCCCCAGTTGGCGGGGTCGGCACTGGCGCCCTCTCCAGGATGATGACGTCGTCGTCTCTCCCCAGCCCTGGCTGGTCGCCGCTAGCTCCCTCTGGCGAGGGCTCCACGTCCCCAGGTGCCATGACGCGCAGCGGGGTGGCCATCAAAACCTCCCCCGCCGTCGCCGCGGCCGCGGCCTCCGCTTGGGCCCTGGCTGCAGCATCGGCAAGCGCCTTCGCCGCCTCCTCCTCCCGTGCCGCCTGGGCGGCCGCCGCCTTCCGTACCTCCGCCTCCCGTGCCTCCTGCTCCGCCCGCGCCTCCCGCGCGTTCCGTTCTGTCGCCGCCTGAAGCTCGGCGCGGGGGTCCACACGGTGGGTGGTGCTCCCAGACCCCCTCGGCGACTCGACGACGGAGGCAGCAGCCACCCGCTCAAGCGACAACGGAGCTCTGATCATTGGAGAAAAAGACAAGGGCTCAGGAACCACCAGAGAAAAGAAAGAAAAAAGATTATTCGAAAGAAAGTGAACTTACGCCGACACGGTCTGCGGTTGCTTCACCGTCTTGCGGAAGCGAGCCGCCTTCGCGGCCGCCTCCTCCCGCCTGGTGGCTGCCGCCCCGCCCCTGGGTTTCTTCGTCCGGCTGCCGAACAAACCCTGGGCGGCGCGACGCTTTTGACCTCCGCCCCGAGCCGCGTCCAGATGCCGGCTGGTGGCGCGGGACGACTTCGGCCTCATCGTCGTCCGGCAAGTCGTCGAAGGTGACTCCGAGCCCGGAGCCGCCTGCTTCGCCGCCGGCTTGGACACCACCCGGCTCGATGTTGTCGTCCATACTGGCCGCCCCCAAGTCGGGGTCCTCCAGATCGTGATCGGTCCGGTCGGGGACGAATCGACGCTCCGCGTCTGACCCGCCGGCCGGCCGAAGAAGAGGGCTCTGTCGAAAAACAAACCGACTAAGTTAGAGTCGGCCAAGAGGAACTCGGCTACAAAAGCAAAGAGAAAGAAAAAGAGACAAGGAGAACATACCGTAGGCGGCGGATTGGCTCGACTATATGGCTCCTTGCCGAACTACCACTCTTCGGTGAGTTTGCAGTTTGCAAGGTAGTTCACCATATAGGCGACCTCCTAACGCGGCATCTCCTTGGTGCACATTCGGCTCGGATCAAGCTGGCCGCTCATTTGACAGATCAGATGAGGCCGGCTCTGGAGCGGAAGAACCCGGCGCGTGATGAATGTGGCCAACAGGTCGGGCCCCGTCAAGCCCTCCAACTGGGTAAGCTCTCGCACTCGGGCGACGGCGGCGGACTCGGCCGGCGTCAGAGTCACGGCCCAGAAGGACCACTCGGGCCGCCTGCCCGCCGGTGGGCCGGCTACGTAAGCCGGCAGGTTGCTGTAGTTGCCCCGTGGGGCGATGTTCCGCACGTAGAAGTACGACTTTTGCCACTTCTTCACCGATTGGATTAGCGTGATGACGGGGAAGGGGTTGTCGGCGACCAACCTCCTCGACGCGATGAAGGCGCCAGTCTGAGCCGGCACGCCCTGCATGCGCGTGCCCAGCTTGGACTGGAAGAACTCCCCCCAGAGCTCGAGGGTGGGGAGGACGCCGAGGTAGCCCTCGCACAGGGTGACGAAGGCAGACAGTAGCACCACCGCGTTTGGGGTGAGGTGGTGCGGCTGGAGCTGGTAGAAATCGAGCCAGGAGCGGAAGAAGGCGCTCACTGGCAGGCCGATGCCGCACAAGAAGTGCGAGCGGAAGACCACCCGCTCGCCCTCCCGCGGCTCTGGCGTAATTTCCCTCGCCGGCGCAAGGCGGACCTCCACCTTGTCCGCGCCCGGCAGCCGCCGTGTATTGCGGAGGAACTCGACGTGATCTTCGTGGACGTTGGAGCCATCCCAATCCCCGCCATACTGCTCCGTGGCGGGAGGCATGGTGAAAACGAGCGCGGCGACGGAGGAACGTGCGGTGGAAGAGCGCGGCGGCGAGACGCTGTTGCAAGAAACGGCGAGCGAAGAAGATGGTTGAAGTAGGAGGAGCGTGCGAGGGCCTGCCGCCCTCCACCTCCCCCTACTTATAGCTTCGTGAGGCGAGGCCGGGGAGGCCGGACATGGGGGTAGACGTGGGATTAACTGCACCCATTCCCCCCACGCCCCGCGATTATTGCGCCCTAAAGGCGAGCCGAAACTGCCGCAAGGAGACATGCGGGCGGTTTCGGGATGCAAAGAATCCGCACCTGGGCCCGGGCGCGGACGTGGCGGGCCCCCGCCCTGCGGCGACGTCCCGTCGCGCGTGGGCTGGCAGGCTTTCTGGCCGAGGGAGGCCACGTGGTTCGCAGACGGCAAGAGGCCGTCCCGCGGCCCGGTGCACACACTAGTGAGCTCCCGCCCTCCGACTCCAGAGTTTTCGACCAAGGCGGCACGCCAAACCAAAGCCGGCTCCCAGCTGCCGGCTTGCCAAGATATGAAGCTGATCGAGCTTCTCAACTCCTACCCAGCCTCGAAGCCCAATCAGCTTCGGGGACTACTGTCGGAGTAAATGGCCACGGGTAGCCTAACCGACTGCCCCTGGCTCTTCTGAAAAAATTATCAGGCCTTTGGGCCTCCAAGCACTCCAACCATTGGGCCGCCTTCCCTGGCCGGCTACCTCTGAAGCCGACTCCCGGAAGGCGACCCAGCCTCGGCAACCTCTCCCAGGACAACTATGGGGTGGCCGACTCCAGGAAGCCGGCCAAGAAGAACGCCGACTCCAAGAAGCCAGCCGAGACCACAACCACCAAAGCTACACCCACATAACGGTGACAAGACGGGGTGTGGCCACAGTGCGGCCCACTACCCCCGAGGCCCGAGGCAGGCATGGCCACAGGAGGCCGTACGGGATGGCCGTCTCCCGTTCGGCTTGGCACTGTAGCCACGCCAGCCTCAACGTCATCCATGACCGACTCCTGTACGGCCCGCGGGCGGTGGGCCCCTTCTGCCAGAGAGAGGCGCAAAGGCGGCCCGGCCTCCCCCAGTCGGACAGGGGTGTAGCCGGCCCCCAGAAGCCGGCTACTCCCTTCCTCGAAGCAGGAGCCCCATTAAGGAGACAAGACGAGGTAAGGCTACAGTGAGAGCCTTCGAGGCGGCGCACTGTAGCCATGCTTACCTCGACAAAGCCCTCGTTATCAGAGGCGAGGCTACAGTAAGCAGCCGCCGACAAGACCCTAGGCGGTGGGGCCGGCCTGTCGACCAAGAAGCCGGCAGCCGGCGGGACCCACCAGTCGGCGGGACCCAACAGCCGGCGGAGAAGCCGAGGAGCGTAGACACTGACGGCTGGGACCAGTGCCCAGCCGGATTACCATTGTACCCCCGGGGGTAGGCCTATATAAACCCCCCGGAGCACCCATTCAAAGGGGAGCTTCTGAATACAGCACACACACCATAGAGATAGAGAGAAGCAAGAGCTAGCCTTGTTCTTCTTCTCCCTTGAGCCCAACAGCTCTAGGAGCGATTGTAGCTACCTTTCCTTGATCTAGTGATCATGCGGAGACCCCGCAGAGCAGGACTAGGGGTGTTATCTCCTCGGAGAGCCCCGAACCTGGGTAAGATCCGCCGGCGTGCATGTCTTCGCCTCATCCCGTTTCTAGGCACCGGCGATGTCTTATTGGCACCCACAATGATAAGCCATCCATTGGCATATGTCGCACCAACCACCCGACATGAATCTTGATCAGCTCGAAGCTGTTGTTGCTTTTTCTTCAGGCTATTTGCTCTGGCTATAAGCCGGCGCTTGAAGCGCTCCTGCTCGACGGGATCCTCAGGCACGATAAATTCTTCATCGCTGAGGCTCACCTCGTCCTTGGAGAGAGGCATGTAATTGTCATCCTCCGTTTCTCCATCTGCTGCCTGTTCTGGAGGGCTAGCTTGTTCATCCTCCCACTCTAAATCTGGCTGGAGGGGATTGTCGTCGTCTTCGGCACTATCCGGAGTGTTATTGTCTCTTGTGCCGGTATCACTACTTTTGCTATGGCGGGACTTAGAGCGGCGCCGCTGACGTCGGTGCTTGGGTTGCTTCTTGGAGGGGTCATCTCCGTTGTCTTATCGCCATCGCCTTCTTTGGGGGTATCCACCATGTATATATCATATGATGAGGTGGCGGTCCAGCGCCCTATCGGCGGTGGTTCCTGTTCGTCTCCTGGATCGTCGTCCATACCGTCGATCTTTTCGGAGTCGAAGTCGAGCATGTCGGTTAAATCGTCGACAGTGGCTACTAAGTGGGTGGTGGGTGGGGAGTGAATTTCTTCATCGTCCGCATCCCATTCTAGCCGGCCATAGTTCGGACAAGGTTCTCCTAACAAGGAGAGAGACCTTAATGAATTTAGCACATTGCCAAAAGGCGAGTGCTGAAAGATATCCAAGGAGGTAAACTCCATGATCGGTGCCCAATCGGATTCGATAGGCACGGAAGCAGGTGGCTCGGAACCCGTGGCCGGGGACGAATCCAATGGTTCGGCAACACGGCTCTCGTAAGGGGTGAAGTCAGTATTCGGTTCTATCGCCACCGAGAGTGCGACCTCCGTGGCGGGGTCTATCCACCCGTCCTTAGATGGCGCAATTTGTTCCGGATTGAGGGCCGGAGTAGTTGCAGGTGTGATCTCCCGAACACTGTCCGACGGCAGAGTTAAGTCATGCTCGTCGTGATTGTGTGGCGCACCCGACATGGGTTGGAATCCGTCAAAGATCAAGTCTCCGCGGATGTCGGCAGTATAGTTCAAGTTTCCGAACCTGACCTGATGGCCAGGGGCGTAGCTCTCGATCTGCTCCAGATGGCCAAGCGAGTTGGCCCACAGTACGAAGCCGCCGAATACGAAGATCTGTCCGGGGAGGAAAACCACACCCTGGATCGCATCATTGCCGATGATCGAAGGAGCCATCAAGCCTTACGGTGACGGCACAGTGGAACTCTCAATGAAAGCACCAATGTCGGTGTCAAAACCGGCGGATCTTGGGTAGGGGGTCCCGAACTGTGCGTCTAAGGCAGATGGTAACAGGAGGAGGGGGAGGGCATGCATTCATAGCTTAGGATTCCCTTCATGCCGACACGAGGGAGGGGGGCTGCTAGCTACTTTGCACTTTGCTAGGTGAACCTCGGTTGGGGGGGATGCATTCATAGCTTAGGAATCCCTTCGTGCCGACACAAGGGAGGGGGCTGCTAGCTACTTCACACTTTTGCTAGGTGAACCTCGGTTGGGGGGGCATGCATTCATAGCTGAGGATTCCCTTCATGCCGACACGAGGGAGGGGGGCTGCTAGCTATTTCGCACTTTGCTAGGGTGAACCTCGGTTGGGGGGGCATGCATTCATAGCTTAGTATTCCCTTTGTGCCGACACGAGGGATGGGGGGCTGCTAGCTACTTCGCACTTTGCTAGGGTGAACCTCGGTTGGGGGGGCATGCATTCATAGCTTAGGATTCCCTTCATGCTGACACGAGGGAGGGGGTCTGCTAGCTACTTTGCACTTTGCTAGGTGAATGAACCTCGGTTGGGGGCATGCATTCATAGCTTAGGATTCCCTTCGTGCCAACACGAGGGAGGAGGGGGGCTGCTAGCTACTTCGCACTTTGCTAGGTGAACCTCGGTTGGGGGGGAGGGGGCATGCATTGATAGCTTAGGATTCCCTTCGTGCCAACACGTGGGGGGTAGGGTGGGGGCAAGCAATACCGTGCGCTTTGCGAGAGAGGTGCCACATTGAAGTTGCATTTGGTATTTGAAAATCAAACCACCCTTTTGATACATAATTTGGTCCACATGCAAGTCTTTTTTTTGACAGAAAGACTGTAAGGGAACCCCTTACAGTACAATTGGTGCAACAAACCCAAATTGCAAGTACCATGCCTTGAACCTGGGTGGGTGGGAAGGCATCAGTCCCTTCCCACCACTAGGCTATGCCTTAGTCTGCTCCACATGCAAGTGTGTTCGTGTTCTGACCCTCTCCCGCGTCAATTTTAGCCAAATTTATGAACATTAGACAAGTCGGATGACGCAACAGACAGGGTTCACTCAAACTAACCGTGTGCCACGCCGGTGCACCTGTCACGCACACATCCGCCCATTACATTGGGCTCCACGAGGATCCCCCTCTCAAAAATATCTGCCCGCCTCGAGGGTTTTTCTGTTTCATAACACACGGTTGTTATCTCCGGACCGTGTGCGATGTTTCTTGTTCCCAATCCTGCATGCATCCCTAGAAAATATCTGCCCACCTCGAGGGTTTTTCTGTCATAACACACGGTTGTTATCTCCGGACCGTGTGCGATGTTTCTTTTTCCCAATCCCGCCTGCATCCCTAGAAAATATCTGCCTGCCTCGAGGGTTTTTCTGTTTCATAACGCACGGTTGTTATCTCCGAACCGTGTGCGATGCACTATCATCAAAATTTTCAATAGCCCGACATTTCACTCCTGCGTTTGAATCCCGCGTAGTAAAATTTTCAGTACCCGCGTCATTTCATCAAACACCCCGCGCCCCCCTTCCACGCACACACACACACACACCAAAACCTCCTCGGGCATGCGCGTGCGCACACACACACCCTCCCTCGCTCGAAACCCTAGCAAGGTCCCCGCTGCCGCCGCCGCCGCAAGGCCTCCATTGCCAACATCTGCCGGTTTCCCCGTGCAGCTTACCCACCGATCTCCATACCCAGGTTGCCCTGAGTTTCTTAGATGACGCCTGCCAAACGCCCCTTTCCCACAGATCCCCATCGCCACTGCAGAGCGTCGCAGCCTAAGCCCGGCTATGCTTAACGTGGAGCTCGAGGAGCGACTGGCCCAAAGAGGTGTATAGCGGTCTCTTCTCCCAACGTCGCCGAGGAAGCTGATGACCATTACTGGTAGCATGCACTCAAGCAGCGGGCTAGATTATGCGGGCATGTCTCGGCCGCCGGCTACGACATCTAGGTCATCGACAGCGACGGCCTGAGGCGAGCTGTGTCACAGGTTAAGTGGCCCACCCCCAACCCCTCGGGTTCAACCGCCGTCAATCTCATCCATGGCCCCGCTGCTGATCTCCTCTGGGTCGCTGTCAACAATTTGCCATTCTACATCGCCATCGAGCCCCTTTTGTCATTTCTGAAGGACACGTTCTGCGACGCTAGCTAGGGATCGACAGCTTCCAAGTCAGGCCTCATCGACGGCGACCACGAGGAGGGCACCCTCTCTGGATCTTCCAACGGGAAAGAGCCCATCTGCTCTTCCAAGGGGAAAGCGCCCGTCTGCGACATCAGGGAGGGCACCCTACAGCCGTGCTCTCCCAAGGGGAAGGAGCCCATCTGCGACAACATGGAGCGCATCCAGGGTCCGTGCTCTTCCCATGGGAATGAGCCCATCTGTGACAAGTGAGGAAACCCATGATTTGTTTTGTTGTGCCTCTTCACAGGGGGAAACCCATGATTTGTTTTGTCGAGTCCCTTTTGTAGTGTAGTGAGATTATGTCCAGTTTTAATTGCTATATCTGGTTGTTTGCAGTATGCCTTGTTTATTTCAGTTGTTCACAATGTGATGCTGTATATGTGCAATTATTTACTGTGCAGTACATTTCATCAATCCAGTTTTAAACATACCGATAGGAATGCATATATTTGCTTGTTGTTAAGCCTGTTATAGCCAGCATATGCCTCTTTTAAAGTATTTTGATTGTTCGGTTGTTTGTAGTTAGCATATGTTCAGTTTCAAATGCAATTTTTGGCTGTTCGTAGTATACCTTGTTTATTCCAGTTATTCACAACGTGATGTTCTATATGTGCAAGTATGAACTGTGCAGTTCAATTTCATGAGTACCAGTTTCAACAATACCACTATGAATGACTACATTTGGTTGCTGCATCTTGTAGTTAACACGCCTTTCCATTTTTATTTAACCTTAACCAGTGTACTTAGACCGGCACAATACCATTTTGAATGACTATGTTTGCTTGTTGTTAAATGTTAGGCCTGTTGCAGTTAGCACACCTTTCCACTTGTTTTTCTTTAATAGCGTGCTTAAACCTGCACACTGAAGCTATCTTTTGGAGATTATTTTGTCTGCCATGTATAATTTTTGTTGATGTTTAGCCTGTTGTGCTTAACATACTTCTCGATGTACCTACACAGGACAATTTTGGGAACGGCTGATGTTTTCCATCGAGGTTAGTTTCATCCCATGGCTCATATCTGCTCACTATTTAGGATATCGGTAGCTGGTACCATATAGGCTGGTGGCTGATAAGGGACTAATCGGTGAATCAGACTTTTAACTGAATATATCTGCAACCCATTTTTCGTTAGGTTAACTAGGGCTATATGTAATATATCTAAGGCAACATAGCAACATGCGTTGTACTTAATGTCTAAATATGCAATCCTAGGCTACATAGCAACAAGGAAGAGTGTTACATTAATGTTCTAATGATGTCTAGATATACGTAGAAGAGCAGCAGCAACAACAGCAATTACACAACCCTGTTTGGATACTCAACTTAGCTAGAGGTTAGAGTTAGTTTCTAGCTCATTACTAACCCTGAACTAACTCCATCCAAAGAGTTGTTTGGATGGCAGGGTTAGATTGACAATAAATGCACTAGGAGAACTAGCTCCAATTAGCACCTCTTGGGTTGGATAGTTTTTTGGGTGGGTTATAGATGCAACTAGCTCAAACTAGCCCTCATGTTTAGATATACTTTAGGGCTATTTGAGCCCGAACTAGCTCAAACTAACTGTAACCCATGGATACAGCAGCCTTCTTTTTACTGCCCATAATGAGTTGTGTTAGATGACAATGTCAGAGTCTTTTTCCTTTGCAGTGGTTGCCAAAGCAGTTTACTCAAGATTACCTCTCAAACTACATGATTGGTGGGCATGCAAAGGTTAAGGTATTTCTACCAGAACACGATGATTATCAAGATGTTTTCATGAAGACCATGAAGGATGGGCGGTCGGCCATCACAAGGGGTTGGACTAGAGTCATGTGTGCCTTCTGCATGGAGGAGGGCACAATATGGGCATTCCGCTTCACCTTGTTCAGCAACCAGAATATATTTTGCCTCTTTCTTTACCGTATTTAATAGTACAAGTATACAACTGTGGTTCATCATTCTTTATTTGGTTCTTATGTAATTCTTGAACATATGTACCTATGAATCGAATAATGCATTGGTTGTTTGAACCTGATGGATATGAATAAAGCCGTAGCATACATTCAAATTCAAATCCAAATCCGGTACAATTTGGAAAAGCAGCAATTAAATTACGATGAAATTATGCTCTCCAGGTTGTTACGGCACACACGGTTGGTAAAACACAAACGTTTGCGATATACACCATAATCCGAGACGGTTCACAGAGAGGAAACGTGTGCAAGCATGCACACAGTTGCCGTTTGCAAAGCGTGTGCGATGTCAGACAATATCACAAACGGTGCGGGCAAACTAAACGTTTGTGCTAGTTGCCTTATCGTACATGATTCGCAACCATGAACTGTTTCTGATGAAGTATGGATCGTAAATGTTGCACCACAGAATAGCGTGTGCGATAGTTGTCATGTACGACGATGTTACGACGGTCCGACGTTTAGTAATCCTATCCGACACTCGTACGAAGATTAGCTAATCTTCTTAATGGTGAACCGTTCTATATTAGTGAACCATCTATGATGGGCCACGCATCATACACGTTCTATAATAGTGAACCGTTTGTGATGGGCCATGCATCATAAACGTAGCACCACAGAATACCGACTGCGATGGCAATGCGAGTAGAAACGAGTAGGAGTACTATAGGGCCCCTATCCCCGACGGTTTCTGGGTCCTGTGGGAAGGACCCCCCTATCGCCCACACTCACTTGGCGACGGTTCCAAATGCCGTCGCGGAAAGGGGTTAAAACCGTATGTTTAGGACCGACGCGTACCAGCGATCACATGAAGCTTGTAAGCACCACTAGACTTGTTGTGAAGCTCTTCCTTATCCTCGAGTGACATCTCATGAGCAACAATTCAACCAATGACTTCTGTTGGCTTGAGTTCTATGTAATTGGGCATCATTTGGATCAATGTTCATACGGTATCATACTTTCCATCCAAGGCTCTTAGGATCTTCTTGATGATGAATCTGTCGGTCATCTCTTCACTTCCTAAGCCGGAAATCTCATTTGTGATGAGAGTAAGCCTAGAGTACATTTTAGCGACACCTTCACCATCCTTCATTTTGAACTTGTCAAGTTGACTTTGAAGCACATCCAATTTGGATTCCTGGACGGACTCGTTACCTTCGTGCATATCAATCAAAGTATCCCAAATTTCCTTTGCATTCTCAAGACGGCTGATTTTGTTGAATTCTTTGGGGCACAATCCATTGAAGAGTATATTGCAAGGTTGAGCGTTGTATTGCAACATGTTTAATTCTTCCGCGGTTTCTTCACGATTCGGTTCTCTTCCATCAAAGAATTCACCTTGCAAGCCAATACACACAATAGCCCAAACAGCGGGGTTATGTCCAAGAATATACATTTTCATTTTATGCTTCCAACTAGCAAAATTAGTGCCATCAAATTAAGGACCTCTACGGTGGTAATTTCCCTCACTAGATGGCATACTCTCCTAGGTTGTGAAACCAAGGCTATGATCACCAAAGCTATGGAAATCAGGGCAAATGGGGACCAAAGCTCTGATACCACTTATAGGATCGAAAGTAGGTCTAGAGGGGGGTTATTAGACTACTTGACCAAATAAAAATCTAGCCTTTTCCCAATTTTAAGTGCTGGTAGATTTTAACAACTTAGCACAAGTCAAGCAATCAACCTACACATGCAATTCTAAGAGTATAGTAGCAGAATGTAAATCATTTCATATGAAGGTAAAGGGAGGGGTTTGGAAAGCAAACACAATGTAGACACGGAGATTTTTGCCGTGGTTCCAATAGGTGGTGCTATCGTACATCCACGTTGATGGAGACTTCAACCCACGAAGGGTAACTGTTGCGCAAGTCCACGCAGGGCTCCACCCATGAAGAGTCCACGAAGAAGCAACCTTTTCTATCCCACCATGGCCATCGCCCACGAAGGACTTCCCTCACTTGGGTAGATCTTCACGAAGTAGGCGATCTCCTTGCCCTTACAAACTCCTTGGTTCAACTCCGCAATCTTGGCGGATGCTCCCAAGTGACACCTAACCAATCTAGGAGACACCACTCTCCAAAAGGTAATAGATGGTGTGTTGATGATGAACTCCTTGCTCTTGTGCTTCAAATGATAGTCTCCCCAACACTCAACTCTCTCTCACAGATTTGGCTATGGTGGAAAGATGATTTGAGTGGAAAGCAACTTGGGGAAGGCTAGAGATCAAGATTCTTGTGGTTGGATTAGAATGTCTTGGTCTCAACACATGAGTAGGTGGTTCACTCTCAGAAAATGAATGTTGGAAGTGTAGGCGCGTTCTGATGGCTCTCTCACTAATGGAGACGAGGGTGGAGGGGTATATATAGCCTCCACACAAAATCTAACCATTACACACAAAAGAGCCAACTCGGTCAGACCGAATAGATGAACTCGGTGAGACCGATTCAGTTCAAAATGTGAACGATTTTTAGGTGTGTCGTGGAATTGTCACGGCAGATGTCCTAGTGTGAGGACTTAGTCGTGAGGCCAACGCATCTATGTGGTAGCTTGAGAGGGGTTGATCAGAATCGAGATACGCAACACAAGACAAGGGTTAGGCAGCTTCGGGCCCCGGGAAACATCATCCGGTAACAACCCTACATGATGTTTGTGGGTAGGTCTCATTATCATCTCGAGGGAGTTGATACGTCTCCAACGTATCTATAATTTTTGATAGCTCCATGCTATATTATATTCTGTTTTGGACATTATTGGGCTTTATTATACACTTTTATATTATTTTTGGGACTAACCTATTAACCGGAGGCCCAGCCCAGAATTGTTTTTTTTTGCCTATTTCAGAGTTTCGCAGAAAAAGAATATCAAACGGAGTCCAAACGGAATGAAACCTTCGAGAACGTGATTTTTGGAACGAACGTGATCCAGAGGACTTGGACCCTACGTCAAGGCATCAACCAGGAAGCCACGAGGTAGGGGGCGCGCCTACCCCCAAGGCGCGCCCTCCACCCTCGTGGGCCCCATGTTGCTCCACCGACGTACTCCTTCTTCCTATATATACCTACGTACCCCCAAACTACCAGATACAGAGCCAAAAACCTAATTCCACCGCCGCAACCTTCTGTACCCCGTGAGATCCCATCTTGGGGCCTGTTCCGGAGCTCCGCCGGAGGGGGAATCGATCACGGAGGGCTTCTACATTAACACCATAGCCTCTCCGATGATGCGTGAGTAGTTTACCTCAGACCTTCGAGTCCATAGTTATTAGCTAGATGGCTTCTTCTCTCTTTTTGGATCTCAATACAATGTTCTCCCCCTCTCTCGTGGAGATCTATTCGATATAATCTTCTTTTGCGGTGTGTTTGTTGAGACCGATGAATTGTGGGTTTATGATCAAGTTTATCTATGAACAATATTTGAATCTTCTGAATTCTTTTATGTATGATTGGTTATCTTTGCAAGTCTCTTCGAATTATCAGTTTGGTTTGGCCTACTAGATTGATCTTTCTTGCAATGGGAGAAGTGCTTAGCTTTGGGTTCAATCTTGCGGTGTCCTTTCGCAGTGACAGTAGGGGCAGCAAGGCACGTATTGTATTGTTGCCATCGAGGATAACAAGATGGGGTTTATATCATATTGCATGAATTTATCCCTCTACATCATGTCATCTTGCTTAAAGCGTTACTCTGTTCTTATGAACTTAAAACTCTAGATGCATGCTGGATAGTGGTCGATGTGTGGAGTAATAGTAGTAGATGCAGGCAGGAGTCGGTCTACTTGTCTCGGACGTGATGCCTATATACATGATCATACCTAGATATTCTCATAACTATGCTCAATTCTGTCAATTGCTCAACAGTAATTTGTTCACCCACCGTAAATACTTATGCTCTTGAGAGAAGCCACTAGTGAAACCTATGGCCCCCGGGTCTATTTTCCATCATATTAATCTCCCGACAAGAAGCTATTTCTGGTGCCGTTTTTATTTTACTTTCTTTACTTTGCATCTTTATCATAAAAATACCAAAAAAATTATCCTATCGTATCTATCAGATCTCACTCTCGTAAGTGACCGTAAAGGATTGACAACCCCTTATCGCGTTGGTTGCGAGGATTTATTTGTTTGTGTAGGTGCGAGAGACTCGTGCGTGGCCTCCTACTGGATTGATACCTTGGTTCTCAAAAACTGAGGGAAATACTTACGCTACTTTGCTGCATCACCCTTTCCTCTTCAAGGGAAAACCAACGCAGTGCTCAAGAGGTAGCAAGAAGGATTTCTGGCGCCGTTGCCGGGGAGTCTACGCAAAAGTCAACATACCAAGTACCCATCACAAACCCTTATCTCCCGCATTACATTATTTGCCATTTGCCTCTCATTTTCCTCTCCCCCACTTCACCCTTGCCATTTTATTCACCCTCTCTTTTTCGTTCGCCTTTTGTTCGCTTGCTTTTCATTTGCTCGTGTGTTGGATTGCTTGCTTGTCATGATGGCTCAAGATAATACCAAATTATTTGACTTTACCAATACCAACAACAATGATTTCCTTAGCACTCTCCTCTTACCGATACTGAATCTTGTGAAATCAATGCTGCTTTGTTAAATCTTGTCATGAAAGATCAATTCGCCGGCCTTCCTAGTGAAGATGCCGCTACCCATCTAAATAGCTTCGTTGATTTGTGTGATATGCAAAAGAAGAAAGATGTAGACAATGATATTGTTAAATTGAAGCTATTTCCGTTTTTGCTTAGAGATCGTGCTAAAGCTTGGTTTTCGTCTTTGCCTAAAAATAGTATTGATTCTTGGAATAAGTGCAAAGATGCTTTTATCTCTAAGTATTTTCCTCCCGCTAAGATCATCTCTCTTAGAAACGATATTATGAATTTTAAGCAACTTTATCATGAACATGTTGCACAAGCTTGGGAGAGGATGAAATTAATAATACGTAATTGTCCTACACATGGTTTGAATTTATGGATGATTATACAAAAATTTTATGCCGGATTGCATTTTGTTCTAGAAATCCTTTAGATTCGGCCGCAGGAGGCACTTTTATGGAAATCACTTTAGGAGAAGCTACTAAACTCCTAGATAATATTATGGTTAATTATTCTCAATGGCACACTGAAAGATCTACTAGTAAAAAAGTGCATGCGATAGAAGAAATTAATGTTTTGAGCGGGAAGATGGATGAACTTATGAAATTATTTGCTAATCAAAGTGTTTCTTCTGATCCTAATGACATGCATTTCTCTACTTTGATTGAGAATAATAATGAATCTTTGGATGTGAATTTTGTTGGTAGGAATAATTTTGGTAACAACGCGTAGAGAGGAAACTTTACTCCTAGGCCTTATCCTAGTAATTCCTCTAATAATTATGGTAATTCCAACAAAAAATCTTATGGAAATTTTTATAAGATGCCTTATGAATTTGAGACTAGTGTTAAGGAATTTATGAATTCGCAAAAGAATTTCAATGGTTTGCTTGAAGAAAAATTGCTTAAAGTTGATGAATTGGCTAGGAACGTTGATAGAATTTCTCTTGATGTCGATTCTTTGAAACTTAGATCTATTCCACCTAAGCATGATATCAATGAGTCTCTCAAGGCCATGAGAATTTCCA
Organism: Aegilops tauschii subsp. strangulata; assembly: GCF_002575655.3. Lineage (NCBI taxonomy): Eukaryota > Viridiplantae > Streptophyta > Magnoliopsida > Poales > Poaceae > Aegilops > Aegilops tauschii. Next base: position 503,344,623 of record NC_053036.3, read on the forward strand.
TAGATGAGTGCAAAGAAAGAACCGCTAGGATGCGTGCTAAGAAAGATTGCTTTATAAAAGCGTGTTCTTCTAATTTTTGTGAAAACAAAGATGAAGATCTAAAAGTTATTGATGTGTCTCCTATTAAATCTTTGTTTTGCAATATGAATCTTGATAATGATGAGACTGAATATGATCCACCTTTACCTAGAAGGCGTTCCAAAAATTTGGAGTTTTTAGATCTTGATGCAAAAATTGGTAAAAGTGGGATTGATGAACCCACTATTTTGGATTTCAAGGAATTTAATTATGAAAATTCCTCTTTGATAGATTGTATTTCCTTGTTGCAATCCGTGCTAAATTCTCCTCATGCTTATAGTCAAAATAAAGCTTTTACTAAACATAGTTGATGCTTTGGTGCAATCTTATGAAGAAAAACTTGAGTTGGAAGTTTCTATTCCTAGAAAACTTTATGATTAGTGGGAACCTACTATTAAAATTAAAATAAAAGAACATGAATGCTATGCTTTGTGTGATTTGGGTGCTAGTGTTTCCACGATTCCAAAGGCTTTGTGTGATTTGTTAGGTTTCCGTGATTTTGATGATTGCTCTTTAAACTTGCACCTTGCGGATTCCACCATTAAGAAACCTATGGGAAGAATTAATGATGTTCTTATTGTTGCAAATAGGAATTATGTGCCCGTATATTTTATTGTTCTTGATATAGATTGCAATCCTTCATGTCCTATTATTCTTGGTAGACCTTTCCTTAGAACGATTGGTGCAATTATTGATATGAAGAAAGGGAATATTAGATTCCAATTTCCATTAAAGAAAGGAATGGAACACTTTCATAGAAAGAAAATAAAATTACCTTATGAATCTATTATGAGAGCCACTTATGGATTGCCTACCAAAGATGGCAATACCTAGATCTATCCTTGATTTTATGCCTAGCTAGGGGCGTTAAACGATAGCGCTTGTTGGGAGGCAACCCAATTTTATTTTTAGTTTTTTGCTTTTTGCTTCTGTTTAGGAATAAATATTTTATCTAGCCTCTGGTTAGATTTGTTTTTATGTTTTAATTAGTGTTTGTGCCATGTTAAACCTATAGGATCTTCTTGGATGATAGTTATTTGATCTTGCAGAAAATTCCAGAAACTTTCTGTTTACGAAAATAATTGTTACAAATCACCAGAACGTGATAAAATATTGATCCCAATTGCTGCTTATCAATAAACAAATTGTCTAGTTCTTCCTATTTTGGCTGAATTTTTGGAGTTCCACAAGTTTGCGTTAGTTACAGATTACTACAGACTGTTCCGTTTTTGACAGATTCTGTTTTTCGTGTGTTGTTTGCTTATTTTGATGAATCTATGGCTAGTAAAATAGATTATAAACCATAGAGAAGTTGGAATACAGTAGGTTTAACACCAATATAAATAAAGAATGAGTTCATTACAGTACCTTGAAGTGGTCTTTTGTTTTCTTTCGCTAACGGAGCTCACGAGATTTTCTATTAAGTTTTGTGTTGTGAAGTTTTCAAGTTTTGGGTGAAAGATTTGATGGATTATGGAACAAGGAGTGGCAAGAGCCTAAGCTTGGGGATGCCCATGGCACCCCAAGATAATCTAAGGACACCTAAAAGCCAAAGCTTGGGGATGCCCCGGAAGGCATCCCCTCTTTCGTCTACTTCCATCGGTAATTTTACTTGGAGCTATATTTTTATTCACCACATGATATGTGTTTTGCTTGGAGCGTCTTGTATGATTTGAGTCTTTGCTTTTTAGTTTACCACAATAATCCTTTCTGTACACACCTTTTGAGAGAAACAAACATGATTCGTAAATTATTAGAATACTCTATGTGCTTCACTTATATATTTTGAGTTATATAGTTTTTGCTCTAGTACTTCACTTATATCTTTTAGAGCACGGTGGTAACTTTTGTTTTATAGAAACTATTATTCTCTCATGCTTCACTTAGATTATTTTGAGAGTCTTAAATAGCATGGTAATTTGCTTAAATAATCCTAATATGCTAGGTATTCAAGACTAGTAAAAAAATCTTATGAGTGTGTTGAATACTAAGAGAAGTTTGATGCTTGATGATTGTTTTGAGATATGGAGGTAGTGATATTAAAGTTGTGCTAGTTGAGTAGTTGTGAATTTGAGAAATACTTGTGTTGATGTTTGCAAGTCACGTAGCATGCACGTATGGTAAACGTTATGTAACATATTTGAAACATGAGGTGTTCTTTGATTGTCCTCCTTATGAGTGGCGGTCGGGGACGAGCGATGGTCTTTTCCTACCTATCTATCCCCCTAGGAGCATGCACGTAGTGCTTGGTTTTTGATGACTTCTAGATTTTTGCAATAAGTATGTGAGTTCTTTATGACTAATGTTGAGTCCATGGATTATACGCACTCTCACCTTTCCATCATTGCTAGCCTCTTCGGTACCATGCATTGCCCTTTCTCACATTGAGAGTTGGTGCAAACTTCGCCGGTGCATCTAAACCCCATGATATGATATGCTCTTTCACACATAAACCTCCTTATATCTTCCTCAAAACAGCCACCATACCTACCTATTATGGCATTTCCATAGCCATTCCGAGATATATTGCCATGCAACTTTCCACCGTTCCGTTTATCATGACACGTTCATCATTGTCATATTGCTTTGCATAATCATGTAGTTGACATAGTATTTGTGGCAAAGCCACCGTTCATAATTCTTTCATACATGTCACTCTTGGTTCATTGCATATCCCGGTACACCGCCGCAGGCATTCATATAGTCATAATTTGTTCTATTATCGAGTTGTAATCATTGAGTTATAAATAAATAGAAGTGTGATGATCATCATTTTCTAGAGCATTGTCCCAAGTGAGGAATATAAAAAAATAGAAAGGCCGTAAAAAAAGAGAAGGCCCAAAAAATGAAAGAAAAAGAGAGAAGGGACAATGTTACTATCCTTTTTACCACACTTGTGCTTCAAAGTAGCACCATAATCTTCATGATAGAGAGTCTCTTGTTTTGTCACTTTCATATACTAGTGGGAACTTTTCATTATAGAACTTGGCTTGTATATTCCAACGATGGGCTTCCTCAAAAGCCCTAGGTCTTCGTGAGCAAGCAAGTTGGATGCACACCCACTTAGTTTCTTTTGTTGAGCTTTCATACATTTATAGCTCTAGTGCATCCGTTGCATGGCAATCACTACTCCTTGCATTAACATCAATTGATGGGCATCTCCATAGCTCATTGATTAGCCTCATTGATGTGAGACTTTCTCCTTTTTTGTCTTCTCCACATAACCCCCATCATTATACTCTATTCCACCCATAGTGTTATATCCATGGCTCACGCTCATGTAATACGTGAAGGTTGAAAAAGTTTGAGATTACTTAAGTATGAAACAATTGTTTGGCTTGTCATCGGGGTTGTGCATGATGAGAGCACTCTTGTGTGACGAAAATGGAACATGACTAAACTATATGATTTTGTAGGGATGAACTTTCTTTAGCCGTGTTATTTTGAGAAGACATAATTGCTTAGTTAGTATGCTTGAAGTATTATTATTTTTATGTCAATATTGAACTTTTATCTTGAATCTTTAGGATCTGAATATTCATACCACAATTAAGAAGAATTACATTGAAATTATGCCAGGTAGCATTCCACATCAAAAATTCTGTTTTTATCATTTACCTACTTGAGGACGAGCAGGAATTAAGCTTGGGGATGCTTGATACGTCTACAACGTATCTACATTTTTTTATTGCTCCATGCTATATTATATTCTGTTTTGGACATTATTGGGCTTTATTATAGACTTCTATATTATTTTTGGGACTAACCTATTAACCGGAGGCCTAGCCCAGAATTGCTATTTTTTGCCTATTTCAGAGTTTCGCAGAAAAAGAATACCAAACGGAGTCCAAACGGAATGAAACCTTCGGGAACGTGATTTTCGAAACGAACGTGATCCAGAGGACTTGGACCCTACGTCAAGGCATCAACCAGGAAGCCACGAGGTAGGGGCGCGCCTACCCCTCAGGCGCGCCCTCCACCCTCGTGGGCCCCATGTTGCTCCACCGACGTACTCCTTCTTCCTATATATACCTACGTACCCCCAAACTACCAGATACAGAGCCAAAAACCTAATTCCACCGCCGCAACCTTCTGTACCCAGTGAGAACCCATCTTGGGGCCTGTTCTGGAGCTCCGCTGGAGGGGGCATCGATCACGGAGGGCTTCTACATTAACACCATAGCCTCTCCGATGATGCGTGAGTAGTTTACCTCAGACCTTTGGGTCCATAGTTATTAGCTAGATGGCTTCTTCTCTCTTTTTGGATCTCAATACAATGTTCTCCCCCTCTCTCGTGGAGATCTATTCGATATAATCTTCTTTTGGGGTGTGTTCAGACCGATGAATTGTGGGTTTATGATCAAGTTTATCTATGAACAATATTTGAATCTTCTGAATTCTTTTATGTATGATTGGTTATCTTTGCAAGTCTCTTCGAATTATCAGTTTGGTTTGGCCAACTAGATTGATCTTTCTTGCAATGGGAGAAGTGCTTAGCTTTGGGTTCAATCTTGCGGTGTCCTTTCGCAGTGACAGTAGGGGCAGCAAGGCACGTATTGTATTGTTGCCATCGAGGATAACAAGATGGGGTTTATATCATATTGCATGAATTTATCCCTCATCATGTCATCTTGCTTAAAGAGTTACTCTGTTCTTATGAACTTAAAACTCTAGATGCATGCTGGATAGCGGTCGATGTGTGGAGTAATAGTAGTAGATGCAGGCAGGAGTCGGTCTACTTGTCTCGGACGTGATGCCTATATACATGATCATACCTAGATATTCTCATAACTATGCTCAATTCTGTCAATTGCTCAACAGTAATTTGTTCACCCACCGTAAATACTTATGCTCTTGAGAGAAGCCACTAGTGAAACCTATGGCCCCCAGGTCTATTTTCCATCATATTAATCTCCCGACAAGAAGCTATTTTTGGTGCCGTTTTTATTTTACTTTCTTTACTTTGCATCTTTATCATAAAAATACCAAAAAAATTATCCTATCGTATCTATCAGATCTCACTCTCGTAAGTGACCGTAAAGGGATTGACAACCCCTTATCGCGTTGGTTGCGAGGATTTATTTGTTTGTGCAGGTGCGAGGGACTCGTGCGTGGCCTCCTACTGGATTGATACCTTGGTTCTCAAAAACTGAGGGAAATACTTATGCTACTTTGCTCCATCACCCTTTCCTCTTCAAGGGAAAACCAACGCAGTGCTCAAGAGGTAGCAGGAGTCGCCGTAACTCCAGCTCTCCTAGTTGTGTCCAGCCTTAACGATTATTCAACCTGTCCCTCTTGGGGTGCCCTGCCCCTCCTTATATAAGTTGAAGGGGCGGGTTACATGTAGAGTCCAACTCGGATTAAGACTTAAACTATTCTGACTTCTCATCAAAGGCTTCTCTCCATGGGCTTCTTAACGTCTTGGGCTTCTTACAATCCGGCTTACTATCTGGCTTACAATATGACTTACCATCTGGCTTTACCATCTGGCTTACCGTCTGGCTTAACATCTGCCGGCTTACCATCTGGCTTAACATCTGCCGGCTTAACATCTGTCGGCTTAACATCTGGCTTAACATCTGGCTTAACATCTGCTAGGTCACCAATGAAACACCAAGTCCCAGCCGGGTCATATCTCCGGTCGGGTCATACCGTAGGGTATATCCCCGACATTAGCCCCCAGTTTAATTTGGATTTATCCATGTTAAACTGATCCTGTAAACAAAACACAAGAACAAATTTAACAGGTTGTGCTCCGGGTTAAATATTCTTGTAAGCCGGCACCTGAACATCCTGAAGTCCTTGTCATTTTATGATTACTGTTGGGGATATAACTGAGTATAAACCACCCAAGAGGGGCTGGGTTATGCTCATAGTAAGTTACCCGTATTTCGAAGCCCATGAAGACATGGAGGATGGTGCTCTGTGAAGGAGATTTAGTAGTAAGGCCCAAAGCCCAAAGGCGGGTTAGGGCCCAAGGTGTAAACCGCCATAAGATGTATAACTTGTGATGTAAGGTAGGAAAGAGTAGAAACCAAGCCGGACACGTTTATGAGCCAGCCGGGATTTTGTAACCCACCGGGCGTCAACCTGTGTATATAAAGGGACGACCCGGCGGCGGTTTAGGGACAAGAAACAACAACTCGATTGCCAGGTCAAGCGTATTCGCTCCCTGGTCATCGAAACACTAGCAATACCACCTCCAACTGGACTAGGCCTTTACCTTCACCGCAAGGGGCTGAACTAGTATAACTTCTCGTGTCCTTTGTCCCGATTAACCCCTTTAAGCTAACCTGTCGTGATGGCTCCACGACTAAGTCCTCACCCTAGGACATCTGCCATGACAATTCTACGACAGTTGGCGCCCACCGTGGGGCTATCGCACGATGGTTTCAAGTTCTTAGAGGGCGGCTTTGAAGGGCTTAAGGGATACGCTATGGGCCGGATGACCAGGAGTCGTCGCGGCAACCTCTACATCGACGATGCAGGCTGGGGCCCCGAGGCCGGCTCAATTGAGTACGGGTACCAGGCCCCCTTTGGCGGAATTCACGTCTTCATTGGTAAGATCGGTGAACCAGGCCCTAAGCCGAACATCTGCACCGACATCGTCGAAACGGCTCAGCGTGCGAGACCCGCCTGGGTTCAGCCTACCATGAAGCGTGCCTTCATGGGAGTCATCCACGGAGCGGAATCAGAGGACAGATCGGCATCTGGTGATGAAACCGTCGTTTACTCCGATGACGCGTCATCTACCAGAGAGACCGAGTCATTGTACCAACTACAAGACGGCCGGCTTGGGGGCTGTTCCGATGGCGACAGTATTCCGGACCCCTTCGATCCTCGCCGAGCCGGGTTGCGATCTTCATGGCCGGTACACAGCCAGTGCAGTACTCTTCGACAGCAGCGGCGATGATCTCCGGGTCAGCAGCGGCGACAGCAGCTGGGGAGGAGGCCATGTGCGACCGCTGGCTCAGGTTTTGTCCGATTTATTTGACACTTTGGCAACGCTGCTGGCAGCAGAAGTTAACCCGGCGAATCAGGATCATCATAACGCGGAAGTTGCGAAAGTGAAAGATCAGATAGCTCAAGCTAAGGCAGACCTGGCAGCTGAGGACACCAGGATGGCTGCAGAGCGGGCCGAGTTGGATGCACAGGCATACCGGCTTATGTTAGATCAGAACGCTTCAAATGATGTCATGAGGAGAAGGTACCGATCTTACCTGCCTCCGTTTTATGAGGGAAGGAATCTCTTTAACACACCCGGGGCTGGGACAAGCAACCCACCAGTGGTAGACCGGGTTGAAGCGCCGGGGGCTGGAGCGCCGGTTCAACCACGCGCTATGGACCCGCCTCGACAGAACAACACTCCGCCGCAACGTGTGCCAACACCACCAGGTCATTACTCCAATCCGTTGGATAACATAGTTGCTGCAGCCTCACGTTTGGCGGCTCTTCCGGTGGAGGGAGAGTCTCCTGTGGAGATACAGACACGAAGGGCCAGGGATCTTCTTCAGACGGCTTTGGTTCAGCAGCAGGCTTATTCTTACAGTCGTGAAAGGATTCATTCCACCCCCCACCCAAGCCGGAGTTACAGCAGACATATTGATGAACCGGCTGTGTCGAGTAGTGCACGGAACTGTAACCCGCCACGCGAGCGTAATCCGACCGGCGGTGGTGCTAATGCTCAGAATGTGGTGGATCAAGGCAGAGCACATCGAGAGGCCGAGTTAGCTGTGCAGTATACGACCCATCAACCTTCTCCGGTTCGTCCGACAACTTCTGTGGAGCCAAGCAGGACCTTTGGGAATTTGGGCGTACCATGTTTAGTACCGGATATACAACGAACGTCTGCCCAAGGATTTTAAGGGTCCTCGTAAGGTGCCTAATTATACAGCCGATTTTACCTCCTGAAGCGTGGATCGAGAGTTATGAGATGGCCATGGAGCTGCTAGATGTTAGTGATGCGGCGTGTGCTAAATATTTCCCCCTGATGCTGGAGGGAACGGCCCGCACTTGGTTGAAGGGGCTTCCTGCCAATTCCATTGGGTCATGGTCCGAGTTAAAATCCCGGTTTATTCAGAATTTCAAGGATACATGTGAGCAGCCCATGTCAATAGTGGATTTGGCCTCCTGTGTCCAAGAGGAATGGGAGTCAACAACCCATTGGGTGCGCCGGGTCTCGACAATCCTTCATTCATCAGATCGTATCAATGCCGATTCAGCAGTATTGATGTTGGAGAATAATTGCCGGTTTAATCCCCTAAAGCAGAAGTTGGGACGGCTCAAACGTCACTGCAATGACATGGGAACACTTATGGCGGCTTTGGTTAAGTATGCTGATTCTGGTAGCACCAAAGACCCTGACTCAGACGAGGATAAACCGGGAAATGAGAAGAAGGGTAATAACCCCAGAGGCCAGCAGACTAATCTGGCAAATCAAGGAGGCAACGGTAAGCGCAAGGCTGAGAACAATTTAGATTTTGTGGCAAATGCCAGTGCACAGAATAATGGCCAGAATCGTAAGGGTAGACCGCCTCCACAAACCGGAGGATCAGGCATTGATCTTGAGCGTCTGTTGAATCAGCCCTGCCCGAGGCATGGTACGCGACAAATACCGTCTACTCATCTCTGGAAGGATTGTTTCATCATGAAGGAGTTCGAAAATTCCAACCTCTTTCAAGGGAATCATGGACCTGGTGGCGGTTCAGGGTCCGGTTCTCAGGGCCCGGGTTACGGCGGCGGTTCCAACTCTGGTTTTCAAGGCCATCAAAATAATCAAGGCAATCAGGGCGGCTACCATCAACAGTCGGGTCAGGAGAATCAGCAGCAGCAGTCAGGGTATCAGAGTAACCCAAAACAGTTGAATAGTGGGCAGTACCACGTCTTCACCACGAGTCCATGCAAGAGGGATCAAAAGCTTCATAAGAGGGCAGTGAACTCCGTTGAACCGGCAGTGCCCCGTTACTTGCGCTGGTCTGAGCAGCCTATTGTGTGGAGTCGAGAGGATCATCCGCCCCGAGTTGATAACCCGGGTCATTTGGCATTGGTGGTTGCGCCTCAGGTTGGAGGGTATAAGTTCACCAAGGTGCTCATGGGCGGTGGTAGAAGCATCGATATCCTTTATTACGAAACCTTTTGTCGCATGGGGTTGACAGATAATAATCTTAAACCGTCCAACACTGTTTTCCATGGGGTGGTGCCTGGGAAGTCAGCGTACCCGGTTGGTAAGATAGCTCTGGAGGTTGCTTTTGGAGATGATCATGATTCCAGATCAGAGACCTTGACCTTTGAAGTGGTGAAAATTAAGAGCCCTTATCATGCCCTGTTTGGACGGCCGACTTATGCTAAGTTCATGGCGAGGCCCTGTTATGTTTATCTGCAGCTCAAAATGGCGGGTCACAAAGGGACCATCACAGTACATGGGAGTCGGAAGATAGCTTTGGAGTGTGAAGAAGGCGATGCGGCTTATGCTGAGTCGGTTTGTGCGACAGAGGAGTTGAAGTTTTACAAGGACAATGTTGATCCGGCCGATATGACTTCTTTAAAAAAGCCAACCATAGAGCATGATCCTGCCTTGAAGTTTAAATCGGCTGATGAGACTAAGCTAGTTGACTTTGTTCCTGGCGATTCATCTAAGCAGTTCAGCATCAGCGCCAATCTGGATCCGAAATAGGAAAGCGCGGTCATCGAGTTCATCCATGAGAACCGGGAGATCTTTGCATTGAAGCCTTCTGACATGCCAGGTGTACCGAGGGAACTCGCTGAGCACACTCTCAATATTGATCCCAAATTTAAACCGGTTAAGCAGTTTCTTCGCCGCTTCAATGAAGAACGGCGTAAAGCGATTGGCGAGGAGGTAGCCCAACTCTTGGCGGCCGGGTTTATTGTAGAAGTTTTTCATCTTGAGTGGTTGGCTAACCCGGTGCTAGTACTTAAAAAAATGGCACTTGACGCATGTGCGTGGACTACACTGATTTAAACAAGGCTTGTCCAGCTGATCCTTTTGCTCTCCCTCGTATTGATCAGATTGTTGATGCTACGGCGGGTTGTGAGCGGTTGAGTTTTTTGGATGCTTACTCTGGTTATCATCAGATCAAGATGGCAGTTAAGGACCAGGAGAAGACAGCTTTCATAACTCCCTTTGGAGCCTTGTGCTATGTGTCTATGCCCTTTGGGCTCAAGAGTGCCCAGGCGACTTATCAGGGATGTGTGCAGAATTGTCTTCATAATCAGATTGGGCGCAATGTTCATGCTTATGTGGATGATATTGTGGTAAAATCCAGGAAAAGGAGACGTTGGTGGATGATTTGAGAGAAACCTTTGACAACCTCCGAGTTTACAAGATGATGCTTAATCCAGCCAAGTGTGTCTTTGGTGTTCCGGCAGGCAAGCTCTTGGGCTTTCTGGTGTCTAACAGGGGATTGAAGCTAATCCGGAGAAGATTAAGGCCCTTACTTATCTGGCTAAACCGGCGTGCATCAATGACGTACAACGTTTGGCGGGTCGCATTGCAGCCCTCAGCCCGTTGGGGGAGAAGGCCATTCCTCGGTACCAGATGATGAAGAAGACAGACAATTTTGTCTGGAGTGATGCGGCTAATGCGGCCTTTGAGGATTTGAAAAAATAGCTGGCTGAACCGCACGTCCTTGCTGCTCCTGTTGATAAGGAGCCGTTGTTGTTGTAGGTGGCTGGCAATGCACGATCTGTCAGTGTAGCTCTTGTTGTGGAACAGAAGGAAACGGGTAAGGAATATCCGGTTCAACGGCCGGTTTACTACATCAGCGAGGTGCTTATTGAGTCCAAGTAGAGGTATCCGCACTGGCAGAAGCTGGTGTATGGGGTGTTTATGGCCAGTCGAAAGCTTAACCAATATTTTCTGGGTCATCCCATCACGGTGGTTAGTTCTGCCCCCTTGGGAGATATCATTCAAAACAGAGAAGCCACAGGTCGGATAGCCAAGTGGGCCATTGAGCTTGGGCCTCATGGTTTGAAGTATATGCCCCGCACAGCCATCAAGTCTCAAGCACTGGTGGATTTCATCAATGACTGGACAGAGTTACAGATGCTGGAGGACAAGCCAGATAACACGTATTGGACTATCCACTTTGATGGGTCCAGGCAATTGGAGGTTTCGGGGGATGGAGTTGTGCTATCTTCCCCTCGAGGTGATAAATTTTGTTATGTTCTCTGTTTAATGTTCCCTTGCACTAACAATGCAACTGAATATGAGGCTTTGCTCCACGGTCTTCGAATGGCTAAGGAGATGAACTTAAGCCGGGTTATGTGTTTTAGTGACTCGGATTTGGTAGCTCAACAAGTCTCTGGCACATGGGATTCCAAGGATCCACTCATGGCGGATTATCGGCGAGAGGTGGATGTTTTTGCTGGTCACTTTAAAGGTTATCAAGTTGAACATGTTGACCGGAGAAAGAATGAGGTGGCTGATGCTTTGAGCAGGTTGGGTTCTCAACGTAAACCGGTGCCACCTAATGTTTTTCTTGACATCCTTCATAATCCGTCGGTCAAGTTACCCACAGAAGAGGATTTAGCTATTCCTGACCCGGAAGCTCAGTTAGTGGTAGCTCTCCATGTTATCCCCGATTGGACAATTCCATATTTGGCATATATGCCCAGGGGCGAGTTACCTGAGGATGAAACTTTGGCTCGGTAGATAATCCGGCGGTCCAAGTCAATGACCATTGTCAACGAGGAATTACATCATTGCAGTGTCACAGGGGCGTTTCAGCGTTGTGTATCTCCCGAAGAAGGCTGTGAGATTCTGCGTGAGATCCATGAAGGAGATTGTGGTCACCATGCCAGTTCAAAATCCTTGGTAGCCAAAGCTTTTCGTCATGGTTTTTATTGGCTGACAGCTCATGCTAATGCTGAGGACTTGGTCAAAAAGTGTGACGGTTGTCAGAAGTTTTCACGTCGAGCTCATGTTCCGGCTCAGGAGTTAAGGATGATTCCAATCACTTGGCCATTTGCAACTTGGGGGCTTGACATGGTGGGACCTTTTAAGAGGTCCAAGGATAAAAAAGACCCACCTTTTGGTGGCGGTTGATAAGTTCACTAAGTGGGTCGAGGCAGAACCGGTCAGTAAGTGTGATGCAGCAATGGCGGTTCAATTCATGAAGAAAGTGATCTTCCGCTTTGGTTTCCCACACAGCATCATAACAGACAATGACACTAATCTCTCTAAGGGTGCTATGAAAGAGTTTTGTCAACGTGAGCACATCCGGCTTGATGTGTCGTCAGTGGCTCACCCCAATCTAATGGTCAAGCTGAGAGAGCCAATCAAGAGATCCTGAGAGGCATCAAACCCCGGCTTATGGTTCCTTTACATAGAATGCCGGGTTGTTGGGTGGAGGAGTTACCTTCCGTGTTATGGAGTATTAGTACCACCCCAACAGATCTACGAGTTACACGCCTTTCTTCATGGTCTACGGAGCAGAGGCAGTCCTTCCCAGTGACATCCGACATGATTCGCCTCGTGTGGCGGCTTATGTTTAAGCAGACAATGAAAAAGCACGTCAAGAAGCTCTGGACCTGTTAGATGAGAAGCGGGACATAGCAGCGGCTCGGTCGGCGATTTACCAGCAAGTTCTGCGTCGTTACCATAGTCGCCGGGTTAAAACCAGAACTTTTCAAGAAGGGGATCTGGTGCTCCGGCTTATCCAGGACCAGACTAATATGCTCAAGTTATCCCCACCTTGGGAAGGACCTTTTGTGATCAGTAAGAATCTGAACAACGGGTCATACTAGATGTTCGAGAACACAAAGACTCACGTAAATCGGAGGAGGAGACCCACCGGCCGTGGAATATTGCTCATCTTCGGCCTTACTACACCTGAGCCATAGGCTCCTCTTATGTACATATTTTTGACAATGTATATATTATGATCAATATAATAAACCAGCATCCCTGCTAAAGGAGGGTCTCTATCATTTTTTCTTAAAAGTTTTTGGTTCCATGGGGGCTTCTGGCTTATGCATGAAGGTATGATTACCCTTTGAACCGGCTTATAAGCCAATTGAAAAAAAACCTTGAGGGCTTACTCCTCAGGTTAACAGGGACCAAAGAGGGTATGTTCAATACAGCTCAAACATTGGTACCCCTTGGGCACAGCTCACAAGATTACTTGGGGGCTTGGTCGTATTCGAACCATAGCTACACCCTCTTGATTGGCATAAGGCCGCTAGGGAAATCACTTGGGGGCTTGGTCGTATTCAAACCATAGCTACACCCTCTTAATGGCATAAGGCCACCAGGGAAATCATTTGGGGACTTGGTCGTATTCGAACCATAGCTACACCCTCTTGATTGGCATAAGGCTGCTAGGGAAATCACTTGGGGGCTTGGTCGTATTCGAACCATAGCTACACCCTCTTGATGGCATAAGGCCAGTAGGGAAATCATTTGGGGGCTTGGTCGTATACAAACAATAGCTACACCCTCTTGATGGCATTAGGCCACCAGGGAAATCATTAGGGGGCTTTAGTCGTATCCGAACTATAGCTCAAACCTTATTGATCGGTGCAATGCCACAATTATGCTTACTTAGGAGTTCTGGTTATATCTGAACCATAAGATTACATCCTATTAAGTTTAGGTTTATTTTATACGGTTTATCATGCTTTATAATTTTAATGCACTCATATTTTTTAACCCGGACTGATTTCTGCGCTGGTATTCATAAACCTCGTCCGATTTATTCATAAACCGGCCAATGCATGAACATTATCAGTACCTCCAGTTATGGGTCATCACCTTTGTTATACTGCTTTGGTAAACCAAACGATGTATATCAAAGGTATTATATGTTTCATATTTGCTTATTTCCACATCCAACCTTGGTTATAAACTATGATTAGTTTCCATGGTTGCATATTGGGCGTTATGACCCGCCTGGCAGTAAACCGCCAGGATATTTTAAACTGTGATATGCAGGAGCAGAGTCAATAAACTGATGATCTCAGGAGCATACACAGTATATCTCATGATGGCAGATTAACAATGTCATGCAAGGTAAATATGCATGATGGCATACCCGATCAAGAGTTTAAACTAGCCTATTACAAGGCAGTTGATGCCCAAAAGAATAATTGTTTCCAACAAAGTTTTGCACAAGGCAGAAAGTAAACCGGCGACCGGTTTATGAATCTTGGCCGGGCTGGCTTGAAGCTTCCGGATCATCCTGAGCTGCTTTATCCCCCTCTTCTCTATCTAGTGGCTGGAAGTCAATGGTTGACCAATCAATTCCAGTTAAGGCACTGAATGCAGCTTCATTGCTTATAAGTGTGGAGGGGTCAACATCAGGGGCATAGGTATGCTTACGAATTGGTGGGATAAGATTTTGCACATCATAGGTTGGTGCATTAACCCGTTTGTTGTTGGCGTCATAGATTGACTGATAATAGGACAAATCAGTTTCTTCAGCTAATTTGCTCGCCAGTGGATGCATTTCCCTCGTTATGGCTCTGAGGTCATCATTATCAAAATCTGACCGTCCTCTTTTTGGCTTGGGTAGCTGTTTCCAATATCGGCCGGATCAAGGTCAGATATCCATGCTTTAACCCGAGTTAACGCAGTAAAAGCGCCAGCCCTAGCAGCTGATTTCTTCAATTCTTCAAATCGGGCAGGCATCATAGATAACTTTCCAACATTTCCTTGATCAAAGTTGGGGGAAGTTTATTATGTGAAGCTGTGCAGATGACCCGTTGGTTGCCGACATATAATTGCTCTATCAACGTATAAGCAGCTTTCAGCTTTTGACGCATGTCCGAGCCAAGATGAGTGATGTGGCTACCTGCAATGTTCAAAATATTGGTAAACCAGCAGTTTCATAGATACTACTTATTTAAAAGTTTATGAAGAGGATAGTAACCAAATACAGCAGTGGTCATAGCATTAATTTGCCGTTTCATGCCAGTCAGCTCTTCTACTACCGGATTAAGTGCCGCTTCAGCATCCTCCGCCCGCTTTAGCAAAGTTGCTTTCTCTGTGTCCCAACCTGCCCGTTCGCTCTTGAAGCTTTCTTTCAGTTGCTCCATGGCTATTAAAGCACTTGTCAGCTCCTCCTTAGCTTTGGAAGTTTCTGCTTGCTGGGACTTGATATTTTCTTGAAGGTCGGCGATTTGAGATTCCTTTTTGCTCAGATCAGCCTGCAGGAGACACTTAATGAGTTGGCAGTGCACATTTGAAGTCCCAAGCGCATAACAAGTTATACACTTGGCACTTGGGGGCTAATGCCTATTGCTTCTTATCAACTGTCATTACAAGTCCCAAGCGCATAACAAGTTATACACTTGGCACTTGGGGGCTAATGCATATTGGCTCAAGTCAAGGTTATGGATTTTTTCTTTCATCAATCGGATTATAAAGGTGTTCAACAAGAATTTTTGAGCTTTATGACAAGAAGGTACTGGTTCATCCTAAAGGTATAAACCGGCCCTTGGGGGCTCACAGGCAAAGTTGAAGTATTACAAAGTCCTGGTTTATATTGATATTATAAACTAGCCCTTGGGGGCTACTGAAGTTGATATTAGAAATTGGACATAAGGGAGAACTAATTATGCAGGGTTAACAGTATTACCTCATATCGCTCTTTCATCATGTTCACTAAACCGGCTTCATAGTCGCGGCTTGTGTACAGGCGGTTTAAAAACCTAGAGTGGATATCTTGAGCGCTGAGGTGGGCATAGCTGTCCAAATCTGTTTTCCACTTACCCTTGTCCATAGCAGCAAATTCTTCCTTGGCACTATGTTTTGATAAAGCAATGGGGTTGCCAGGAGTTGTGTAGCCAAATCCAGTAACTATAACATCATCTGCTTTGTCATCAGCAGTTTTGACTAGGCTTGACGGTTTATCAGCAGTTTTAGCTGGGCTTGGCGGGTCAACAGCATGGCCCGTGGGATCATTTTCCATCTGTTCAGCAAAGGTTTCATGGTCTTGCGGTGGTGAATCATCAAGAATAGCATCAGCATTTGGCTCAAACTGTTCTGGGGTCTTCTCTAGTTCAGTGGTCGGGTTATCATCAGCCGGTTTATTCAACTTGGCCTTTTTGCTGGGTCTGGACTTGGCTCTGAACAGAACAAACATAAGGGTTAGTATAGTAAACAAATATAAAGTATAAAAGGTTACTTTAATATGCTCACCCAGGAACAGTTTTGAGGGGTGGAAGTTGTGTCCCTGTTGATTCGCCAGAAGAGGAATGAGATGTTCCCTGATAGTTTGAATCAGATGGATTAAGAGGTTGTCTGAAATAACCCGCCTTGGGATAAGATGTGTCAGAAATATGAGAGACCTCTGGGCGGCGTTTACGAACCGGTGTGTTTGGTAAACCGGAGGAAGTTACCACCTGACCGCTATGCCGGGTTGTGCGACGAGCTTCGTGTTGCTGTTTCTTCAAAAGAAAGTTTGGATCCAAGTGAGCTAGAGGGTGAGAAAATCTTACTTTCCGGTTTGCTTGACGGGTTTTCTATGTTGGCAGAGGATCTGAGCCGGAGGAAAGAATAATTACCTCTACGTCACCAGCATGGCTAGCCTCAGCGTCACCCTGATAAGGATCATTGTCAATGAGATGTATGAAAAAGGAGCCAAGTGAATCAAGTTCTACCTCTGACTCATGATTATCATCATCATCATCATCAATATTTAAGTCGGTGGATTCGGCGGTTTTCTTCTTGGCCGGTTTCCTTGTGACCTTGGTCTTGACATGCGGTGTTTTCGCCGGTTTATCCTGCGGTTTCTTCTTCCAGAATGGATCATCACCCTGTTTAAAAATTGAACAAGTTATAAGGAGGGATTAAGGATATGGATTAAAACAAAAGATTGAGCAACTCTTACAGCTGGCGGTTTATTTGAAGCGCAGAAGGGACTAAGCCCGGTTTTACTGCAGCTATCCACCGGTTCATCCAGCATTTTCTTAACAGCTTCGGTAATTTCATCATCAGACAGCTGAATGTCAATATGGCGTTGAGGGTCTTTTAAGTTCCCTATGTATTCACACATTAAACCAGGGTGACGGCTTGGAGGCAAGATACTCCAAGAGACCCAGCAACGGACAAAGTCGATGCCCATCAAACTGTTTGCCACAAAGGCTCGGAGCTTCGAAAGTTGTGGTGCATACTTGGCCCGTTCCTTTGCGGTGAGTCGTTGGGGAAATGGATGGGTACTGGTAAGCCGGTGAGCATGATAACCCGGCAGAGGATTTTCGTCAGCTGGAGATGTATCCCGGCAATAGAACCAAGTCTGATTCCAGTCTTTGGGGTGACTATGATGCTTGGCGCGAGGGAAACTGACATCTTTCCTTTTCTGAATTGAAACCCCGCCAAGTTCAGTATTGGGCCCATCAGTAAATTCGGTACGGCAGTTTAGATAGAAGAAGTCTCTAAACAGTTCAACGGTGGGTTCTTCTTACAGATAAGCCTCGCAAAACACTTGAAAATTACAAATATTGGACACGGAGTTTGGTCCAATATCTTGAGGGCGGAGTTGGAAGCTGGCAAGCACATCACGGAAATTGTTTGATCCGGGAGAGCTAAACCCTCGACTCAGATGATCAACGAACACAATCACTTCTCCATCCTGGGGCTCAGGAGGATTTTCTGAACCGGGGACTCTCCAGTGGATGACTTCTTTTTTAGCTAAAGCACTGGTTGCAACGCACCTGTTCAGTTGTTCTTCCGTAACCTGGGACGAAACCCAGTGGCAGGCATAAAAATACTTAGCCATTTATTCCACAACCTGAGAAAAAGTTTGAGCCGGTTTAAGGATCACGAATGATAAAACATAAACTATCTAAGGTAAAGAAGCAGGTATTGAAATATGCATAAGTATTAAACCGGAGGTTGCTGTTGTCATGGTTATAAAGGTGAGCAATTGGCGGTTTAAGAGGGGACTAATGGTACCCGGCGGATTATCATTTTCTGAAAAAGTAAACCGCCTATGCTCGTATGGAAGATATAGATCTGAAGTTGAAAAAATGACTAAGTGATGAAGAACAGGTTTCACCGATTGGTAGGATAATTTTCGATCTGCTGCATGTTAGAAAATCAAAATACATACAGATCTAAATATTGGCACCAGAGCAGTTGATGAAGGTTCATATGGGATTTTCTACTTAAAGGGGATGCATTGATGGACAAAGGAGGGCTACGGCTATTGTTATACAGGATAAATATCAAGGCTTGAATCAAAGAGCTATTGCACACTAACGAACACCAATGAACACTGAAACCCTAATGGCAGATCTATGGCGGAGAGAAAGAAGGCTTACTGATGCTAATGGAACAGCGGAGTGGCGCCGCAATTCTCTAGTACGATCAGGGCAATGCAGCGGCCGGAGTTGAGGTTGAGGATGAAGACTTGGCAGCGGCGGCTGAGCTTGGGCGCTAGGTCGACGCGAGGAAGAAGATGAAGTGAAGAGGCACGAGGGGGGAAAATGAAAGGACCCTCGGCCTTATTTATAAGGCAAAGGGATAAGTGACAGATGCGAGAATCGAGGAGGCTAAAAATTGGATATGTGACAGAGCTATCGCCTCGATCTTCGGGATTCATTAAAAATGATGAATGAATGGTTTTTTATAGCAGGTGATGTCATGGCGGTTTACGATAGTCTTGGAAGATGACGTCATGGCGAGTTACAGACTTATAAGAAGATATTGAAGAAGGATTTTTTATAAGTATTGAAGGTTGACATGAACAAATTCAAATCAACCTGGGGCCTAATGTTGGGGATATAACCGTTGAGTATATACCGCCCAAGAGGGGCCGGGTTATGCTCATAGTAGGTTACCTGTATTTCGAAGCCCATGAAGACATGGAGATGGTGCTCTATGAAGGAGATTTAGTAGTAAGGCCCAAAGCCCAAAGGCGGGTTAGGGCCCAAGGTGTAAACCGCGCGCCATAATATGTATAGCTTGTGATGTAAGGTAGGAAAGAGTATAAACTGAGCCGGACACGTTTATGAGCCGGCCGGGATTCGGTAACCCGCCGGGCGTCAACCTGTGTATATAAAGGGATGACCCGACGGCGGTTTAGGGACAAGAAAACAACAACTCGATTGCCAGGTCAAGCGTATTTGCTCCCTAGTCATAGAAACCCTAGCAATACCACCTCCAACTGGACTAGGCCTTTACCTTCACCGCAAGGGGCCAAACCAGTATAACTTCTCGTCTCCTTTCTCCCGATTAACCCCTTTAAGCTAAGCCGTCGCGATGGCTCCACGACTAAGTCCTCACCCTTGGACATCTGTCGTGACAACTCCACGACAATTACCAAAATTGTCGGGTTATAAACAGATGATGCCGAGTTATAATTGTTGCTGATGCTGGATCAAAACTGAGAATTTTGAAGATTTCTCTCCCTCATATCCATATTACCTGTAGCCCCCAAGTCTTGAGCAGAGCAAAGTGATGACTTAAGACTTGCTTTAATATAAATATTACCACATTGAAGAAATCCATGTTGTTCATCTCAATCACTAGTCAGAACTGAGTATTCCACATATGTAGCCCCCAAGTGCCGGGTTTTCATGCTTGCAGCAACCTGGGACTTGCAATTGCCTTATGCTTATAAAAACTTCAATTAGTGTAGCCCCCAAGGGCCGGGTCATTATGTAATAATGAGCAGGGACTTTGTAGATATGATCATGTAGACTTGAACAACAACGTGTAGCCCCCAAGGGCCGGCTCAGTGAGATAATATTGAGCTAGGACTTTATATATACTTCTTTGAAAAGAACATCATATGATGTAACCCCCATCATGGGGCTTGAACCCATGTCTTGAATTGTTGACAGGAGCAATTGGTAGCCCCCAAGGGCCGGCTCATTACGATGTGATGCTTCGGGTCTTCAATTAGGTGAGCAAAAAATGACTTTGCATTAGCCCCCAAGTGCCATGGTGCATGCTGGCAGTGACATGGGACTTGCACATTTGATGTAATCTCAATTTGAATAATGTAGCCCCCAAGTGCCAGGTCGTAAGCCTGCAGCGACTCGGGACTATTCTCTCCATTGTAGAATAACTCATATCCATTGATAAAATAATAGCCATTGCGCTGAAGTGACTTTGAAGACCTTAATCATAATACTGGTTATTGATAACCATAATAAAAATCCAGCCATGTTGGCTATTAAAAATTTGTTTGAATAATATAACCTGGTTTGAAAAACCGATTCCTGCCATATAAACCGGTATATCCATGCACATATGATACATGCTATGATGATGTAATGATGATGCAATATATGATGATGTATGTGTATGATGCAATGTATGATGATGTATGTGTATGATGACAGAATACTTCAATGAAACTAGCTTGAGCCACTAGAAGGTACGTGCTTTCCGTGAGCCTGACTCACAGTACCCAATCGACATTTGAACCCAGATAAAGTCAGGTCTAGCTTTATGGACTTATCAGGAATACGCGGGGTCAGAGTAACAGCATACATCACGGGGCGATTTATCCAAGTTTCAAGGAAGGTGGCTTATGAAGCCTAGATCTATCCTGACTATCTGTAAGTCGTGCTCTCGCATGACAAACCGCCATTTGAACCTTAACAAGCTCAGGATCTTTGGTCGAATACACCGTAAAAGATTGATCATTAAGAGTTTGGTGGGTCAATCAGGATTACCCGATGGAGTTGAAGCAACTGGCTACAGGTAGGATGACCCGGAAAGGTTATATTCTCTTTGGTCGAATACGCCTATGTTTGAATATAACCTGGTCAAAAGGGTAGTCACACTATGTTCTCTTTGGTCGAATACGCCTATGTTTGAACAGGAAGCCCCCAAGTGACATATTCGTTCAAGAGGGTAGTAATGCTATGCTTCGAATACGAGCAGGAAGCCCCCAAGTGACCATAATGAGCGAATAAGGCAGGATACCCAAGTTTGAACCGCGCATCATGGCAGCAAGTCCTCTTCGGCAACCTTTAACTTTTTGCACCGGGATTTTAAACCGGATATTGAGAGCTTCAAAGCTTTGTGATGGATAGATTTCCCTTGAGCCGGATTTTAAACCGGAATCTTTCATTTTGAGCCGGAAATTTTCTGATGGCCTTTAAATTATTATCAATATGGTAGTATCCTCCAGGGTCGGGTCATCTTCCCCTTCAACATCCTGGGGTTCTAGAATTTGCTGAAACTGGCAAGGTCTGCTGAGTCATATCATTGTAGCCCCCAAGTCTTAAGACGACTCGAAGAGTTGGCTTGAGATTCTCCATACTCGACCGTGATATAAAGCAACATATAGTTGAACAGCGGATTGCTAGAATATGATGAATATCGGTCAGTATAAATGACCCCGTATGGTTTTGTGTTAGTAATCCGGCCAGTGGCTCATCCCAGCTGGTTGTTGAAGCTTAGACAACCGCAGTGGCAGCAACATGTGTGCTTATCATTGAATCATCTGGTGTCTGTTGGGAATTATGGCATAGTCAGATGCTAGCGCGTGATAATGGTGGCACGAGCTATATATCCATGACATGGTCATCGCTCTTGCAGTGATCAATTGTCCTGCATTAAAAAACATTGCGAGCTAGAGTAATTGCTCTTAAAATGAATATATATTGAAAAATAGATAAGGTGGATAGCACCTGGTAGTTTGTGGGATGTCAAGCCTGTTGTGATAATGAGACGACTTCAAAATGAATCTGTAGGTAGAATGAACCGGCAGCAACAGTGGGTCATCTGCTGTTGTGAACCGGCCGTGACAGCAAGGCGGTTGCAATTCATATGACAGATCAACTTCATCCACCGAACAACCAGTTGGGCAGGCGTAGCTGTTGTATTTTATCATCAACTGAAGTGTACTAGTTGACACCTGATCTGATAGCTCATCCTTATCATCAAATTCTGTCTGCACTTCGTTGCTCTAACAACTCCAGACCTCAACAATTGTCTGTCCTCGGCGATAATTTCTTTCTCTGAGGAAAAGGTCATCAGACTATCATCTTTACGAGTCAATTTCTTTGCAATTGTGCTTCCTTCTTTCTGTAGGAGCTATCATCTGCAGCATAATTACCACCATTGGTCACGGTGTTATGTTCTTCATAATCATCCAATCATCCCAAACACAGTCAGCATTACAATCCATCTCTTGCATCTTTTCCTTGGTAATCTCATAATTCCTATCAGCATCTCGAGCCCTCACCGGAACAGGCAAGGAAAAAGCACGATCCCGAGAGCATGCGTAGCGGGGAGGTGTCATTTGAGCCGGAGAGGGAGGTGAGGCGAGTCACAGCAACAGCCGGCGACTCGGCACAACGGCGGAGGTGAGTGGCAGTGGCGAGGCAGCATGGGAGTGACTCGATGCGCCGTCGGGACAGAGGCGCAAGGCGGAGGCTCACCGGCGGGCGGGCGAAAACCACTTGACGGCCTGAGCAGCTGGTAGGTGGCAGAAGCAGCAGGCGGCCGCCGGTGCAGATGGGGGCGCAGCAAACGGTGACGTGATACGTCTCCGTCGTATCTACTTTTCCAAACACTTTTGCCCTTGTTTTGGACTCTAACTTGCATGATTTGAATGGAACTAACCCGGACTGACGCTGTTTTTAGCAGAATTGCCATGGTGTTATTTATGTGTAGAAACAAAAGTTCTCGGAATGACCTGAAACTCCACGGAACGTATTTTTGGAAAATATTAAAAATACTGGAAGAAGAATCCATGTGAGGGGGCCCACACCCTGTCCACGAGGGTGGGGGCGCGCCCCCTGCCTCGTGGGCCCCCTGACGCTCCACCGACCTCAACTCCAACTCCATATATTCGTGTTCGGGGAGAAAAAAATCAGAGAGAAGGATTCATTGCGTTTTATGATACAGAGCCGTCGCCAAGCCCTAAAACCTCTCGGGAGGGCTGATCTGGAGTCCGTTCAGGGCTCCAGAGAGGGGGATTCGTCGCCGTCGTCATCATCAACCATCCTCCATCACCAATTTCATGATGCTCACCGCCGTGCGTGAGTAATTCCATCGTAGGCTTGTTGGACGGTGATGGGTTGGATGAGATTTATCATGTAATCGAGTTAGTTTTGTTAGGGTTTGATCCCTAGTATCCACTATGTTCTGAGATTGATGTTGCTATGACTTTGCTATGCTTAATGCTTGTCACTAGGGCCCGAGTGCCATGATTTCAGATCTGAACCTATTAT
Source organism: Aegilops tauschii subsp. strangulata (assembly GCF_002575655.3). Lineage (NCBI taxonomy): Eukaryota > Viridiplantae > Streptophyta > Magnoliopsida > Poales > Poaceae > Aegilops > Aegilops tauschii. The sequence continues at coordinate 503,367,858 of NC_053036.3, forward strand.
GTTTTCATGAATATATGTGAGTTCTTGATCCTATCTTGCAAGTCTATAGTCACCTACTATGTGTTATGATCCGGCAACCTCGAAATGACAATAATCGGGACCACTCCCGGTGATGACCATAGTTTGAGGAGTTCATGTATTCACTATGTGTTAATGCTTTGGTCCGGTACTCTATTCAAAGGAGGCCTTAATATCCCTTAGTTTCTGCTAGGACCCCGCTGCCACGGGAGGGTAGGACAAAAGTTGTCATGCAAGTTTTTTTTCCATAAGCACGTATGACTATATTTGGAATACATGCCTACATTACATTGATGAATTGGAGCTAGTTCTGTGTCACCCTATGTTATGGTTGTTACATGATGAACCGCATCCGGCATAATTCTCCATCACTGATCCAATGCCTACGAGCTTTTCACATATTGTTCTTCGCTTATTTACTTTTCCGTTGCTACTGTTACAATCACTACAAAACCCAAAATATTACTTTTGCTACCGTTACTGTTACTTCCATACTACTTTGCTACTAAACACTTTGCTGCAGATACTAATTTATCCAGGTGTGGTTGAATTGACAACTCAACTGTTAATACTTGAGAATATTCTTTGGCTCCCCTTGTGTCGAATTAATAAATTTGGGTTGAATACTCTACCCTCAAAAACTGTTGCGATCCCCTATACTTGTGGGTTATCATGACGCAGGGCGACGCGGCAGGCAGCCTAAGCGGTCGTCGGGGCGCGGCAACCCGGAGGTAGCCACAGCAGACTTGACGAGAAAAGACCGCTCGGGCAGCCTAGGCAGGGCGGGCGGCCATGGCGACTTGCTAGCAAAGGTTGCTCGCCGGCGGCTCGGATGGCCGAGGCTATGACGGATCAGCAACTCGCAGGTAGTTCCGAGCGGCGGCTCTTGGCGGAGGTGACGGCAGCTCAGAGCAGGCAAAGCTGGTGATTGAGCGGCTCGGAAGGTCGGGTAAAGCCACAGCGGTAGTTCAGAAATAACGGGCCGGCTCATTGCAAAAATACGCGACGGCAACGGTGACTTGTCAGCGTGGTAGTGCGGCGATTCTCCTGCTGCAGTTGAAACGGGCGGCGGCTCGGCACTCCTGCGATTTCAGTGGCATTGGAAGCCAGCCATGGCGGCACACAAAGGCAGCCGGCGACGGCGACTTAGCAGCCCGACAGAAGCCCGAACGGCGACTTGTGATACAAATAAGGCGGCTCGCCGGCGGAGTGAAACACAGCGAGGGGCGCGACAGGGGCCGTTGGGCGGCTCGGGAGGCCTGGGCGGCCTGGAAGAGGAAAGCAGGCGTAGAGACCCGGCGGGGCAGAGCCGGTGGGTGAGCAAGGGGGACCGGACAAGGCGCAACACGGAGATGCCCGGTGTTTAGAGCAGGGCAGAGCCGGCGTGACCGCAACAGCTTGGCGCAGCTGCGGGGGCGACGATAGTGGAGGCAGCAGCCCACCTGCAGGTGCAGCCCGAGGCCTGCTATTGCTGCTACGGCTCTTGACCACTGGGTGAGGCTGGAACGAAGTTGCTACGGCTCGGCAAATTTGATGGAGGTGATCCGCCTCGCAGCCGAAGATGCGGCAGAAGTGAAGGCGCGCTGAATCGGGGCGGCTCACGGGCAGCGCGAGGCCGAGCTGAAGACTCGGAAAACCGTAATGGTAGAAAACTGCACCGGCCATAGCAGAACTGCGGTAGTAGAGGAGGCGGGCAGCTTAACACGAGGCCACGGGCGTGGCCATTGCTGCAGCAGAGCTACACAGGCCATGCGAGGCGGAGTCAAGCAACCGGTTTGCAGATGAAAGTGAACCGCCACGGCAACTTGAGGCGGCGTAGGGCCGCGGCGGGTCTGACAAAGCGGAGGCACGGCCCGATTGGAGACGGAGGTGGTGAGGCCGGTTCGACGCAGCGCGAGGTAAGGTGGGCCACGGTAGGGTCGCGGGGCGACTCCAGGTACGGTAGTAGTGGCGACGGCGGAGACGAGTCCAAGCGGAGTGGCGGCTCAAGGAGGAAGCATCTTGGCGACTCACGGTGAGCCCGTGGCGGCAACTTGACAGGGCTGCAGCAGGGCGACAGAGGTGTTAGTGGAGTGGAGGAATCCGGCCCGCAACATCGGGCGGCTCGACCAGGCTCGGTCAGGTAGCGGTGACCACGGCAACTGCAGCTGCTCATAGCATGGGCAAGACGGCGGCGACTTGAAACGGAAACAAGGCCACGGGTGGTGGCTCTGAGGTGTGGCCAGCTAAGTGGCACACCAGCAGAGGCAATTGGGCCGGCTTAACCTGCAGGTCGGAAGCAGCAGAATGGTAGCGGGACACCTTTGCTAATTTTCTCTGGCACAAGCGGGTTGTAGTTGGAAGCCGAGCGAAGCGAGGGCCGCTCCCAAATCTCCGGGTCGTTGACTCCCGAGTCAAACCTGTGTCCGCTTCCAGGGCATGTACATCCTTCTATATTTTTCTTCTTTCCCTTCTTTTTGTCTTGGACTGCCAGAGACACCACATGTGACCGGAATTTATTTTTGGAAACCGGAGACCGATCCGATCTGGCATCAGTTAATCACCTGAAAAACGGCCCCTTCGATTTTCACTTAAAGATTAATGCCTCTACTAATCGATCTTTGGAGGCCGTAATCAGTATGTATATGTCCTGATTGATTTGACGCTTTAAACAATGAGATAGCAGCAGTACGTATCCTGCCTTTAGCCCTCAACTAGTCAAATCACCTTTTTATTTTTCCAGGTGTTGTCACGATCCCGGATACTGGTTCGCCTGATTCGCTGCAGGCTTACAAATGACCGGATCATGTGCTGCTGTTAAGCCGCCAAAACTTCACGATAAGAACGCAGGAGCTGACCAAGTCGACTCGGCTGATGTGACCCAGAGTTACGGTCATTGCTGATGACGAATTTGCGCACGCCAGAATGAGTGAATCGGTCAGACAAGATCTCGCCGAAGTTGAAATCGATGAATCCACAACCCCCACGCGCAAACGCTTCACAGAAGGCACAATGTTTTATCTCGTCTGATGAACTTCAAAGAGCATGTAGATTCTTTTGAGCCGGGCTTTTTTTTATCCAGTCAATCGCGAGCTTCTCGATCCCTAGGGAGATCCCTCCAAGAACTTAACACCACCATGCGTAGGCCCCACGGTCGGCGCCAACTGTCGTGAAATTGTCACGGCAGATATCCTAATGTGAGGACTTAGTCGTGAGGCCAACGCATCTATGTGGTAGCTTGAGAGGGGTTGATCGGAATCGAGATACGCAACACAAGAAAAGGGTTTAGACAGCTTTGGGCCCCGGGAAACATCATCTGGTAACAACCCTACATGTTGTTTGTGGCTAGGTCTCATTATCATCTCGAGGGAGTCGCCGTAACTCCGGCTCTCCTAGTTGTGTCTAGCCTTAACAATTATTCAACCTGTACCTCTTGGGGTGCCCCGCCCCTCCTTATATAAGTTGAAGGGGCGGGTTACATGTAGAGTCCAACTCGGATTAAGACTTAAACTATTTCGACTTCTCATCACGGGCTTCTCTCCATGGGCTTCTTAACGTCTTGGGCTTCTTACAATCCGGCTTACGATCTGGCTTACGGTCTGGCTTACAATCTGGCTTACAATCTGACTTACCATCTGGCTTTACCATCTGGCTTACCGTCTGGCTTAACATCTTCCGGCTTACAATCTGGCTTAACATCTGGCTTAACATCTGGTTTAACATCTGCCGGCTTAACATCTGGCTTAACATCTGCTGGGTCACCAATGACACACCAAGTCCCAGCTGGGTCATATCTCTGGCCGGGTCATACCGTGGGGTATATCCCCGACAAGGTGGGAGCGACATGATCAACTCGGTGGGACCGATGAGCTAGGGTCAGGGCAAAACTTAATCTTAGTTTGACCGATTACTTCAACTCGGTGAGACCGATTTCAGTAACAAGCAAACAGAGAGTTGATGTCGCTTGAAGCTAAGTCGGTATTTCCGCAAAGATGAAGGGATGATGCAGCACAGCGGCGGTAGGTATTTCCCTCAGATACGTAACCAAGGTTATCGAACCGGTAGGAGAACCAAGCAACACAACGTAAACAGCCCCTGCACACAGATAACTAATCCTCGCAACCCGACGTGTTAAAGGGTTTGTCAATCCCTTTCGGGGTACGACGCCTCAAGATAGGCAAACGGACGTGAGATAAATTTGTACTAGATTGATAAATCGAACGCCAAATAGAAATAAAACGCAGCAAGGTATTTTTATTTTTAGTTTAATAGATCTGAAAATAAATGTAAGGAAAAAGTAGATCGCAAAGGCAAAGATATGAGAAAGAGACCCCGGGGCCATAGGTTTCACTAGTGGCTTCTCTCGAGAAAAAATAGTAAATGGTGGGTGAACAAATTACTGTCGGGCAATTGGCAGAACTTCAAATACTCATGACGATATCCAGGCAATGGTCATTATATAGGCATCACGTCCAAGATTAGTAGACTGACTCCTGCCTGCATCTACTACTATTACTCCACACATCGACCGCTATCCAGCATGCATCTAGTGTATTAACTTCATGGAGAAACGTAGTGATGCAATAAGAACGATGACATGATGTAGACAGGATCTATCTATGTAGAGATAGACCCCATCGTTTTATCCTTAGTAGCAACGATACATACGTGTTGGTTCCCTTTCTATCACTAGGATCAAGCACCGTAAGATCGAACCTACTACAAAGCACCTCTTCCCATTGCAAGATAAATGGATCAAGTCGGCCAAACAAAACCCAAATATCGGAGAAGAAATACGAGGCTATAAGCAATCATGCATATAAGAGATCAATGAAACTCAAATAACTTTCATGGATATAAAAAGATAGATCTGATCATAAACTCAAAGTTCATCGATCCCAACAAACACACCGCAAAAGAGTTACATCAAATGGATCTCCAAGAGACCATTGTATTGAGAATTAAGCGAGAGAGAGGAAGCCATCTAGCTACTAACTACAGACACGAAGGTCTACAAAGAACTACTCACGCATCATCGGAGAGGCACCAATGGAGGTGGTGAACCCAATCTAGACACCATCTCGGATGGGGTTCACCACCTCCATTGGCCGACTTGATCCAAGATTGATAATATAACAGCATGGGACAATCAAAAATTATAGATACGTTGGAGACGTATCAGCATCCCCAAGCTTAACTCCTACTCGTCATCGAGTAGGTAAGTGATAAAAACAGAATTTTTGATGTGGAATGCTGCCTAACATGTCATATCATATTCTTCTCTTTATAGCATTGACAATTGGACTTTGATGTGATTCAAAGCAATAGTCTAGTTTTGACATAATAATTTAGATACTCAAGCATATCAACAAGCAACCATGTCCTTCAAAATACAATGCTAAAATAAGTTATCCCTAGCCCATCATGCTCAACCATTGATCCATTCATGAAACACACTCGCATATTAACTACACCCAATACTCAAGTACGATCATATTGCCTCCTAGTTGGTGCTTTTATAAGAGAAGATGGAGACTAAAATTCAAAAATAAAAATTGCATAAAGTAAAAGAAAGGCCCTTCGCAGAGGGAAGTAGGGATTTGTAGAGGTGCCAGAGCTCAAAGCGAAAAATTAGAGATAAAAATATTTTGGGAGGTGCATCCATCCCACCAACGAAAACGACTTAGAGTTCCCAACACTTTCCATGCTAGATATATCATAGGCAGTTCCCAAATAGAAAATAAAGTTTATTCCTTTTTCCACCATACTTTCACTTTCCATGGCTAGCCGTATCCACGGTTGCACTCCATACCAACAGTTTACAAGGAATTTATTATTTGACAACATAAAGTAAATTCATTTTTTCATTTCGGGACTGGGCATCCCTAAAACCTTTGCCTTACTCTCATGCAATGACAAGTGAATAAACACTCATCGTGAGAATAAAACATCCAGCATGGAAAATATTAGCCACCCCTCACCGCTCCGCGAGCTAAACAAATACACAAAAGAGAAGTTTATTTTGAAAATTAGAGATGGCACATGCAAATTTGCTTAGAACGGCAAAAGAATACCGCATATAGGTAGATATAGTGGACTCATGTGGCAAAACTGGTTTAAAGGATTTTGGATACACAAGTAGAGATCATACTTAGCGCAAAATGAAGGCTAGCAAAAGATTGAGAAGCGACCAACCAAGAAATGGATAATCTCATAAGCGAGCATTAAGCATAATTAACATTGAATAATGCACCACAAGTAGGATATAATTTCATTGCATAACTATTGACTTTCGTGCTTGCATAGGGAATCACAAACCTTAACACCAATATTCTTACTAAAGCATAATTACTCATCAACATAACTCACATATCACATCATCATATCTCAAAACTATTACAAAGAATCAAGTTTATTTTGTCCAATGATCTTCATGAAAGTTTTTATTATATCCTTCTTGAATATCTATCACTTTGGGTGTCGTGGAATTGTCACGGCAGATGTCCTTGAGTTAGGACTTAATCGTGGAGCCATCGCAGCTAGGAAGCTTGAAGGGGTTAGTGCGGGACAAGGGACACGAGGGTTTATACTGGTTCGGCCCCTTACGGTGAAGGTAAAAGCCTACGTCCAGTTGAGGTGGTATTGATTAGGGTTACGATCACCAGGGAGCAAAAACTGTTATCCCGGCTCTCGATGAGATCGTTCTCTGCCTTAAACCGCTGTCGGGTCGTCCCTTTATATAGGGAGGCTGACGCCCTGCAGCTCTCAGAGTCCCGGCCGGCTCATAAGAGTGTCCGGCTCGGACTCTCAACTATTCTTGCCTTACACTACAAGTTCTACCATAACAATGATTGCAACTACGGCCTTTAAGCCATATCCGGGTCATAAGCCCATCTTTGGCCCACCGTCTTCAGGCTTGGCGCCGGGCTTCTGGCAATGACCATATGAGTAACCCGGCCCCTCCTGGCGGGTGACTCTAAGGTCTATATCCTCAACATTGGGACTAATTTTCATGTGTTGCTTTTCATAAGCTCAAACAAATATAAGTGAAGATCATGAGCACAATTTTTTTCGTTGTCTCAAAATAATTTAAGTGAAGCAAGAGAGTATTCCTTCAAAAATAACTAAGCACACCATGCTAAAAAAGATATAAGTGAAGCACTAGAGCAAATCCACTGCTCATAAAATTTTTTAAGTGAAGCATAGAGAGCAATTCTAACAAGTCATGACATAATTTTGGCTCTCCCAAATAGGTGTGTCCAACAAGGCATCAAGACTTAAAACACAAAATAAAACAAGCAAAGACTCATATCATACAAGACGCTCCAAGCAAAAGAAATATTATGTGACAAATAAAAATATAGCTTCGAGTAAAATACCGATGGTCGTTAGAAGAAAGAGGGGATGCCACTCGTGGGGATCCCCAAGCTTAGTTGGTTGCTCTTTTTTGGATAATAGCTTGGGATTCCGGGGCACCCCAAGCTTAGGCTCTTCTATCCTTCCTTCATCCATCGTAAGATAACCCAAAACTTGAAAACTTCAATCACACAAAACTCAACAAAACCTTCATGAGATCCGTTAGTATAAGAAAACAAACCACTACTATAAGTACTGTATCAAACCAATTCATATTTTGTTTTTGCATTATATGTACTGTATTCCAACTTTTCTATGGCAAAAACTCATCAAAGAAAACCATAGAGCCATCAAAATAAGCACACAACGCATGGAAAACAGAATCTGTCAAAACAGAACAGTCTGTAGCAATCTGACTTTTTAGAATACTTCCGTAACTCAAAAAATTCTGAAAAACTAGGAAGATCTGGGTAATTTGTATATCAATCTTCTGCAAAAAAATTGGCATTTTATCACGTTCTGGTGATTTTCAAAAATTATTTTTTTGAGTGCAAAAGTTTCTGTTTTTCTGCAAGATCAAACAACTTTCACCCAAGAAGATCCTATCGGTTCTACTTGGCACCAACACTAAATAAAACACAAAAAACATGATCATAACAGTAGAATAATTGTGCTAACACTCAAGAACATAAATCAAAAAGCAAAAATAAATTTATTCATTGGGTTGCCTCCCAACAAGCGCTATTGTTTCACGCCCCTAACTAGGCATAATATTTCAATGATGCTCACAAGAAAGATAGTAGTTGAAACACGAAGAGAGCACCATAAAACATGTGACAAACACATTTAAGACTAATATACTTCCTATGCATTGGAATTTGATAGGAAAACAAATTATCAAGACAAGAAATATCTAGCATATGCAAAGGAGAGGAATAAAACATTGACAATCTCAACACAACGAGAGGAGATTTAATAACATGAAAATTTCTACAACCATATTTTCATCTCTCATAGTAATTCTATGTAGGATCATAATCAAATTCAGTAATATAACTATGATATAAAATTTTCTCTTTATGATCCACATGCATGCAAAGTCGACACTCTTCCAAAATAGCGGGATTATCATCAAATAAAGTCATGACCTCTCCAAACCCACTTTCATCAAAAAATTCATAAGATTGAACACTCTCCAAATATGTGGGATTATTTTTAGCTAAAGTTGACACTCTTCATCGCAAACATATTCATCATGAGGCTTAAATAAATTTTCAAGATCATAAGAAACATTATCACCCCAATCATGATCATTGCAATAAGTAGCGGACATGACAAAGCAAGCATCCCCAAGCTTGGGGTTTTGCATATTATTAGCACAATTGACATTAATATAATTTATAGTAAAATTATTGCAATCATGCTTTTCATTCAAGGAGCTATCATGAATCACTTCATAAATTTCTTCATCACAATTTTCAGACTCACGAATCTCAAGCAAAACTTCATAAAGATAATCTAGTGCACTCAAATCACAAGCAATTGATTTATCATGATTGGATATTTTAAAAAGATTAGCAAGTGGCTGGGGATCCATATCAATAGATTTTTAGCAAGCGAAGATGAAAGCATATAGAAGGCACATGGCACCACAAGCAAACATGAGATCTGACGAGAAAACGGCGAACGAAAAAGAGGGGTGAATAAACGGCAATTTTTTGTGAAGTGGGGGAGAGGAAAATGAGAGGCAAATGGCAAATAATGTAAATTGCGAGGAGATGAGATTTGTGATTAGGAACCTGGTATATGTTCAAGATCCTCCCCAACAACGGCACCAGAAATGGTGCGTGACCGGGAGACTATCTTTACTTGATCCTCCCCGGCAACGGCGCCAGAAATTCCTTTTGATGTCGCTTGAAGTTACGTCGGTATTTCCCCAAAGAGGAAGGGATGATGCAGCACAGCGGCGGTAGGTATTTCCCTCAGATATGAAACCAAGGTTATCGAGCCAGTAGGAGAACCAAGCAACACAACGTAAACAGCCCCTGCACACAGATAACAAATCCTCGCAACCCGACATGTTAAAGGGGTTGCCAATCCCTTCCGGGGTACGGCGCCTCAAGATAGGCAAACGGACGTGAGATAAATTTGTAGTAGATTGATAGATCGAACGCCAAATAGAAATAAAATGCAGCAAGGTATTTTTTATTTTTAGTTTAATAGATCTGAAAATAAATGGAAGGAAAAAGTAGATCACAAAGGCAAATATATGAGAAAGAGAACCGGGGGGCGTAGGTTTCACTAGTGGCTTCTCTCGAGAAAAAATAGCAAACGGTGGGTGAACAAATTACTGTGGGGGAATTGCCAGAACTTCAAATACTAATGACGATATCAAGGCAATGATCATTATGTAGGCATAACGTCCAAGATTAGTAGACCGACTCCTGCCTGCATCTACTACTATGACTCCACACATCGACCGCTATCCAGCATGCATATAGTGTATTAAGTTCAGGGAGAAACGGAGTAATGCAATAAGAACGATGACATGTTATAGACAAGATCTATCTATGTAGAGATAAACCCCATCGTTTTATCCTTAGTAGCAATGATACAAACGTGTCGGTTCCCCTTCTGTCACTAGGATCAAGCATCGTAAGATCGAACCCACTACAAAGCACCTCTTCCCATTGCAAGATAAATATATCAAGTTGGCCAAACAAAACCCAAATATCGGAGAAGAAATACGAGGCTATAAGCAATCATGCATATAAGAGATCAAAGAAACTCAAATAACTTTCATGGATATAAAAAGATAGATCTGATCATAAACTCAAAGTTCATCGATCCCAACAAACACACCACAAAAGAGTTACATCATATGGATCTCCAAGAGACCATTGTATTGAGAATTCAGCGAGAGAGGGGAAGCCATCTAGCTACTAACTACGGACCCGAAGGTCTACAAAGAACTACTCACGCATCATCGGAGAGGCACCAATGGAGGTGGTGAACCCCATCCGAGATGGTGTCTAGATTTGATCTGGTGGTTCTGGACTCTACGGCGGCTGGATGAATATTTCGTCGACTGCCCTAGGGTTTCTGGAATATTGGGGTATTTATAGAGCAAAGAGGTTGTAACGCCCATGATGCGGCTATATCTCCCACGTGTCGAGGCACGACTTAGAGGCATAACCGAATAGTGGTTTTGTCGCAAGAAGGGTCATCTTCACACAATCCCATGTAATGAACCAGAATGGGATAAAGAGTTGGCTTACAATCGCCACTTCACACAATACATAAATATAATTCATACATCATCCAAAAAACACACATAGACCGACTACGGTCAAGATCCAAATGAAAAATAGATAACCCCAAATGCTAGATCCCCGATCGTCCCAACTGGGCTCCACTACTGATCATCAGGAAAAGACACATAGTAACGACCACGTTCCTCATCGAACCCCACTTGAGATCGATCCCATCATCTGCACTGGCATCGTCGGCACCTGCAACTGTTTTGGTAGAATATGTGAGTCACGAGGACTCATCAATCTCACACCCGCGAGATCAAGACTATTTAAGCTTATAGGAAAGGATGGTGTAAAGGGGTGGAGCTGCAGCAGGCAATAAGCATATATGGTGGCTAACATACGCAAAAGAGAGCGAGAAGAGAAGCACCGGAACGGTCGTCATCTAGTAATGACCAAGAAGTGATCCTGAACTCCTACTTACGTCATTCATAACTTAAACCGTGTTCACTTCCCGGACTCTGCCGAGAAGAGACCATCATGGCTACCCACACGGTTGATGTATTTTAATTAAGTCAAGTGACAAGTTTTGTACAACCGGACATTAACAAATTCCCATCTGCCTCATAACCGCGGGCACGGCTTTCGAAAGATAATACCCTGCAGGGGTGTCCCAACTTAGCCCATCATAAGCTCTCACGGTCAACGAAGGATAAACCTTCTCCCGAAAAGACCCGATCAGTCTCGGAATCCCGGTTTACAAGACATTTCGACAATGGTAAAACAAGACCAGCAAAGCCGCCCGATGTGCCGACAAATCCCGATAGGAGCTGCAAATATCTCGTTCTCAGGGCAACACCGGATGAGACTAGCTACGAGTAAAACCAGTCCTCAAGTTTCCCCAAGGTGGCCCCGCAGGCAGCTCGGTTCGAACCAACACTCGAAGGAGCACTGGCCCGTGGGGGTCTAAAATAAGATGACCCTCGGGCTCGCGAAAACCCAAGGGAAGTGTAGGTGGTAGGTGGTCAAATGGTAAAACCAAGGTTGGGCCTTGCTGGAGGAGTTTTATTCAAAGCGAACTATCAAGGGGGTCCCATAAATCAGCCGACCGCGTAAGGAACGCAAACTCAAGGAACATAACACCGGTATGACAGAAACTAGGGCGGCAAGAGTGGAACAAAACACCAGGCATAAGGCCGAGCCTTCCACCCTTTACCAAATATATAGATGCATTAATATAATAAGAGATATTGTGATATCCCAACATATCCATGTTCCGACACGGAACAAACTTCAACTTCACCTGCATCTAACAACGCTATAAGAAGGGCTGAGCAAAAGCGGTAACTTAGCCAAACAACGGTTTGCTAGGAAAGGATGGTTAGAGGCTGACATGGCAATATGGGAGGCATGATATAGCAAGTGGTAGGTAGCGCAGCATGGCAATAGAACGAACAACTAGCAAAGCAAGATAGAAGTGATTTCGAGGGGTGGTCATCTTGCCTGCAAGGTTCTCAGAGTTGTCGAAAGCTTGATCCTCGTAAGCGTACTCAACAGGTTCCTCGTTCACGAACTCGTCTCTCGGCTCTACCCAAGACAAGAACACAAGCAAATGGAACCACAATCAATCACGGGAAATGCACAAGCAACATGATGCAAAACATGTATGATATGCAAGATATGATATGCGATGCATATGCGTGCTCCGGAAAGAAAATGATGAACAAGGAAGTAACTTGGCAAACCAAGCATTCCACTGGAAAGATGAGATGATTTCGGTCGAAATCGATATAAAGATCACCGGAAACGGATGCACGGTTTGCAAATGGCAAGCAAAACAAGAATGACACGAATCTGCGATTAACAGCATGATGGCACTTGAAATGCAACAAGTAACAATGCTACAGCACTCCAACGTAGCAACAAAGCATATGACAGTAATCTACAGGAGATGCTTGACAAAAGATGAACACTGAGCTACGGCTAGATCACAACATAACAAGCTCAAACAAGCATGGCAAAAGTGCAAAAGATAACAGGTTCACAGACTTGGTGAAATTACTGGACATGGCAGAAAACAGCATCAGGTAGCAATGTTCAGAGCACTCAATCAACATGCTACAGGAACTTAACATGGCGAAACAAGGCATGCCAGTATTCTACTAAATGCATAGGACAAAAGTCTATTAGTGACCATAAGCCAAAAAGGACCCGAAGAAATGATGCCAACCATGTAAACATAGCAAGTTTCGTTAACAGGTTTCAGACTTAGCAGAAAACAGAGCATGGCAGAAACAATAATATGAAGGCATGTTAGTGAGCTTGATGCACTCACCATAAAGCAATGAATGACAAAACAAGCATACCTACAGCAAGATGGCATGTTTATGAAGCTATCCATGGCAAGAACAAAACCATAGCATGTATGGATCAACTACAATAAGCTCGGCAAAATTGAATAACACGTAAACAATCTGCCAGAAATATGTTATAGCAAAAGTAGAGCAAGATTGAGTCATGCTATGGCACTCCATAATTGCAAACAAGGGCAGGAATGGATCGATTACAACAATATCTACAAAACATCCTTACTGAATATCTCCAAAATATGCATGGATCTCTCTGTAGCATCAAGTTTACATGGCAACAAAATAACAGCAAACAAAGACTTAGAGAAATCACCAAGTCCTTGAAACATCAAGTTTACATGGCAACAAAATAACAGCAGACAAAGACTTAGAGAAATCACCAAGTCCCTGAAATCAGAAACATTACGGAGCCTAGTTTGCATGCTTGTGCTAGTCACCACAGAGATCACAAAAATACATGGCATACACCTTTGTAAAGATGGCATGGCATACAACAAAACACATGTAGAGCTCATGCCTATAAGATGCACAGATTAAATGATACAAAAATAACAAATCTCCAAGTTCTGCTAAGAACCAGCAGATAACAGCACCTAGCACTCTTGCACCAGAGATTTGGGCATCAATATGGCCTCTAATGAACATGGTGCAATTGAACAAAATGTAGAGCATCACGAGGAGAACATTTCGATATAGTACACGCGCGAAACGGAGCTATATGCAGAGAGTTATGATGCGTTGAACAGGACAAGATACTGTGTAAATCTCAGGACTTGGAGAAAAAAAAAGAGGGGGAGAGAGGTCAACCCTAATCTCGATCGGATCTGGCTCGAGGCTCGGGCCGGCCAGAGTTCGGACGGGGACGCCGGCGGGGCGGCGCTGGAGGGCGGCGCCGGCCGGGGACGGCGGGAGGAGGCGATGGCATGCGGCGCGCGGCGCCGGAGGAACCGGGCACGGGGCGGCGGCGCTCGGCCCCGGCGGTTGGAGGCGGCGCCGGCGGGGTCCGACGCGGAGGCGCGGCGGCGCGGGAAGGCGATGGCGTCGGCGGTCGGCGGCGGGGGCGGCGCGGGCGCGGCGCTCGAGCTCCCGCGGGGCAGCGGCGGCGTACGGGCCGGGAGGTCCCGCCCCGGGCCGAGCGGGCTTCGGCGGCGGCGGCGGCGGGGTTGCTGACGTGGCGCAACGCGAGTGGGCGAGGGCGGTGGCGCGGGTTTCGTCCGGCGGCGGTGGACACGTCCGGTGGCGGCGAGGATTTTTTTTAGGGTTTGATCTGAGAAAATTTCGGGAGGGGAGGTGTATAAATAGGTAGAGGGAGCTAGGAGACTCCAAATGAGGTGCGGTTTTTGCCCACACGATCGTGATCGAACGACCTAGAGCATGGAAGAGAGTTTGGTGGGTTTTGGGCTGGTTTTGAGGGGGGTGTTTCTGCAACACACAAATGGACTTTGCGGATGCCCGGTTAACCGTTGGAGTACCAAACGACCTCCAAATGGAACGAAACTTGACCGGTGGTCTCCCGGTAGTATACCAAGGCCACTTGACAAGCCTCGGTCCATTCCGAGAAAGTTTGACACCCGCTCACGAAAGAAAACAAGAGGGGTGCACCGGAGGAGATGGGAGCGCCGGATTGCAAAACGGACAACGGGGAAAATGCTCGGATGCATGAGACGAACACGTATGCAAATGCAATGCACATGATGACATGATATGAGATGCATGACATGAACAAAATGCAAAACTAAAGACAAAACTCGACCACGAAGGGAATATCATAGCACATAGCCGAAAATGGCAAGAGTTGGAGTTACAAATATGGAAAGTTACATCCGGGGTGTTACAGAGGTGGTCCGGGGGGCACCCGAGGTGGCCACAACCCACGAGGGCGCGCCTGGGCCTTCTGGCGCGCCCTAGTGGGTTGTGCCCCCTCGGGGCACCCCCCTGGCGCAGCCAGGGCCCATTATGTTCCTTCTGGTCCAAAAAAATCCCGTGGAGTTTCGTTGCGTTTGGACTCCATCTGATATTGATTTCCTGCGATGTAAAAAACATGCAGAAAACAGCAACTAGCACTTGGCACTATGTCAATAAGTTAGTACCAAAAATTATATAAAATGATTATAAAACATCCAAGATTGATAATATAACAGCATGGAACAATCAAAAATTATAGATATGTTGGAGACGTATCGAGAGTTGGTCAGGAAAACTCGGTGGGACCGATCGCTCCTTTCGGTGATACCGAAAGGTTACAAAAGAGAAACTGAGAGTTTGCACTGCAAAATTGGTGGGACCAATCACTCATTTCGATGAGACCGAAACGTTACGAAGGGAAACAGAGAGTTTGCAGTCCCATCTCAGTGAGACCGAGATCACTATCGGTGAGACCGAACTGATCAGGGTTTCTGGCTATGGCTATGTCAAGTGAACTAGGTGGCGTCGGATGAATCAAATTGGTGGGGCCGAGTTTGACTTTAGGTTTAGGACATATTTGGATTTGAGAAAATGGTTGAGGGCTTTGGAGCATATCACTAAGCATTTTGAGCAAGTAGACCATTAAGCAACACCTCATCCCCTTTTAATAGTATTGGCTTTCCTATGCACTCAATGTGATCTTGGATCACTAAAATAGAAATGCAGAGTCTTGAGCTTTTGCCACTATTTGTCTTTAGCATTTTGAGGGGTCCACATCTCTAGTCCACGCCATGCCAATCGTTGAACTTTCTGAAATAATCCTCTTGAAAGGATATTAGTTCAATGAGCCATATGTTGTTATGAATTAACAAAACCACCCAGAGATTAGTTTCACTTTCATCGGGGCGTGATGGTGAACGGGAAAGATAAAGATTTGATAAGGTAGTATTTGAAGGTACCGCTTTTAAGGGCTGACAGGTACATTAATTGACTTAATGGTACGATACCACAAATATTCATAACAATGGAACACACAACTTCAACATAAGTCAACCAAGTTCAGCAGAATTTAAATTACATCAATCATAATAAAACTAATCTATTCAAAACTAATATCTCCCATGCCACACCTTCTCCATTGTGTGTTGCATCCTCTTCGTCTTTTTGATGTTTTCATGGATGGCTAGCATAACTTGCCTTTCTTTTGCTTCTAGCCGACCCTGCTCACTGAGGTACCCATCTCCATATGGCTAACCATCTGTACGCATCCATGCACGCGTACGCGAATTGTGCATCACAGAGCTCCACAGCCCAGCGTTGGTGATACTGCTCATTGAACAGATTCTTCATCTCTTCGTAGAATTCATCAATGATCAATCCGGTTACTTCCCTGAGCAAATTCAAAGGCTTGTTTGAGTCATCCGAAACAACCCATTTGTCTTGGATGTCCTTATAGTTTGTGACCCTTAAGCCCAAGAGCTCTAACAGTTCTTTATCACACCGGATGGAAAAACCTACGATTGTATATTCTTCCTTGAGGAGGAAGTTCCGCAAGGATGTGCTCATCCCCGACGACTGGCATACCTGGTAAATGAGACAAACAGAGCCGTCGCGAAGCTGGATGACTGGTGCCTTGTCCTGTAAGGGAGTGTACTGGAGGTCTATGCCGACGAAGACCAGTTCATACACTCGTATGTACGCCTTTCTCTCTTGTATCCATGTGTCGACGGTGCTGATCTCGTTGGTGTACATGATGCGAATGGTGCGGCCTCCATGGAGGTTAAGACGGCGTTCCCGCGTGAGCGGGGCTAGTAGCCCGATGTTACCATCTTGTCGCCGCCGAGGGTGCCAAAAGATCCAGCACGAGACATGGTGCTAGTGATAGAAAGATGCAGGGGGATTGAGAGTGGAATGGGGAAGGCGATGGAGAGGGGAGTTGGCAACCACTTAAATCGTGGTGGGAGACGAGGAGGCCGCCAAAGCAGTTTGAACGATGGCCATACCAGGCGTGCACCGTGTAGCCATGAGCTGACCGCTACGAGGCAGACAAGGAGGCACAGGAAGACTTGACCGTCTGTTGCTTTTTTCTTCCTACACACAGACATGATAATGCATTCCTTTTTTCAACACGCAAAGACTATGAAAGTGCTCTTGGTGTATTGCGGAAGCGCTCATATTGTTTCCTAAAGGTGGTCTGCGTTTTCAAATCCCTTGCTAGTATTTCTGAAAGTGCTCACTCTATTCAGAAAAAACATTTGCAGAAAGTTAAAAAGATACAATCACATACTTTTACATAAGCACCATGAATTTGTACATCATCACAACACTTATTCTACGTAAATAAGTATAATATAATTACACACGACATCTTTGCACTGGTACGCGTCGGTGCTATACAAACGGTATTTAACCCCTTTCCGCGACGACATTTGGCATCGTCGCCTAGTGAGTGACAGCGATAGGGGGGTCCTTCCCACACGACCCAGAAACCATCGGGGATATGCCCTGCTGGCACACACGCTCGGCAAAATGAGGTCGTGTGCGACCGGCGAGCGCTCAAATACGGAAATATGTATAGTAGAGCTAAAAAAATACAATTATACAGGCGAAATTGTTTCCGGTTGCAAGTACATCCCACACAGTCAGGCCCGCTAAACGTTTCCGTTCATATGTACATCCCACACAGTGGCTCCAAGGAAAACGTTTCCGTTCATAGGTACATCACACACAATTTTCCCCGTTAAATCGTTTGTGATAGTGTTGCCATTGCACACGATATTAACAATTTTATCGTTTGCGTTATTGAATGCATCACACACTATGCGTAGAAGAAACTGTGTGGCAAAGGCTGTCCATCACACACAGTTTTTATGTGGTAAACATTTGCGCAAGCTGGCCTAACGCAAACAGTTTTCAAGAGAAGGTCGTGTATGATTGTTCATTGATCCAACATCATTTATTCCTAGAAACTGTGTGTGTTGCCTGAGGTCACCGTCCGCGGTATTTTCTGAATAACCATTTGCAATAGCAAAACCCAATTAG
Source organism: Aegilops tauschii subsp. strangulata (assembly GCF_002575655.3). Classification (NCBI taxonomy): domain Eukaryota; kingdom Viridiplantae; phylum Streptophyta; class Magnoliopsida; order Poales; family Poaceae; genus Aegilops; species Aegilops tauschii. The sequence continues at coordinate 503,385,781 of NC_053036.3, forward strand.
CAGGCTAATTCGCCATTAGCAGTCTAATTGCTCTATTATTAATAATCCATTTATTAATCTAATTGATATTCATATTAAGCACATAATATATTTCATTTCCATATTAAGGAAGCATGATTTCATAATTGAAATACATCAGAGTACAACATGATATTGCTTCAGCACTCAGCTACCCCATTACACAACTGCACCAGCACCAAGTTTCACATGCAACATGTAGAACCTTTCGAAATTAGCATCATAGATGGTATATAGACAGATGCATCTCATATGGAAAACTGCTGAAGCGGAAGGCGAATATTGAGCCTTCATTCATGTTGAAGGTCTTTGCAACTTTAGGCCAGTGTCTGTGGATGATTGACCGTTCGTCCTTCGTCCTCTTCAGGAACACTTCAGTATTGAATCGTGGGTGTTGTATGAAAACCTTCCTCGCTTCCTGACCATAGAGGTGGTTTGATAGGTAATCATCAGTGAACTGCTTTGGGAAGGCCTGAAAACAAGGATGTGCATAAATATCTTCTCTATATTGGAAATGGGGCAAAGGAATAAAAAAAAGGCAAGGTATAATAGTTAGTACCATCTTGTAGTGAACTGGTGTCTTCTTCATTGTGCATACAAAGATCTTGTTGTCTTTTGTCGCTAATTTCTTTATCCTAACAATCTTTCTGAGTTTCTTGACTTGATTGATATTCATGGAAAACTCATTTCCCCATATGCAAAAAGGGTCGAATAGTGGGTCAAAACCTCTGACAACAGGACCTACATGTGCAAGACCAAATTGTTAAAAACCAAAATATTATAATGGTTCCTGCAATTGCACAATAATTTGCTATTAGACAACGGACCATGCATGTGCTAACCTCGATTGTAAAACTCATTGCTTCCCATTGTTTCCCTGCAACACATATAAGGTTGTTAGTCATCAGGTTAAGTAAGGGTTCGCATGCTATCAATAAAATATGTTGATGAAAAATAAGCACATTGAAGATTCATCAGATTAATTCAAGCCACATGGAAAACCCATTTATCCAAACCAAGCATGATTAAGAACTAGGAAATATAGAACTTGTATATGTTTCTCATGTATTAAGTGCAGCCAAATTTGATTTATTCCTCACATGCACAACAATGCAAAATTCTACCCACGACAATTGGACATCGCATTGCAGGATTGAACCAAGCAGTTAACTAAACACCACAACAAATGAACCAAATATTAACTAAGCACCACATTGCACAATATAACATACTCCTAATAGAAGATCAGATAGTTAACCAAACCAAGCATGCTTAACAACTTGGAAATATAGTAATTATATTTGTTTCTCATGTATTTACTACAGCCAAATTCAATTTATTCCTCACATGGTATACAATAATAGAATGCACCCACAACTATTGAACATCACATTGTAGAATTGAACCAAACAGTTAACTAAACACCACAACACAAATGAACCAAACGTTAACTGAGCACCACATTGCACAATGTATAACCAAACCAAGCATGCTTGACATCTTGGAAATATAGCAATTGTATTCGTTTCTCATATATTTTGTAAAGATAAATTCGATTTATTTCTCACATGGAAGACAATACAAAATTGCAACCTGAAGAATTGAACATCACATTTGCAGAATTGAACCAAACAGTTAACTGAAGATGACAACTAATTAACAAAACAGTTAATAAGTGAGCACCACACTACACGACATATAGAACATATACACTAGAGCAACAGATTGCATGGTAAAATTAGATAGCACCATTCACTAGAATTTGTGAAGGAAAGGTAGGAGCAGCACACGCAATGGGTAAACCGAGCATGCTTAACCGGCGTAGCTCGCAAATGGCAAGGTGCTCCTTCAAGACCTGGGGGTCGGCACGAATGGCAGCCATCGCGACCTCATCCGTGTGCGGCCGCGATTTGCTTCTCCACTGCCAAATGCTCCTTGAGATCCTGGCTATACTGTGTGCACCATGGCTTAGGGCGGCGCTTAATTGGTGGAGGGGAGGGGGTGATTTGGGTGGAAGGTGTCACGCCGGCGGTCAGGGCATGTGGGATGTGGAAGGAGGACGAGGATGGGGGTCGGGTGTGGATTACCTGCATGGATAGACGAGGTCGAGCAGCGTGAAGGAGGGTCGCCGGTGAGGAGGCGGCGCTGCAAGCAAGGGGTGAAGGTTTCAACTTGGAAAGTAAGACGGAAATAGGGGAAATGTGGCTTTTGGTAAGGGGGAGGGGGAGGGGGCGGGGAGGTAGATATTTCCACAGAAGCTAAAAATTTGAAATCGCTTCAGCGAAAAAACTGGCGCGCAAAGTGTCATCAGACACAGTCCCTTATTCAGAACTGTGTATGATATGTGAACATCACAAACGATCCAGATAGCTTAACCCGTGTGTGATGAGTTTGAACGTCAAAAATTTTGGTTTGAATTTCCCTAGTTACAGTGGTCATCCACGTCATTGCATAATTTGGGTACACAAAGGAGACTACAGCACACCCACACTTCTTAATCGAGAAAGTTCAGCAATTAAATAGAGCTAGCTGACCTAAACATTACTCTAACAAATTAAAGACCAGCGCTCTTAATTAAACAAAACAAAGAGGACTAGTACGGCTGGTGCTCGTCGATCTCCGCCGCCGCCTCCATGGCCAGCTCGCGCCCGGCGGTCTCCTGGGGAAGGGGCTCCATGGCATCCATCACACCATACTCGGCAAGCATCTTGCCATCCGCGTCCGCCATCTCTTTGGAAAAGGCCGCCACGAGCTGGGCGTGGGCGGCCTCTATCTAGGCTTGGACGGGCTCCGTCGTCGCAAGGTATGTGTCAGATCTGGGGTTCCGGCAAAACCCTTAAGGTTCGAACTCCGGGGTGCGCGCGAAGTTCTTTCCCTCCTACCGATCTACGCCCTAGCTCGCTAAGATCTTGCGGACGAACTCGACGAACTAGCAACACAAAGACACAAGATTTATACTGGTTCGGGCCACCGTTGTGGTGTAATACCCTACTCCAGTGTGTGGTGGTGAATTGCCTCTTGGGCTAATGAGGAACAGTACAAGGGGAAGAACAGCCTCCTGAGGTTGAGGTGTTCTTGTGTTCGGCGTGGCTAAGGGTTGGCTCTCGATCCGATCAGATCAAGTTCAGATGCCCCCTACCGTGGTGGCTATTTCTACTTATATAGGCCCTGGTCCTCTCCCCAAATATTGAGCGGGAAGGAAGCCAACAATGGCGGCCAATTTGAAAGGCGACAACTAGTACAAGCTATCCTGACAAAAGCGGTCTTCGCCTGCGAAAGGGCTCTAGTGATGACACTGTCTTGAGCTCCACGGTGACCTCCGTCCTGCTGGCCTACTGGTCTTGGTCTTGTTGCACTGATATGGAAACCTTTGCCTGATGCCTCGGTACTCCGCGCCTGCGCTTTCCCCCTTGGCACCAAAGAGGAAACAAGAACGCTGCGCGCGCTCGCGCCCGCCTGGCGCCCGCCTGGTGTCGATCGTCATGGCTCACGTCACGAGAGCCTCGCGAGGTTTGCCCCGCCTTGATATCTCCGCCCCTCGTGAGCCTGCCTGGAGAGGCCGCTCCTGAGTAGGTCTTGCGTCGTCTGCCTCACGAGGCTTGGCCCCTCGCGAGGGCCTTGAATGCCTTGTTGATGAAGATGGGCCGTACAGGCCCGCTAGCATAGACACGTCGTGGGCCGTAGGCAGGTTTGGGGACCCCCAGTCCCAGAACGCCGACAGTAGCCCCCGGGCCCAAGGTGCGCTCGGCTTGGCTTCGAGGCGAAGCCAAAGGTCAAGTACGGAGCGCCGCGGGCCCCAAAAGCCTGTGGCCTTGGTCGACGCGTGGCGGTTGATGTGGGCGTCTCCACTTCCCCACACTGCCTCGGCAACTGCTCGATTTGACAAGTCCCTGCTGTTGGGGAACAAAGTAATTTCAAAAATTTCCTACGCACACGCAAGATCATGGTGATGCATAGCAACGAGAGGGGAGAGTGTTGTCTACGTACCCTCGTAGACCGTAAGCGGAAGCGTTATATCAACTTGGTTGATGTAGTCGTACGTCTTCACGATCCGACCGATCCAAGTACCGAAAGCATGGCACCTCCGAGTTCTGCACACGTTCGGCTCGGTGACGTTATCGCCTTCTCGATCCAGCAAGAGGGGCGAAGTAGTAGATGAGTTCTGGCAGCACGACGGCGTGGTGACGGTGTTGGTGAAGAACAATCTCCGTAGGGCTTCGCCTAAGCACTACGAAAACTATGACGGAGGATAAACTAGAGGGGACGGGGTTGCCGGCACACGGCTTGGTGTTTCTTGATGTGTCTTGGGTGCTAGCCCTACCCCTCTATTTATATGTTGAGCCTTGGGGTCGAAACTTGGAGTAAAAGCCTCGACAAAGTCGGTTTCACCCGAAAGGCAAGAGTCCTTCTCGGACTCCAGGGCTAGACACCAGGGTTCCCGGCGTCTGGACCCAGACGCCAGGGACCCTGGCGTCTGGCCCCTGGACTCCGCAAAACTTCCTTTTGCGCTTTCCAAAAACCTCGTGGGCTTTCCCCTTTGGCCCAGATAAAGTGTTCTCGTGCCCAAACATTTCGGGAAACATCCGGAACCCCTTCCGATGGATTCCGGAACCTTTCCGGAGATCAAACACTACTATCCACATATCAATCTTTACTTCCGGACCATTCCGAAGTTCCTCGTCATATCCGTGATCTCATCCAAAACTCTGAACAACATTCGGTCACAAACATACATAACTCATAGTACTATATCGTCAACGAAAGTTAAGCGTGCGGACCCTACGGGTTCAAGAACTATGTAGACATGACCGAGACACCTCTCTGGTCAATAACCAATAGCAAGACCTGGATGCCCATATTGGCTCCTACATATTCTACGAAGATCTTTATCGGTCAGACCGCATAACAACATACGTTGTTCCCTTTGTCATCGGTATGTTACTTGCCCGAGGTTTGATCGTAGGTATCTCAATACCTAGTTCAATCTCGTTACAGGCAAGTCTCTTTACTCGTTCTGTAATACATCATCCCGCAACTAACTCATTAGTTGTAATTCTTGCAAGGCTTATAGTGATGTGCATTACCGAGTGGGCCCAGAGATACCTCTCCGACAATCGGAGTGACAAATCCTAATCTCGAAATACGCCAACCCAACAAGTACCTTCGGAGACACCTGTAGAGCACCTTTATAATCACCCAGTTACGTTGTGACGTTTGGTAGCACACAAAGTGTTCCTCCGGTAAACGGGAGTTGCATAATCTCATAGTCATAGGAACATGTATAAGTCATGAAGAAAGCAATAGCAGAATACTAAACGATCAAGTGCTAAGCTAACGGAATGGGTCAAGTCAATCACATCATTCTCCTAATGATGTGATCCTGTTAATCTAATGACAACTCATGTCTATGGCTAGGAAACATAACCATCTTTGATCAACGAGCTAGTCAAGTAGAGGCATACTAGTGACACTCTGTTTGTCTATGTATTCACACATGTACTAAGTTTCCGGTTAATACAATTCTAGCATGAATAATAAACATTTATCATGATATAAGGAAATAAATAATAACTTTATTATTGCCTCTAGGGCATATTTCCTTCAGTCTCCCACTTGCACTAGAGTCAATAATCTAGTTCACATCACCATGTGATTTAACCCCAATAGTTCACATCACCATGTGATTAACACCCATTGTTCACATCATCATGTGACCAACACCCAAAGGGTTTACTAGAGTCAATAATCTAGTTCACAACGCTATGTGATTAACAGCCAAAGAGTACTAAGGTGTGCTCATGTTTTGCTTGTGAGATAATTTTAGTCAACGGGTCTGCCACATTCAGATCCGTATGTATTTTGCAAATTTCTATCTCAACAATGCTTTGCACGGAGCTACTCTAGCTAACTGCTCCCACTTTCAATATGTATCCAGATTGAGACTTAGAGTCATCTGGATCAGTGCCAAAACTTGTATTGACGTAACCCTTTTACGATGAACCTTTTGTCACCTCCATAATCGAGAAACATATCCTTATTCCACTAAGGATAATTTTGACCGCTGTCCAGTGATCTACTCCTAGATCACTATTGTACTCCCTTGCCAAAATCAGTGTAGGGTATACAATAGATCTGGTACATAGCATGGCATACTTTATAGAACTTATGGCTGAGGCATAGGGAATGACTTTCATTCTCTTTCTATCTTCTGCCGTGGTCGGGCTTTGAGTCTTACTCAATTTCACACCTTGTAACACAGGCAAGAACTCTTTCTTTGACTGTTCCATTTTGAACTACTTCAAAATCTTGTCAAGGTATGTACTCATTGAAAAAACTTATCAAGCGTTTTGATCTATCTCTATAGATCTTGATGCTCAATATGTAAGCAGCTTCACCGAGGTCTTTCTTTGAAAAACTCATTTCAAACACTCCTTTATGCTTTGCAGAATAATTCTACATTATTTCCGATCAACAATATGTCATTCACATATACTTATCAGAAATGTTGTAGTGCTCCCACTCACTTTCTTGTAAATACAGGCTTCATCGCAAGTCTGTATAAAACTATATGCTTTGATGAACTCATCAAAGCGTATACTCCAACTCCGAGATGCTTGCACCAGTCCATAGATGGATCGCTGGAGCTTGCACATTTTGTTAACACCTTTAGGATCGACAAAACCTTCTGGTTGTATCATATACAACTCTTCTTAATAAATCCATTAAGGAATGCAGTTTTGTTTATCCATTTGCCAGATTTCATAAAATGCGGCAATTGCTAACATGATTCGGACAGACTTAAGCATAGATACGAGTGAGAAACTCTCATCGTAGTCAACACCTTGAACTTGTCGAAAACCTTTTGCGACAATTCTAGCTTTGTAGATAGTAACACTACTATCAGCGTCCGTCTTCCTCTTGAAGATCCATTAAATCTCAATGGCTCGCCGATCATTTGGGCAAGTCAATCAAAGTCCATACTTTGTTCTCATACATGGATCCCATCTCAGATTTCATGGCCTCAAGCCATTTCGCGGAATCTGGGCTCACCATCGCTTCCTCATAGTTCGTAGGTTCGTCATGGTCTAGTAACATAACCTCCAGAACAGGATTACCGTACCACTCTGGTGCGGATCTTACTCTGGTTGACCTACGAGGTTCAGTAACAACTTGATCTGAAGTTTCATGATCATCATCATTAACTTCCTCACTAATTGGTATAGACGTCACAGGAACCGGTTTCTGTGATTAACTACTTTCCAATAAGGGAGTAGGTACGGTTACCTCATCAAGTTCTACTTTCCTCCCACTCACTTCTTTTGAGAGAAACTCCTTCTCTAGAAAGGGTCCATTCTTACCAACAAATGTTTTGCCTTCGGATCTGTGATAGAAGGTGTACCCAACAGTCTCCTTTGGGTATCCTATGAAGACACATTTCTCCGATTTGGGTTTGAGCTTATCAGGTTGAGGCTTTTTCACATAAGCATCGCAGCCCCAAACTTTAAGAAACGACAACTTTGGTTTCTTGCCAAACCACAGTTCATAAGGCGTCGTCTCAACGGATTTCGATGGTGCCCTATTTAACGTGAATGCAGCCGTCTCTAAAGCATAACCCCAAAATGATAGTGGTAAATCAGTAAGAGACATCATAGATTGCACCATATCTAGTAAAGTACGATTACGACGTTCGGACATACCATTACGCTGTGGTGTTCCGGGTGGCGTGAGTTGCGAAACTATTCCGCATTGTTTCAAATGTAGACCAACTCGTAAGTCAAATATTCTCCTCCACGATCAGATCGTAGAAACTTTATTTTCTTGTTATGATGATTTTCAACTTCACTCTGAAATTCTTTGAACTTTTCAAATGTTTCAGACTTATGTTTCATTAAGTAGATATACCCATATCTGCTTAAATCATCTGTGAAGGTGAGAAAATAACGATATCCGCCGCGAGCCTCAACATTCATCGGACCACATACATCTGTATGTATGATTTCCAACAAATCTGTTGCTCGCTCCATAGTTCCGGAGAACGGAGTCTCAGTCATCTTGCCCATCAGGCATGGTTCGCAAGCATCAAGTTATTCATAATCAAGTGATTCCAAAATCCCATCAGCATGGTGTTTTTTCATGCGCTTTACACCAATATGACCTAAACGGCAGTGCCACAAATAAGTTGTACTATCATTATTAACTTTACATCTTTTGGCTTCAATATTATGAATATGTGTATCACTACGATCGAGATCCAACAAACCATTTTCATTGGGTGTATGACCATAGAAGGTTTTATTCATGTAAACAGAACAACAATTATTCTCTAACTTAAATGAATAACCGTATTGCAATAAACATGATCAAATCATATTCATGCTCAACGCAAACACCAAATAACACTTATTTAGGTTTAACACTAATCCCGAAAGTATAGGGAGTGTGCGATGATGATCATATCAATCTTGGAACTACTTCCAACACACATCGTCACCTCACCCTCAACTAGTCTCTGTTTATTCTGCAACTCCTGTTTTGAGTTACTAATTTTTAGCAACCGAACAAGTATCAAATACCCGGAGGCTACTATAAACACTAGTAAGGTACACATCAATAACCTGTATATCAAATATACCCTTGTTCACTTTGCCATCCTTCTTATCCGCCAACTACTTGGGGCAGTTCTGCTTCCAGTGACCAGTCCCTTTGCAGTAGAAGCACTTAGTCTCAGGCTTAGGTGCAGACTTGGGCTTCTTCACTTGAGCAGCAACTCGCTTGCCATTCTTCTTGAAGTTCCCCTTCTTCCCTTTGCCCTTTTCTTGAAACTAGTGGTCTTGTTAATCATCAACACTTGATGCTCTTTCTTGACTTCTACCTTCATCGATTTCATCATCATGAAAAGCTCGGGAATCATTTTCGTCATCCCTTGCATACTATAGTTCATCACGAAGTTCTACTAACTTGGTGATGGTGACTAGAGAATTCTGTCAATCACTATCTTATCTGGAAGATTAACTCCCACTTGATTCAAGCGATTGTAGTACCCAGACAATCTGAGCACATGCTCACTGCTTGAGCTATTCTCCTCCATCTTTTGGCTATAGAACTTGTTGGAGACTTCATATCTCTCAACTCTGGTATTTGCTTGAAATATTAACTTCAACTCCTGGAACATCTCATATGGTCCATGACGTTCAAAACGTCTTTGAAGTCCCGATTCTAAGCAGTTAAGCATGGTGCACTAAACTAAACTATCAAGTAGTCATCATATTGAGCTAGCCAAACGTTCATAACGTCTGCATCTGCTCCTGCAATAGGTCTGTCACCTAGCGGTGCATCAAGGACATAATTCTTCTGTGCAGCAATGAGGATAAACCTCAGATCACGGATCCAGTCCGCATCATTGCTACTAACATCTTTCAATTTAGTTTTCTCTAGGAACATATCAAAAATAAAACAGGGGAGCTAAACGCGAGCTATTGATCTACAACATAGATATGCTAATACTACCAGGACTAAGTTCATGATAAATTAAAGTTCAATTAATCATATTACTTAAGAACTCCCACTTAGATAGACATCTCTCTAATCATCTAAGTGATCACGTGATCCAAATCAACTAAACCATAACCGATCATCACGTGAAATGGAGTAGTTTTCAATGGTGAACATCACTATGTTGATCATATCTACTATATGATTCACGCTTGACCTTTCGGTCTCAGTGTTCCGAGGACATATCTACATATGCTAGGCTCGTCAAGTTTAACCTGAGTATTCTGCGTGTGCAAAACTGGCTTGCACCCGTTGTAGATGGACGTAGAGCTGATCACACCCGATAATCACGTGGTGTCTGGGCACGACGAACTTTGGCAACGGTGCATACTCAGGGAGAACACTATTATCTTGAAATTTAGTGAGAGAACATCTTATAATGCTACCGTCAATCAAAGCAAGATAAGATGCATAAAAGATCAACATCACATGCAATCAATATAAGTGATATGATATGGCCATCATCATCTTGTGCTTGTGATCTCCTTCTCCGAAGCACCGTCCTGATTACCATCGTCACCGGCGCGACACCTTGATCTCCATCGTAGCATTGTTGTTGTCTCGCCAATCTTATGCTTCTACGACTATCGCTACCGCTTAGTGATAAAGTAAAGCATTACAGGGCGATTGCATTGCATACAATAAAGCGACAACCATATGGCTCCTGCCAGTTGCCGATAACTCGGTTACATAACATGATCATCTCATACAATAAAATATAGCATCATGCCTTGACCATATCACATCACAACATGCCCTGGAAAAACAAATTAGACGTCCTCTACTTTGTTGTTGCAAATTTTACGTGGCTGCTACGGGCTTAGCAAGAACCGTTCTTACCTATGCATCAAAACCACAATGATAGTTTGTCAAGTTGGTGTTGTTTTAACCTTCGCAAGGACCGGGCGTAGCCACACTCGGTTCAACTAAATTTGGAGAAACTGACACCCGCCAGCCACCTGTGTGCAAAGCACGTCGGTAGAACCAGTCTCGCGTAAGCGTACGTGTAATGTCGGTCCAGGCCGCTTCATCCAACAATACCGCTGAACCAAAGTATGACATGCTGGTAAGCAGTATGACTTATATCGCCCACAACTCACTTGTGTTCTACTCGTGCATATGACATCTATGCATAAAACCTGGCTCGGATGCCACTGTTGGGGAACGAAGTAATTTCAAAAATTTCCTACGCACACGCAAGATCATGGTGATGCATAGCAACGAGAGGGGAGAGTGTTGTCTACGTACCCTCATAGACCATAAGCGGAAGCGTTATATCAATGCGGTTGATGTAGTCGTACGTCTTCACGATCCGACCGATCCAAGTACCGAAAGCACGGCACCTCCGAGTTTTGCACACGTTCGGCTCGGTGACGTCCTCGCCTTCTCGATCCAGCAAGAGGGGCGAAGTAGTAGATGAGTTCCGGCAGCACGACGGCATGGTGACAGTGTTGGTGAAGAAAATTCTCCGCAGGGCTTCGCCTAAGCACTACGAAAACTATGACGGAGGATAAACTAGAGGGGACGGGGTTGCCGGCACACGTCTTGGTGTTTCTTGATGTGTCTTGGGTGCTAGTCCTATCCCTCTATTTATATGTTGAGCCTTGGGGTCGAAACTTGGAGTAAAAGCCTCCACAAAGTCGGTTTCACCCGAAAGGCAAGAGTCCTTCTCGGACTCCAGGGCCAGACGCCCGGGTTCCCGGCGTATGGACCCAGACGTCTGGCCCCTGGACTCCGCAAAACTTCCTTTTGCGCTTTCCAAAAACCTCGTGGGCTTTCCCCTTTGGCCCAGATAAAGTGTTCTCGTGCCCAAACATTTTGGGAAACATCCGGAACCCCTTCCGATGGATTCCGGAACCTTTCCGGAGATCAAACACTACTATCCACATATCAATCTTTACTTCCGGACCATTCCGGAGTTCCTCGTCATATCCGTGATCTCATCCAAAACTCCGAACAACATTCGGTCACCAACATACATAACTCATAGTACTATATCGTCAACGAACGTTAAGCGTGCGGACCCTACGGGTTCGAGAACTATGTAGACATGACCGAGACACCTCTCTGGTCAATAACCAATAGCGGGACCAAGATGCCCATATTGGCTCCTACATATTCTATGAAGATCTTTATCGGTTAGACCGCATAACAACATATGTTGTTCCCTTTGTCATCGGTATGTTACTTGCCCGAGATTCTATCATAGTATCTCAATACCTAGTTCAATCTCATTACCGGCAAGTCTCTTTACTCGTTCTGTAATACATCATCCCGCAACTAACTCATTAGTTGCAATGCTTGCAAGGCTTATAGTGATGTGCATTACCAAGTGGGCCCAGAGATACCTCTCCGACAATCGGAGTGACAAATCCTAATCTCGAAATACGCCAACCCAACAAGTACCTTCGGAGACACCTGTAGAGCACCTTTATAATCACCCAGTTACGTTGTGACGTTTGGTAGCACACAAAGTGTTCCTCCGGTAAACGGGAGTTGCATAATCTCATAGTCATAGGAACATGTATAAGTCATGAAGAAAGCAATAGCAGAATACTAAACGATCAAGTGCTAAGCTAACGGAATGGGTCAAGTCAATCACATCATTCTCCTAATGATGTGATTCCGTTAATCAAATGACAACTCATGTCTATGGCTAGGAAACATAACCATCTTTGATCAACGAGCTAGTCAAGTAGAGGCATACTACTGACACTCTGTTTGTCTATGTATTCACACATGTACTAAGTTTCCGGTTAATACAATTCTAGCATGAATAATAAACATTTATCATGGTATAAGGAAATAAATAATAACTTTATTATTGCCTCTAGGGAATATTTCCTTCACCTGCGACATGCAAGGAAAATCATCATTACCTGTGATCGTGGGAGGCGCCGGTTGGCCTTCTTCCGCCATAAATGGGGAGGGGGGCGGAGCCCCCGTCGCCCATCTCTCCTTGGTTCACTTGCTTCTTCCTCCTTGCTCCACCGCTAGCAGCAATGGCGCCCATCCGAAGGTTCTCCGCTGAAGAGAAAGGGAAGGCCCCCCCCCCCCGTGATGATCCAAGGTAGCTTTCGCCGAAGAAGAGGCCGGTTCACCGTCGTGACGAAGCAGCGATGCAGGTGGTGACGAGGCCTTGGTGCGAGCGGCCTCCTCCAGGGTATCCGCTACCCTTCTACGCCCGAGCCGAGGGCTCAGGAGGGCGGAGCAACGAGCGGCGCCGCCCGCGCCGCGCCCGTGGTCGCCGTGCCATGGCGACACGCTCCGTCGCCCTGGGAATCCACACCTCGGATTCCTCGCGCGAGCTTGTGCTATGGGCGCCGATGCCCCCAAGCTCTTGGATCGGCTTCCCGCGGTTCTTCTCCGACATGATGCCGCCGAGGGGGCCTCTTGAGCTCTGGCTGCAGCATGCCGACTGCGACGCTCCGGCGACCGGAGCAGAGATCGAAGCGGTCCCCACCGGTAAGATCTTCATGACCCGCGGCTGGGGCGAGGTTGTGCGGGTTTGCCGTGCTGAAGGTGCCCTCGCGATCCACTTTGAGTTCGACAGCGCCACCACGCTCTTCTTCAAGGTCTTCGACGTGGAGGGCCGCCGCCTGGAGTGTTGCCCTGGAGGGGAGCGCCAGGCTGACGCGCGCTCCGCTCGCGGCTACTCCAGCAGCAGCAGCCCCTGGGAGTCTAGCGATTATCCTGAGCTTTACGAGACTCCGGAGACGAGCGACGATAGCTACGTGCCCCCGAGCTCTCGTCGGGCTCGGAGGAGGGCCGCGGCGTCCAGCCGCCTCCGCCGCTGATCTGGATGGGGTCGGCGCCAGCCTCCTGTGGCCCACTGTTGATGATGGCGTCCGCCAGGGGAGGGTGAATATAGGATTCCTCTTAGTTCTCGTTTTTGTTCCCTGCGAAGGATCATGAAGTACCCCGCGGGGGTGTGTAAAGGGTATGTAATGTCTTTTGCGCATATCTTCCATGTTATGAAAATTTGCGAACGCATGTCCTGTTAAGGCTCGGTCTCCCGTTTCCATCCTCGCGATAGCTTGTTGCTCTACGCTGACAGGTCCTGGTCCCCAGGCAGGCTGCAGCCGTCGCTGGTATGCCAGGTCGCGTGCCACGTTCAAGGCCGGGAGGTGAGCGGCCCGAGGTCCAGTAAGAGCCCCTGAGGCGCGATGCTCTGGAGGTCCCCCTTAGCGCTCAAGCAGCTATGGTAAGGCAGGAAAGGGATGCGACGTGGCCGCAACAGGGATGCGGCGAGCGTTACGCCAAGGTTCCAAAACCTTAGTTATTCCGAGCTCGTTACTTATCTTGGCAGTTCGGGTCGATTCTCCGCGCTGCTCCAGACCTGTGCGCAATGATCTGCAACGTAGCTAGGCTAGGCCCATACGGGTCCTCCCCCTTCCAATGCTTTCCTTCGTGCTCTACGTCGTCAGGTCCCGGCCCTCGAGCGAGCTCAGCCGTTGCTGGTATGCCAGGTCGCGATGCCATGGACAAGGCCAGGGGGTGAGGGCTGGAGAGCCAGTAAGAGCTCCTGAGTCGCGATGCTCAGGAGCCCCCCTTTTAACGTGCAAGCGGATTGCTTGGAAGTGGTGGGAGCTCGCGGTGCCGCCTGGTGTTATCCTCGTGATATTCCTGCGAACCAGCACAAGGAGAAACACGGTTTTGCCGTTATGGTTGCCAGCCTGCCGCTGGTTGTTCCGTGAAGAGGCGAAGGCACTGAGGGCCTGATGAGGTGACGTGCACGGGGCGTGCCGTGAGCCAGAGCTCGACCGCTCAGGTTTGTCGACGTGGCAGGGACGCACCCATGCACCAGCGCCGTGCCAGTGTGAGGAGGCCCCGTGGGAGGCGATGATCGAGCAGGTGATAATCATAGGCAGATTAAGCATGGAAGGCAAATCAACTTGGGTAAATGCAGAAAGATACATGCCACTGGGTCAGGCCCGAGCGGCTTGGGGATGATGCAGCCCGAGGGGCGCCCCCAACAAGGTAAACTAAAGACATAATAAAAAGGGATACATGCCACAGGGACGGACCCACGCGGCCTGGGAATAATGCAGCCCGAGGGGCGCTCCTGGCTAAACGAACTTGGAAAATGTCACCTGGTTCTGTCGACGAAGGAGAGTTGGTGCAGCTGAAGACGTGCCGCGAAGGGGTAGCTCCTCACGAGCAACCGGGGCCCTGAGCCTTGGGAGGCTCTGGGGGCTCAGGTGGTTCCCTGAGGACTGTGTCCATCTCGGCCAGGACGGCATGGTGCCTGGCCTCCTGAGCTGCCAGGACACGCCGTAGGTTGCGCTGATAGGCTGACGACACGCTCGGCAGGCCGAAAGGCATGCGAACGTAGCTGTGTGGTGGACCCTCGCAACGGCCCACGCGCGAAGGCCAGAAAAGCTCCTGAGATGCGGCCCTGTTGAGCCCTGGAACGTCGATGCAGACGCGCAGTCCGGCATCCTCGCCTGGATGGGGAGCTGCGCCTCGTGAGCGGCGGTCGCCGCGCATGGCCCTTGCGTTTTGCAGTTCCTGAGTGGTCTTGGTGATGAACTCCTGAGTGGTGGGCGCTCCTTGCCCTGTATTCTCCTGAGGGAAACGTGCCGCGAAGCACGCCTCCAATTGGTGCCCGAGCGCCTCCCTCGTGATGTTGGCAAGGTCCGAGGCCCTCCAGAAGAGAGCCCCTGAGCTTTGCCCGAGGAGGGCGTCGGGCGCGCCTTCCTATGCGATGGAGGGAGGCGCCCCTGGAGCGGGCGCTGATCCTGACGAGGTTCCAGCCGCGACGCCACCCTCCTAAGGTCCGGCACGGCGCAGCTGCTTCTTCTTCTTGGGGACGGCCTCGGGATGGTCCTCGCTCTTGCTGTTAGGGTCGTTGATTGCGGCAGCTTGAAAGGCGCGCTCGAGGGAGCACACTACATCTCTTTCTTCGCACGAGACCGTGATGATTCCGCCGCTTCCTGGCATCTTGAGGACATTGTAACCGTGGTGTGTCACCGCCATGAACTTGGCCAGGGCTGGATACCCGAGGATGGCGTTGTATGGCAGACGGATGTGCGCGACGTCGAAGTCGATGAGCTTGGTGCAGTAGTTCTTGCGTTCCCCGAAGGTGACAGGGAGGCGGACCTGCCCTATCGGTGTGGTGGAACCGTCGGTCACTCCTGAGAAAGGCTTGGTAGGCTGAAGCTGCTCATATGGCACATGGAGGTTGTCGAACATGTCGACGGACAGGACGTTGAGCCTTGCGCTGCCGTCGACGAGGGTCTTGGTAACTTGCACGTTGCTGATGACTGGCGAACAAAGCATCGGGAGGGTGCCTGCGGTGGCTGCGCACTTGAGCTGATCTGCTAAGTTGAAGGTGACGGCGCACTGGGACCACCTGAGCGGGCGCGTGGCCTCGAGCTTGGGGAGGACTGCATTCACCTCACGAGCGAACTGTTTAAAGATACGTTGCGAGGCTGGGGCCTGAGCGCCGCCCAAGATGCAGGCGATTGCACGCGGCTCCTGGAAGCCCCCAGCCCTCTCGTCTTGATGGTGATCGTAATTCCTTCTTGGTGGTGGCGGCAGCGGGGGAAGACCGGCGTTGCCCTGAGGACGATCCTCACGAGGCTGGTCCCTCCAGGCGCCCTCGCGAGGATGATCTTGCCAGCGGTCCTCACGAGGCATGTCGCGCCATTCTTGGCACGGGCCTGAAGGAAATATGCCCTAGAGGCAATAATAAAGTCATTATTTATTTCCTTATATCATGATAAATGTTTATTATTCATGCTAGAATTGTATTAACCGGAAACATGATACATGTGTGAATACATAGACAAACAGAGTGTCACTAGTATGCCTCTACTTGACTAGCTCGTTGATCAAAGATGGTTATGTTTCCTAGCCATAGACATGAGTTGTCATTTGATTAACGGGATCATATCATTAGGAGAATGATGTGATTGACTTGACCCATTCCGTTAGCTTAGCACACGATCGTTTAGTATGTTGCTATTGCTTTCTTCATGACTTATACATGTTCCTATGACTATGAGATTATGCAACTCCCGTTTACCGGAGGAACACTTTATGTGCTACCAAACGTCACAACGTAATTGGGTGATTATAAAGGTGCTCTACAGGTGTCTCCAAAGGTACTTGTTGGGTTGGCGTATTTCGAGATTAGGATTTGTCACTCCGATTGTCGGAGAGGTATCTCTGGGCCCACTCGGTAATGCACATCACTATAAGCCTTGCAAGCATTGTAACTAATGAGTTAGTTGCGGGATGATGTATTACGGAACGAGTAAAGAGACTTGCCGGTAACGAGATTGAACTAGGTATTGAGATACCGACGATCGAATCTCGGGCAAGTAACATACCGATGACAAAGGGAACAACGTATGTTGTTATGAGGTTTGACCGATAAAGATCTTCGTAGAATATGTGGGAGCCAATATGAGCATCCAGGTTCCGCTATTGGTTATTGACCGGAGAGGTGTCTCGGTCATGTCTACATAGTTCTCGAACCCGTAGGGTCCGCACGCTTAACGTTACGATGACGGTTATATTATGAGTTTATGAGTTTTGATGTACCGAAGGAGTTCGGAGTCCTGGATGAGATCGGGGACATGACGAGGAGTCTCGAAATGGTCGAGACGTAAAGATCGATATATTGGACGACTATATTAGGACACCGGAAAGGTTCCGAGTGATTCGGGTATTTTTCGGAGTACCGGAGAGTTACGGGAATTCGTATTGGGCCTTAATGGGCCATACGGGAAAGGAGAGAAAGGCCCCAAAGGGTGGCCGCACCCCTCCCCATGGACTAGTCCGAATTGGACTAGGGAGGGGGGGCGCCCCCTTCCTTCCTTCTGCTTCTCCCTTCCCTTCTCCTACTCCAACAAGGAAAGGAGGAGTCCTACTCCCGGTGGGAGTAGGACTCCCCCCTTGGCGCGCCCTCCTCCTAGGCCGGCGGCCTCCCCCCTTGCCCCTTTATATACGGGGGCAGGGGGCACCCCATAGACACACAATTGATCATTGATCTCTTAGCCGTGTGCGGTGCCCCCCTCCACCATATTACACCTCGATAATATCGTAGTGGTGCTTAGGCGAAGCCCTGCGTCGGTAGAACATCATCATTGTCACCACGCCGTCGTGCTGACGAAACTCTCCCTCAACACTCGGCTGGATCGGAGTTTGAGGGACGTCATCAAGCTGAACGTGTGCTGAAATCGGAGGTGCCGTGCGTTCGGTACTTGATAGGTCGGATCGTGAAGACGTATGACTACATCAACCGCGTTGTGTTAACGCTTCCGCTTTCGGTCTACGAGGGTACGTGGACAACACTCTCCCCTCTCGTTGCTAAGCATCACCATGATCTTGCGTGTGCGTAGGAAATTTTTTGAAATTACTACGTTCCCCAACAGTGGCATCCGAGCCTGGTTTTATGCGTTGATGTTATGCACGAGTAGAACACAGGTGAGTTGTGGGCGATATAAGTCATACTTCTTACCAGCATGTCATACTTTGGTTCGGCGGTATTGTGAGATGAAGCGGCCCGGACCAACATTACGCGTACGCTTACGCGAGACTGGTTTCACCGTTGCGAGCACTCGTTGCTTAAAGGTGACTGGCGGGTGTCTGTCTCTCTCACTTTTGTTGAACCGAGTGTGGCTATGCCCGGTCCTTGCGAAGGTTAAAACAGCACCAACTTGACAAACTATCGTGGTGGTTTTTGATGCGTAGGTAAGAACGGTTCTTGCTAAGCCCATAGCAGCCACGTAAAACTTGCAACAACAAAGTAGAGGACGTCTAACTTGTTTTTGCAGGGCATGTTGTGATGTGATATGGTCAAGACATGATGCTATATTTTATTGTATGAGATGATCATGTTTTGTAACCGAGTTATCGGCAACTGGCAGGAGCCATATGGTTGTCGCTTTATTGTATGCAATGCAATCGCCATGTAATTGTTTTACTTTATCACTAAGCGGTAGCGATAGTCGTAAAAGCAATAGTTGGCGAGACGACAACGATGCTACGATGGAGATCAAGGTGTCGCGCCGGTGACGATGGTGATCATGACGGTGCTTCGGAGATGGAGATCACAAGCACAAGATGATGATGGCCATATCATATCACTTATATTGATTGCATGTGATGTTTATCTTTTATGCATCTTATCTTGCTTTGATTGACGGTAGCATTATAAGATGATCTCTCACTAAAATTTCAAGATAAAAGTGTTCTCCCTGAGTATGCACCGTTGCGAAAGTTCTTCGTGCTGAGACACCACGTGATGATCGGGTGTGATAGGCTCTACGTTCAAATACAACGGGTGCAAAACAGTTGCACACGCGGAATACTCAGGTTAAACTTGACGAGCCTAGCATATGCAGATATGGCCTCGGAACACTGAGACCGAAAGGTCGAGCGTGAATCATATAGTAGAGTTCTTAAGTAATATGATTAATTGAACTTAAATTTATCATGAACTTAGTCCTGATAGTATTTTGCAAATTATGTTGTAGATCAATAGCTCGCGTTGTTGCTTCCCTGTGTTTATTTTTGATATGTTCCTAGAGAAAAATTATGTTGAAAGATGTTAGTAGCAAAGATGCGGATTGGATCCGTGATCTGAGGATTATCCTCATTGGTGCACAGAAAAATTATGTCCTTGATGCACCGCTAGGTGACAGACCTATTGCAGGAGCAGATGCAGACGTTATGAACGTTTGGCTAGCTCAATATGATGATTACTTGATAGTTTACTGCACCATGCTTAACGGCTTAGAATCGGGACTTCAAAGACGTTTTGAATGTCATGGACCATATGAGATGTTCCAGGAGTTGAAGTTAATATTTCAAGCAAATACCCGAGTTGAGAGATATGAAGTCTCCAACAAGTTCTATAGCTAAAAGATGGAGGAGAATAGCTCAAGCAGTGAGCATGTGCTCAGATTGTCTGGGTACTACAATCGCTTGAATCAAGTGGGAGTTAATCTTCCAGATAAAATAGTGATTGACAGAATTCTCTAGTCACCATCACCAAGTTAGTAGAACTTCGTGATGAACTATAGTATGCAAGGGATGACGAAAGTAATTCCCGAGCTCTTCGTGATGCTGAAATCGACGAAGGTAGAAATCAAGAAAAACATCAAGTGTTGATGGTTGACGAGACCACTAGTTTCAAGAAAAGGGCAAAGGGAAGAAGGGGAACTTCAAGAAGAACGGCAAGCAAGTTGCTGCTCAAGTGAAGAAGCCTAAGTCTGGTCCTAAGCCTGAGACTAAGTGCTTCTACTGCAAAGGGACTGGTCACTGGAAGCGGAACTACCCCAACTATTTGGTGGATAAGAAGGATGGCAAAGTGAACAAAGGTATATTGGATATACATGTTATTGATGTGTACTTTACTAGTGTTTATAGCAACCCCTCGGTATTTGATACTGGTTCAGTTGCTAAGAGTAGTAACTCGAAACGGGAGTTGCAGAATAAACAGAGACTAGTAAAAGGTGAGGTGACGATGTGTGTTGGAAGTAGTTCCAAGATTGATATGATCATCATCGCACACTCCCTATACTTTCGGGATTAGTGTTGAAACTAAATAAGTGTTATTTGGTGTTTGCGTTGAGCATGAATATGATTTGATCATGTTTGTTGCAATACGGTTATTCATTTAAATTAGAGAATAATTGTTGTTCTGTTTACATGAATAAAACCTTCTATGGTCATACACCCAATAAAATGGTTTGTTGGATCACGATCGTAATGATGCACATATTCATAATAATGAAGCCAAAAGATGCAAAGTTAATAATGATAGTGCAACTTATTTGTGGCACTGTCGTTTAGGTCATATTGGTGTAAAGCGCATGAAGAAACTCCATACTGATGGGATTTTGGAATCACTTGATTATGAATCACTTGATGCTTGCGAACCGTGCCTCATGGGCAAGATGACTAAACCGTTCTATGGAACTATGGAGAGAGCAACAGATTTGTTGGAAATCATACATACAGATGTATGTGGTCCGATGAATATTGAGGCTGGTAGCAGGTATCATTATTTTCTGACCTTCACAGATGATTTGAGCAGATATGGGTATATCTACTTAATGAAACAGAAGTCTGAAACATTTGAAAAGTTCATATAATTTCAGAGTGAAGCGGAAAATCATTGTAACAAGAAAATAAAGTTTCTACGATCTGATCGTGGAGAAGAGTATCTGAGTTACGAGTTTGGCCTTCAGTTAAAACAATGTGAAATAGTTTCACTACTCACGCCACCTGGAACACCACGGTGTAATGGTGTGTCCGAACATCGTAACTGTACTTTATTAGATATGGTGCGATATATGATGTCTCTTACCGATCTACCACTATCGTTTTGGGGTTATGCATTAGAGACAACTGCATTCACGTTAAATAGGGTACCATCTAAATCCGTTGAGATGACATCTTATGAACTGTGGTTTGGCAAGAAACCAAAGTTGTCGTTTCTTAAAGTTTGGGGTTGCGATGCTTATGTGAAAAGGTTTCATCCTGATAAGCTCAAACCCAAATCGGAGAAATGTGTCTTCATAGGATACCCAAAGGAGACAGTTGGGTACACCTTCTATCACAGATCCGAAGGCAAGACATTCGTTGCTAAGAATGGATCCTTTCTAGAGAAGGAGTTTCTCTCGAAAGAAGTGAGTGGGAGGAAAGTAGAACTTGATGAGGTAACTGTACCTGCTCCCTTATTGGAAAGTAGTTCATCACAGAAATCTGTTCCTGTGACTCCTACACCAATTAGTGAGGAAGTTAATGATGATGATCATGTAACTTCAGATCAAGTTACTACCAAACCTCGTAGGTAAACCAGAGTGAGATCCACACCAGAGTGGTACGGTAATCCTGTTCTGGAGGTCATGTTATTTGACCATGACGAACCTACGAACTATGAGGAAGCGATGATGAGCCCAGATTCCGCGAAATGGCTTGAGGCCATGAAATCTGAGATAAGATCCATCTATGAGAACAAAGTATGGACTTTGATTGACTTGCCCAATGATCGGTGAGCCATTGAGATTAAATGGATCTTCAAGAGGAATACAGACAGTGATAGTAGTGTTACGGTCTACAAAGCTAGAATTGTCGCAAAAAGGTTTTCGACAAGTTCAAGGTGTTGACTACGATGAGAGTTTCTCACTCGTATCTATGCTTAAGTCTGTCTGAATCATGTTAGCAATTGCCGCATTTTATGAAATATGGCAAATGGATAAACAAAACTGCATTCCTTAATGGATTTATTAAAGAAGAGTTGTATATGATGCAACCAGGAGGTTTTGTCAATCCTAAAAGTGCTAACAAAATATGCAAGCTCCAGCGATCCATCTATGGACTGGTGCAAGCATCTCGGAGTTGGAATATACGCTTTGATAAGTTAATCAAAGGATATAGTTTTATACAGACTTGCGGCGAAGCCTGTATTTACAAGAAAGTGAGTGGGAGCACTACAACATTTCTGATAAGTATATGTGAATGACATATTGTTGATCGGAAATAATGTAGAATTATTCTGCAAAGCATAAAGGAGTGTTTGAAAGGAGTTTTTCAAAGAAAAACCTCGGTGAAGCTCCTTACATATTGACCATCAAGATCTATAGAGATAGATCAAAAACGCTTGATAAGTTTTTTCAATGAGTACATACCTTAACAAGATTTTGAAGTGGTTCAAAATGGAACAGTCAAAGAAAGAGTTTCTTGGTTGTGTTACAAGGTGTGAAACTGAGTAAGACTCAAAGCCCGACCACGGCAGAAGATAGAAAGAGAATGAAAGTCATTCCCTATGCCTTGGCCATAGGTTCTATAAAGGATGCCATGCTGTGTACCAGATCTATTGTATACCCTACACTGATTTTGGCAAGGGAGTACAATAGTGATCTAGGAGTAGATCACTGGACAGCGGTCAAAATTATCCTTAGTGGAATAAGGATATGTTTCTCGATTATGGAAGTGACAAAAGGTTCGTCGTAAAGGGTTACGTCGATGCAAGTTTTGACACTAATCTAGATGACTCTAAGTCTCGGTCTAGATACATATTGAAAGTGGGAGCAATTAGCTAGAGTAGCTCCGTGCAGAGCATTGTAGACATAGAAATTTGCAAAATACTTACGGATCTGAATGTGACAGACCCGTTGACTAAAATTATCCCACAATCAAAACATGATCACACCTTAGTACTCTTTGGGTGTTAATCACATAGCGATGTGAACTAGATTATTGACTCTAGTAAACCCTTTGGGTGTTGGTCACATGACGATGTGAACTATGGGTGTTAATCACATGGTGATGTGAACTATTGATGTTAAATCACATGGCGATGTGAACTAGATTATTGACTCTAGTGCAAGTGGGAGACTGAAGGAAATATGCCCTAGAGGCAATAATAAAGTTATTATTTATTTCCTTATATCATGATAAATGTTTATTATTCATGCTAGAATTGTATTAACCGGAAACATGATACATGTGTGAATACATAGACAAACAGAGTGTCACTAGTATGCCTCTACTTGACTAGCTCGTTGATCAGAGATGGTTATGTTTCCTAGCCATAGACATGAGTTGTCATTTTATTAACGGGATCATATCATTAGGAGAATGATGTGATTGACTTGACCCATTCCGTTAGCTTAGCACACGATCGTTTAGTATGTTGCTATTGCTTTCTTCATGACTTATACATGTTCCTATGACTATGAAATTATGCAACTCCCGTTTACCGGAGGAACACTTTATGTGCTACCAAACGTCACAACGTAACTGGGTGATTATAAAGGTGCTCTACAGGTGTCTCCAAAGGTACTTGTTGGGTTGGCGTATTTCGAGATTAGGATTTGTCACTCCGATTGTCGGAGAGGTATCTCTGGGCCCACTCGGTAATGCACATCACTATAAGCCTTGCAAGCATTGTAACTAATGAGTTAGTTGCGGGATGATGTATTACGGAACGAGTAAAGAGACTTGCCGGTAACGAGATTGAACTAGGTATTGAGATACCGACGATCGAATCTCGGGCAAGTAACATACCGATGACAAAGGGAACAACGTATGTTGTTATGAGGTTTGACCGATAAAGATCTTCGTAGAATATGTGGGAGCCAATATGAGCATCCAGGTTCCGCTATTGGTTATTGACCGGAGAGGTGTCTCGGTCATGTCTACATAGTTCTCGAACCCGTAGGGTCCGCACGCTTAACGTTACGATGACGGTTATATTATGAGTTTATGAGTTTTCATGTACCGAAGGAGTTCGGAGTCCCGGATGAGATCGGGGAAATGACGAGGAGTCTCGAAATGGTCGAGACGTAAAGATCAATATATTGGACGACTATATTCGGACATCGGAAAGGTTCCGAGTGATTCGGGTACTTTTCGGAGTACCGGAGAGTTACGGGAATTCGTATTGGGCCTTAATGGGCCATACGGGAAAGGAGAGAAAGGCCCCAAAGGGTGGTCGCACCCCTCCCCATGGACTAGTCCGAATTGCACTAGGGGGGCGCCCCTTCCTTCCTTCTCCTTCTCCTTTCCCTTCTCCTACTCCAACAAGGAAAGGAGGAGTCCTACTCCGGTGGGAGTAGGACTCCCCCCTTGGCGCGCCCTCCTCCTAGGCCGGCGGCCTCCCCCCTTGCTCCTTTATATACGGGGGCAGGGGGCACCCCATAGACACACAATTGATCATTGATCTCTTAGCCGTGTGCGGTGCCCCCCTCCACCATATTACACCTCGATAATATCGTAGCGGTGCTTAGGCGAAGCCCTGCATCGGTAGAACATCATCATTGTCACCACGCCGTCGTGCTGACGAAACTCTCCCTCAACACTCGGCTGGATCGGAGTTCGAGGGACGTCATCGAGCTGAACGTGTGCTGAACTCGGAGGTGCCGTGCGTTCGGTACTTGATCGGTCGGATCGTGAAGACGTACGACTACATGCGTTGTGTTAACGCTTCCGCTTTTGGTCTACGAGGGTACGTGGACAACACTCTCCCCTCTCATTGCTAAGCATCACCATGATCTTGTGTGTGCGTAGGAATTTTTTTGAAATTACTACGTTCCCCAACAGGGCCACGGTCGTCCCAGCGTCCGCCTCCACGTCCTCCTCCTCGGTCGTAGCCCCGGTCGCTGCGCTCGGGGCCTCGACTGAAGCGTCCCTCGCGAATAGCTCTGAGTTATTGACAGTCGCTGGTGTTGTGGGTATTCAGGTTGTGGAAGGCGCAGAACGGTCGGCTGCCCTTGGTTGACTCGGGCTGGTCCATGCCTCGCTTGGTGTCCGGCTCCGCTGCGAGCACGGCTGCTTCCTTGCGCTTCACGTCCTTGGCCTTGGCCTTCTTCTCCTCTGCCCCGTAGCTGGCAGCTCGAGGAGGGAGAGACGCCCCTCCTCAGCTCTTACGCACTTGGTCGCCAGGTTGAACAGCTCCTGAGATGTGCACAACTCCTCGTGGATAGCGAGCTCCTCCTTCATCTTGATGTCGCGGACGCCGTCAGAGAACGCGGAGATGATGGCCTCGTCCATGACCTTGTGGATCTTGAGGCGAGTGTTGTTGAAGCGCTGGATGTACTTCTGGAGGGTCTCTCCTGGTTGTTGCTTGATGCGGCGCAGGTCACCCGCGGCCGGCGGGCGGTCGCGAGTGCCCTGAAAGTTGGCGACGAAGCGGGCGTGCATCTTGTCCCAGGAGGAGATCGAGCCTTGCGGCAGGTTCAGGAGCCAGGAGCGGGCACCATCCTTGAGAGCCATAGGAAACCAGTTCGCCATGACCTTCTCGTCATCGTTGGCCACTTTGATGCTCAGCTCGTAGAGCTGCAGGAACTCCGCGGGGTCGAGGGTGCTGTCGTAGCGAGGAGGCAGGTCTGGCTTGAACTTGCCCGGCCACGCGACGCTACGCAGCTCGGGGGTGAAGGCGCGGCAGCCGGCCGTGGTTGCCGGGGCCTGTCTCGTAGGTGGAGCTTGGTCTTGATGAGGCCCTCGTGCCGCCACCGCAGGTAGCGCGCTGTCTTGACGAGGTGGCACGGGGAGCGCTGGTGCAGCTTCTCACGGCCGAGGAATTTCTTGGCAGCTTCTCTCTTCGCGCGCGGGCACCGGGCGTGGTGGGTCGCGTCGTGGGGCCACGCGCCTTGGCGCCAAGGCACCGTCTTGGGGCAGAGGTGGCAGAGGTGCTCCATGAGCCACATCGCCCGTGGCTGGCGGAGGGCGTGGCAGAGAGAGGGACGGCGCCGGGGAGCCCCCTGCGGCGCGGACGAGCTCGGCGACGCAGTCGAGCGAGTCCTCGTAGAGGTCGTCAATCGGGCGGTAGCGTAGGAGCTCGTTCGCCATGAGGAGCGCGGCCTGCGCGTCCATGGGAGCGCGATGTGCGTGGGACGAGGAACCGGCCGGGGTCAGCGATGGATTGGCAGTGCGGCCGTCCTGCCGCTCCGACGGGTACAGCAGGGACGCTTGCTGCTCGTTCCCCGCCGGGCCGGTGGCAGCGTTGGCGGCAGGCGACGGGGAACAACGAGGTGGCCCGCCGACGGGAGCCGTCTGAGCAACACGGGCGGTGAGGGCAGCCCGGCACTTAGCTCCAGCGTGGCGAGCGTCTGCCATGGAGACGACGGAGCGACGAAGCGCTAATCGACGGAAGGGAAGCTACGGCGCACCCCTACCTGGCACGCCAATTGTCGGATTTGGGGTTCCGGCAAAACCCTTAAGGTTCGAACTCTAGGGTGCGCGCGAAGTTCTTTCCCTCCTACCGATCTACGCCTTAACTCGCTAAGATCTTGCGGACGAACTCGACGAACTAGCAACACAAAGACACAAGATTTATACTGGTTCGGGCCACCGTTGTGGTGTAATACCCTACTCCAGTGTGTGGTGGTGGATTGCCTCTTGGGCTGATGAGGAACAGTACAAGGGGAAGAACAGCCTCCTGAGGTTGAGTTGTTCTTGTGTTTGGTGTGGCTAAGGGTTGGCTCTCGATCCGATCAGATCAAGTTCAGATGCCCCCTACCGTGGTGGCTAGTTCTACTTATATAGGCCCTGGTCCTCTCCCCAAATATTGAGCGGGAAGGGAGCCAACAACGGCGGCCAATTTGAAAGGGGACAGCTAGTACAAGCTATCCTAACAAAAGCGGTCTTCGCATGTGAAAGGGCTCTGGTGATGACGCCGTCTTGGGCTCCACGGTGACCTCCGTCCTGCTGGCCTGCTGGTCTTGGTCTTGTTGCACTGATATGGAAACCTTTGCCTGATGCCTTGGTACTCCGCGCCTGCACTTGCCCCCTTGGCACCAAAGAGGAAACAAGGACGCTGCGCGCGCTGGCGCCCGCCTGGTGTCGATCGTCATGGCTCACGTCACGAGAGCCTCGCGAGGTTTGCCCCGCCTTGATATCTCTGCCCCTCGTGAGCCTGCCTGGAGAGGCCGCTCCTGAGGAGGTCTTGCGTCGTCCGCCTCACGAGGCTTGGCTCCTCGCGAGGGTCTTGAATGCCTTGTTGATGAAGATGGGCCGTACAGGCCCTCTAGCATAGCCACGCCGTGGGCTGCAGGCAGGCAAGTCTGGGGACCGCCGTTCCCAGAATGCCGACAGTATGCGGCGGAGGAACGGACGATCGCTCGAACGCTCTCGGCGATTGCCAACTCTTCGGCCGTGGGTTGCCGACCGTTGTCGTTGAAGCTTCGTTCGATTTGTGCGGTGACCGCCACGAGCAGGGTGTGGACGGCCTCGACATGGTCGTGGGCGGCCTCCATCAGGGCTAAGGTCGCCTCTGCAGAACGGACAGCTGTTGTGCCGCTCTCGCCAGTTGCTATCCCCGAGGCAGATGTTGCTTCTGCCACCTGAGAAGCAACAACGGCCGTTTGGGCTGCCTTGGCCGCCCGGTCGCAGATTGCGGCTGCGCTCATGCACCTTGTTAGCACGCGCATGGCGGCTGCAGCCGCGCTCTCACCGGAGTGGGCCAGCGAAGTTTCCCTCACGACGCGGGTCCACGTGCCCATCTTTCACCGGCGACAATTGAACAGTGAAATGATATTTGGGGAGTGTGCTAGTGTGCTAGAGACGCTGGCTGTGGACTGTAGCCGACACACCTTCTGGCGTAAGCCATAGGCGTACTATACATCGACGGTGCCCCAGGATATTTTGTGCTACATCTCACACGGTTGGTGATAATAAACTGTGTGGGATCTACTTGATTTTTCATCTTGATTTGAATTACATAATGGGGTCACAGCCGCAATGGACGGTGTTTGAATTGCTAGACCTTTTATCTACAGTGAACATGCAACTATATGTGTGTCGTAAAAGAATTGGAATTATTCAGGGTTCGTTTGAACATTTTACATATTAAATTGGTTTTCTAGCCATTTCAGGTGCACAATTCAAAATTAAACTACATGCACATACTCCGGTGCACCAACATGGGTTGTAAAATCATATATGTGTCCATTGGTTTATGCTTATGTCCCGTGCAAGAAATGGGGATGAAATTCGAACACCACGGCACCCTGGCTCTCCGGCAAACGTCGACGTACTTGCTTTTGTAATTCTAGTAAATCCAAAATTCGTCCAAAATTCATGAAACTTGGCATGCTATCATGGAGCGGCATCAACATGCCGTGGTAAAAATTTTGTCCCATTTGGGGTAGGTTTGGGTAAGCTTCTCATAAACCAGAGCTTCTCACAACAAGTGTGATGGTTTCGATAGGGAACGTTTCACTTTTCTGGACGAAACGATATCCGTTGCCTCTTCTTGATTTCAATTTTTTCCTAGTGTCAACATAGAACAATAGGAGTGTTGTGTCAATTTTTGGGATTTTTTGGGGCTCGCTCGGACATTTTTATACATTAACCGAGTTTTCTATGCATTCATGTGCATAATTCAAATTTGAACTACATGCACATGCTCTAATGCATATAAATTAGTTGAAAATTCAAATCTGTGTCCTTGGTTGCATGCTTAGGTCCCATTCAAGAAATGGGATGAATGTCAAGCACCCTGCCACCGTCACTCGGCCGCAAACATTGAGATACCGGGCTCGTCCGAAATTCATGAAACTTGGCATGCTATCATGAAGCAGCATCAACATGCCGTGGTAAATTTTTTGTCCCATTTGGGGCAGGTTTGGGGATATGCTTCTCACAAAACAGAGCTTGTCACAACAAGCCTGATGGTTTCGGTAGGGAACGTTTCACCATTCTGGATGAAACGATATCCATTGCGTCTTCTCGATTTTAATTTTTTTTCCTAGTGTCAACGTAGAATAACAGGAGTGTTGTGTCAATTTTTGGGATTTTTCGGGCTTTTTTTGGACATTTTTATGCATTATTTGAGTTTTCAATGCATTTATGTTCATAATTCAGATTTGAACTACATGCACATGCTCTAATGCATATAAATTGGTTGAAAATTCAAATTGATGTCCTTGGTTGCATGCTTAGGTCCCATGCAAGAAATGGGAATGAATGTCAAACACCCTTCCACCGTCACTCGGCCGCAAACATTGAGATATCTTGTTTTTAAATTCGAGTAAATCCAAAACTCGTCTGAAATTCATGAAACTTGGCATGCTATCATGGAGCGGCATCAACATGCCATGGAATTTTTTTGTCTCATTTGGAGCAGGTTTAGGTATATGCTTCTCACAAACCAGAGCTTCTCACAACAAGCCTGATGGTTTCGGTAGGGAACGTCCCACCTTTGGGGATGAAACGATGTCCATTGCGTCTTATTGCTTTCAAAATTTTGCTCATGTCAACGTAGAACAACAGGAGTGTTGTGTCAATTTTTGTGATTTTTCGGGGTTCGTTTGGAGATTTTTATGCATTAACTGAGTTTTCAATGCATTCATGTGCATAATTCAAATTTGAACTACATGCACATGCTCTAATGCATATAAATTGGATGAAAATTCAAATCTGTGTTCTTGGTTGCATGCTTAGGTCCCACGCAAGAAATGGGAATGAATGTCAAACACCCTGCCACCGTCACTCGGCCGCAAACATTGAGATACTTGGTTTTTAAATTCTAGTAAATCCAAAGCTTGTCTGAAATTCATGAAACTTGGCATGCTGTCATGGAATGGCATCAACATGCCGTGGTAATTTTTTTGTCCCATTTGGGGCAGGTTTGGGGATATGCTTCTCACAAACCAGAGATTCTCACAACAAGCCTGATGGTTTTGGTAGGGAACGTTTCACCTTTTTAGACGAAAGGATATCCATTGCACCTTGTCGATTTCAATTTTTTACTAGTGTCAACATTGAACAACAGGAGTGTTGTGTCAATTTTTGGGATTTTTCGGGGTTCGTTTGGACATTTTTATGCATTAATTGAGTTTTCAATGCATTTATGTGCATAATTCAAATTTGAACTACATGCACATGCTCTAATGCATATAAATTGGTTGAAAAATTCAAATATGTGTCCTTGGTTGCATGCCTAGGTCCCATGCAAGAAATGGGAATGAATGTCAAACACCCTGAGATACCTTATTTTTAAATTCTAGTAAATCCAAAACTCGTCTAAAATTCATGAAACTTGGCATGCTATCATGGAGCGGCATCAACATGACATAGTAAAAAATTTGTCCCATTTGGGGCAGGTTTGGGTATATGCTTGTCACAAACCAGAGCTTCTCACAACAAGCCTGATGGTTTCGGTAGGGAACGTCCCACCTTTGGGGACGAAACGATATCCATTGCCTCTTATTGCTTTCAAAATTTTCCTCGTGTCAACGTAGAACAACAGGAGTCTTGTGTCAATTTTTGTGATTTTTCAGGGTTCGTTTGGAAATTTTCATGCATTAACTGAGTTTTGAATGCATTCATGTGCATAATTCAAATTTGAACTACATGCACATGCTCTAATGCATATAAATTGGTTGAAAATTCAAATATGTGTTCTCGGTTGCATGCTTAGGTCCCATGCAAGAAATGGGAATGAATGTCAAACATCCTGCCACCGTCACTCGGCCGCAAACATTGAGATACCTGGTTTTTAAATTCTAGTAAATCCAAAGCTCGTCTGAAATTCATGAAACTTGGCATGCTGTCATGGAGCGGCATCAACATGCCGTGGTAAATTTTTGGTCCCATTTGGGGCAGGTTTTGGGATATGCTTCTCACAAAACAAAGCTTCTCACAACAAGCCTAATGGTTTCGATAGGGAACGTTTCACCTTTCTGGATGAAACGATATCCATTGCCTCTTCTCGATTTCAATTTTTTTCCTAGAGTCAACATACAACTACAGGAGTGTTGTGTCAATTTTTGGGATTTTTTGGGGTTCGTTTGGACATTTTTATGCATTAATTGAGTTTTCCATGCATTCATGTGCATAATTCAAATTTGAACTACATGCACATGCTCTAATGCATATAAATTGGTTGAAAATTCAAATATTTGTCCTTGGTTGCATGCTTAGGTCCCATGCAAGAAATGGGAATGAATGTCAAACAACATGGCACCGTTGATTGCTGGCAAAACATTGAGATACTTTGTTTTTAAATTCTAGTAAATCCAAAACTCGTCTGAAATTCATGAAACTTGGCATGCTATCATGGAATGGCACCCGACATGTTGTGGTATTTTTCGTGTCCATTTTGAGAGAAGGCGCACTCGAATAACAGCCAACAAAGGCATTTTGAAAAAATAGCTGGCACTTTAATATCTCAAACATTTGTATAATTCAAACCGTGTGCGTTTTGTTAACCATTCACGTGACGCCACGTGTCTTGGTTTTAATGGCTATAGGAGGTGCCGTGCGGACAGCTGCTTGACCTTGACTGAACGGGAGGCGTGCGAGCGCAGGCCGGTGCGCAGGCTGAGTGAGAGGCGTGCAAGCTATCCTCCAATGTGCAGGCTCACCGGAAAGCATGCGATCTGTACGCTACGCAGGCTCACTAGGAAGCGAGCCCTTTGACTTCCATGGCCCCCCGCCTTCCTCTCCATTAATGGCGGCCGAGCCGCTGCTTAATACGGGTGGCCTTACTGTTCGCCTCCCATTCCACTCCCTCCCGCAGACCTCTACCAACGCCATGGTGCAGAAGGATCATATGCCCCTAGTCTTCAAGTTTGGTAAAGTTGACTCCGAGCCGGAGGAGATATAAAATAAGGAGGAATGGGGCCTCATGGACATGGAACAGAATGAGCTGGCCGCGGAGGTTGCTGTCCCCGGTCCCGTCCTAGCTCCCATCCCCGCGCCCGCGCGAGCGACCATCCCCGTAGAATTGACGGGCTGGTCGCCGAACACTATCGCAGAGCTGGAAGCCGCGGGTATCAACGAGGTCTCTGCAGACCAGCGCGAGCTCGTGTACATGCCAGCGCCCGTGCCCGTGCGCGTGCCTCCACCCACCGCGGCGTCGGTCCACGTGCGTTTGGCTGCACCCGCCGTGCCCATGCCCATGCGTGCGCCCCCCCTCAGCGGCATGGGACGCCGCCGTCGACTGCTACCTCTCAGCGCCGCCAGCTGCCTTCCTCCCGTGCCCCGCCCGTCGATCGAACGACGACATGATGTTTGATTTACAAGTGAAGAACATTCTATGTTGCATTGAAGACTTCAAACAGCGTCCCGGAGGACGACAACAACAACGACGGCGCAGCACGCCGCCTCCGCCGCCGTCGGAAATAGTTTTTTTCTTGGGTTTAATACTGTATCTCAATCATATGAATATAAGTTTGCAGTATGACTGAATGAAAGATATGGTTTGAGCGAACTTGCGTTTTTCTCTCTTAATGTACAGACTTATCAAACGACTTTCTTTTGAAAAAACGTCAATGGGTTTTAAATATAAAACACTCATCGCAAACATTTTAGTTAGAACACCCGTATGCAAACCGATAGCTTCCCCAGGAAGCCAAGGGAAAATGTGCCGAGCAGGATTTGTGCAGCCCTTGATCGCAAATGTTTTAGATAGAACACCCGTATGCAAAGTGAGAGCAGGATTTCTGCATCTCTTCAATGCAAACGGTTCTTTTGGATGACCTGTGTGCAACCACTTGCAAACAATTTGGTAAGATTTGCATCTGTCATATTGGGTATGTTGCCATTTGTCAAACTGGAAAGATTGACATTTGTTGATCTAGTAACATTGCCATTTGTTAACCTTGTAACACCGCGATTTGTCAAAATATGAAGCTAAAAATCACTAGCAGTATCTAATTTTTGCAACTAAAATTCAGTAATTAAGCATAGATTTCATTCATAGATTAAACAGTCGTTCTTAATTTATACAAATAGTTCAACTCAACAGCTGAACCGACCAAACATTTCCCCAATTGTTGCCAACCACGTACTGAAATAGCTAGTTCAACTATATATATACTAGCTAATTTTAAGTACATTGTACAATTCCACCACATCTATAGTCAGATGAACTAAACAAAATAGCCCCTAAATACTACTACTACTATGGAGGGGCTTTATACTACTTCCGGATGCCTCTCCTCTGCCGAGCACACTCAGTAAGAGGCAGAGGAGGAGGAGCCTACCGATGAGCTGGGCAACTATAATACGGTGCCTGCCGCTGCTACAGCTTCAGCGACGCTCACCTCGAACGCCCTCTGCCGCTCCAGACGACCCCTCTCGAAGCGGTGGTTCTCCTCGTAGATCTCCTGATTCCTCGGCTCTGAGGCGGCGTGTGCCGTGGCCACGGAGGCGGTAAGGCCCTTTGCATGCTTGACGAGGCGCTCCTCCTCCTCCCACAGGAACTCGGTGTAGCACGCAAGGTCGATGACGCACGTGCGGGGATCCACCTCCGCCTCCCACCTTCGGGCGGCGGTTGCGGAGCGGGTGATGACCTCGGCGGTCGACGGTGGGCTGGCGGCCACGGCGGGCGATGATGGGGTGGCGGCCACGACCACCACCTCCCGCCTTCGAGCCGCGGTGGTGGAGCGGGTGATGGCCACGGTGGCCGGCAGTGGGGTGGCGGCCACGACGGCCACCTCCGCCTTCGGGCCGCGGTGGCGGAGCGGGCGATGGCCCTGGCTTTCGACGATGGTGTGGCAGCAACGGCGGCCGGGAACAGCTGCCGACGGGCAGCGGCGGCGGAGCGTTTGGTGGGTGTTTCGCGCACACCCAACAGGGACGCCACGCGCACTACACTACACCGGGGACTGCACCGCCGCCGCGGTGTAGCCTCCCAGATAGGGCTGTCCTCTGATGACGGCGGAGTGGCTGAGTGACGATGACGGACCGGTGCCGTTGGCGATTGTGGGAGAAGCAGACGAGATAAACTACAGGGAGGGAGGGGAAAATGCGATGCAGGACTCGCCGGCCGTGAGGGTTTATATAGCAATATAGCAGGCCAGTAAGCATTGGGATTTTAGGGGATTTCACCGAGTAGGGCGGGAAGCTTGCGTGGGAACCTACAAGGTTGCGCGGGAATGGGCTCACCGGCGATTCATTGGCGCCACCGTTTGGCCAAAAGAACGCCCCCGCGCGCTGCGCAAGCTTGCGCTGTAAGCCATCTGCGGCAGCAGGGTGACAAGACGTGCGAGAGGAGGACGAAATGCCACGTACACATACGGTTAATATAAAAAACGTCTGCGATTTAATTACCTACTATACCCCCGTCCTAGTTTATAAGTATGATTTAACTAATAAAATACGAATGGATGTCGCCAAAGATTATATAGTTGGATTCGTATTTGAACATAGTTTCCAATTATATAATTTTTATAACATGCATTAACATTTTGTTTGTTAAATTTGAGGGCAAAGTATGGCACAGAATATAAAGGGGACTATAGACTAGACGGAGGTAGTAGCACACGGCCGCTCTCTACCCAGCGACGCAACTATCGGCCAGCTTGTAGGCGACCATTTCCTGCGTGTTCAACTGCTCTATGCGTGTGGTTGCTTGCGGTTCAGGTGGCCGCGGCGCGCTCTGCTCGCGTCCCACCGCGCGTGCTCTGCTCTCGCGTCCCTCCGGGTGCTCTGCCCTCGTCCCTCCACGCGCGCTACCAGTGTTTGGGGCTGGCGCACGATCACGCACGCTCGTGTGCCCGCGCTGCACCGAGCGCAGCGTGACAATGCAGTTACCCGCTGCAAAAACTGCCATGCGAACGTGCAGAGAATCTAGGCCGCCTGGCCCCCATTTATTCCTGTGGCCATCTACCTTCATCTCTCGCGACACACGATACAATAAGCACACCCACGACGACACGTACAGAGAGGACATCCAGCGGTTCCAATGGCACTCCCCGTGGCTCGAATGGCGCTCCCAGCGGCCCACGACGACAACGGCGGGCAGTTCATCACTCATCATGTAGTGGACACCCATGTGAGGGGGAAGGCCCTCTCGGTGGTGTACACGACTGATCCGGTCTTGGTGGAGAGCTCCATCCAAACTATGGAGCAGTTCCTTGCCGAGGACAAGTACCAAGTGGTCGGCTTCGACCTCAAGTACACCATCGGTCGTGCCAGGCACGATCAGAAGGTTTCCGTCGCCAAGTTGTGCGTGCGACATGACGTCCTCGTCTACCACTACCACCTTGCCACAAGGCCTTGCGAGCGTTTCTTCAGGTTTATGAACAGCTCCGACTACAGTTTCGCTACTGTGGACACCACCAACGATCTAAAAGCGCTCAAGGTTCGGGCTTGAAATGCCCGAATCTTGTCAACATCCAGCACCACTACAAGGTCTGGGGCAGCGATAGAAACAAACTGAACTCCCTGGTTGACCTCACCTCAGCCATCATCGACCCGTACTACATGAACATGAAGAATGAGAGTAAGAAGGACAAGAACGCCTGGCACAGTGTGTGGCATGAGAGACTGGATGAACAACATGTCAAGTACGCGGACAAGGACACGTACACAAGCTACGAGGTGTACAGGCGGATCGTTGACATGAGGAAGTGTCTTCTTCCTGCCCCAGGCAAGGGATCGAGCCAAAGGGCAGTGGCGGGAGCGTCACAAGAAGTAGATGACTAGATGATC
Source organism: Aegilops tauschii subsp. strangulata (assembly GCF_002575655.3). NCBI lineage: Eukaryota > Viridiplantae > Streptophyta > Magnoliopsida > Poales > Poaceae > Aegilops > Aegilops tauschii. Next base: position 503,421,259 of record NC_053036.3, read on the forward strand.
ATTTCTCCTACTTTAGAATGCATGCAATTGTTTATTGAGGTGTGTGCGAATGATCTATATAGTCACTTATGTAATTGGATGTTTATTTCAGTTATATATATACATGTTATTCTCCTGTAGACAGAGCAAATCACACAGCTTATTAGCAACAATTGTTTATGTTATTATTGGTCTTTGCACACATTTCTGATTACGGACCTCTTTGCCGCGTATCACACACATCTTGTTCAGTTCAACCGTTTCCATTGTATTGCCTAATCACACACAGTTCATCCTAGTGAACCGTATGCTGTATATCGCACACACCTTCATCTGGCTGTAGCGATCCGACCTTAGACGGTCAAATCTCTGTGCATAAGTGTCATCCCTGGATCGGTAATGCTGACACACACAGTAATCGAGGATTTGTAACAGAATGCAATCACACACTTATTACATCGAAATTACTCAAAAGAATACTTATTACAGTAATATGGCAGAAGGCCATCTAAATAAAATAACTGCGGAAGCATCGAAGATAAATGAGTCCATCAACTCCAACGGCATAGCTGAGTGCACGACAATGACCTAGCGCACCTTACTCTTCGTCTGAAAATTCTGCAACATAATACGTTGCAGCCCGAATGGGTCAGCACATGAAATATGCTGGCAAGATAACACTATAGAGCAATGAACAAGTAACAGCTATCACTACATGCATATAAGGCTGGTGGAGGCTCTAAGTTTATTTTTGCATAAAGCCAATTTTCCCCTACAACAAAGGAATACATTTTATTTGACTACAAAGTGTAACAGCCTGATTTTTGGCCCTTTCTTTTTCTTTTGTTTTTCTGAGGTTTTTGCTTGAGTTTTCTTTTTCCGTGGCTTTGTGGTCTGGAAACTGAAGAAGATGCCCTCTTCTTTGTTTCCAGAGTGGCTTGTCATTCCCAAACCCTTCCCTAGACCCTGTCATTTTCATTTTATCCCAAATCCCAATATTCTTTTCATTGGGAATATTCCTTTTCTATTAAAGGAATAACTCAAATTTCCCTAGATTGTGAAGCAACCTTTATTTCCATCACTCCTAAAATTCCCAAATAATTCTCATAAATTTTTTGGGTCATATATTTCTCAAATATGACAAAATATTTCATTTGTCATGTTTATCATCATGCTCAAATAATTTATTTCCTATTCTGCCCTTAATGGCACATTGTGAAGCAAGTGCTATTTTACTTTTCCCAATTGACGTAAAACTCCTTGGACACCTTTTCCTGTCCATAGCATTGCCACATGCCAAAATGCAACCTCATTTGCCTAGTAATTACTTAATTATGATTTTCCAAAGTTTCTATCTAGAAAGAAGCTTTGTGAAGGAGGTGCAAGCTAGGCATATACAAATGTGTTGCCATTTTTCATGATCCCTCATAGCATTATATCATAGCCCTCCACCAAAGTAGAGCTCATGTCATGCCTCCATGTGAGCTCATATGCAATTCTTTGATTCTGTCCAAAATTTCAGTTTGTGAAGCAAGTATATTTTATCTTGCTCCATTATGGCTGACAATTTTTCTAGGTCTTCTATAATACATATAACTTACCTCCACCCATTTTGGGCATGGTTCATCAAGCCATTATTCCTCTAGAATTTTTGCAAGTTTCTGTCCAGAATGATGCTTTGTGAAGCAAGTGCCACTTTGGTATTTCCAAATGGCATGAAATCTTTACAGCAGCTTCATACCATCATATCACCCCTCTCTGCCAAACTTCAGCTCACAGAGATCAAGTATGTGAGTGTGTCATCCAAATCCCTAATTCTGGCCAGTTTTGCACTTTCTACAGCAACCCTCATCTAAACTCCTCCTCTTCGTCTTATTTTTGGTGATCAGCATCACCTTAGTGCGTGATCATCAGCAGACAAACCCTTTACCACGTTACGAGGCTGGTTTAACCACAGAGAGTTACAAACACCTTCTTACTGATTTACTTTGGAGCTAAGTGCAAATCTATTATTTGCCCCTGGACCGATTTATTTCCTCATTTTGACTAAGGGCACCAAGGTCCATCTACTGGACATGGTCGACCACGCCAAAGAGCGCCGCTTGCGCCAGTGCGCGTGGTGATCACGCTTACGTCATGGCTGAACGCGTGCTCTGGCTTGTTCCGGCCACTGTTCTCGTCTCCTCCCTCCTCGTCTCGACCTCCATTCGTGTCCTGGAGCTCGCCCGTGCTCAACTTCATCGCCCTGAGTCGCTGCTCCGTCGTGGTTCGCCATTTATGCGCCGCTAGAACAGTGCCCGTGCCATGCCCAGCTTCTGACCTCCATTAGAGCACTGCTCAAGCTCGCTTGTGAGCTCCAGAGCCTTTCCCGGGCCTATATATAAGACCCTCGACCCCTCCTGCAGCTCATTCACTCCTCCGTCGCCTCTCTAGTCCACCGGAGCCCTCGGCCCCCTCTTCTTTTCACCGGAGTTCGCCTCGGCCATCGCCGGTCTTCTCGTTTCCGGCGAACCTAGCCCCTCTCCTCTCCTCCAGAGCTGTCCACCGTGTTCCCCTCCTCCCAGAGAGCCTCCCCACCCCACTCGTTCGACCCCGGAGTCCCTCTGGCCGCGCCTCCCGGTGCTTGGCCGTCGCAGTTGCTCTCGGCCACCTCCCCGACCGAGTCCATCCGAGCCTCCTCTCTCCCTTCCGTCGCCACCTCCATCTCCTCCGCACTCTGGCGGTTCGCCCCCACCCCTCAGCCCTCGCCGGAGCTGCCCACATCGCCAAAGACCACCGCCGCCCGCCGTCCTCTGCCTCCCCTCGGTCCTCCTCCGCCCCGCGTCCTCCTCTCCTCCCCGGGGCCGGCCGACCCCCTGGACGGACGCGCCACGGCGGGCCGCGCCCGCCTGTGCCCGCGCCCTGGCCGTAGCTGGCCTGGACCGGCCGCCCCAGCGCCGGAATCGCCCCTGTCCTCCTCTGCTTTTTGTCGTGGCCAGGCACGGGAGGAAGAAGAAGACAGGGGGAGGAGAGAGAAGGATAAGGTGGGCCCCGCATGTCACCCTCTGCTCGTTGACCCCGCCACTGCCACGTCACGTAAGTGGAAACGGGTTTTCCTTCAGTACGTCTTCATTTAACGAAAGCTTATTTTTTCCTTCGTTCCCTAAAACGCGTTTTCCCCTCCGGAACACATATTTTATTATACTGCGGCCAGGAATTCGCTTTCTCTATTCCGAACGCGTATATTATGAAATCCGTTTCTGTCTTATCCACTCAGGGACCCGTTGGTGATAAAATTTTCACAGATTAGTCCCTGTTCTTCCAACCTTCACAACTTTTTGTTCGCAACTCCAAATGAGGTGATTCCAAAGCCCACTTCTTCGTATCGTCGAGCCCGTTCTGTTGGTTTCATTTTTATGGTGGTTTGATACTGTGAAAATGACCTTTTTGCCCTTGCACGTAAACAGCCCCTTTCGAGAGAGAAGTGTTTCCGGCGAATCTTTCTGCGATCTTTCCACACAACTTCCCGGTGATTTCTTACACCCCAGGAAAGCCACAATACCCACTTGCATGATAGTCATGCAATAGCCATGGTTTTCAACTTGAATATTTATTAAATGATTGCTTGTTTAAAATATGGTTATCGTTATTTCGGTAATGCTTCTGGGTTAGTGCTTACTTGCTTGCTATGTTGTTATGCACCTGGTTATCATGCCCTGCTAGTTGCTAGTATTACTTTCATATTGACATGCTTGATAGTAGTAAATGTTAGGTTGGTCATGTTCTTCGGTGCATAACTAACGTCGGTTATCGAGTACTGTTAATATGCGTTGTTCCTTTGCTATTAGTTGGTTAAGTGTTACTCGGTAATGTTATTGATGAGTTCTTGCATGGTATTTATGGTTGATGCTAGTGGTCATGTTATACTAGGAGTAGTGTTGCACTTGTAATATTTATGCTCGTCATTATGCCATGTTCAGTTGGAGATTATTCATAGTTGATATGGTGGATAGTTATGTTGCACCCATGCTTATGTTGATATCATGCTCATGCATTGTAATTGCATCATGTTATTTTATCATGGCTCAGCATATTGCATTCAAGTTTAACCGGATTTAATTGAACTTGAACAACTGTTGGCTGAGTCATGGTGCCACCATAGCGAAACTGACCAGTGCAACCACGCTTACCTTTATGGGAAGGTCCTAACTGGGTCTATTGTCATGCCTCTCATCGGTGCCTCCAGCGAGGGAAGGTTATGGGCGCGCGCTACCCTGATCAGGTAGGCGGACATAAACCTTGTGTGCCCGTTGTTGTTGTTATGGATCCGGTCCCCGTGAAGGACGTTTTGGCCACGACGGTGGTTGTTGTGTCTTTGGTAGACATGGGGTCACCCGGGACTAGCCCAGTGGGGAGTGAGTCGGAGTGGCCGGGAGAGTGTCATGGCAGTAGATCGGTTTTGTCGGAACGCCGTTGGTCCACCCGAATGGGAATGTGAGGCCATGGGTTCCGTAGTGTGGGTACAATGTACTAACCTCTACAGAGTGTATATTAAATCTATCGATAGCCGCGCCCGCGGATAAGGGCCCAGTTCGTGTCGGTCACACCGTGAGTCAACAGTATATAACTTGAGTAATGACAACTCCAGCTTGATGATGAGATAAGTTGGTTGTGATCGCCGGAAAGATCACCGTTTGAGACCAAGTGTTGGTCATGGTTGTGTTCGCCGGAATGATCACCGTGGTATCGAGGATACCGTGTTGTTGGATATTCGTGATGTTGTGCGAGAATCATGGGTAAAGATCAAGCTCCTTGTGGTCATTTAATGATTACTACGGTATTGTTTATACCAAGCTTGATTTGATCCTGAGATTATCGTTGTAACGCCCCGAGATCGACGCTCCAGACGACTTCCATGTATTTCGTTGTCGCCGTGTGATTTATTTCTTTGTTGCATTCATCATAGCATCGTATGCATTGCATCCGCTTGTTTTTCTTAACTTGCACCCGTTCGTAGTTGCCGCGTTCCCCTTGCCTTCGTTTACCATTCCGAGACCAACCGTGTTTTCGATTCCCTTTTGTCAAACCACATAACCTCTCTCAGACCCCTCGCGTGCGCGTCCGAAACCTGCCCCGGACCTGACCCGCTCAATCATCATCGTTTGATTCGGATCATCCCCAAATATCCCTCAAATATCTTTGTTTTCTTCATTGGACTCCCCAACCTATTTATCTCAACCGTTTGATTTTAATCGGAGGGTCCGATTAGCCCCTGACCAGAAATCCTTGCTATATATACTGCCTAACCCTAGATCCTAGGAGCCTTGTCCCATCGATCCCATCGCGCCGCCGCCACTCCTCATGTCCCCTCTTCCTCAGGATCCCCTCCCGATCCAGCCCACCAACCAGCGCAAGCCACTTCTCCCCTCGATCCCGAATGGATCGTGTAGCTGCTCGAGGCCCCGAGCAGGAGCTCTCGGCCTCGTCCCCTCGCGCCACCGCCGCCGGCAACCAGCGCCACCAGGCTGTGCCCTGCTCCCTTCCTCCCCGTGCCGCTCTCTCGAAATCTCTCATCTCTCTCGCCTCACCCTCTCTATCTATTCACAGGGAACGAGTGGGATATGCCATGGCCGCCCGCGGAAGCTCCGTCATCGCCGGGATCAACTTCCTCCGGCCCCGGCCTCGGATCCGACGTCTCCAGCCTCCCTGCTGCCTTGCTCGCCCGCGCCAAGACCTCGCCTCTGCTCCACCTCAAGGCCTCGCCGTCGCTGACGGACTTTGTCGGTGAGCAGCGTTGCCGCCCTCCTTTCCCTGCCGTCCCTCTCCTTTCTCTTTGCTTTGCTCTCCCTCTCTCAACTCCCTGTTTCTTCTGCCCCAGCAGGAGTCAAGCCGCCTCGCAGGCCCTCTGCTCTCCTGCGCCTCGTCCCCGACGCCGGCGAGTCCAGCCGCCGAGCTCAAGCTGCCTCGCCGGGTCCGAGCTGGATCCATCTGGCGTCGCCGTTCCCCAGCCTTGCCCGCATCAGGATCCGCCGGATACGGGCCATTCCTTCGTCGGTCAGCAAGCCCCATCACGGCCTCCTTGTTTCCTCCCCCATTTCTTTCTCTCCCTAAAACCTTCTCTGCATTTGAACAGAGAACATGCGCCGCCACCTTCAGCTTCGCCCGCGCGCCACCTCGCCGGAGAACACCGTCACGCGTCTGGTTCCGCTCGTCTCCGCCACCTCCTTGCGTTCCCCGTGTAGACGTCGTCCCCTGTCTGACCTGAAGCCACCGCGGTCGGCTTCAGTCTCTGCATCAAGCAGAGAAGGGCGACGCCTGCTGCCTCGTGCCTCCTCGTCGCGTGCGTGGGCTGCAAGGGCGCCAAGGCCCGGCGCGTCTCCAGCCCCACTTCGCCCTGCCTCCTCCTCTCCAGCTGGGCTTGGGCCATGGGTGAGCAGCCCCAGCCCTCCCCTGTGCACTTTGGGCCAGCCAGTTTCGGCCCCTATAGTGTTTTTTCCTCTGGACGGGTTTAATCAATTATCCCAGGATTTACTGTTTTGCAGAAAAACCCTCTTTGTCATGCATATAATAACTTAATAACCGTGCATCATTTGTAAAAAACATTATATATGAAAAATGCTCAGGATTTCATCTAGTTTAATAATATGCTGCTTGCATCCATGTTTAAAATGTTTAAAATGCTGTTTGTTTAATTTTTCTCAAATGCCATGCTAAAATGATTTATTTCATAACTAATTAACCGTAGATCCGAATTTAATAAACTTTATATGTAAATGGGGTAGAAAAATGCCTAGTTTAACATGGTGCACTTTATTTTGCTGTTTAACAACATTAAAATTGTGTTTAGGGTAGAACAGTACCAAATCTAAAATATGTACATGAGGTTTTTCCGGAATTGTTGTTTGTTGTTCCGGCCTCATTTAAACTTGCCTAAATAGTTAGTTTACTTATGCTTCACCTCTTGCCATGTTAATCAACATTTAACATTGTTGAGTAGCATAAACAAGAGCGAACTAAATAATTGATGTGGTGTTTTGTCAATATGCAACTCGTTGCATATTGAGCTCCACTTAATTTGTAGTATTGTTTGTTGCATTTTGCCATGCCATGCCTCATTAAATCGGACATGCATCATACTTGTTTGTGCATCATGCCATGTGTATGTGGTGGTTGTTTACTATGTTGTTTGTTTCTTTCTGGGTTGCTTCTCTCATTAGCTTCGGTTTCGTTCCGGAGTTGTGAGAATTCGTTCGACTACGTCCGTTTTTCTTCTTCATGGACTCGTTCTTCTTCCTAGCAGGATTTCAGGCAAGATGACCATACCCTCGAAATCACTTCTATCTTTGCTTGCTAGTTGTTTCGCTCTATTGCTATGCCGCGCTACCTACCACTTGCTATATCATGCCTCACATATTGCCATGTCAAGCCTCTAACCCACCTTTCCTAGCAAACCGTTGTTTGGCTATGTTACCGCTTTTGCTCAGCCCCTCTTATAGCGTTACTAGTTGCAGGTGAAGATGAAATTTGTACCTTGTTGGAACATGGATATGTTGGGATATCACAATATCTCTTATCTTAATTAATGCATCTATATACTTGGTAAAGGGTGGAAGGCTCGGCCTTATGCCTGGTGTTTTGTTCCACTCTTGCCTCCCTAGTTTTCGTCATACCGGTGTTATGTTCCTTTATTTTGCCTTCCTAACGCGGTTGGGTGATTTATGGGACCCCCTTGACAGTTCGCTTTGAATAAAACTCCTCCAGCAAGGCCCAACCTTGGTTTTAACATTTGCCACCTAAGCCTTTTTCCCTTGGGTTCTGCAGACTCAAGGGTCATCTTTATTTTAAACCCCAGGGCCAGTGCTCCTCTGAGTGTTGGTCCAACCTGTCAGCCGCCGGTGGCCACCAGGGGCAACTCTGGGCTCGCCTACCGGAAGTTTGGACAATCCGATGTGCCCTGAGAACGAGATATGTGCAGCTCCTATCAGGAGTTGTCGGCACATTCGGGCGGCTTTGCTGGTCTTGTTTTACCATTGTTGAAATGTCTTGTAAACCAGGATTCCGAGACTGATCGGGTCTCCCCGGGAGACGGAATATCCTTCGTTGACCATGAGAGCTTATAATGGGCTAAGTTGGGACACCCCTGCAGGGTATAAACTTTCGAGAGCCGTGCCCGCGGTTATGTGGCAGATGGGAATTTGTTAATGTCCGGTTGTAGAGAACTTGACACTCGACTTAATTAAAATGCATCAACTGCGTGTGTAGCCGTGATGGTCTCTTTTCGGCGGAGTCCGGGAAGAGAACACGGCTTTTGGGTTATGTTTGACGTAAGTAGGAGTTCAGGATCACTTCTTGATCATTACTAGTTGACGACCGTTCCGTTGCTCCTCTTCTCGCTCTTATTTGCGTATGTTAGCCACCATATATGCTTAGTGATTGCTGCAGCTCCACCTCACTACCTTCTCCTACCCATAAGCTTAAATAGTCTTGATCTCGCGGGTGTGAGATTGCTGAGTCCTCGTGACTCACAGATACTTCCAAAACAGTTGCAGGTGCCGACGATACCAGTGCAGGTGATGCAACCGAGCTCAAGTGGGAGTTCGACGAGGACCTTGGTCGTTACTATGTTTCGTTTCCTGATGATCAGTAGTGGAGCCCAGTTGGGACGATCGGGGATCTAGCATTTGGGTTGTCTTCTTTTATTTTGGTTCCGTAGTCGGACCTATGTGTGTACTCTGATTGATGTATGATTTATTTATGTATTGTGTGAAGTGGCGATTGTAAGCCAACTCTTTATCCCATTCTTGTTCATTACATGGGATTGTGTGAAGATGACCCTTCTTGCGACAAAACCACAATGCGGTTATGCCTCTAAGTCATGCCTCGACACGTGGGAGATATAGCTGCATCGTGGGCGTTACAAGTTGGTAATCAGAGCCATCCCCGACTTAGGAGCCCCCTGCTTGATCGAATCGCTGGCGCTGTTGAGTCTAGAACAAAAATGTTTTGAGTCTTAGAATTATATATATCGGAGAGTAGGATTCTTTTTACTCCTCAGTCCCTTCGTTGCTCTGGTGAGGCCTCCTAACGTAGATGTTTTGACTCTTCTCTCCTAAAAATTTCACTAATTTTTTTTTAGGATCACGCGGGTATCTTGGAATTGTTCCGATGGTTTTGTGACGAGAACATTGTTCTTGGTGCCTCCTGACATTTAGGGGTTGTGGCAGTGTCCCGGGGAGTTGAGCTCCGAGGTGTTGTTGTCACAATTTTATCGTTGCAGTTCTGGAATACCTGAGTTTCGCCGACATCGAAAATCTCTTTTATGCAGTTGTTGGTGAGATCACCTCGACGCCACCCAGTACTGGGGCGGGAGTTCGGGAGTATTGCCATAACTCGTATAATGGATGCTTTTCGAAGGTTGAGGTACACGATTTCCGAAGGTTTCTTGGTTATGTGTTGACGGATGGATACAGCTCGATCTAGGGATTATTAGTTTGGGTGAGACATTTTGCGTCCCCTGTATCCCCAACACCAGATTGCATAACCAGAAAGTTTCGGGAGTTTATAGGTGGGAATTAAAGTATCTCGTAGGATATCTTTCCAACAGACACATGATACGATATGGGGTCTATCATATGTTTGTTTCCGGCTTATTCTGCGAGCCAAATCCTTGTTTTGTTTTTGAGTTGTGGTATTCGAGTTGCTTCGATGTCAAGTGTGGATCCATACCTTCCCTTAATGGTGTTCTCATATTTCTAAGTGAATACTAATCCTTCTTGATCACTGAGGTTGTCATATCAATTCCTTTTCTAACCGGCGTGCTTCTCTCCAGGCTAATACTATCATTTTTCCACATTCGCGAGATTAATTCTAAGTTTTTTCTCAACGGTGTTTGTTTCATCCGTCCCAAGTTGCCTTTGTTTTTCCCGCCCTCCCACCCTTTTTCTTCAAACACTCAGATTTCTTAATCAAGTATCCATCTTATAGATAGGAAGTCTTTCCATTCTTTTCCGTAAATGTTCTTATCCGGTGATTCTCAGGAAGATACTAACGGAGCCTTAACTTTCATCATTATTCGTTCTCTTTCTTCTCTGGTGGATTCAATTCAAGCTTTCAGTGTCGATCATATTCCTTTCCTCGCTTCAATGCTTTCTCATGCCGGTGCACCTCTCAATCATTCACCTCTCACTATTTTCATTGGTTCCGGAGTGTACAAGATATCTCAGAAGATTCACATTTCCATTCCCAATCCGTTCAAGCTATCTCGAGGTTGTTATCTCTTTTGAGCCATTTAATTCAACCGGCGCAATCTTTCTTTTAATCATTCAACGGTGTATCTTTTGAGTGGGCCCTAACCCACAAGTCTTTTCCCAGGATCTTACCTGACTCTTCTAATTTTCCCGGAGCTATTCCCAAATTCTTTTCAAAGTTTGACGTAAGAATGGGTTATCATCAGTCATATGTCTTTCTCCAAGATCATTCAAATTCTTTTCATCGTTGGTTCAACCTTTCCAATTTTCATTCCGGAGTGCCTCAACAATTCATGGTGGTGTTTCTCATCGTCAGTCTCAACATTTGAAGACCGAAGAAGAGTTTATCTTAAATCTTGCTCCATTTTCTTCAAGATTCATAGTTCTAGCTTATGCCATCCTCTCATAATTATTTTCGATTGTAAGAATTCCTTTCACCCATCCGGGGCAATTCATGAGTCTTTTCAGTTTGATTCTCCGAAGGCCATCATTTCAGAAGATTTATTCGTTCTCAACATTCAGCTCTCGTTCTCAAAATCTTACCGGTGCATCGTTCAAATATCCTCTAATCAGTTCATGATCTTTTCGTTCTCATGTGTCTAAATTCTGTCAAGTATCTTTATTCGTTTTCTAATTCTTCCCGATGAATTGCGCCTTTGCTACTTTCATTTCCAATTCTTACGGTGGTTCGTTCAAGATTTCTCTTCCTTGGTTATCATATCAATTCATTCGTTCTTTCCAAATCCTACCGGCGGATCGTTGAAGACTTTTCTCAAGTTGCGCGATATCTATCTTAATCCTTTCTACGAGAATAAGTAGTATGCCAAATCCGTTGCTTGTCATCAATCTAAATTGGTGAAGGATACACATAACATAATTCTTATTCTTGTTTCATCCAAGTGTTTAATCCCTTCTTTTGGAGTCCATTCGTGATATCAATTTGTCGGTGCTAAGTTGTTCACCTTTTGTTTCCGGAGTTCCAATCTCTCTCAGTTAACTCGCGCGAAGCTCCATCTAAATCATTGCATGGATTCTTTTCATTCTTCAATTGTTCTTCAAGATTTCTCTCGGAGTTAAGATCCGCCAAGCTATACTATAAAATAACCATGGTGTTCAACACATGTTTTGTTTTGTGGAGTCCAAGCATTCTTCATCTTGCATTCTAAAGTGCAATTCTTTCTACCTTATCTTTTGAGGTGGTGCTATGTCATTCTGGATAATTTCCCTTCGGGTTCATGATTCACAAAGTTTTCAAGAGCGACATATTTAAATCCATCATTTTATCTTCGTTCAAGAGATCTTTTCAACCAATCAATCTTTTTGTTGGAGTTGTATTGGTTATATTTCACCTATAGCCTTCCCTAAGGAATGTAGCTATTTGTGGTGGTTATCAATGATCAAATTTTCTCCTTCTCATCTTGGTGAAGAAGTTTTCTTCTCCTTGTTGATCTCAATCCAATCAACTGTTTCCGTAGTGGCAAAATTTCGCCTCTATCTTGAGAAGTTTTCTATAAGCCCACTACAAGCTTATTCGTTTCGTTGTTGGTTTTTCAAACAACTCCGTTCTAACCTTCTTGGAAGGGTGCTTTCCAAGATCATTGGTGGCAGAAGTTGGCATTTTCTTCTCCATTCCTTTATTCCAATGATCTATCTTCTATTTTTTCTTCCGGAGGCATGGTGATGTTGCTCTCTTCGCTCATCATCTCGAATTGTGAGGATCGTGTTCTTTTCTTGCTAATCCATTTAACCGGAGTGTTGTGTCTATCATTCCTCTTTTAACCGAAGTCTCATCCAAGTGCTTTCATTTTGCCAAGTTCATATTCTATCCCTCCCATTTTCCAACCGGAGCGTTATTGTAATTGATCATTATCGTTCCTTGTACATCTCGTTTCAACCGGAGTGCTTGCATGTACTTCTCGTCCATTGTTCTCGTCATTCATAGCTTTGCAAACACCAAGGTTCACATGGAGTTCCTTGTTTCTCTTTTCTACCGGTGTGCTTTCATATTCCTTTTGATCCGTTAAGCTCTTGTTCCATATTCTTCAACCTACAAAGGTTCTCGCAATGTTCCTTGTTCCTCTTTGATAACGGAGTGTTTTCAATCTCGTTCATCTCCCTTGTATTCTCTCTTTTCGTTCGTTCAATCTCTCAAGGTTCGTGGTTTCACTCGTTTGTCAAAGAAGCAACTTAGCTTTACCTCTTCTCTTCCTCTTCCGCTTTTCTCCGGTGCCATCCCTAGATCTCGGGACGAGATCCTCTTGTAGTGGTGGAGTGTTGTAACGCCCCGAGACCGACGCTCCAGATGACTTCCATGTATTTCGTTGTCGCCGTGTGATTTATTTATTTGTTGCATTCATCATAGCATCATATGCATTGCATCCGCTTGTTTTTCTTAACTTGCACCCGTTCGTAGTTGCCGCGTTCCCCTTGCCTTCGTTGACCATTCCGAGACCAACCGTGTTTTCGATTCCCTTTTGTCAAACCACATAACCTCTCTCAGACCCCTCGCGTGCGCGTCCGAAACCTGTCCCGGACCTGACCCGCTCAGTCATCATCGTTTGATTCGGATCATCCCCAAATATCCCTCAAATATCTTTGTTTTCTTCATTGGACTCCCCAACCTATTTATCTCGACCATTTGATTTTAATCGGAGGGTCTGATTAGCCCCTGACCAGAAATCCTTGCTATATATACTGCCTAACCCTAGATCCTAGGAGCCTTGTCCCATCGATTCCATCGTGCCGCCACCACTCCTCCAGTCCCCTCTTCCTCGGGATCCCCTCCCGATCCAGCCCACCAACCAGCGCAAGCCACTTCTCCCCTCGATCCCGAATGGATCGTGTAGCTGCTCGAGGCCCCGAGCAGGAGCGCTCGACCTCGTCCCCTCGCACCACCGGCGCCGGCAACCAGCGCCACCAGGCCGTGCCCTGCTCCCTTCCTCCCTGTGCCGCTCTCTCGAAATCTCTCATCTCTCTCGCCTCACCCTCTCTGTCTCTTCATAGGGAACGAGTGGGATATGCCATGGCCGCCCGCGGAAGCTCCGCCATCGCAGGGATCAAGTTCCTCCGGCCCCGGCCTCGGATCCGATGTCTCCAGACTCCCTGTTGCCTTGCTCGCCTGCGCCAAGACCTCGCCTCTGCTCCACCTCAAGGCCTCGCCGTCGCTGCCGGACTTCGCCGGTGAGCAGCGTTGCCGCCCTCCTTTCCCTGTCGTCCCTCTCCTTTCTCTTTGCTTTGCTCTCCCTCTCTCAACTCCCTGTTTCTTCTGCCCCAGCAGGAGTCAAGCCGCCTCGCAGGCCCTCTGCTCTCCTGTGCCTCATCCCCGATGTCGGCGAGTCCAGCCGCCGAGCTCAAGATGCCTCGCCGGGTCCGAGGTGGATCCATCCGGCCTCGCCGTTCCCCAGCTTCGCCCGCATCAGGATCCGCCGGATCCGGGCCATTCCTTCGTCGGTCAGCAAGCCCCCTCACGGCCTCCTTGTTTCCTCCCCGATTTCTTTCTCTCTCTGAAACCTTCTTTGCGTTTGAACAGAGAACATGCGCCACCACCTTCAGCTTCGCCCGCGCGCCACCTCGCCGGAGAACACCGTCACGCGTCTGGTTCCGCTCGTCTCCGCCGCCTCCTTGAGTTCCCCGCGTAGACGTCGTCCCCTGTCTGACCTGAAGCCACCGCGGTCGGCTTTAGTCTCTGCATCGAGCAGAGAAGGGCGACGCCTGCTGCCTCGTGCCTCCTCGTCGCATGCGTGGGCTGCAAGGGCGCCAAGGCCCCGTGCGTCTCCAGCCCCACTTCGCCCTGCCTCCTCCTCTCCAACTGGGCTTGGCCCATGGGTGAGCAGCCCCAGCCCTCCCCTGTGCACTTTGGGCCAGCCAGTTTCGGCCGCTATAGTGTTTTTTTCCTCTAGACGGATTTAATCAATTATCCCAGGATTTACTGTTTTGCAGAAAAACCCCCTTTGTCATGCATATAATAACTTAATAACCATGCATCATTTGTAAAAACATTATATATGAAAATTGCTCAGGATTTCATCTAGTTTCATAATATGCTGCTTGCATCCATGTTTAAAATGTTTAAAATGTTGTTTGTTTAATTTTTCTCAAATGCCATGCTAAAATAATTTATTTCATAACTAATTAACCATAGATCCGAATTTAATAAACTTTATATGTAAATGGGGTAGAAAAATGCCTAGTTTAACATGGTGCACTTTATTTTGCTGTTTAACAACATTAAAATTGTGATTAGGGCAGAACACTACCAAATCTAAAATATGTACATGAGGTTTTTCCGGAATTGTTGTTTGTTGTTCCGGCCTCATTTAAACTTGCCTAAATAGTTAGTTTACTTATGCTTCACCTCTTGCCATGTTAATCAACATTTAACATTGTTGAGTAGCATAAACAAGAGCAAACTAAATAATTGATGTGGTGTTTTGTCAATATGCAACTCGTTGCATATTGAGCTCCACTTAATTTGTAGTATTGTTTGTTGCATTTTGCCATGCCATGCCTCATTAAATCGGACATGCATCATACTTGTTTGTGCATCATTCCATGTGTATGTGGTGGTTGTTTACTATGTTGTTTGTTTCTTTCTGGGTTGCTTCTCTCGTTAGCTTCGGTTTCGTTCCGGAGTTGTGAGGATTCGTTCGACTACGTCCGTTTCTCTTCTTCATGGACTCGTTCTTCTTCCTAGCGGAATTTCAGGCAAGATGACCATACCCTCGAAATCACTTCTATCTTTGCTTGCTAGTTGTTTCGCTCTATTGCTATGCTGCGCTACCTACCACTTGCTATATCATGCCTCCCAGATTGCCATGTCAAGCCTCTAACCCACCTTTCCTAGCAAACCGTTGTTTGGCTATGTTACCGCTTTTGCTCAGCCCCTCTTATAGCTTTGCTAGTTGCAGGTGAAGATGAAGTTTATTCCTTGTTGGAACATGGATATGTTGGGATATCACAATATCTCTTATCTTAATTAATGCATCTATATACTTGGTAAAGGGTGGAAGGCTCGGCCTTATGCCTGGTGTTTTGTTCCACTCTTGCCTCCCTAGTTTCCGTCATACCGGTGTTATGTTCTTGATTTTGCGTTCCTAATGTGGTTGGGTGATTTATGGGACCCCCTTGACAATTTGCTTTGAATAAAACTCCTCCAGCAAGGCCCAACCTTGGTTTTAACATTTGCCACCTAAGCCTTTTTCCCTTGGGTTCTGCAGACTCAAGGGTCATCTTTATTTTAAACCCCCGGGCCAGTGCTCCTCTGAGTGTTGGTCCAACCTATCAGCCGCCGGTGGCCACCAGGGGCAACTCTGGGCTCGCCTACCAGAAGTTTGGACAATCCGATGTGCCCTGAGAACGAGATATGTGCAGCTCCTATCAGGATTTGTCGGCACATTCGGGCGGCTTTGCTGGTCTTGTTTTACCATTGTCGAAATGTCTTGTAAACCGGGATTCCGAGACTGATCGGGTCTCCCCGGGAGAAGGAATATCCTTCGTTGACTGTGAGAGCTTATAATGGGCTAAGTTGGGACACCCCTGCAGGGTATAAACTTTCGAGAGCCGTGCCCGCGGTTATGTGGTAGATGGGAATTTGTTAATGTCCGGTTGTAGAGAACTTGACACTCGACTTAATTAAAACGCATCAACCGCGTGTGTAGCCGTGATGGTCTCTTTTCGGCGGAGTCCGGGAAGAGAACACGGCTTTTGGGTTATGTTTGACGTAAGTAGGAGTTCAGGATCACTTCTTGATCATTACTAGTTGACGACCGTTCCGTTGCTCCTCTTCTCGCTCTTATTTGCGTATGTTAGCCACCATATATGCTTAGTGCTTGCTGCAGCTCCACCTCACTACCTTCTCCTACCCATAAGCTTAAATAGTCTTAATCTCGTGGGTGTGAGATTGCTGAGTCCTTGTGACTCACAGATACTTCCAAAATAGTTGCAGGTGCCGACGATACCAGTGCAGGTGATGCAACCGAGCTCAAGTGGGAGTTCGACGAGGACCTTGGTCGTTACTATGTTTCGTTTCCTGATGATCAGTAGTGGAGCCCAGTTGGGACGATCGGGGATCTAGCATTTAGGGTTGTCTTCTTTTATTTTGGTTCCGTAGTCGGACCTATGTGTGTACTCTGATTGATGTATGATTTATTTATGTATTGTGCGAAGTGGCGATTGTAAGCCAACTCTTTATCCCATTCTTGTTCATTACATGGGATTGTGTGAAGATGACCCTTCTTGCGACAAAACCACAATGCGGTTATGCCTCTAAGTCCTGCCTCAACACGTGGGAGATATAGCCGCATCGTGGGCGTTACAATCGTGATGATGTCCGAGGTTGGTAAGTGATGCATGTGATGGTTATGAGGTAACCCGAGCAGAATAAGTGGTGCATATAGTGTCATCATGTTGCATGCTAGTATTGTCAGATTTATATGTTCATGCCATGCTCATGTTGTTCTAGCTGTATCATGTTCAAGTTGCTCATATCATGTTGTCATGAGGATCTCATGTTAATTCCTGCCTAACCTGTAAATGCCATGCTGATGTTTGTCTTGAATGCTTCTGGTTATTGTGAGCTTGCAAGTACATTCAATGTACTGACCTAGCGTGTCATGCCAGTTTGCAGGTCGTGCCCGGATTGCTTGCTTGTGTGGTGTTGTTCCTGTGTTCGCGAGCTAGGATATGCGTTCCAGCCAGAGTCCCTGCGGAGTGGAGTTCACCACTGTCATCGTTGTTCCGCAGCCAGTAGTTTTTCCGCTGCTTCGAGTTGTTCTGCTGCTTGCATAGAGCAACTGAGGATGGTGTAGTGTCGCCGTGTCGATGTTATTCATTGTAATATCGGAGACCTTGTATTCATATCCGTGTAATAATAGAAAGCTGGTTTGTTCTATGCTAAGCAGTGCCGTATTCCAGAAGACTTCTCCTCGATCTCTGGCTGGAATACGGGGCGTTCCGGTTTTCTCTGAGCCGGGGTGCCATAGGCTTGGTATCAGAGCCAGGTCTGGCTATAGGATGCCTTAGCCCGCGCGAACGTTAGAAAGCGGTAGTATAGACCCCAGTTGGTTTGTTGCATTTGTTTGTCGCATAGCGTGCATATAGATTAAAATTTTGTCACTAACGGTTGATCTTGTGAGTGTAGGCGGCATCGTTTTCGGTCCACCGCCTGCACCCTCCTTCTTAGCATGTCTGCCCTTTGGTGTTCGGCGTCATCTCTGTCCCAGCAGAGTGATGCCCTGGTACCCAGAGTTCCAGACACCATTTGCAGGAGTTATGCTCATGTATCGCGTATATTTTTCCGCCACCTACCCATATTATTTCGGTGATAGACTTGTTTCTATCCCGAATCATGCCATCCATCTCGTCCCTCTGGCAACCCTTACTGATCTTGGTTATTAGAAAAGGGTAATGCCAGCGAGCCTTGTTTTTTCACCGCTACCCTACTCAGTCATTCTATTCTTTGGACGTGTGCGAATCCCTTTCGTACGCTTGATGATGATGTGGTCGTGACTTTTGTGTCTCGCTACTTGATCGTCAAGTCCGTCCTCACCTGTGTATCCATCCAGATCCATCCACTGTTCAGCCAGTGCTTGGTGTAGCTTCGGTTACGCCAACTCCTTCCACACATGGATATTATTTTCGTGCACACCGCCACAGCATATTAGACCGTAATACCGGAGTTTCCATGCGATTTGTGTGCTTAGGTGTGCGTGCATATTATGGTGTGAGTAGCAGTAATATGTGATGATTGCTTGGTTAATTAAATTAGTAGTATGCTTCGGTGCTTTTGTTTTAGTCGTTTCTTTTGTTTCTTTCTTTGGGCCTCCGATGTTACAAATTTTCCCCTATTAAAGTTGCTCGTCAGCCGACACCGGACCCAAAGAGTCAGCAAGAAATACATATATTTGGAAACTCAGCTAAACAAAATGGAATTTTCAGCAGACTGTAGTGAAATTGGAAATAGCTCGTCTGAATACAAAAGAAATCCTGGATGGAATGTCAGTATAAATTTTGCATTAACATGCACTCCTCACAACAGTATGGAATTCTCAGCCGACTGCATTCTGATTGGGGGATATCTGATCATGTTACTGAGTGTCAAGTCTCTCTCAGGATGCACTCCTCATAGCAGAAATGATCAAATCAGGAAGACGATAAAATTGTGTGCAAGGTTGACAGAATATTATCAAAGGTATGGCTCAGAAACAAGTTTAATTTTTCGTTGAGGATGATTTTGGAACCCGATGTACCTGGAAGCAAGCAAAAATATGGCATGTACTCAGAAAGGAGGATAGTCCTGCAAAACCCCGTTTCATACAAGAAATCAATAACAAAAAATTTAAGATGGTTATATATGTGGAAATCGGTCCGCATATCACAATAAGAAGCTTCTGGTGTAAGCAACCCAATTTTCCCTCGCAAGATACCCGAGAACCTTCCAAGGCAAGATTCATCTATCTTCCTGAGTATGATACATGGATGATTTCCCGTACAAGGTACTCTGCCTTCTTCAGTAAGCAACCGCAAAATCTTCCGGCATAAGGTACTGAGTCTTTCGCCAGCAAAGTCTTTAAGGGGGTAAGCTTCTGAAGCACGATACCCAGTCTTCTTCAGGAAGCTGTTCGATGAAAGTTTCGAGCACAAGCCAGCCAATCTTCCTCAGTAAGACATTAGTACAAGGTAGTACGCTATGGATTGACAGCACATGGCAGTGAATCCCAAGAATCAGATCCGCAAAATTTTGGTCAGAAGCAAGAATCAGTCAGAATACACGTCTGTCTCAGGGAAACAGATTCTCATATATATGCGGTGAGCATACTACCAAGATCTTACAAGTCACTCGGATGAGGATCTGACAACCACGTGAGGATGGTTAAGAGAAGAAAGCCAGTATACACCGCAGTGTGACAAAGGATTATGAGGATTGACGACATCAATGAGCCCAATGCAAGTACCTGTGAACCTGGAAAATGATCCCGATGAGCCCTTATCCCCTTTTTCTCCAATGACGGCACCACGCCTGTGATCTAAGCTGTTTTTAGCTATCCGGGGTGGATGCCGATTTTTATTTCTCTCTTCAACGACTGTCACGAGTTCTGAGCTGCTTTTCGGCCGTCTCGTACAGCTGTTGAGTTTCTTTTTGTGACAGTAGCCCTATAGCTGCTTTTGGCTATTTTAGGGAGCTGCCACCTTCTTCTTATCAACCCGGTGTCATGTTCCGAGCTGCTTTTAGACCGTCCTGAGCCGTGGTTGAGTTATTTCAGTAATGTCTCAGATCTGAGTTGTGAAGACCATTCTGGTGGCTACTCATTTATTTGCCGATTTCTTGCAAAGGTTCGGATGATCATTTTCCTGCGGTCAGAACTTGAGGGGTGTTGAACCTGCCATTTAATGGGGTACCCTGTCAGAAAAATGAGGATAAGCTGCGATTGCCGAAAAATTGCACCAACAGTACCTATGGTGATACGAAGAAGCAATATGACCCAGCTCTTTCAGCCAAGGATCCAGACCAAGAGAACAATAATGAAGGAGCAAGACCAGTGATGCAGGTATGAAAATTGTTGCAAGACCTGCGTGGTGCAGAACCACCGTCAGTCAAGTCTACAGATATTATCATACAGGTCAAACTCTTATGTTAGCCACGACAGGCGACAATCAAATATTTGGTACGGATCCGATACTCAAGACAGTGGAACCAGTTAAGATGATTCAGAAACTTCCGCGATAAGCCAGAATCTGTCAGGAAAGCGGTTATGACCCAACTCACTATTTGGAACCTGAAGGACCTGCATTTAGTGGAGAAACCCAATGCAAGGAGTTAGAGCTTGGGTGTCCACTAGAAAAATCTGATCACCACTTCATGAAAGATTGTCAGTGCCGGATGACACACCCATCGGAAATCACTCTTGGATTTGTGAGACCGACATATATTTCAGTCGTGAGAATAATTCACCTTCAGCTAAGTCAGCAGATCTAGAAAGAAATTGGAGCCTGTATAAGCATGAACAAGCAAAGTAAGATCTGTCAGAATATGGATATATTAAAGCAAACCACCCCAGGGCCAGTCAGATAAAAATTTAGTGGGAACAAAAATAAGAAAAAGGATACCCGAGTTGGAAACGGTTTCCTTAAGTCAGTATCTTCATACTTGTTCCCTGAGCAACCAAATCTCGAGGACGAGATTTCTTTAAGGCGGTAAGGTTTGTAACAGCGTGATTTTTGGCCCTTTCTTTTTCTTTTGTTTTTCTGAGGTTTTTGCTTGAGTTTTCTTTTTCCGTGGCTTTGTGGTCTGGAAAATGAAGAAGATGCCCTCTTCTTTGTTTCTAGAGTGGCTTGTCATTCCCAAACCCTTCCCTAGACCCTGTCATTTTCATTCTATCCCAAATCCCAATATTCTTTTCATTGGGAATATTCCTTTTCTATTAAAGGAATAACTCAAATTGCCCTAGGTTGTGAAGCAACCTTTATTTCCATCACTCCTAAAATTCCCAAATAATTCACATAAATTTTGTGGGTCATATCTTTCTCAAATAGGACAAAATATTTCATTTTTCATGTTTATCATCATGCTCAAATAATTCATTTCCTATTCTGCCCTTAATGGCACATTGTGAAGCAAGTGCTATTTTCCTTTTCCCAATTGACCTCAAACTCCTTGGACACCTTTTCCTGTCCATATCATTGCCACATGACAAAATGCAACCTCATTTGCCTAGTAATTATTTAATTATAATTTTCCAAAGTTTCTATCCAGAAAGAAGCTTTGTGAAGGAGGTGCAAGCTAGGCATATCCAAATGAGTTGCCATTTTGCATGATCCCTCGTATCATCATATCATAGCCCTCCACCAAAGTAGAGCTCATGCCATGCCTCCATGTGAGCTCATATTCAATTCTTTGATTCTGTCCAAAATTTCAGTTTGTGAAGCAAGTATATTTTATCTTGCTCCATTATGGCTGCCAATTTTTCTAGCTCATCTATTATCCATATAACTTACCTCCACCATTTTTGGCATGGTTCATCAAGCCATTATTCCTCTAGAAGTTTTGCAAGTTTCTGTCCAGAATGAAGCTTTGTGAAGCAAGTGCCACTTTGGTATTTCCAAATGGCATGAAATCTTTACAGCAGCTTCATACCATCATATAACCCCTCTCTGCCAAACTTCAGCTCACAGAGATCAAGTATGTGAGTGTATCATCCAAATCCCTAATTCTGGCCAGTTTTACACTTTCTACAGCAACCCTCATCTAAACTCCTCCTCTTGGTCTTATTTTTGGTGATCAGCATCACCTTAGTGCGTGATCATCAGCAGACAAACCCTTTACCACGTTACCAAGCTGGTTTAACCACGGAGAGTTACAAACACCTTCTTACTGATTTACTTTGGAGCTAAGTGCAAATCTCTTCTTTGCCCCTGGACCGATTTATTTCCTCATTTTGACTAAGGGCACCAAGGTCCATCTACTGGACATGGTCGGCCACGCCAAAGAGCGCCGCTTGCGCCAGTGCGCGTGATGATCACGCTTGCGTCATGGCTGAACGCGTGCTCTGGCTTGTTCCAGCCACTATTCGCGTCCTGGAGCTCGCCCGTGCTCGACTGCATCGCCCTGCATCGCTGCTTCGTCGTGGTTCGCCATTAATGCGCCGCTAGAACAGTGCCCGTGCCATGCCCAGCTTCTGACCTCTATTAGAGCACTGCTCAAGCTCGCTTGTGAGCTCCAGAGCCTTCCCCGGGTCTATATATAGGACCCTCGGCCCCTCCCGCAGCTCATTCACTCCTCCCTCGCCTCTCTAGTCCACCAGAGCCCTCGGCCCCCTCTTCTTTTCACCAGAGTTCGCCTCGGCCATCGCTGGTCTTCTCGTTTCCGGCGAACCTAGCCCCTCTCCTCTCCTCCAGAGCTGTCCACCGTGTTCCCCTCCTCCCAGAGAGCCTCCCCACCCCACTCGTGCGACCCCGGAGTCCCTCTGGCCGCGCCTCCCGGTGCTTGGCGGTCGCCGTTGCTCTCGCCCACCTCCCCGACCGAGTCCATCCGAGCCTCCTCTCTCCCTTCTGTCGCCACCTACGTCTCCTCCGCACTCCAGTGGTTTGCCCCCACCCCTCAGCCCTCGCCGGAGCTGCCCACATCGCCAAAGACCACCGCCGCCCGCCGTCCTCTGCCTCCCCTCGGTCCTCCTCCGCCCCGCGTCCTCCTCTCCTCCCCGGGGCCGGCTGACCCCCTGGACGGACCCGCCACGCCGGGCCGCGCCCACCGATGCCCGCGCCTTGGCCGGAGCTGGCCTAGACCGGCCGCCCCAGCGCCGGTAGCGCCCCTGTCCTCCTCCTCTGCTTTCTATCGTGGCCAGGCACGGGAGGAAGAAGAAGACAGGGGGAGGAGAGAGAAGGATAAGGTGGGCCCCGCATGTCACCCTCTGCCCGTTGACCCCGCCACTCCACGTCACGTAAGTGGAAACGGGTTTCGGTTGAGCACGTTTTCATTTAACGAAAGCGTATTCTTTCCCTTCGTTCGCTAAAATGCGTTTTACCCTCTAGAAAACGTATTTTCTTATACTGCGGCCAGGAATGCACTTTCTCTATTCCGAAAGCGTATATTCTGAAATCCGTTTCTGTCTTATCCACTCAGGGCCCCGTTGGTGATAAATTTTTCACAGATTAGTCCCTGTTCTTCCAACCTTCACAACTTTTTGCTCGCAACTCCAAATGAGGTGATTCCAAAGCCCACTTCTTCGTCTCGTCGAGCCCATTCTGTTGGTTTCATTTTCACGATGGTTTGACACTGTGGAAATGACCTTTTTGCCCTTGCATGTAAACAGCCCCTTTTGAGAGAGAAGTGTTTCCGGCGAATCTTTGCGATCTTTACGCACAACTTCCCGGTGATTTCTTACACCCCAGGAAAGCCACAATACCCACTTGCATGATAGTCATGCAATAGCCATGGTTTTCAACTTGAATATTTATTAAATGATTGCTTGTTTAAAATATGGTTATTGTTGTTTCGGTAATGCTTCTGGGTTAGTGCTTACTTGCTTGCTATGTTGTTATGCACCTGGTTATCATGCCCTGCTAGCTGCTAGTATTACTTTCATATTGCCATGCTTGATAGTAGTACATGTTGGGTTGGTCATGTTCTTCGGTGCATGACTAACGTCGGTTATCGAGTACTGTTAATATGCGTTGTTCCTTGCTATTAGTTGGTTAAGTGTTACTCGGTAATGTTATTGATGAGTTCTTGCATGGTATTAAGGGTTGATGCTAGTGGTCATGTTATACTAGGAGTTGTGTTACACTTGTAATATTTATGCTTGTCATTATGCCATGTTCAGTTGGAGATTATTCATAGTTGATATGGTGGATAGTTATGTTGCACCCATGCTTATGTTGATATCATGCTCATGCATTGTAATTGCATCATGTTATTTTATCATGGCTCAGCATATTGCATTCAAGTTTAACCAGATTTAATTGAACTTGAAGAACTGTTGGCTGAGTCATGGTGCCACCATATCGAAACTGACCAGTGCAACCACGCTTACCTTTATGGGAAGGTCCTAACTGGGTCTATTGTCGTGCCTCTCACCGGTGCCTCCAACGAGGGAAGGTTATGGGCGCGCGCTACCCTGATCAGGTAGGCGGACATAACCTTGTGTGCCCGTTGTTGTTTTTATGGATCCGGTCCCCGTGAGGGACGTTTTGGCCACGACGGTGGTCGTTGTGTCTTTGGTAGACACGGGGCCACCCAGGACTAGCCCAGTGGGGAGTGAGTCGGAGTGGCCGGGAGAGTGTCATGGCAGTAGATCGGTTTTGTCGGAACACCATTGGTCCACCCGAATGGGAATGCGAGGCCATGGGTTCCATAGTGTGGGTACAGTGTACTAACCTTTGCAGAGTGCATATTAAATCTATCGATAGCCATGCCCGCGGATAAGGGCCCAGTTCGTGTCGGTCACACCGTGAGTCAACAGTATTAATAATAACTTGATTAATGACAACCCCGATTCGATGATGAGATAAGTTGATTGTGATCGCCGGAAAGATCACCGTTTGAGACCAAGTGTTGGTCATGGTTGTGATCGCCGGAATGATCACCGTGGTATCGAGGATACCGTGTTGTTGGATATTCGTGATGTTGTGCGAGAATCATGGGTAAAGATCAAGCTCCTTGTGGTCATTTAATGATTACTACGGTATTGTTTATACCAAGCTTGATTTGATCCTGAGATGATCGTGATGATGTCCGTGGTTGGTAAGTGATGCATGTGATGGTTATGAGGTAACCCGAGCAGAATAAGTGGTGCATATAGTGTCATCATGTTGCATGCTAGTATCGTCAGATTCATATGTTCATGCCATGCTCATGTTGTTCTAGCTGTATCATGTTCAAGTTGCTCATATCATGTTGTCATGAGGATCTCATGTTAATTCCTGCCTAACCTGTAAATGCCATGCTGATGTTTGTCTTGAATGCTTCTGGTTATTGTGAGCTTGCAAGTAAATTCAATGTACCCACCTGGCGTGTCATGCCAGTTTGCAGGTCGTTCCCGGATTGCTTGATTGTTTGGTGTTGTTCCTGTGTTCGCGAGCTAGGATAAGCGTTCCAGCCAGAGTCCCTGCGGAGTGGAGTTCACCACTGTCGTCGTTGTTCCCCTGCCAGTAGTTTTTCCGCTGCTTCGAGTTGTTCTGCTGCTTGCATAGAGCAACTGAGGATGGCATAGTGTCGCTGTGCCGAGGTTATTCATTGTAATATCGGAGACCTTGTATTCATATCCGTATAATAATAGAAAGCTGGTTTGTTCTATGCTAAGCAGTGCCGTATTCTAGAAGACTTCTCCTCGATCTCTGGGCTGGAATACGGGGCGTTCCGGTTTTCTCTGAGCCGGGGTGCCACACAAAGTTGGTTGATAAATATTGAGAAGGTTCCTCCAACTCAATCCCAATTAAATAATATTAACAACCCAACAAATTATTTAAGTAAAGTGATGAGATGTCCATAACCGGGGACACGGCTAATCATGATTAGTTTATACACTCTGCAGAGGTTTACGCACTTTTCCCCACAAGACTCGATCTCCTCCGTTTTATTTCTCGCACTGCATGATGTTTGAGAAACGGATGACCGAGACACAGTCTTTCCGAAGAGGTCCTCTTAATCGATAGAGAGGCCGGTACACCTACAATCCCCTACATCTGCTAGCCCATCATGGAAAGGTTTCCCCCAACTTACTCAACTATGCCAGAGCCCATAATGGCTTGTGGCTGCACATGGAAGTTTCTAGCATGAATAATCTTATGATTCCTTTGAGCCTGGGTGGCGAACCATAGGATGATCACATGGGTACGCCGGGATATCCTAGGACATCGCTGGATTGCTCCAAGTGCCCAGACAACCACTGGGTGCTCCAGGGTGCCTCAACCAATCCACCCAGATGTGAGTTAAAGTAGCCACCTTAAGTTTAACAATTAGTAATTAACAACTCTCACATCTGTCATGGACCACTCAAACCAAACCACGTCTACGAGCATAGCATAGCAGTATAAGCATAACGTAGAAGTAACTCCCAAGGTTTGAATGCAGGACAATAGGTTCTACCTCATCAACTACTTCCCAAAGCCCACATATTAATCAGATCCTACTCATGCAATGTATGAGGATTGAATCTAATGCATAAAAACTGGGTAACAAAGGGGTATGATCAAAGTGTTACTTGCCTTGCTGACGATCTGAAAACCCTAGTGAGTCGTAGTAGCAGGCCTCGCACTCCGGAAACTCTATCATGAACAAACAATAGCATACATAAGAACTCAAGCATAAGATGCAAGGGTAAAACTCAAGAGAAAAGATGCAAACTGAAAGTTTAACTGAAGATCTTCGATTTGCAAAAAGAATCAATCGAATCAGAGCTACGAAACTTAAACTACGATCAGAAGAAGTTCGAAATCAAATCTGCTTGAAACCAAATTTTAAATTTTCAAAATCATGTTTAAGTTGGTTATCTGGAAAGAGGGGAACAAGACGAAGATTTTGGCATTGGTTTCATTGGATTTGGATAAACGAGCAAAAGTTGCGACGGTTTGAAGATCAGGGAGTAATATGTGATAAAAGTATTTGCGGATAGGTCCCTGGCCAAAAATAAACAGAAAAAGAAAAATCTAACGAACGAATGTTCGCTGACAGAACTAAACGAACGAATCCGTTCGTTAAAACAAACTAAATAGAGAACGTTCGCTAATTAGAACCGATCGGAATAAACCGAGAAAAACCCTAACCCTAAAAAAATAAACCGGGAAAACCGAAAAAAACCGATCTGGGTTTATACCTAGAAACCGGCGGGGTCGGCGGTGGTCTTTCCGGCGAGACGGCGGCTCCGGCGGACGACGGCACGGGGCACGCGGGGCTGCGATGCGGCGTCGGGCGGGGCTGCGGGCGGTGCGGGGCGGTGGCCGGCAGCGGCGGCGGCGGCTTGCGGTGGAGGCGGCTACGGCGACGGCGGTGAGGAAAAAGGGGGTTCCGGCTTTAAAGGGGGTGGGGCGGCGACTGCCTTGGGCAAGTGGGTGGTGCGATGGGAGTCCGGCTCGGACTCCCTCGGTGTCCGTGCGGCGGCGGGAAACCTCCCGTTCGGGAGGAAGGCGGCCACACGGCCTGGTGGGCTGGCTGGGCCTTCGGCCCGGTTAGTCCGAAACTTTTTTTTTAAAAAAATTCGCCCGAATGAAAAATCCTAATAAAAATAAGAAAAAAAATTCTGAAAATACCAGAAACAATTGTCACCATCTAAATCTAATATTTAGAACAAAGTGAACATTTTTCTGGCCTAAAAATGCAATTTTAAAAAATGGAATATTTTCTAATTCAAATAAAATAGCAAATAAAATATAAAGTTGATTTTAAAATTTCTTCTCCAATATTCCTCTCTTTTGAAGAAGTCATTTTATCTTCTCTCATTTATATTGATTGTTGGAATTAATTGGAGAGGAAAATATTAAAACCAAATTGATCCTCTTTTCAAATTTGTGAAAAAAATCAAATATGAAAATATGTGAAACCTCCAACTCTCTCGTTGGGTCCTTGAGTTGCTTAAGATTTCTAGGATCTCAACTAAAATGCAAATAAAATATGATATGCATGTGATGACCTAAGTATTACATCCAAATTGAAAATTGGGATGTTACAAACCTACCCCCCTTCAGATGAATCTCATCCTTGAGATTCGGGTTGGCTAGAAAGTAGGTGTGGGTGGTCTTTCCGTAGGTCTTCTTCTCGCTCCCAAGTGGCTTCATCCTCAGTATGGTGGCTCCACTGAACTTTGCAAAACTTGATAACTTTGCTTCGTGTAACTCGGCTGGCAAACTCGAGAATCTTGACTGGTTTCTCTTTGTAAGTTCGATCACTATTTAACTGAATCGCTTCTAGGGGCACTGTATCTCTCAAAGGAATATCGGCCATCTCAGCTTGACACTTCTTCAACTGGGACACATGAAACACATCGTGAACTCCTGACAATCCTTCGGGTAACTCCAACTTGTAGGCCACTTCTCCCATACGTCCCAAAACTAGATATGGTCCTACAAATCTCGGGGCTAACTTTCCCTTAACTCCTCGGAGTGGTGACACACGGAGATATGCTCTATCTCCAATTTCATAGACTACCTCCTTGTGCTTTGTATCGGCATAACTCTTTTGCCTGGACTGAGCTACCTTCAGTCTATCTTGAATCAACTTAACCTTCTCTTCAGATTCCTTAATTAGATCTGGTCCAAACAACTGACGGTCTCCAACTTCATCCCACATTAAAGGTGTCCTGCACCTCATTCCATACAAGGCTTCGAAAGGGGCCATCTTCAAACTAGCCTGATAGTTGTTGTTGTATGAGAACTCTGCGTAAGGCAAATTATCATCCCAACTAGATCCATAATCTAGCGCACAAGCTCTTGACATGTCCTCCAGAATCTGGTTTACTCTTTCGTTGTGTCCATCTGTCTGCGGATGAAAGGCTGTACTAAACTCTAGTCTAGTACCCAAAGTCTGGTGTAGCTGATTCCAAAAATTTGAGGTAAACCGTGTTCCTCTATCTGATACAATGATCCTCGGAACTCCGTGCAGACATACAATCCTGGTCATATATATCTTGGCCAACTTCGCACTCGTATAAGTAGTTTTCATGGGGATAAAGTGAGCCACTTTGGTCAAGCGATCAACCACTACCCAGATAGAATCATATCCCGATCGTGTCCTAGGTAATCCGGTGATGAAATCCATGCCAAGCTTGTCCCACTTCCATTCGGGTATCGTCATGGGATGTAATAATCCGGCTGGTTTCTGATGTTCTGCCTTCACTCTCTGACATACATCACATACTGCTACATATTCGGCAATATCCTTCTTCATACCTGTCCACCAGAAACGTTCCTTCAAATCCAAATACATCTTGGTGTTTCCAGGGTGTATCGAGTATGGTGAGTCAGAGCTTCTTGAAGTATTAACTTCCTGATCTCCGTATTATTGGGCACATATACACGGTCATCAAACCATAAAGTTTCGTGCTCATCCTCACGAAAACCCTTGGTTTTTCCTTCTCTCATCTTCTCCTTTATCTCGGCAATTTCCTTATCATCCTTCTGAGCTTCTCGAATCTTTCCCAATAATGTAGACTGAACTTCCATTGCTGCAACAAAACCTCTTGGAACTATCTCCAAACTAAGTTCCTTGAGATTGTCAACTAACTCCTGCGGTAAACCTCCGCTTATGGGGGTATTGACATAACTCTTCTGGATCAAAGCGTCCGCTACGACATTGGCCTTTCCTGGGTGATAATGCTGCTTCATATCATAATCTTTTATTAATTCCAATCATCTCCTCTGCCTGAGATTCAACTCCTTCTGTGTGACGATATACTTCAAACTCTTATGATCCGTATATACATCACAACGGTTTCCAATAAGAAAATGTCTCCAGGTCTTGAGCGCATGTACTACGGCTGCTAACTCCAAATCATGCGTGGCATAATTCAACTCATGCGGTCGAAGCTGACATGAGGCATATGAAACAACTCTTCCATCTTGCATAAGTACATCTCCAAGTCCCAAGCGAGAAGCATCGCAATACACTTGGAAATCCTTGCGTATGTCCGGAAGAATTAGCACTGGGGCTGTAACTAACCGTTTCTTCAACTCCTGAAAACTGGCCTCACATTCTTTGGTCCATTTGAACTTGGTGTCCTTTTTCAATAACTCCGTCATGGGCTTCGCAATCTTGGAGAAATTCTCAATGAATCTCCTATAATATCATGCGAGTCCCAGAAAACTGCGAATCTCTCCAACTGAGGTGGGTGCCAACCACTCAGTGACAGACTGAACCTTGGTAGGGTCTACTGCTATACCTTCTCCTCATATAACATGTCCAACAAATCCAACTTGGCGTATAACTTGGCGTATAACTGATGTTCCCTGAGCTTCTCGAGAACTAAGCGCAAATGCTCCTTGTGTTCCTCTTCATTCTTCGAGTATACCAAAATATCATCAATGAACACCACAACAAACTTATGCAAGAACTCCATGAACACCTTGTTCATCATACTCATAAAATAGGCAGGGGCATTAGTCAATCCAAATGACATAACCGTGTACTCGTATAGCCCGTACCTTGTGGTAAAAGCTGTCTTAGGTATATCCTATTCTCGGATCTTCAGCTGGTGGTATCCTGATCGAAGATCGTTCTTGGAGAATACTTTAGCTCCTTGCAGCTGGTCAAACAAATCGTTGATCATCGGTAGTGGGTACTTATTCTTGGTCGTCACTTCATTCAATGCGCGATAATCAACATCCATTCTCAAGGATCCGTCCTTCTTCTCAACCAAGAGCACTGGGGCTCCCCATGGTGAACTTGGTCGGATATAACCTTTCTCCAATAACTCCTTAATCTGCTTCTTGATCTCCTCGAGATCATTAGTGGGCATCCGATACGGTCTCTTCGATATTGGTCCGGTGCCTGGCAACAGCTCTATTAAAAACTCTATATCCCGATCTGGCGGCATGCCTGGTAATTCCTCTGGGAATACATCCGGGTAATCCTTCACTACTGGTACTTCCTCCTGAACAACTCCCAAGAGAGAATTTACTTGAGTCCTTCTCGGCGCATGCCGAGACACATACTTAATCCGTTTACCCTCCGGGGTGGTGAGAAAAATTGTCTTACTAGCACAGTCGATGTTTCCTCCATGCATCGATACCCAATCCATGCCTAGTATCACAGCCAATCCTTGTGACTCCAAAATTATAAGGTTTGAGGGGAAAACATGCCTACCTATGGTCAATGGCATCTGAAAACCCCTCTGCTTGCCATATACTCCGCTCCTGGCGAGCTTACTATCATAGGTGTCTTAAGAACTTTGGTGGGCAACTTATACTTATCCACAAATCCCCTCGATATGTATGAATGTGATGCACCAGTATCAAAAAGAATGATTGCAGTAAATGACTTCATCAAAAACTTACCTATAACTGCATCTGGATGTTCTTCAACCTCCTCCAGGTTAACGTGGTTCACCTGTCCTCTGTTGAAAGGATTGGGCTTCTTCCCAGAACTTCCATTGCCATTTCCATTCTTTGCTTTGGGACACTCGGTGGCGTAGTGTCTAGTCTTCCCGCACTTGAAACAAGTAATGTGACTTAGATCCTTCTTAGCGGGTGTAGTGCGGTTGGAACGGTTCTGGCTGCTTCTTCCTCCATTCCCATTCCCATTCTTAGGGCCACTATGATTATGTGAACTTCCTCCACCTCCATGGTTATGATGGGTGTGTCCTCCCGGGTTCGGGGTAAAACAAGGCTTCTGCTGAGCTCCTGAATTGTACTTCCCCTGTCCATACTTCCTTTTGCGGCTCTCTATCTGCTGTTGCTTCCCTTCAATCATAAGAGCCCTGTCTACTAACTCCTGGTAGTTAGCAAATGTTGCCACCATTAACTGCATACTCAGCTCATCATTCAGTCCTTCCATAAACTTCTCCTGCTTCACGGCATCAGTGGCCACATCATCTGGGGCGTAGCGAGCTAACTTGCTGAACTCATCCACATACTACCCCACAGTACGATTCCCCTAGCGTAAGTTGCGAAACTCACGCTTCTTCATACTCATGGCTCCAGTTGAAACATGTGCAGTGCGGAATGCTTGCTGAAACTGATCCCAAGTGATATTGGCTACGGGGAAAGTAGTAGTGTAGTTCTCCCACCATGAGGCTGCGGGTCCATCCAGTTGATGTGCGGCAAATCGCACCTTCTCAGCATCTGTGCAACCTGCGGTGGTCAGCTCCCTTCCATTCCTACGGAGCCAGTCATCATCAACAATAGGCTCGGTGCTACTAGAAAACACCAGCGGATTCAACCTCAGAAAACGGGCTAAGTTGTCAACTGGGGGTGGTGGGTTGTTGTTGTCGTTGCCTTTGTTCTAGACTAGCAACTGCATCAAGGCATTCTGCTGCTGGATCAACTAAGTGAGCTCCGGTGGAAAGACAATTCCGGTGTCACGTCTCAGAGGCATCTGATGGGTTTTACAGGGGTGAGAACATAATAGAGTGAGATCTAAAGAGAAATCACTACCCATATGCACATGAGACAAAGACATTCTTATCACACCATTCAATTCAAACAAGGACATACAATCGATCTAGTCTACCATTACAAAATACTCGGACTATTACTATATACATGGGGGGATACTACTGATAATTTGGTGGTCGACTAGAAATTTTGATCGGTGGAAGACTCCATGATATCCTCTCCAGCTTCGTCTTCATAATCATCATCACTATCGGGGTCGGAGTCGGTGTCGTCGATGACGATGTAGTCTTCAGAACGGATGTCCACCTCAGGTTCGGGATCTCCCATGAATATTCCTAGCTTCTTCTTTAGGTCTTCATTCTTCTCCAGTAGTACTGCAATTTCCTCCTCATATCCATCGCGTGTAGACTTGAGTTCCTCTTCAAGCTCCATGTTCCTGGTCATCACTTTCTTCAGGTCTAGCATATTGGCGCACATCTGGTTCTCCTGACGTCGAATGTGTTGATTTAACTCCTGGATGTAGGCTGCAATGGACTTGTCCCTCCTGGTGCTAATCATCTCCCATTGCTCATCTCGGCGCCCACCTATCTGGTAGATGGTGTCCTTAAGATCCTTGTGGTATACTTCGCCGATGCGTCCCATGGCGATGTGAGCGGCCATGCTCTTTCCCAGACTCCAGGTTGATGCATCAAAAGAAAACTCTATGGGCTTAGTAACTGGTGTGAACGTCCTTCCTGGAACATGTACTCGAATCGTCCAACGCTCTTCTTCAGGTAGAGTGGCGGTGTAGGTCCCGGTGAAGCTTGGTATTCCGATGCTTAGGCACCTAGTGACTTCCTTCAATTGTCGTCCAAAACGGGTGTCATCATCTGGTTGAGTGAACTTGTTCCTCGGGTCCGCCATCTATAGAGTAGAAAATGGAGAAGAGTCAGAAATGAGTAGAGAAGAGAGTCCTATGGCTTATCTTAGTGGTCGCGTCCTACAGTCAGCGTGTGCTCTCATACCATCTTGTAGCGATCCGACCTCAGACGGTCAAATCTCTGTGCATAAGTGTCATCCCTGGATCGGTAATGCTGACACACACAATAATCGAGGATTTATAACAGAGTGCAATCACGCACTTATTACATCGAAATTACTCAAAAGAGTACTTATTACAGTAATATGCCTGAAGGCCATCTAAATAAAATAACTGCGGAAGCATCGAAGATAAATGAGTCCATCAACTCCAACGGCATAGCTGAGTGCACGACAACGACCTAGCGCACCTTACTCTTCGTCTGAAAATTCTGCAACATAATACGTTGCAGCCTGAATGGGTCAGCACATGGAATATGCTGGCAAGATAACACTATAGAGCAATGAACAAGTAACAACTATCACTACATGCATATAAGGCTGGTGGAGGCTCCAAGTTTATTTTTGCATAAAGCCAATTTTTCCCTACAACAAAGGAATACATTTTATTTAACTACAAAGTTGGTTGATAAATATTGAGAAGGTTCCTCCAACTCAATCCCAATTAAATAATATTAACAACCCAACAAATTACTTAAGTAAAGTGATGAGATCAAATCAATAATTCAAGTACCAGATACTCAAGATGTCCATAACCGGGGACACGGCTAATCATGATTAGTTTATACACTCTGCAGAGGTTTGCGCACTTTTCCCCACAAGACTCAATCTCCTCCGTTTTATTTCTCGCACTACATGATGTTTGAGAAACGGATGACCGAGACATAGTCTTTCCGAAGAGGTCCCCTTAACCGATAGATAGGCCGGTACACCTACAATCCCCTACATCTGCTAGCCCATCATGGAAAGGTTTCCCACAACTTACTCAACTATGCTAGAGCCCATAACGGCTTGTGGCTGCACACGGAAGTTTCTAGCATGAATAATCTTATGATCCCTTTGAGCCTGGGTGGCGAACCATAGGATGATCACACGGGTACTCCGGGATATCCTAGGGCATCGCTGGATTGCTCTAGGTGCCCAGACAACCACTGGGTGCTCCAGGGTGCCTCAACCAATCCACCCAGATGTGAGTTAAAGTAGCCACCTTAAGTTTAAGCATTAGTAATTAACAACTCTCACATCTTTCATGGATCACTCAAACCAAACCACGTCTACGAACATAGCATAGCAGTATAGGCATAACGTAGAAGTAACTCCCAAGGTTTGAATGCAGGACAATAGGTTCTACCTCATCAACTACTTCCCAAAGCCAACATATTAATCAGATCCTACTCATGCAATGTTGGAGGGTTGAATCTAATGCATAAAAACTGGGTAATAAAGGGGTATGATCAAAGTGTTACTTGCCTTACAGACGATCTGAAAACCCTAGTGACTCGTCGTAGCAGGCCTCGCACTTCGGAAACTCTATCGTGAACAAACAATAGCATACATAAGCACTCAAGCATAAGATGAAGGGTAAAACTCAAGAGAAAAGATCCAAACTGAAAGTTCAACTGAAGAGCTTCGATTTGCAAAAAGAATCAATCGAATCGAAGCTACAAAACTCAAACTACGATCAAAAAGTTTGAAATCAAATCTGCTTGAAACCAAATTTTAAATTTTCAAAATCATGTTCAAGTTGGTTATCTGGAAAGAGGGGAAGAAGATGAAGATTTTGGCGTTGGTTTCACTAGATTTGGATAAACGAGCAAAAAGTTGCGAGGGTTTGAAGATCAGGGACTAGTCTATGATAAAAGTATTCATGGATAAGTCCCTGGCCGAAAATAAACAGAGGAAGAAAAATCTGACGAACGAACATTCGCTAACAGAACTAAACGAACGAATCCGTTCGTTAAAATGAACTAAATAGAGAACGTTCGCTAATTAGAACCGATCGAAATAAACCGAGAAAAGCCCTAACCCTAAAAAAAAATCAGGAAAGCCGAAAAAACCGATCTAGGTTTATACCTAGAAACCAGCGGGGTCGGCGGTGGTCTTTCCGGCGAGATGGCGAGGCGGCGGCTCCGGCGGACGACGGCGCGGGGCTGCGGTGCGGCGGCGCAGCGTCGGGCGGGGATGCGGGTGGCTGCTGGCAGCGACGGCGGCGGCTCCTAGCGGCGGCGGCTTGCGGTGGAGGCGGCTGTGGCGGCGGCGGTGAGGAAAAAGGGGGGTCCGGCTTTAAAGGGGGCGGGGCGGCGGCTGCCTTGGGCGAGGGGGTGGCGCAGTCCGGCTCGGACTCCCTCAGCGTCCGTGCGGCGGCGGGAAACCTCCCACTCGGGAGGAAGGCGGCGGCGCGGCCTGGTGGGCCGGCTGGGCCTCGGCCCGGTCGGTCCGGAACTTTTTAAAAAAAAATTCGCCCGAAAGAAAAATCCTAATAAAAATAAGAAAAAAAATCTAAAAATACCAGAAACTATTTTCACCGTCTAAATCTAATATTTAGAACAAAGTGAACATTCTCCTGGCCTAAAAATGCAATGTTTTTCTAATTCAAATAAAATAGCAAATAAAATTCAAATAAATTATAAATTTGATTTTAAAATTTCTTCTCCAATATTCCTCTCTTTTGAAGAAGTCATTTTATCTTCTCTCATTTATTTTGATTGTTGGAATTAATTGGAGAGAAAAATATTAAAACCAAATTGATCATCTTTTCAAATTTGAGAAAAATTCAAATATGAAAATAAAATATGATATGCATGTGATGACCTAAGTATAACGTCCAAATTGAAAATTGAGATGTTACACTGGCTGCCCGTTTCTTTTGTTCCTCCTCATCCCAAACAGTTAATTAAACTGAACCGGATGCCCTGCATCGCACATGCAACTAAAATGTAAACCGTGTTTGATGCATCTGTCATCGCAAACATTTTGCACCTTTTTGACGGGTTTTTTACACCACCGTTTACGATTATGGCATCACACACAGTTTCGTCGAAGGGTCTTTGATCGCAGTGTCGCGTTTGGACTATCCTGCAGTAGTGTTGACAGTATGGCCAATATATGATACCACGCATAACCTAAGCATGTCTACACACCGAAAGTCCATAGTGTGATGTAAACAATGAATAGTACTTTTAAAATAAATTCACATCACTAAGTGGTTTGGATCATCATTGCAAAGTATGTATCGTGTTTGCATGCATGCTCTCTCAAATCCTTCTCACAATGGCATCTCGCCGTGTGCGAAGTATAATATGAAATTATGACGTGACAACCGACATCACGATCTTGAATTTGCAAATAGCTGATAGGCTGCAAGTGCACATGGTTTATTTGTAGCCTTTTTGAAGTAAGAGTATCGATCCCACAGGGAGCATATGAATTAGGCTTTTCCCCTTTGTGAAGAATTATATAGCTTTGTGCCTGCAGATAATTGTAGACTTGAAGCAGAGTGAGGACGGATTTAAATAAGGACTGAGCAAAATGGTGACGTGTAACTAAATGGCATGAAAAATAAATAAATGCAAGGACAGTAAAGAACGATGAAACAACAGAATTAAAAAGGTGTTCCCGGGGAATCTGGAATCCCCATTTGTATGTTTCTAGTACTACTAATAGCATAGCATGTGATGGATACTTGAGCCACTATTGACGATTATGCTAGGCAGAGCCGGGTACAGAACACGTTCTACTCGTGGTAGATTTCGTGTCACGCACGCCGCCATCACAGCCTCCCCCAAAGGGTTACCGCTCATGACAACTAAGGTTTTACCCCATGGACGCGGCCTCACTAAGGGCTCTCCGTGATCCCCGGTCATTGTAAAGGCTAGGAGCGGTAGGCTTTTACTGTCACCTCGAATTACCTCCACATCCTAAACCTATGCAAAGACAGTGGTATACTTCGTGGCCTACAAAGGCAAAATTGTTGAGTGGGGCCCCTTCACAACATTCATGAAGTTATTAAAATAAGCATTCAACAGGTGATCTCATATCCACATTATGCATTTCAAATTCTACACATAGCAAGGTTCATCCATATCCCCGAGAACTAGGGGTCTACTCACACATAAGAACAACAAGCATCATGGGGATGGTTATGGGATACATGGAAGAGTGATTCAACCGATACACCGAAGTATCCTCTAGGGTTCTCGATGTTGCAAATGATAAGAATGTGGATGATGATGATGACGAAAATGGTTGTGATGTAGATGTTAATATTGATGTCGTCCCTCTCGTGGTGAGAGGAATCCCCTTCTTCTCCCGGTCAATCATCCCTCTAGATGGGTCCCGGAGGCTAGGGTTGTTCCTTCTAGATGAGTTTTTGGAGTCTCTGTTCCCCCCCTCATAATCCGTTTCCACGGGGTGAAAATAGTTGATCCCCTGGTGGAGGAGGCGCGCCAAACGACCACTCATGCGAGCGCCTGTGGTCGCATGGAATGTCGTCGTTCGCTCTGGAAGCGCAACAACGGTTGTATCTTTGTCCTTCTTGCTTGGTTTTTCTATGGAATGTGTTTATCAATTTAATACGTGATTCCACTACCATATTTAGGTGGTTTCTCCATAAAATGAATATTGCTCCCAAAATACGTCACCTGAAGGAATATCAACAAAAAGAAGTGCGCAAACGTGGTAAAATTCCACAAAGCCTAAATTGGACTCATCAACTCCCCCAAGCTTAAATCTTGCTCATCCCCGAGCAAGTACCGTGGCTTGTAAAAACAAAGTGACCTTTGTGTTTATAAGATACAGATGTCAAAAGGTATGAGTGCATTACCAAGTACTGCAATATTAGAAAGAGGCAATGAAGAATGCTTTATGAGACATGAAGAAGCCTATGTATAAGATAGAGGAAGCTGGATTTGTATTTGGGGATCAAGAACAACAAGTTGATGCATGTCTCAGAAAGGAGGAAAGTGAACATAAGGGAGTAAAACCAGCCCAGGAAAAGGAACCACCATGCGCTTGTATGCACCATGGAGAAGGATCTATCTGTACATTCTATAAGAAAAAACCGGAAAAGAATGAATGGAAGCACTGAAGTAGAGTACGACCCAAGGAAAAAACAAGACATGCTCGATAATTGGGAAGCGACGAAAAAGGGAAGCAACGAGAAATCCTGAAAAGAGAAGACTCTATACCGAAGGAGTTATTGTTGAAATAGAAGGAATTGCAACATGAAGAAGGATGATTGTACCTCAAGAAACCCATAAGAAAAGAATACAAGAGAAGATACCAGTTCTCACTGCCAAGGAGAAAATCACCAAACTATAAGACTTCATCAAAGGCTAAGGAAGTGAAGGAATCTGGTTCAAAGAACATTATATGTTTTCGATGTTGGTTAGTTGGACATTATGTAAATCACTACCATGTGATTTGAGATGCCAAGAGCACACGGGTGAAGGAAATATTCCCTAAAGGCAATAATAAAGTTGTTATTTATATTTCCTTATATCATGATAAATGTTTATTATTCACGCTAGCATTGTATTAACCGGAAACTTAGTACATGTGTGAATACATAGACAAACAGAGTGTCACTAGTATGCCTCTACTTGATAGCTCGTTAATCAAAGATGGTTAAGTTTCCTATCCATAGACATGAGTTGTCATTTGATTAACTAGATCACATCATTAGAGAATGATGTGATTGAGAAGACCCATCCGTTAGCTTAGCACGATGATCGTTTAGTTTGTTGCTATTGCTTTTTTCATGACTTATACATGTTCCTATGACTATGAGATTATGCAACTCCCGAATACCAGAGGAACACTTAGTGTGCTATCAAACGTCACAACGTAACTGGGTGATTATAAAGATGTTCTACAGGTATCTCCGATGGTGTTTGTTGAGTTGGCATAGATCGATATTAGGATCTGTCACTCCGATTGTCGGAGAGGTATCTCTGGGCCCTCTCGGTAATGCACATCACTATAAGCCTTGCAAGGAATGTGACTAATGAGTTAGTTACGGGATGATGCATTACGGAACGAGTAAAGAGACTTGCCGGTAACGAGATTGAACTAGGTATAGTGATACCGACGATCGAATCTCGGGCAAGCAACATAACGATGACAAAGGGAACAACGTATGTTGTTATGCGGTTTGACCGATAAAGATCTTCGTAGAATATGTGGGAACCAATATGAGCATCCAGGTTTCACTACTGGTTATTGACCGGAGATGAGTCTCGGTCATGTCTACATAGCTCTTGAACCCGTAGAGTCCGCACGCTTAACGTTCGGTGACGATCGGTATTATGAGTTTATGTGTTTTGATGTACCAAAGGTTATTCGGAGTGCCGGATGTGATCACGGACATGACGAGGAGTCTCGAAATGGTTGAGACATAAAGAATGATATATTGGACGATGTTATTCAGACACCGGATGAGTTTCGGGGGTCACCTAATAAATATCAGAGTGCCGGAAGGGTTATCGGAACCACCGGGGAAGTAATGGGCCTTATTGGGCCTAGGGGAGAGAGAGGGGCAGCCAAGGGTTGGCCGCGCGCCCCCCATTGGCCTAGTCCGAATTGTACTAGGGGGAGGGGCGGCGCCCCCTCCTTCCTTCTCTTTCCCCTCTCCTTCCTTCTTCTCCTACTTGGAGTAGGATTGCCCCCCTTGGGCACGCCCTATGAGGGCTGGCCGGCCTCCCCCTTGCTCCTTTATATACGGGGGCAGGGGGCACCCTAGAACACACAAGTCAACAGTTGTATTAGCCGTGTGAGGTGCCCCCCTCCATAGATTTCCACCTCGGCCATATCGTTGTAGTGCTTAGGCGAAGCCCTGCATCGGTAACTTCATCATCACCGTCATCATGCCGTCGTGCTGACGAAACTCTCCCTCGGCCTCAACTGGATCAAGAGTACGAGGGACGTCACCGAGCTGAACGTGTGCAGATCACGGAGGTGCCGTGCGTTCGGTACATGATCGGTTGGATCGCGAAGACGTTCGACTACATCAACCGCGTTATTTAACGCTTCCGCTTTCGGTCTACGAGGGTACGTGGACACACTCTCCCCGCTCGTTGCTATGCATCTCCTATATAGATCTTGCGTGATCGTAGGATTTTTTTTAAAATACTGCGTTCCCCAACAGTGGCGTCCGAGCCAGGTCTATGCGTAGATGTTATATGCACGAGTAGAACACAAAGAGTTGTGGGCGATAATAGTCTTACTGCTTACCAGCATGTCATACTTTCATTCGGCGGTATTGTTGGATGAAGCGGCTCAGACCGACATTACGCGTACGCTTACGCGAGACTGGTTCTACCAACGTGCTTCACACACAGGTGGATAGTGGGTGTCTGTTTCTCCAACTTTAGTTGAATCAAGTGTGACTATGCCCGGTCCTTGTTGAAGGTTAAAACAACACACTTGATGAAAAATCGTTGTGGTTTTGATGCGTAGGTAAGAACGGTTCTTGCTAAGCCCGTAGCAGCCACGTAAAATTTGCAACAACAAGTAGAGGACGTCTAACTTATTTTTGCAGGGTATGTTGTGATGTGATATGGTCAAGACGTGATGATATATAAATTGTTGTATGAGATGATCATATTTTGTAACAGTTATCGGCAACTGGCAAGAGCCTTATAGTTGTCGCTTTATTGTATGAAATGCAATCGCCATGTAATTGCTTTACTTTATCACTAAGCGGTAGCGATAGTCGTGACAACAATAGTTGGCGAGACGACAACGATGCTTCGATGGAGATCAAGGTGTTAAGCCGGTGACGATGGTGATCATGACGGTGCTTTGGAGATGGAGATCAAAGGCACAAGATGATGATGGCCATATCATATCACTTATATTGATTGCATGTGATGTTTATCCTTTATGCATCTTATTTTGCTTAGTTTGG
Source organism: Aegilops tauschii subsp. strangulata (assembly GCF_002575655.3). Classification (NCBI taxonomy): domain Eukaryota; kingdom Viridiplantae; phylum Streptophyta; class Magnoliopsida; order Poales; family Poaceae; genus Aegilops; species Aegilops tauschii. Next base: position 503,461,765 of record NC_053036.3, read on the forward strand.
CCATAGCATTATAAGATGATCTCTCACTAAATTTCAAGGTATAAGTGTTCTCCCTGAGTATGCACCATTGCGACAGTTCGTCGTGCCGAGACACCACGTGATGATCGGGTGTGATAAGCTCTACGTTCACATATAACGTGTGCAAGCTAGTTTTGCACACGCAGAATACTCGGGTTAAACTTGACGAGCCTAGCATATGCAGATATGGCCTCGGAACACTGAGACCGAAAGGTCGAGCATGAATTATATAGTAGATATGATCAACATAGTGATGTTCACCATTGAAAACTACTCCATCTCACGTGATGACCGGACATGGTTTAGTTGATTTGGATCACGTGATCACTTAGATGATTAGAGGGATGTATATCTAAGTGGGAGTTCTTAAGTAATATGATTAATTGAACTTTAATTTATCATGAACTTAGTACTTATAGTATTTTTTGTCTATGTTGTTGTAGATCAATGGCCCGTGCTACTGTTCCTTTGAATTTTAATGCGTTCCTAGAGAAAGCTAAGTTGAAAGATGATGGTAGCAACTACACGAACTGGGTCCGTAACTTGAGGATTATCCTCATTGCTGCACAAAGGAATTACGTCCTGGAAGCATCGCTAGGTGCAAGACCCGCTGTAGGAGCAACGCCAGACGTTGTGAACGCCTGGCAGAGCAAAGCTGATGACTACTCGATAGTTCAGTGTGCCATGCTTTACGGCTTAGAACCGGGACTTCAACGACGTTTTGAACGTCATGGAACATATGAGATGTTCCAGGAGTTGAAGATAATATTTCAAGCAAATGCCCGGATTGAGAGATATGAAGTCTCCAATAAGTTCTACAGCTGCAGAATGGAGGAGAATAGTTCTGTCAGTGAACATATACTCAAAATGTCTGGGTATCATAATCACTTGACTTAGTTGGGAGTTAATCTTCCGGTTGATAGTGTCATTGACAGAGTTCTTCAATCACTGCCACCAAGCTACAAAAGCTTCATGATGAACTATAATATGCAAGGGATGGATAAGACAATTCCCGAGCTCTTCGCGATGCTAAAGGCTGCGGAGGTAGAAATCAAGAAGGAGCATCAAGTGTTGATGGTCAACAAGACCACCAGTTTCAAGAAGAAGGGTAACGGGAACAAGGGGAACTTCAAGAAGAACAGCAAGCAAGTTGTTGCTCAAGTGAAGAAGCCCAAGTCTGGACCTAAGCCTGAGACTGAGTGCTTCTACTGCAAAGGGACTGGTCACTCGAAGCGGAACTGCCCCAAGTATTTGGCGGATAAGAAGGATGGCAAAGTGAACAAAGGTATATGTGATATACATGTTATTGATGTGTACCTTACTAATGCTCGCAGTAGTGCCTGGGTATTTGATACTGGTTCTGTTGCTAATATTTGCAACTCGAAACAGGGACTACAGATTAAGCGAAGATTGGCTAAGGATGAGGTGACGATGCACGTGGGAAATGGTTCCAAAGTCGATGTGATCACCGTCGGCACGCTACCTCTACATCTACCTTCGGGATTAGTTTTAGACCTGAATAATTGTTATTTGGTTCCAGCGTTAAGCATGAACACTATATCTGGATCTTGTTTGAGGCGAGACAGCTATTCATTTAAATCAGAGAATAATGGTTGTTCTATTTATATGAGTAATATCTTTTATAGTCAGGCACCCTTGAAGAGTGGTCTATTTTTGTTGAATCTCGATAGTAGTGATACACATATTCATAATATTGAAGCCAAAAGATGCAGAGTTGATAATGATAGTGCAACTTATTTGTGGCACTGCCATTTGGGTCATATTGCTGTAGAGCGCATGAAAAACTCCATACTGATGGACTTTTGGAATCACTTGATTATGAATCACTTGGTACTTGCGAACCATGCCTCATGGGCAAGATGACAAAAACTTCGTTCTCCGGAACAATGGAGCGAGCAACAGATTTATTGGAAATAAGACATACTGATGTATGCGGTCCAATGAATATTGAGGCTCGCGGCGGGTATCGTTATTTTTTGACCATCACAGATGATTTGAGCAGATATGGGTATATCTACTTGATGAAACATAAGTCTGAAACATTTGAAAAGTTCAAAGAATTTCAGAGTGAAGTGGAAAATCATCGTAACTAGAAAATAAAGTTTCTGTGATCTAATCGTGGAGGAGAATATTTGAGTTACGAGTTGGGTCTTCATTTGAAACAATGCGGAATAGTTTCGCAACTCACGCCACCCGGAACACCACAGCGTAATGGTGTGTCCGAACGTCGTAACCGCACTTTATTAGATATGGTGCGATCTATGATGTCTCTTACTGATTTACCGCTTTTGTTTTGGGTTTATGCTTTAGAGACGACTGCATTCACGTTAAATAGGGCAACATCTAAATCCGTTGAGACGACACCTTATGAACTGTGGTTTGGCAAGAAACCCAAGTTGTCATTTCTTAAAGTTTGGGGCTGCGATGCTTATGTGAAAAAGCTTCAACCTGATAAGCTCGAACCCAAATCGGAGAAATGTGTCTTCATAGGATACCCAAAAGAGACTGTTGGGTACACCTTCTATCACAGATCCAAAGGCAAGATATTCGTTGCTAAGAATGGATCCTTTCTAGAGAAGGAGTTTCTCTCGAAAGAAGTGAGTGGGAGGAAAGTAGAACTTGATGAGGTAATTGTACCTTCTCCCGAATTGGAAAGTAGTACATCACGGAAGTCAGTTCCAATGATTCCTACACCAATTAGTGAGGAAGCTAATGATGTTGATCATGAAACTTCTGATCAAGTTACTACTGAACCTCGTAGGTCAACTAGAGTGGTACGGTAATCTTGTTCTGGAGGTCATGTTACTTGACCATGACGAACCTACGAACTATGAGGAAGCGATGATGAGCCCAGATTCCGCGAAATGGCTTGAGGCCATGAAATCTGAGATGGGATCCATGTATGAGAACAAAGTGTGGACTTTTGTTGACTTGCCCGATGATCGGCAAGCCATAGAGAATAAATGGATCTTCAAGAAGAAGACTGACGCTAACGGTAATGTTACTGTCTACAAAGCTCGACTTGTTGCGAAAGGTTTTCGACAAGTTCAAGGAGTTGACTACGATATGACCTTCTCACCCGTAGCGATGCTTAAGTCCATCCGAATCATGTTAGCAATTGCCGCATTTTATGATTATGAAATTTGGCAAATGGATGTAAAAACTGCATTCCTGAATGGCTTTCTGGAAGAAGAGTTGTATATGATGCAACCAGGAGGTTTTATCGATCCAAAGGATGCTAACAAAGTGTGCAAGCTCCAGCGATCCATTTATGGACTGGTGCAAGCATCTCGGAGTTGGAATAAACATTTTGATAGTGTGATCAAAGCATATGGTTTTATACAGACTTTTGGAGAAGCCTGTATTTACAAGAAAGTGAGTGGGAGCTCTGTAGAATTTCTAATATTATATGTGGATGACATATTGTTGATTGGAAATGATATAGAATTTCTGGATAGCATAAAAGGATACTTGAATAAGACTTTTTCAATGAAAGATCTCGGTGAAGCTGCTTATATATTGGGCATCAAGATCTATAGAGATAGATCAAGACGCTTAATTGGACTTTCACAAAGCACATACCTTGATAAAGTTTTGAAGAAGTTCAAAATGGATCAAGCAAAGAAAGGGTTCTTGCCAGTGTTACAAGGTGTGAAGTTGAGTCTGACTCAATGCCCGACCACCACAGAAGATAGAGAGAAAATGAAAGTCATTCCCTATGCTTCAGCCATAGGTTCTATCATGTATGCAATGTTGTGTACTAGCCTGATGTGTGCCTTGCTATTAGTTTAGCATGGAGGTACCAAAGTAATCCAGGAGTGGATCACTGGATAGCGGTCAAGAACATCCTGAAATACCTGAAAATGACTAAGGATATGTTTCTCATTTATGGAGGTGACAAAGAGCTCGTCGTAAATGGTTACGTCGATGCAAGCTTTGACACTGATCCGAATGACTCTAAGTCACAAACCAGATATGTATTCATATTGAACGATGGAGCTGTCAGTTGGTGCAGTTCTAAGCAAAGCGTCTTGGCAGGATCTACGTCTGAAGCGGAGTACATAGCTGCTTTGGAAGCAGCAAATGAAGGAGTCTGGATGAAGGAGTTCATATCCGATCTAGGTGTCATACCTAGTGCATCGGGTCCAATGAAAATCTTTTGTGACAATGCTGGTGCAATTGCCTTGGCAAAGGAATCCAGATTTCACAAGAGAACCAAGCACAACAAGAGACGCTTCAATTCCATCCGCGATCAAGTCAAGGAGGGAGACATAGAGATTTGCAAGATACATACAAATCTGAATGTTGCAGACCCGTTGACTAAGCCTCTCTCACGAGCAAAACATGATCAACACCAAGACTCCATGGGTGTTAGAATCATTACTGTGTAATCTAGATTATTGACTCTAGTGCAAGTGGGAGACTGAAGGAAATATGCCCTAGAGGCAATAATAAAGTTGTTATTTATATTTCATTATATCATGATAAATGTTTATTATTCATGCTAGAATTGTATTAACCGGAAACTTAGTACATGTGTGAATACATAGAGAAACAGAGTGTCACTGTTATGCCTCTACTTGACTAGCTCGTTAATCAAAGATGGTTAAGTTTCCTATCCATAGACATGAGTTGTCATTTGATTAACGAGATCACATCATTAGAGAATGATGTGATTGAGAAGACCCATCCGTTAGCTTAGCACGATGATCATTTAGTTTGTTAGTATTGCTTTCTTCTTGACTTATACGTGTTCCTATGACTATGAGATTATGCAACTCCCAAATACCGGAGGAACACTTAGTGTGCTATCAAACGTCACAGCGTAAGTGGGTGATTATCAAGATGCTCTACAGGTGTCTCCGATGGTGTTTGTTGAGTTGGCATAGGTCGATATTAGGATTTGTCACTCTGATTGTCGGAGAGGTATCTCTGGGCCCTCTCGGTAATGCACATCACTATAAGCCTTGCAAGCAATGTGACTAATGAGTTAGTTACGGGATGATGCATTACGGAACGAGTAAAGAGACTTGCCGATAACGAGATTGAACTAGGTATAGTGATACCGACGATCGAATCTCGGGAAAGTAACATACCGATGACAATGGGAACAACGTATGTTGTTATGCGGTTTGACCGATAAAGATCTTCGTAGAATATGTGGGAACCAATATGAGCATCCAGGTTCCGCTATTGGGTATTGACTGGAGATGAGTCTCGGTCATGTCTACATAGTTCTCGAATCCGTAGGGTCTGCACGCTTAACGGTCGGTGACGATCGGTATTATGAGTTTATGTGTTTTGATGAACCGAAGGTTGTTCGGAGTGCCGGATGTGATCACGGACATGACGAGGAGTCTCGAAATGGTCAAGACATAAAGAATGATATATTGGACAATGTTATTCGGACACCGGATAAATATCGGATTGTCGGAAGGGTTATCGGAACCACCGGGGAAGTAATGGGCCTTATTGGGCTTAGGGGAGAGAGAGAGGGGCAGCCAAGGGCTGGCCGCGCACCCCCCCATGGGCCTAGTCCGAATTGGACTAGGGGAGGGGCGGCGCCCCCTCCTTCCTTCTCTTTCCCCCCTCCTTCCTTCTTCTCCTAATAGGACTAGGAAAGGGGGGATCCAACTCCTACTTGGAGTAGGATTGCCCCCCTTGGGCGCGCCCTATGAGGGCCGGCCGGCCTCCCCTTGCTCCTTTAAATATGGGGGCAGGGGCACCCTAGGACACACAAGTCAACAGTTGTTTTAGCCATGTGCGGTGCCCCCCTCAAAAGATTTCCACCTCGGTCATATCGTTGTAGTGCTTAGGCGAAGCCCTGCGTCGGTAACTTCATCATCACCGTCATCACGCCGTCGTGCTGACGAAACTCTCCCTCGGCCTTAGCTGGATCAAGAGTATGAGGGACGTCACCGAGTTGAACGTGTGCAGATCGCAGAGGTGTCGTGCGTTCGGTACTTGATCGGTTGGATCGCGAAGACGTTCGACTACATCAACCGCGTTACTTAACGCTTCCGCTTTCGGCCTACGATGGTATGTGGACACACTCTCCCGCTCGTTGCTATGCATCTCCTAGATAGATCTTGCATGATCGTAGGAATTTTTTTGAAATACTGCGTTCCCCAACATCGGGACAACCCAGTTCCAGAGAAGGACATGTAAATCATGCCCACATGGAGAAACCAATTGAAGGAACCAAGAAGGCAGAATACCTAGGCACAAACCAAATAAGGGGGCTACAGAAGGAAGACATAAGCCAATTAAGTTGTTGCAGATGCAGAAAACAATTGCCCTGAGTAGAAGAACAAAACAAGTGGTGATGAAAATTCTAGATTGGAGGAGTCCCGAGTTATGACGATGGTATTTTTCCACCACTACATAAAGAGAGGACACCTTACTGATGAGTGCCCAACTAGAAGGAAGCTCATGTAAGGGTAGTAATGTCGAACTCTTTTGTGGGAGCATGTAAGTAGTAAACGAAGCAACTATGATGTATGGGTAATACATATGGTTGTGTACCAACAATGAGACATGAAGAGGAATGGAATTTTCATACGGAACTGTCCATGCTAAACTCTTACGGGCTTGGTTTTTTTAGATGATTGATCTTGAGTAAAACGATAATATAAGTGTGAATTTGTATTAGTTCAGGTAGTGACTCAAAACCCACAGACACCCATGATAATGGCGTATACTGTACCTACCAAGGAGAAGGTGAGTATATGCTTGGATGAGCAAGCATGACACAACTCATTGATATCATGGAGAGCCCAGCCAACCAAGGAGAAGAATCATCGAATAATTTGCAAATTCTCTGATAATATTTTATAGGAGTTAGAGCATCTCCAACAGACGCGCCAGATTAGCCGCACGCTGGAAAAACAACTTTATAGCGCGGGGGGCCGAAACTGGCGCTCCAGCAGCCGCGCTAAAATCGGGCGCGCGGTGAAGTTGGTTCAGCGTGCTGAGCGGAACGGCATCGCGCGCTATGTATTTAGTGCGCCAGCTCCCGCGCGCTGGACAGCGAACATTTGCGCGCGAGCGACCAACTACCGCCCACCCCGCCTTCGCCCCGCCCCACGCTGCCGCCGGTGAAATCGCACTGATGGAAGGTCGTGCCGACATCCCCCAACCGCTCCCTACACCCGCGACCCCTCCGCCGCCGCCGCCACAAACCCTAGTGCGGGGTTGACCTTCAGCTTCGCCGTCGGTGCCCCTCCTCCTCCAAGCACCGGTCTCGTGCGCGGCCTTTTCATGGCTCCCCGGACAACCTCGCAGGGTGGTGAAATGGCGCCACCGCCCGCCGTTAAGCCACGGGGCTCCATCTCCTTGCGGCCGAATGCGGCGGCGGCGACAACGGCGACAGCGTCCGAAAAGAAGAACAAAGTGGACGACCCTTCTAGGCGCTCGAGGAAGAAATCTACAACACGTCTGGCCGCGCCTCCGCCGCCCGAAGCGTCGGATAGCTCGCAATTTACTGCGCCGGCGACCGATGCACATAAGGTGTTTAATGAAATTCCCAAAAGGTATGATTTGTTCCCCTTTTATTTGTTTTTGTTTATATAAATGTATACGTATGGATAGCTTGATTAGTTTCCTTTAGCACACTTTGTAGGTTCAATGATGACACATACATGTCAACTATGGGTGTTGGCTCCAACAATTCTCATTGGTCTCAAACCAATGAAGTGCATGAAGATGATCATGATGAGAATGAAGTGGATGAGGATGGTGAGGGTATCGTTGATGCACCGAAAGGAAGGGCATGCAACTACACCATTGAGGAAGACGTCTTGCTATGCAATACATGGTTGACCGTGTCTATGGATGCCACCGTTGGAGGGGACAAATCTAGAGATACATATTCGTTTCGGATGAAGGAGTTCTTTGATGCACACAACAAGAGTGGAACTAGGCGCACCGATAGATCTCTTCGCTCCCGGTGGTCGACGATCAACAAAGATTGTCAAAGGTGGGCGGCAGCAATGAAGTCGGTTGACACGATGAACCCAAGTGGCACTAATGATAGAGATAGGGTAAGTGCCATTTCTTTATGTTCCATGTTCATGCACTACAAAAAAATACACTTCTGTGATGATACGTGTTTGTCACAGTAGGTCACATTTTCTGTCATGCATGTACATCCATCCCGATTTTTTGACAGAATCAAGATAGTCATACCTGTGCTGTCATAGAAGTTTTCCATGACATTACCAAAATTATCATCACGGAAGTGTCCACTTCCATGACGATAAATGGCGCGTCATGAAAGTGCTTTTGTCAAGGGTGACCGACACATGGCATCCACCGTAATGGGTCGCCGTTAAGCTATCGGGTCCGGTTTTGGATCCGATTACCCGTTAACAGCCCGGACCAATGAGGATTTTCCACGTGTAAAATTCTCATTGGCCGGAGGAAACACATGTTGGCTCACCGTTGGGACAGATGTCATCCACTCATTGGACAGGAGGTGCCTATGACAGGTCGACACGTGGCACGGCCCAACAGTGGCCCATTCCGGTGAAAAAGCCAGCGCAGTAAAAATTAGCAGGCGGCCCATATAAGGCCTACTTGTGTCAGGTCCATTTAAGCCCACGGCCCATACGAGATGTCACAATTCGGCCCGTCAACGGCCCGTTAAAGATTTCACACCATTGCAGCCATCGTCAGTTCGAGCCCGTTAATAGCCCGCTATAAATTTGGGCTCAATATCGGCCCAATGTGATTTTGGCCTGTTAACGGCCCATTCAAGGGATGGGCCAATTTTGAGGATGTGCATATTTCGGCCTTTTAGCGACCCATTTAAGTGGTGGGCCAATTTCTGGCCCGGTGTGTCTTTCAGCCTATTAATGACCCATAAATGAGTTGGGCCATTTGTAGTCGAACCTGAGTTTTGGCCTTTTAGTGACCCATTTAAGTGTTGGGGCAATTCCCGGCCCGGTGTGTCTTTCAGCCTAGTGACGGCCCATAAATGAGTTGGGCCATTTGTAGTTAGACTTGAGTTTTGGCCTTTTAATGGCCCATGCTCTTCATGGTCCAATACCATCCTGGTTTCTCTTTCGGCCTGCTCAAGGCCCACAACACAGTTGGGCCATTTACAGTAAGACCAGACTTTCGGCCTCTTAGCGGCCCATGCTCTTCATGGTCCAGTACGAGCCCGCTGTCTCTTTCGGCCTGCTAAAGGCCAGCAGTATAGTTGGGCCATATGTAGCTCGATCTTAGTAACGACATGTTAACGGCCCGTGAAATCAAATGGGCCCACCTGTTGCCCGCTTCGATGTCGGCCTGTTAACGACCCGGGAGGTAAGAGGGCCGACCATTAACTTTCGGCTTGGTAACGGCCCTTTAACACTACTGCAGGATGCTGCTAACGTGACACTACGATCAGAGACCCTTCGAGAAATTGTGTGAGATGCCATAATCGCAAAAGGTGCTGTATGAAACCCATCAGAAATGTGTAAAACGTCTGCGATGACGGATGCGTCAAACACGGTTCAGGTTTTAGTTGTGTGTGTGATGAAGGGCATACGGTTCAGTTGAATGAACTGTTTGTGATGAGGAGGAACAAAAGAAACGGGCAGCCGGATGGAGGCGTGTGCGATACATAGCATACGGTTCACTCGGATGAACTATTTGTGATTAGGCAACACAAAAGAAACGGTCAGCCAGATCAAAGGTGTGTGCGATATAGGACATGCGGTTCACTCGGATGAACTGTTTGCGTTGAGACATGAGAACAGAAATGGTTCAACTTAACAAGATGTGTGCGATACACGACAAACAGGTCTGTAATCAGAAATGTGTTTGAAGACCGATAAGAACACAAACGGTTGCTGCTAATAAGACATGTGTGTTGTGCGATGGGATTGCATACAGAACAACAACATAAATATATACACACACTTATAAGGACAGGCTTGCATAACCAAATTAAACATCCACTTACATAGGTGGCTACTACAACCATGGCATTTGCACACACCAAAGTAAACTATTACATGCATAATTACATAGATGGCTACTACACACATGACATTTCCACACACACCAATAAAGTAAACTATATATTACATGCATGATTAACTAGCATAAGTGATCATCTGATCATCATCTACTTCTTGTGACGCTTGCTCTTCTTGTGGCTCGATCCGGGCTCGTCGATTTGGGTAACGAGGCACTTCCTCATGTCAACGATCCGCCTGTGCATCTCGTAGCATGTGTACACGCTCTTGGCCGCGAACCTGAGGTGAGGTTCATCCAGTTGCCGCATCCAGGCCTTGTGCCAGGATACAGAACTTGTTCTCTGGGCATCCTGCTTCATCTTTTCGTAGTAGGGGTCGATGATGGATGAGGCGAGTTCGACCAGGGAGTCCTGCTTCGTCCTGCCCCAGACCCTGTAGTGGTCACGGATTTTGACAAGGTTCTTGCAGGCCAAGCCCGTAACACTGAGCGCTTTTACATCATCTTTGGTATCCACCATGGCAAACTTGTAGTCGGTGCTATTGACAAACCTGTTTGAAATGGTCGCAAGGCTCTATGGCCATGCAGTAGTGGTAGATGAGGACATGATGGCGCACGCACAACTGGGTGGCGGCAACCTTCTGATCTATACCGGGACGACCGGCGGTGTACTGGAGGTTGATGCCAACCACCTTGTACTTGTCTCCAGCAAGCAACTGCTCAACGTTGTTGATGTAGTCGTCCACCACGGCCGGGTCGATGGTGTACACCACCGAGAGATCCGTCTCCCTCGCGTGGGTGTCCACTCTATGCTCGCCGAACTCCATTGGAGCGCAGCCGGACATCCCCTCTCTATGTGTCGTCGTGGGTGTGCTTGTTGTGTTGTGGGGCGCGATCGAAAGGTTGAAGAGACTAAGGTTATAATGGCCGCAGGAATTAAAGGGGAAGCCGGACGGCCAGGAATATCGGCAGGCCTTGGTGGCAGTTCTAATTTGCAGCGCATAAATCCATCGTGCTGCACGTAACTGCATCACGTGGCAACGCGCGCGGCGCAACCGCATGCATATGGGGCCCCCGACGTGATCGTGCGCACGCCCAACCGCTGGCAGAGCGCGCGCGGAGGGACGCGAGCAGAGTGCTCTGCGGTCGCCTCAAGGAAAAGCTGTCCACAAGCCGAGCGCGCCGACGAACGCGAGCAGAGCGCGCCAACGGACGCGACAGAGCGTGCCGCGGCGCCTAACGGTGAGCACAGCGCGCTGTGGCACCTAACGGCGAGCAGAGCTTGCCAAGGGACGCGAGCAGAGGACGACACAGTGATACATGGCAAATAAGACGAACTGTGCGAGCGATGTCGGAGACATCAAGCACGAATCAAATTAGAGTTGCGTGTGCGATTCGTGGCAGACAGTTGATCCATCAGAGCTATTTGTGATGGAATAAGCCGTGTGTGTTGCGGGCAAACGCTTGCTGGTGTATAACCTTAAATTTAACCAAAAAAGTGTTAATGCATGTTACAAAATTGTATAGCTGGAAACTATGTTCAAATACGACTCCAACGATATAATCTATGGCGACATGCATTCGTATTTTATTAGTTAAATCCTACTTATAAACCAGGATGGGGGTATAGTATGTAATTAAATTGCAAACGTTTTTTTATTAACTGTATGTGCACGTGTCCTCTCGTCCTCCTCTCGAACGTCTTGTCACCCCGCTGTCGCAGACGGCTTACAGCGCAAGCTTGCGCAGCACGCGGGGGCGTTCGTTTGGCCAAACGGTGGCGAAAATGAATCATCGGTGAGCCCGTTCCCACGCAACCTCGCAGGTTCCCGCGCAAGCTTTCCGCCCGACTCAGTGAAATCTCCCAAAATTCCAATGCTTACCGCCCTGCTATAAAAACCCTCACGGTCGGCGAGTCCTGCGTCGCATTTTCCCCTCCCTCCCTGTAGCTTATCTCGTCTTCTTCTTCCACAATCGCCAATGGCACCGGTCTGTCGTCGTCGCTCGGCCACTCCGCCGTCATCAGAGGACAACTCCAGCTGGGAGGCTACACCGCGGCGGCGGCGCAGTCCCCAGCATAGTGTAGTACGCGTGGCGTCCCTGTTGGGTGTGCACGGAACACCCACCACACGCTCAGCCGCTGCTGCCCGTCGGCAGCTGTTGCCGGCCGCCGTTGCCGCCACACCACCGTCGAAAGCCAGGGCCATCTCTCGCTCCGCCGCCGCGGCCCGAAGGCGGGAGGTGTCCGTCGTGGCCGCCACCCCACTGCCCGCCACTGTGGCCATCACCCGCTCCGCCACCGCGGCCCAAATGCGGGAGGTGGGGGTCGTGGCCGCCAGCCCACCGTCAACTGCCGGGATCATCACCCACTCCGCCGCCGCCGCCCGAAGGAGGGGGTGGAGGTGGAGGCCCGCACGTGCGCCAGCGACCTTGCGCGCTACATCGAGTTCCTATGGGAAGAGGAGGAGCGCCTCATCGAGCATGCAAAGAGTCTTACCGCAGCAGTGGCCGCAGCACACGCCGACGCACAGGCGAGGAATTAGGAGATCTACGAGCAGTCCGGCCGCTTCGAGAGGGATCGTCTGGAGCGGCAGTGGGCGTTCGAGCTGGCGAGCGTCGCTGAACGTGCAGCAGCGGCAGGCACCGTATTGCATTTGTCCAGCTCGTTGGTAGGCTCCTCCTCCTCCTCTGCCTCTGACTGAGCGCGCTCGGTAGAGGAGAGGCTGTCGGAAGTAGCACAAAGCCCCTCAGTGGTAGTAGTAGTATTTAGGGGCTATTTTGTTCAGTTCATCTGACTATAGATGTGTGGTCGAACTGTACAACGTACTTAAAATTAGCTAGTATATATAGTTGAACTAGCTATTTCAGTATGTGGTTGGCAACAATGGGGGAGAAGTTTGGTCGCTTCAGCTGTCGAGTTGAACTGGTTGTACAAATTAAGAACGACTGCTTAATCTATGAATGAAATCTATGCTTAATTACTGAATTTTAGTTGCAAAAATTACATAGTGCTAATGATTTCTAGCTGCATATTTTGACAAATTGCAGTGTTACAAGGATTGACAAATGGCAACGTTACTAGATCAAAAAATGTAAATCTTTCTAGTTTGACAAATGGCAACATACCCAATATGACAGATGCAAATCTTACCAAATTGTTTGTACGTGGTTGCACACGGGTCATCCAGAAGAAACGTTTGCGTTGAAGGGATGCACAAATCCTGCGCTGCTCTCACTTTGCATACGGGCGTTCTATCTAAATCGTTTACAATCAAGAGCTGCAGAAATCCTGCTCGGCACATTTTCTCTTGGCTTCCTGGGGAAGCTGTCGGTTTGCATACGGGTGTTCTAACTAAAACGTTTGCAATGAGTGTTTTATATTTAAAAATCGAATTAAACTACGGCTTGGGCGCCATTAATGGAGAGGACGCGCGCAAGGCGGGCGGCCATGGAAATCAAAGGGCTCGCTTCCCAGTGAGCCCGCGCAGCGAACAGCTCGCACACTTCCCGGTGAGCCTGCGCACTCGAGGACAGCTTGCACACCTCTCGGTTAGCCTGCACACCGAACGACACTCGCACGCCTCCTGTTCAGTCAAGGTCAAGCAGCTGTCCGCACGGCACCTCCTACAGCCATTAAAACCAAGACACGTGGCGTCACATGAATGGTTAACAAAATTTTGGATTTACTAGAATTTAAAAACCAGGCATCTCAATGTTTTGCCGGCAATCAACGGTGCCCCGGTGTTTGAAATTCATGCCCATTTCTTGCATGGGACCTAAGCATGCACCCAAGGACACATATTTGATTTTTCAACCAATTTAAATGCACTGGAGCATGTGCATGTAGTTCAAATTTGAATTATGCACATAAAATGCATTGGAAACTCAGTTAATGCATAAAAATGTCCAAACGAACCCCGAAAAATCACAAAAAATAACACAACACTCCTGTTGTTCTATGTTGAAACGAGACAAAAATGAAAGCAATAAGAGGCAATGGATATAATTTCGTCCCCAAAGGTGGGACGTTCCCTACCGAAAACCATCATGCTTGTTGTGAGAAGCTCCGGTTTGTGAGAAGCATATACCCAAACCTGCCCCAAATGGGGAAAAATTTGTACCACAGCATGTTGATGCCGCTCCATGATAGCATGCCAAGTTTCATGAATTTCAGACGAGTTTTGGATTTACTAGAATTTAAAAACCAGGCATCTCAATATTTTGCTGGCAATCAACGGTGCCCCGGTGTTTGAAACTCATTCCCATTTCTTGCATGGGACCTAAGCATGCACCCAAGGACACATATTTGATTTTTCAACCAATTTATATGCACTGGAGCATGTGCATGTAGTTCAAATTTGAATTATGCACATAAAATGCATTGAAAACTCAGTTAATGCATAAAAATGTCCAATCGAACCCCGAAAAATCACAAAGATTCACACAACACTCCTGTTGTTCTATGTTGACATGAGAAAAAAATTTGAAAGCAATAAGAGGCAATGGATATCGTTTCGTCCCCAAAGGTGGGACGTTCCCTACCGAAAACCATCATGCCTGTTGTCAGAAGCTCCGGTTTGTGAGAAGCATATACCCAAACCTGCCCCAAATGGGACAAAATTTGTACCACGGCATGTTGATGCCGCTCCATGATAGCATGCCAAGTTTCATGAATTTCAGACGAGTTTTGGATTTACTAGAATTTAAAAACCAGGCATTTCATTGTTTTGCCGGCAATCAACGGTGCCCTGGTGTTTCAAATTCTTTACCATTTCTTGCATGGGACCTAAGCATGCACACAAGGACACAGATTTGATTTTTCAACCAATTTATGTGCACTGGAGCATGTGCATGTAGTTCAAATTTGAATTATGCACATAAATGCATCAAAAACTCAGTTAATGCATAAAAATGTCCAAACGAACCCCGAAAAATCAAAAAAATTCACACAACACTACCGTTGTTCTATGTTGACACTAGAAAAAAACTGAAAGCAATAAGAGGCAATGGATATAATTTTGTCCCCAAAGGTGGGACGTTCCCTACCGAAAAGCATCATGCTTGTTGTGAGAAGCTCCGGTTTGTGAGAAGCATATACCCAAACCTGCCCCAAATGGGGCAAAATTTGTACCACAGCATGTTGATGCCGCTCCCTGATAGCATGGCAAGTTTCATGAATTTCAGACAAGTTTTGGATTTACTAGAATTTAGAAATCAGGCATCTCAATGTTTTGCCGGCAATCAACGGTGCCCCGGTGTTTGAAATTCATTCCCATTTCTTGCATGGGACCTAAGCATGCACCCAAGGACATAGATTTGATTTTTTAACCAATTTATATGCACTGGAGCATGTGCATGTAGTTCCAATTTGAATTATGCACACAAAATGCATTAAAACTCAGTTAATGCATAAAAATGTCCAAACGAACCCCGAAAAATTACAAAGATTCACACAACACTCTTGTTGTTCTATGTTGACACGAGAAAAAAATTCAAAGCAATAAGAGGCAATGGATATCATTTCGTCCCCAAAGGTGGGACGTTCCCTACCGAAAACCATCATGCTTGTTGTGAGAAGCTCCGGTTAGTGAAAAGCATATACCCAAACCTGCCCCAAATGGGACAAAATTTGTACCATGGCATGTTGATGCCGCTCCATGATAACATGCCAAGTTTCATGAATTTCAGACGAGTTTTGGAATTACTAGAATTTAAAAACCACGCATCTCAATGTTTTGCCGGCAATCAACGGTGCCCCGATGTTTGAAATTCATTCCCTTTTCTTGCATGGGACCTAAGCATTCACCCAAGGACACAGATTTGATTTTTCAACCAATTTATATGCACTAGAGCATGTGCATGTAGTTCAAATTTGAATATGAACATAAAATGCATTGAAAACTCAGTTAATGCATAAAAATGTCCAAACGAACCCCGAAAAATCACAAAAATTCACACAACACTCCTGTTGTTCTATGTTGACACGAGAAAAAAAAATTAAAGCAATAAGAGGCAATGGATATAATTTCGTCCCCAAAGGTGGGACGTTCCCTACTGAAAACCATCATCCTTGTTGTGAGAAGCTCCGGTTTGTGAGAAGCATATACCCAAACCAGCCCCAAATGGGGTAAAATTAGTACCACAACATGTTGATGCCGCTCCATGATAGCATGCCAAGTTTCATGAATTTCAGACAAGTTTTGGATTTACTAGAATTTAGAAACCAGGCATCTCAATGTTTTGCCGGCAATCAACGGTGCCCCGGTGTTTGAAATTCATTCCCATTTCTTGCATGGGACCTAAGCATGCACCCAAGGACATAGATTTGATTTTTTAACCAATTTATATGCACTGGAGCATGTGCATGTAGTTCCAATTTGAATTATGCACACAAAATGCATTAAAACTCAGTTAATGCATAAAAATGTCCAAACGAACCCCGAAAAATTACAAAGATTCACACAACACTCTTGTTGTTCTATGTTGACACGAGAAAAAAAATTCAAAGCAATAAGAGGCAATGGATATCGTTTCGTCCCCAAAGGTGGGGCGTTCCCTACCGAAAACCGTCATGCTTGTTGTCAGAAGCTCTGGTTTGTGAGAAGCATATACCCAAACTTGCCCCAAATGGGAGAAAATTAGTACCATGGCATGTTGATGCCGCTCAATGATAGCATGCCAAGTTTCATGAATTTCAGACGATTTTTGGATTTACTAGAATTTAGAAACCAGGCATCTCAATGTTTTGCCGGCAATCAATGGTGCCCCGGTGTTTGAAATTCATTCCCATTTATTGCATGGGACCTAAGCATGCACCCGAGGACATAGATTTGATTTTTTAACCAATTTATATGCACTGGAGCATGTGCATGTAGTTCCAATTTGAATTATGCACACAAAATGCATTAAAACTCAGTTAATGCATAAAAATGTCCAAACGAACCCCGAAAAATTACAAAGATTCACACAACACTCCTGTTGTTCTATGTTGACACAAGATTTTTTTTTAAAGCAATAAGAGGCAATGTATATCGTTTTGTCCCCAAAGGTGGGACGTTCCGTACCGAAAACCATCATGCTTGTTGTCAGAAGCTTCGGTTTGTGAGAAGCATATACCCAAACCTGCCCCAAATGGGACAAAATTTGTACCACGGCATGTTGATTCCACTCCATGATAGCATGCCAAGTTTCATGAATTTCAGACGAATTTTTGATTTACTAGAATTTAAAAACCAGGCATCTCAATGTTTTGTCAGCAATCAATAGTGCCCCGGTGTTTGAAATTCATTCCCATTTCTTGCAAGGGACCTAAGCATGCACCCAAGGACACATATTTGATTTTTCAACCAATTTATATGCACTGGAGCATGTGTATGTAGTTCAAATTTGAATTATGCACATAAAATGCATTGAAAACTCAGTTAATGCATAAAAATGTCCAAACGAACCCCAAAAATTCACAAAAATTCACACAACACACCTGTTGTTCTATGTTGACACGAGAAAAAAAAATTAAAGCAATAAGAGGCAATGGATTTAATTTCGACCCCAAAGGTGGGACTTTCCCTACCGAAAACCATCATGCTTATTGTGAGAAGCTCCGGTTTGTGAAAAGCATATACCCAAACCAGCCCCAAATGGGGCAAAATTAGTACCACAGCATGTTGATGTCGCTCGATGATAGCATGCCAAGTTTCATGAATTTCAGACGAGTTTTGGAATTACTAGAATTTAAAAACCACGCATCTCAATGTTTTGCCGGCAATCAACGGTGACCCGGTGTTTGAAATTCATTCCCATTTCTTGCATGGGACCTAAGCATTCACACAAGGACACAGATTTGATTTTTCAACCAATTTATATGCACTGGACCGTGTGTATGTAGTTCCAATTTGAATTATGAACATAAAATGCATTGAAAACTCAGTTAATGCATAAAAATGTCCAAACGAACCCCGAAAAATCACAAAAATTCACACAACACTCCTGTTGTTCTATGTTGACACGAGAAAAAAAAATTAAAGCAATAAGAGGCAATGGATATAATTTCGTCCCCAAAGGTGGGACGTTCCCTACTGAAAACCATCATCCTTGTTGTGAGAAGCTCCGGTTTGTGAGAAGCATATACCCAAACCAGCCCCAAATGGGGCAAAATTAGTACCACAACATGTTGATGCCGCTCCATGATAGCATGCCAAGTTTCATGAATTTCACACGAGTTTTGGATTTACTAGAAATTAAAAACCAGGCATCTCAATGTTTTGCCGGCAATCAACGGTGCCCCGGTGTTTGAAATTCATTCCCATTTCTTGCATGGGACCTAAGCATGCACCCAAGGACACAGATTTGATTTTTCAACCAATTTATATGCACTGGAGCATCTGCATGTTGTTAAAATTTGAATTATGCACATAAAATGCATTGAAAACTCAGTTAATGCATAAAAATGTCCAAACGAAGTCCGAAAGATCACAAAGATTCACACAACACTCATGTTGTGCTATGTTGACACAAAAATAAAATTTGAAAGCAATAAGAGGCAATGGATATCGTTTCGTCCCCAAAGGTGGGACGTTCCCTACCGAAAACCATCATGCTTGTTGTCAGAAGCTCCGGTTTGTGAGAAGCATATACCCAAACCTGCCCCAAATGGGACAATATTTGTACCACGGCATGTTGATGCCGCACCATCCTAGCATGCCAAGTTTCATGAATTTCAGACGAGTTTTGGATTTACTAAAATTTAAAAACCAGGCATCTCAATGTTTTGCCGGCAATGAACGGTGCCCCGGTGTTTGAAATTCATTCCCATTTCTTGCATGGGACCTAAGCATGCACACAAGGACACAGATTTGATTTTTCAACCAATTTATGTGTACTGGAGCATGTGTATGTATTTCAAATATTAATTATGCACATAAAATGCATTGAAAACTCAGTTAATGCATAAAAATGTCCAAACGAACCCCGAAAAATCACACAACACTCCTGTTGTTCTACGTTGACAGGAGAAAAAAATTGAATGCAATAAGAGGCAATGGATATCGTTTCGTCCCCAAAGGTGGGATGTTCCCTACCGAAAACCGTCATGCTTGTTGTCAAAAGCTCTGGTTTGTGAGAAGCATATACCCAAACCTGCCCCAAATGGGACAAAATTTGTACCACGGCATGTTGATGCCGCTCCATGATAGCATGCCAAGTTTCATTAATTTCAGACGAGTTTTTGATTTACTAGAACTTAATAACCAGGCATCTCAATGATTTGCTGGCAATCAACGGTGCCCCGGTGCTCGAAATTCATTCCCATTTCCTGCATGAGACCTAAGCACGCACCCGAGGACACAGATTTGATTTTTCAACCAGTTTATATGCACTTGAGCATGTGCATGTAGTTCGAATTTGAATTATGCACATAAATGCATTGAAAACTCAGTTAATGCATAAAAATACCCAAACGAACCCCAAAAATCACAAAAATTCATACAACACTCTTGTTGTTCTATGTTGACACGAGAAAAAAATTGAAAGCAGTAAGAGGCAATGGATATCATTTTGTCCCCAAAGGTGGGACGTTCCCTACCGGACACCATCATGCTTGTTGTGAGAAGCTTCGGTTTGTGAGAAGCATATACCCAAACCTGCCCCAAATGGGACAAAATTTGTACCACGGCATGTTGATGCCGCTCTATGATAGCATGCCAAGTCTCATGAATTTCAGACGAGTTTTTGATTTACTAGAATTAAAAAACCAGGCATTTCATTGTTTTGCCGGCAATCAACGGTGCCCTGGTGTTTCAAATTCATTCCCATTTCTTGCATGGGACCTAAGCATGCACACAAGGACACAGATTTGATTTTTCAACCAATTTATATGCACTGGAGCATGTGAATGTAGTTCAAATTTGAATTATGCACATAAATGCATTGAAAACTCAGTTCATGCATAAAAATGTCCAAGCGAACCCCGAAAAATCACAAAAATTCACACAACACTCTTGTTCTTCTATGTTGACACGAGAAAAAAATTTGAAAGCAATAAGAGGCAATGGATATCGTTTTGTCCCCAAAGGTGGGACGTTCCGTACCGAACACCATCATGCTTGTTGTGAGAAGCTCCGGTTTGTGAGAAGCATATACCCAAACCTGCCCCAAATGGGACAAAATTTATACCACGGCATGTTGATGCCGCTCCATGATAGCTTGCCAAGTTTCATGAGTTTCAGACGAGTTTTTGATTTACTAGAATTGAAAAACCAGGCATTTCATTGTTTTGCCGGCAATAAACGGTGCCCTGGTGTTTCAAATTAATTCCCATTTCTTGCATGGGACCTAAGCATGCACACAAGGACACAGATTTGGTTTTTCAACCAGTTTATATACACTGGAGCATGTGCATGTAGTTCAAATTTGAATTATGCACATAAATGCATTGAAAACTTAGTTAATGCGTAGAAATGTCCAAACGAACCCTGAAAAATCACAAAATTTCACACAACACTCCTGTTGTTCTATGTTGACACGAGAAAAAAAATTGAAAGCAATAAGAGGCAATGGATATAATTTCGTCCCCAAAGGTGGGACGTTCCCTACCGAAAACCATCATGCTTGTTGTGAGAAGCTCCGGTTTGTGAGAAGCATATGCCCAAACCTGCCCCAAATGGGGCAAAATTTGTACCACGGCATGTTGATGCCGCTCCATGATAGCATGCCAAGTTTCGTGAATTTCAGACGAGTTTTGGATTTACTACAATTTAAAAACCAGGCATCTCAATGTTTTGCCGGCAATCAACGGTGCCCCGTTGTTTGAAATTCTTTCCCATTTCTTGCATGGGACCTAAGCATGCACCCAAAGACATAGATTTGATTTTTTTAAACCAATTTATCTGCACTGGAGCAAGTGCATGTAGTTCTAATTTGAATTATGCACATAAAATGCATTGAAAACTCAGTTAGTGCATAAAAATGTCCAAACGAACCCCGAAAAATCACAAAGATTCACACAACACTCCTGTTGTTCTATGTTGACACAAGAAAAATAATTGAAAGCAATAAGAGGCAATGGATATCGCTTCGTCCCCAAAGGTCGGACGTTCCCTACCGAAAACCATCATGCTTGTTGTCAGAAGGTCCGGTTTCTGAGAAGCATATACCCAAACCTGCCCCAAATGGGACAAAATTTGTACCACGGCATGTTGATGCCGCTCCATGATAGCATGGCATGTTTCATGAATTTCAGAGGAGTTTTGGATTTACTAGAATTTAAAAACCAGGCATCTCAATGTTTTGCCGTCAATCAACGGTGCCCCCGGTGTTTGAAATTCATTCCTTTTCTTGTATGGGACCTAAGTATTCACCCAAGTACACAGATATGATTTTTCAACCAATTTATATGCGCTGGAGCATGTGCACGTAGTTCAAATTTGAAGTATGCACATAAAATGCATTGAAAACTCACTTAATGCATAAAAATGTAAAAACGAACCCCGAAAAATCACAAAGATTCACACAACACTCCGGTTGTTCTATGTTGACACGAGAAAAAATTTGAAGGCAATAAGAGGCAATGGATATCGTTTTTGTCCCCAAAGGTGGGACGTTCCCTACCGAAAACCATCATGCTTGTTGTTAGGAGCTCCGGTTTGTGAGAAGCATATACCAAACCTGCCCCAAATGGGACAAAATTTGTACCACGATATGTTGATGCCGCTCCAGGATAGCATGCCAAGTTTCATGAATTTCAGACGAGTTTTTGATTTACTAGAATTTAAAAACCAGGCATTTTATTGTTTTGCCGGCAATCAACGGTGCCCTGGTGTTTCAAATTCATTCCCATTTCTTGCATGGGACCTAAGCATCCACACAAATACACAGATTTCATTTTTCAACGAATTTATATGCACTGGAGCATGTGCATGTAGTTAAAATTTGAATTATGCACATAAATGCATCGAAAACTCAGTTAATGCATAAAAATGTCCAAACGAACCCCGAAAAACCACAAAAATTCACACAACACTCCCGTTGTTCTATGTTGACACGAGAAAAAAAATTGAAAGCAATAAGAGGCAATGGATATAATTTCGTCCCCAAAGGTGGGACGTTCCCTACCGAAAACCATCATGCTTGTTGTGAGAAGCTCTGGTTTGTGAGAAGCATATACCCAAACCTGCCCCAAATGGGGCTAAATTTACCACAGCATGTTGATGCCGCTCCATGATAGCATGCCAAGTTTCATGAATTTCAGACGAGTTTTGGATTTACTAGAAATTAAAAACCAGGCATCTCAATGTTTTTCCGGCAATCAACGGTGCCCCGGTGTTTGAAATTCATTCCCATTTCTTGCATGGGACCTAAGCATGCACCCAAGGACACAGATTTGATTTTTGAACCAATTTATATGCACTGGAGCATGTGCATGTAGTTCAAATTTGAATTATGCACATAAAATGCATTGAAAACTCAGTTAATGCATAAAAATGTCGAAACTAACCCTGAAAAATCACAAAGATTCACACAACACTCCCGTTGTTCTATGTTGACACGAGAAATTTTTTGAAAGCAATAAGAGGCAATGGATATCGTTTTTGTCCCCAAAGGTGGGACGTTCCCTACCGAAAACCATCATGCTTGTTGTTAGGAGCTCCGGTTTGTGAGAAGCATATACCAAACCTGCCCCAAATGGGAGAAAATTTGTACCACGAGATGTTGATGCCGCTGCATGATAGCATGCCAAGGTTCATGAATTTCAGGCGAGTTTTTGATTTACTAGAATTTAAAACCCAGGCATTTCATTGTTTTGCCGGCACTTGACGTCATCCCCAAATATCCAAACGAACCCCGAAAGATCACAAAAATTCACACAACACTCCCGTTGTTCTATGTTGGCACGAGAAAAAAAATTGAAAGCAATAAGAGGCAATGGATATAATTTCGTCCCCAAAGGTGGGACGTTCCCTTCCGAAAACCATCATGCTTGTTGTGAGAAGCTCCGGTTTGTGAGAAGCATATACCCAAACCAGTCCCAAATGGGGCAAAATTTCTACCACAGCTTGTTGATGCCGCTCCATGATAGCATGCCAAGTTTCATGAATTTCAGACGAGTTTTGGATTTACTAGAATTTAAAAACTAGGCATCTCAATGTTTTGCCGGCAATCAATGGTGCCCCGGTGTTTGAAATTCATTCCCATTTCTTGCATGGGACCTAAGCATGCTCCCAAGGACACAGATTTGATTTTTCAACCAATTTATATGCACTGGAGCATGTGCATGTAGTTCAAATTTGAATTATGCACATAAAATGCATTGAAAACTCAGTTAATGCATAAAAATGTCCAAACGAACCCTGAAAAATCACAAAGATTCACACAACACTCCCGTTGTTCTATGTTGACACGAGAAATTTTTTTGAAAGCAATAAGAGGCAATGGATATCGTTTTTGTCCCCAAAGGTGGGACGTTCCCTACCGAAAACCATCATGCTTGTTGTTAGGAGATCCGGTTTGTGAGAAGCATATACCAAACCTGCCCCAAATGGGACAAAATTTGTACCACGACATGTTGATGCCGCTGCATGATAGCATGCCAAGGTTCATGAATTTCAAGCGAGTTCATGATTTACTAGAATTTAAAACCCAGGCATTTCATTGTTTTGCCGGCACTTGACGTCATCCCCAAATATCCAAACGAACCCCGAAAAATCACAAAAAATCACACAACACTCCCGTTGTTCTATGTTGACACGAGAAAAAAAATTGAAAGCAATAAGAGGCAATGGATATAATTTCGTCCCCAAAGGTGGGACGTTCCCTTCCGAAAACCATCATGCTTGTTGTGAGAAGCTCCGGTTTGTGAGAAGCACATACCCAAACCAGTCCCAAATGGGGCAAAATTTCTACCACAGCATGTTGATGCCGCTCCATGATAGCATGCCAAGTTTCATGAATTTCAGACGAGTTTTGGATTTACTAGAATTTAAAAACCAGGGATCTCAATGTTTTGCCGGCAGTCAACGGTGCCCCGGTGTTTGAAATTCATTCCCATTTCATGCATGGGACCTAAGCATGCACCCAAGGACACAGATTTGATTTTTCAACCAATTTATATGCACTGGAGCATGTGCATGTAGTTCAAATTTGAATTATGCACATAAAATGCATTGAAAACTCAGTTAATGCATAAAAAAGTCCAAACGAACCCCAAAAAATCACAAAGATTCACACAACACTCCCGTTGTTCTATGTTGACACGAGAAAAAGATTTGAAAGCAATAAGAGCCAATGGATATCGTTTTTGTCCCAAAGGTGGGACATTCCCTTCCGAAAGCCATCATGCTTGTTGTCAGAAGCTCCGGTTTGTGAGAAGCATATACCAAACCTTCCCCAAATGGGAAAAAATTTGTACCACGACATGTTGATGCCGCTCCATTATAGCATGCCAAGTTTCATGAATTTCAGACGAGTTTTTGATTTACTAGAATTTAAAAACCAGGCATTTGATTATTTTGCCGGCAATCAACGGTGCCCTGGTGTTTCAAATTCATTCCCATTTCTTGCATGAGACCTAAGCTTGCACACAAGGACACAGATTTGATTTTTCAACCAATTTATATGCACTGGAGCATGTGCATGTAGTTCAAATTTGAATTATGCACATCAGTGCATCGAAAACTCAGTTAATGCATAAAAATGTGCAAACGAACCCCGAAAAATCACAAAAATTCACACAACACTCCCGTTGTTCTATGTTGACACGAGAAAAAAAATTGAAAGCAATAAGAGGCAATGGATATAATTTCGTCCCCAACGGTGGACGTTCCCTACCGAAAACCATCATGCTTGTTGTGAGAAGCTCCGGTTTGTGAGAAGCATATACCCAAACCCGCCCCAAATGGGGCAAAATTTCTACCACAGCATGTTGATGCCGCTCCATGATAGCATGCCAAGTTTCATGAATTTCAGACGAGTTTTGGGTTTACTAGAATTTAAAAACCAGGCATCTCAATGTTTTGCCGGCAATCAACGGTGCCCCGGTGTTTGAAATTCATTCCCATTTCTTGCATGGGACCTAAGCATGCACCCAAGGACACAGATTTGATTTTTGAACCAATTTATATGCACTGGAGCATGTGCATGTGGTTCAAATTTGAATTATGCACATAAAATGCATTGAAAACTCAGTTAATGCATAAAAATGTCCAAACGAACCCCAAAAATCAAAAAGATTCACACAACACTCCTGTTGTTGTATGTTGACACGAGAAAAAATTTGAAGGCAATAAGAGGCAATGGATATCGTTTTTGTCCCCAAAGGTGGGACGTTCCCTACCGAAAACCATCATGCTTGTTGTGAGAAGCTCCGGTTTGTGAGAAGCATATACCAAACCTGCCCCAAATGGGACAGAATTTGTACCACGAAATGTTGATGCCGCTCCATGATAGCATGCCAAGTTTCATGAATTTCAGACGAGTTTTGGATTTACTAGAATTTAAAAACCTGGCATTTCGTTGGTTTGCCGGCAATCAACGGTGCCCTGGTGTTTCAAATTCATTCCCATTTCTTGCATGGGACCTAAGCATGCACACAAGGACACAGATTTTCTTTTTCAACCAATTTATATGCACTGGAGCATGTGCATGTAGTTCAAATTTGAATTATGCACATAAATGCATCGAAAACTCAGTTAATGCATAAAAATGTCCAAACAAACCCCGAAAAATCACAAAAATTCACACAACACTCCCGTTGTTCTATGTTGACACGAGAAAAAAAATTGAAAGCAATAAGAGGCAATGGATATAATTTCGTCCCCAAAGGTGGGACGTTCCCTACCTAAAACCATCATGCTTGTTGTGAGAAGCTCCGGTTTGTGAGAAGCATATACCCAAACCCGCCCCAAATGGGGCAAAATTTCTACCACGGCATGTTGATACCGTTCCATGATAGCATGCCAAGTTTCATGAATTTCAGACAAGTTTTGGATTTACTAGAATTTAAAAACCAGGCATCTCAATGTTTTGCCGGCAATCAACGGTGCCCCGATGTTTGAAATTCATTCCCATTTCTTGCATGGGACCTAAGCATGCACCCAAGGACACAGATTTGATTTTTCAACCAATTTATATGCACTAGAGCATGCGCATGTGGCTGAAATTTGAATTATGTACATAAAACGCATTGAAAACTCAGTTAATGCATAAAAATGTCCAAACGAACCCAAAAAAATCAAAAAGATTGACACAACACTCCTGTTGTTCTATGTTGACACGAGAAATTTTTTTGAAAGCAATAAGAGGCAATGGATATCGTTTTTGTCCCCAAAGGTGGGACGTTCCCTACCGAAAACCATCATGCTTGTTGTGAGAAGCTCCGGTTTGTGAGAAGCATATACCAAACCTGCCCCAAATGTGACAAAATTTGTACCACGAAATGTTGATGCCGCTCCATGATAGCATGCCAAGTTTCATCAATTTCAGACGAGTTTTTGATTTACTAGAATTTAAAAACCAGGCATATCATTGTTTTGCCGGCAATCAACGGTGCCCTGGTGTGTCAAATTCATTCCCATTTCTTGCATGGGACCTAATCATGCACACAAGGACACAGATTTGATTTTTCAACCAATTTATATGCACTGGAGGATGTGCGTGTAGTTCAAATTTGAATTATGCACATAAATGCATCGAAAACTCAGCTAATGCATAAAAATGTCCAAACGAACCCTGAAAAATCACAAAAATTCACACAACACTCCCGTTGTTCTATGTTGACACGAGAAAAAAATTGAAAGCAATAAGAGGCAATGGATATAATTTCGTCCCCAAAGGTGGGACGCTCCCTACCGAAAACCATCATGCTTGTTGTGAGAAGCTCCGGTTTGTGAGAAGCATATACCCAAACCCGCCCCAAATGGGGCAAAATTTCTACCACAGCATGTTGATGCCACTCCATGATAGCATGCCAAGTTTCATGAATTTCAGACGAGTTTTGGATTTACTAGAATTTAAAAACCAGGCATCTCAATGTTTTGCCGGCAATCAACGGTGCCCCGGTGTTTGAAATTCATTCCCATTTCTTGCATGGGACCTAAGCATGCACCCAAGGACACATATTTGATTTTTAAACCATTTTATATGCACTAGAGCATGTGCATGTGGTTCAAATTTGAATTATGCACACAAAATGCATCGAAAACTCAGTTAATGCATAAAAATGTCCAAACGAACCCTGAAAAATCAAAAAGATTCACACAACACTCCTGTTGTTCTATGTTGACACGAGAACATTTTTGAAAGCAATAAGAGGCAATGGATATCGTTTTTCTCCCCAAAGGTGGGACGTTCCCTACCGAAAACCATCATGCTTGTTGTGAGAAGCTCCGGTTTGTGAGAAGCATATACCAAACCTGCCCCAAATGGGACAAATATTGTACCACGAAATGTTGATGCCGCTCCATGATAGCATGCCAAGTTTCATGAATTTGAGACGAGTTTTTGATTTACTAGAATTTAAAAACCAGGCATCTCAATGTTTTGCCGTCAATCAACGGTGCCCCGGTGTTTGAAATTCATTCCCTTTTCTTGCATGGGACCTAAGCATTCACCCAAGGACACAGATTTGATTTTTCAACCAATTTATATGCACTGGAGCATGTGCATGTAGTTCAAATTTGAAGTATGCACATAAAATTCATTGAAAACTTAGTTAATGCATAAAACTGTCCAAACGAACCCCGAAAAATCACAAAGATTCACACAACACTCCTGTTGTTCGATGTTGACAACAGAAAAAATTTGGAAAGCAATAAGAGCCAATGAAATATCGTTTTTGTCCCCAAAGGTGGGACGTTCCCTACCGAAAACCATCATGCTTGTTGTGAGAAGCTCCGATTTGTGAGAAGCATATACCCAAACCTGCCCCAAATCGGACAAAATTTGTACCACGACATGTTGATGCCACTCCATGATAGCATGCCAAGTTTCATGAATTTCAGGCGAGTTTTTGATTTACTAGAATTTAAAAACCAGGCATTTCATTGTTTTGCTGGCAATCAACGGTGCCCTGGTGTTTCAAATTCATTCCCATTTCTTGCATGGGACCTAAGCATGCAGACAAGGACACAGATTTGATTTTTCAACCAATTTATATGCACTGGAGCATATGCATGTAGTTCAAATTTGAATTATGCACATAAATGCATCGAAAACTCAGTTAATGCATAAAAATGTCCAAACGAACCCTGAAAAATCAAAAAATTCACACAACACTCCCGTTGTTCTATGTTGACACGAGAAAAAAAATTGAAAGCAATAAGAGGCAATGGATATAATTTCGTGCCCAATGGTGGGACGTTCCCTACCGAAAACCATCATGCTTGTTGTGAGAAGCTCCGGTTTGTGAGAAGCATATACCCAAACCCGCCCCAAATGGGGCAAAATTTCTACCACAGCATGTTGATGCCACTCCATGATAGCATGCCAAGTTTCATGAATTTCAGACGAGTTTTGGATTTACTAGAATTTAAAAACCAGGCATCTCAATGTTTTGCCGGCAATCAACGGTGCCCCGGTGTTTGAAATTCATTCCCATTTCTTGCATGGGACCTAAGCATGCACCCAAGGACACAGATTTGATTTTTCAACCAATTTATGTGCACTAGAGCATATGCATGTGGTTCAAATTTGAATTATGCACATAAAATGCAACGAAAACTCAGTTAATGCATAAAAATGTCCAAACGAACCCCGAAAAATCAAAAAGATTCACACTGCACTCCTGTTGTTCTATGTTGACACGAGAATATTTTTTGAAAGCAATAAGAGGCAATGGATATTGTTTTTGTCCCCAAAGGTGGGACGTTCCCTACCGAAAACCATCATGCTTGTTGTGAGAAGCTCCGATTTGTGAGAAGCATATACCCAAACCTGCCCCAAATCGGACAGAATTTGTACCACGACATGTTGATGCCGCTCCATGATAGCATGCCAAGTTTCATGAATTTGAGACGAGTTTTTGATTTACTAGAATTTAAAAACCAGGCATCTCAATGTTTTGCCGTCAATCAACGGTGCCCCGGTGTTTGAAATTCATTCCCATTTCTTGCATGGGACCTAAGCATGCACCCAAGGACACAGATTTGATTTTTCAACCAATTTATGTGCACTAGAGCATATGCATGTGGTTCAAATTTTAATTATGCACATAAAATGCAATGAAAACTCAGTTAATGCATAAAAATGTCCAAACGAACCCCGAAAAATCAAAAAGATTCACACTGCACTCCTGTTGTTCTATGTTGACACGAGAATATTTTTTGAAAGCAATAAGAGGCAATGGATATTGTTTTTGTCCCCAAAGGTGGGACGTTCCCTACCGAAAACCATCATGCTTGTTGTGAGAAGCTCCGATTTGTGAGAAGCATATACCCAAACCTGCCCCAAATCGGACAGAATTTGTACCACGACATGTTGATGCCGCTCCATGATAGCATGCCAAGTTTCATGAATTTGAGACGAGTTTTGGATTTACTAGAATTTAAAAACCAGGCATCTCAATGTTTTGCCGGCAATCAACGGTGCCCCGGTGTTTGAAATTCATTCCCATTTCTTGCATGGGACCTAAGCATGCACCCAAGGACACATATTTGATTTTTAAACCAATTTATATGCACTAGAGCATGTGCATGTGGTTCAAATTTGAATTATGCACATAAAATGCATTGAAAACTCAGTTAATGCATAAAAATGTCCAAACGAACCCTGAAAAATCAAAAAGATTCACACAACACTCCTGTTGTTCTAATTTGACACGAGAACATTTTTTGAAAGCAATAAGAGGCAATGGATATCGTTTTTGTCCCCAAAGGTGGGATGTTCCCTACGGAAAACCATCATGCTTGTTGTGAGAAGCTCCGGTTTGTGAGAAGCATATACAAAACCTGCCCCAAATGGGACAAATATTGTACCACAAAATGTTGATGCCGCTCCATGATAGCATGCCAAGTTTCATGAATTTGAGACGAGTTTTTGATTTACTAGAATTTAAAAACCAGGCATCTCAATGTTTTGCCGTCAATCAACGGTGCCCCGGTGTTTGAAATTCATTCCCTTTTCTTGCATGGGACCTAAGCATTCACCCAAGGACACAGATTTGATTTTTCAACCAATTTATATGCACTTGAGCATGTGCATGTAGTTCAAATTTGAAGTATGCACATAAAATGCATTGAAAACTCAGTTAATGCATAAAACTGTCCAAACGAACCCCGAAAAATCACAAAGATTCACGCAACACTCCTGTTGTTCGATGTTGACAAGAGTAAAAATTTGGAAAGCAATAAGAGGCAATGGAATATCTTTTTGTCCCCAAAGGTGGGACGTTCCCTACCGTAAACCATCATGCTTGTTGTGAGAAGCTCCGATTTGTGAGAAGCATATACCCAAACCTGCCCCAAATCGGACAAAATTTGTACCACGACATGTCGATGCCGCTCCATGATAGCATGCCAAGTTTCATGAATTTCAGACGAGTTTTTGATTTACTAGAATTTAAAAACCAGGCATTTCATTGTTTTGCCGGCAATCAACGGTGCCCTGGTGTTTCAAATTCATTCCCATTTCTTGCATGGGACCTAAGCATGCACACAAGGACACAGATTTGATTTTTCAACCAATTTATATGCACTGGAGCATGTGCATGTAGTTCAAATTTGAATTATGCACATAAATGCATCGAAAACTCAGTTAATGCATAAAAATGTCCAAATGAACCCTGAAAAATCACAAAAATTCACACAACACTCCCGTTGTTCTATGTTGACACGAGAAAAAAAAATTGAAAGCAATAAGAGGCAATGGATATAATTTCGTCCCCAAAGGTGGGACGTTCCCTACCGAAAACCACCATGCTTGTTGTGAGAAGCTCCGGTTTGTGAGAAGCATATACCCAAACCCGCCACAAATGGCGCAAAATTTCTACCACAGCATGTTGATGCCACTCCATGATAGCATGCCAAGTTTCATGAATTTCAGACGAGTTTTGGATTTACTAGAATTTAAAAACCAGGCATCTCAATGTTTTGCCGGCAATCAACGGTGCCCCGGTGTTTGAAATTCAATCCCATTTCTTGCATGGGACCTAAGCATGCACCCAAGGACACAGATTTGATTTTTCAACCAATTTATATGCATGCATGTGGTTCAAATTTGAATTATGCACATAAAATGCATTGAAAACTCAGTTAATGCATAAAAATGTCCAAACGAACCCGAAAAATCAAATAGATTCACACAACACTCCTGTTGTTCTATGTTGACACGAGAACATTTTTTGAAAGCAATAAGAGGCAATGGATATCGTTTTTGTCCCCAAAGATGGGACGCTCCCTACCGAAAACCATCATGCTTGTTGTGAGAAGCTCCGATTTGTGAGAAGCATATACCCAAACCTGCCCCAAATCGGACAAAATTTGTTCCACGACATGTTGATGCCACTCCATGATAGCATGCCAAGTTTCATGAATTTCAGACGAGTTTTTGATTTACTAGAATTAAAAAACCAGGCATTTCATTGTTTTGCCGGCAATCAACGGTGCCCTGGTGTTTCATATTCATTCCCATTTCTTGCATGGGACCTAAGCATGCACACAAGGACACAGATTTGATTTTTCAACCAATTTATATGCACTGGAGCATGTGCATGTAGTTCAAATTTGAGTTATGCACATAAATGCATCGAAAACTCAGTTAATGCATAAAAATGTCCAAACGAACCCTGAAAAATCACAAAAATTCACACAACACTCCCGTTGTTCTATTTTGACACGAGAAAAAATTGAAAGCAATAAGAGGCAATGGATATAATTTCGTCCCCAAAGGTGGGACGTTCCCTACCGAAAACCATCATGCTTGTTGTGAGAAGCTCCGGTTTGTGACAAGCATATACCCAAACCCGCCCCAAATGGGGCAAAATTTCTACCACAGCATGTTGATGCCACTCCATGATAGCATGCCAAGCTTCATGAATTTCAGACGAGTTTTGGATTTACTAGAATTTAAAAACCAGGCATCTCAATGTTTTGCCGGCAATCAACGGTGCCCCGGTGTTTGAAATTCATTCCCATTTCTTGCATGGGACCTAAGCATGCACCCAAGGACACAGATTTGATTTTTCAACCAATTTATATGCACTAGAGCATGTGCATGTGGTTCAAATTTGAATTATGCACATAAAATGCATTGAAAACTCAGTTAATGCATAAAAATGTCCAAACAAACCCCGAAAAATCAAAAAGATTCACACAACACTCCTGTTGTTCTATGTTGACACGAGAACATTTTTTGAAAGCAATAAGAGGCAATGGATATCGTTTTTGTCCCCAAAGGTGGGACCTTCCCTACCGAAAACCATCATGCTTGTTGTGAGAAGCTCCGGTTTGTGAGAAGCATATACCAAACCTGCCCCAAATGGGACAAATATTGTACCACGAAATGTTGATGCCGCTCCATGATAGCATGCCAAGTTCCATGAATTTCAGACGAGTTTTTGATTTACTAGAATTTAAAAACCAGGCATCTAAATGTTTTGCCGTCAATCAACGGTTCCCCGGTGTTTGAAATTCATTCCCTTTTCTTGCATGGGACCTAAGCATTCACCCAAGGACACAGATTTGATTTTTCAACCAATTTATATGCACTGGAGCATGTGCATGTAGTTCAAATTTGAAGTATGCACATAAAATGCATTGAAAACTCAATTAATGCATAAAAATATCCAAAAGAACCCCGAAAAATCACAAAGATTCACACAACACTCCTGTTGTTCTATGTTGACAAGAGTAAAAAATTGGAAAGCAATAAGAGGCAATGGAATATCGTTTTTGTCCCCAAAGGTGGGACGTTCCCTACCGTAAACCATCATGCTTGTTGTGAGAAGCTCCGATTTGTGAGAAGCATATACCCAAACCTGCCCCAAATCGGAAAAAATTTGTACCACGACATGTTGATGCCGCTCCATGGTAGCATGCCAAGTTTCATGAATTTCAGACGAGTTTTTGATTTACTAGAATTTAAAAACCAGGCATTTCATTGTTTTGCCGGCAATCAACGGTGCCCTGGTGTTTCAAATTCATTCCCATTTCTTGCATGGGAGCTAAGCATGCACACAAGGACACAAATTTGATTTTTCAACCAATTTATATGCACTGGAGCATGTGCATGTAGTTCAAATTTGAATTATGCACATAAATGCATCGAAAACTCAGTTAATGCATAAAAATGTCCAAACGAGCCCTGAAAAATCACAAAAATTCACACAACACTCCCATTGTTCTATGTTGGCACGAGAAAAAAAATTAAAAGCAATAAGAGGCAATGCATATAATTTCGTCCCCAAAGGTGGGACGTTCCCTACCGAAAACCATCATGCTTGTTGTGAGAAGCTCCTGTTTGTGACAAGCATATACCCAAACCCGCCCCAAATGGGGCAAAATTTCTACCACAGCATGTTAATGCCACTCCATGATAGCATGCCAAGTTTCATGAATTTCAGACGAGTTTTGGATTTACTAGAATTTAAAAACCAGGCATCTCAATGTTTTGCCGGCAATCAACGGTGCATCGGTGTTTAAAATTCATTCCCATTTCTTGCATGGGACCTAAGCATGCACCCAAGGACACAGATTTGATTTTTCAACCAATTTATATGCACTAGAGCATGTGCATGTGGTTCAAATTTGAATTATCCACATAAAATGCATTGAAAACTCAGTTAATGCATAAAAATGTCCAAACGAACCCCGAAAAATAAAAAAGATTCACACAACACTCCTGTTGTTCTATGTTGACACGAGAAATTTTTTGAAAGCAATAAGAGGCAATGGATATCGTTTTTGTCCCCAAAGGTAGGACATTCCCTACCGAAAACCATCATGCATGTTGTGAGAAGCTCCGGTTTGTGAGAAGCATATACCAAACCTGCCCAAATGGGACAAAATTTGTACCACGAAATGTTGATGCCGCTCCATGATAGCATGCCAAGTTTCATGAATTTCAGACGAGTTTTTGATTTACTAGAATTTAAAAAACCAGGCATCTCATTGTTTTGCCGTCAATCAAC
Organism: Aegilops tauschii subsp. strangulata; assembly: GCF_002575655.3. Classification (NCBI taxonomy): domain Eukaryota; kingdom Viridiplantae; phylum Streptophyta; class Magnoliopsida; order Poales; family Poaceae; genus Aegilops; species Aegilops tauschii. The sequence goes on from NC_053036.3 coordinate 503,495,882, forward strand.
GGTGCCCCGGTGTTTGAAATTCATTCCCTTTTCTTGCATGGGACCTAAGAATTCACCCAAGGACACAGATTTGATTTTTCAACCAATTTATATGCACTGGAGCATGTGCATGTAGTTCAAATTTGAATAATGCACAAAAAATGCATCGAAAACTCAGTTAGTGCATAAAAATGTCCAAACGAACCCCGAAAAATCACAAAGATTCACACAACACTCCCGTTGTTCCATGTTGACAAGAGAAATAGATTTGAAAGCAATAAGAGGCAATGGAATATCATTTTTGTCCCCAAAGGTGGGACGTTCCCTACCGAAAACCATCATGCTTGTTGTGAGAAGCTCCGGTTTGTGAGAGGCATATACCCAAACCCGCCCCAAATGGGGCAAAATTTCTACCACGACATGTTGATGCCGCTCCATGATAGCATGCCAAGTTTCATGAATTTCATACGAGTTTTGGATTTACTAGAATTTGAAAACCAGGCATTTCATTGTTTTGCCGGCAATCAACGGTGCCCCGGTGTTTCAAATTCATTCCCATTTCTTGCATGGGACCTAAGCATGCACCCAAGGACACAGATTTGATTTTTCAACCAATTTATATGAATTAGAGCATGTTCATGTAGTTCAAATTTGAATAATGCACATAAAATTCATCGAAAACTCAGTTAATGCATAAAAATGTCCGAATGAACCCCGAAAAATCACAAAGATTCACACAACACTCCCGTTGTTCTATGTTGACACGACAAAAAAATTTGAAAGCAATAACAGGCAATGGATATCGTTTTTGTCCCAAAGGTGGGACGTTCCCTACCGAAAACCATCATGCTTGTTGTGAGAAGCTCCGGTTTGTGAGAAGCATATACCAAACCTGCCCCAAATGGGACAAAATTTTGGTACCACAACATGTTGATGCCGCTCCATGATAGCATGCCAAGTTTCATGAATTTCGCACGAGTTTTTGATTTACTAGAATTTAAAAACCAGGCATTTCATAGTTTTGCCGGCAATTAACGGTGCCCTGGTGTTTCAAATTCATTCCCATTTCTTGCATGGGACCTAAGCATGCACACAAGGACACAGATTTGATTTTTCAACCAATTTATATGCACTGGAGCATGTGCATGTAGTTCAAATTTGAATTATGCACATAAATGCATCAAAAACTCAGTTAATGCATAAAAGTGTCCAAACGAACCCCGAAAAATCACAAAAATTCACGCAACACTCCTGTTGTTCTATGTTGACACGAGAAAAAAAATTGAAAGCAATAAGAGGCAATGGATATAATTTCGTCCCCAAAGGTGGGACATTCCCTACCGAAAACCATCATGCTTGTTGTGAGAAGCTCCGTTTGTGAGAAGCATATAGCCAAACCCGCCCCAAATGGGGCAAAATTTCTATCACAACATGTTGATGCCGCTCCATGATAGCATGCCAAGTTTCATGAATTTTAGAGGAGTTTTGGATTTACTAGAATTTAAAAAACAGGCATCTCAATGTTTTGCCGGCAATCAACGGTGCCCCGGTGTTTGAAATTCATTCCCATTTCTTGCATGGGACCTAAGCATGCACCCAAGGACACAGATTTGATTTTTCAACCAATTTATATGCACTAGAGCATGTGCATGTAGTTCAAATTTGAATTATGCGCATAAAATGCATTGAAAACTCAGTTAATGCATAAAAATGTCCAAATGAACCCCGAAAATCAAAAAGATTCACACTGCACTCCTGTTGTTCTATGTTGACACGAGAAAAAAATTTGAAAGCAATAAGAGGCAATGGATATCGTTTTTGTCCCAAAGGTTGGACGTTCCCTACCGAAAACCATCATGCTTGTTGTGAGAAGCTCCGGTTTGTGAGAAGCATATACCAAACCTGCCCCAAATGTTACAAAATTTGTACCACGACATGTTGATGCCGCTCCATGATAGCATGCCAAGTTTCATGAATTTCACACGAGTTTTTGATTTACTAGAATTTAAAAACCAGGCATTTCATAGTTTTGCCGGCAATCAACGGTGCCCTGGTGTTTCAAATTCATTCCCATTTCTTGCATGGGACCTAAGCATGCACACAAGGACACAGATTTGGTTTTTCAACCAATTTATATGCACTGGAGCATGTGCATGTAGTTCAAATTTGAATTATGCACATAAATGCATCAAAAACTTAGTTAATGCATAAAAATGTCCAAACGAACCCCGAAAAATAAAAAAGATTCACACAACACTCCTGTTGTTCTATGTTGACACGAGAAAAAAATTGAAAGCAATAAGAGGCAATGGATATAATTTCGTCCCCAATGGTGGGACGTTCCCTACCTAAAACCATCATGCTTGTTGTGAGAAGCTCCGGTTTGTGAGAAGCATATACCCAAACCCGCCCCAAATGGGGCAAAATTTCTACCACAGCATGTTGATGCCGCTCCATGATAGCATGCCAAGTTTCATGAATTTCAGACAAGTTTTGGATTTACTAGAATTTAAAAACCAGGCATCTCAATGTTTTGCCGGCAATCAACGGTGCCTCGGTGTTTGAAATTCATTCCCATTTCTTGCATGGGACCTAAGCATGCACCCAAGGACACAGATTTGATTTTTCAACCAATTTATATGCACTGGAGCATGTGCATGTGGTTCAAATTTGAATTATGCACATAAAATGCATTGAAAACTCAGTTAATGCATAAAAATGTCCAAACGAACCCCGAAAAATCAAAAAGATTCGCACAACACTCCTGTTGTTCTATGTTGACACGAGAACATTTTTTGAAAGCAATAAGAGGCAATGGATATCGTTTTTGTCCCCAAAGGTGGGACGTTCCCTACCGAAAACCATCATGCTTGTTGTGAGAAGCTCTGGTTTGTGAGAAGCATATACCAAACCTACCCCAAATGGGACAAAATTTGTACCACGAAATGTTGATGCCGCTCCATGATAGCATGTCATGTTTCATGAATTTCAGACGAGTTTTTGATTTACTAGAATTTAAAAACCAGGCATCTCAATGTTTTGCCGGCAATCAGCGGTGCCCCGGTGTTTGAAATTAATTCCCATTTCTTGCATGGGACCTAAGCATGCACACAAGGACACAGATTTGATTTTTCAACCAATTTATATGCACTGGCGCATGTGCATGTAGTTCAAAATTGAATAATGCACATAAAATGCATCGAAAACTCAGTTAATGCATAAAAATGTCCAAACTAACCCCGAAAAATCACAAAAATTCACACAACACTCCCGTTGTTCTATGTTGACACGAGAAATAGATTTGAAAGCAATAAGAGGCAATGGATATCGTTTTTGTCCCCAAAGGTGGGACGTTCCCTACCGAAAACCATCATGCTTGTTGTGAGAAGCTCCGGTTTGTGAGAAGCATATACCAAACCTGCCCCAAATGGGACAAAGTTTGTACCAAAACATGTTGATACCGCTCCATGATAGCATGCCAATGTTCATGAATTTCAGGCGAGTTTTTGATTTACTACAATTTAAAACCCAGGCTTTTCATTGTTTTGCCGGCAATCAATGGTGCCCTGGTGTTTCAAATTCATTCCCATTTCTTGCATGGGACCTAAGCATGCACACAAGGACACACATTTGATTTTTCAACCAATTTATATGCACTGGAGCATGTGCATGTAGTTCAAATTTGAATTATGCACATAAATGCATCGAAAATTCAATTAATGCATAAAAATGTCCAAACGAACCCCGAAAAATCTCAAAAATTCACACAACACTCCCGTTGTTCTATGTTGACACGAGAAAAAAATTGAAAGCAATAAGAGGCAATGGATATAAGTTTGTCCCCAAAGGTGGGACGTTCCCTACCGAAAACCATCATGCTTGTTGTGAGAAGCTCCGGTTTGTGAGAAGCATATACCCAAACCTGCCCCAAATGGGGCAAAATTTCTACCACAGCATGTTGATGCCGCTCCATGATAGCATGCCAAGTTTCATGAATTTCAGACGAGTTTTGGATTGACTAGAATTTAAAAACCAGGCATCTCAATGTTTTACCGGCAATCAACGGTGCCCCGGTGTTTGAAATTCATTCCCATTTCTTGCATGGGACCTAAGCATGCACCCAAGGACACAGATTTGATTTTTCAACCAATTTATATGCACTAGAGCATGTGCATGTAGTTCAAATTTGAATTATGCACATAAAATGCATTGAAAACTCAGTTAATACATAAAAATGTCCAAACGAACCCTGAAAAATCACAAAGATTCACACAACACTCCCGTTGTTCTATGTTGACACGAGAAAAAAATTTGAAAGCAATAAGAGGCAATGGATATCGTTTTTGTCCCAAAGGTTGGACGTTCCCTACCGAAAACCATCATGCTTGTTGTGAGAAGCTCCGGTTTGTGAGAAGCATATACCAAACCTGCCCCAAATGGGACAAAATTTGTACCACGACATGTTGATGCCGCTCCATGATAGCATGCCAAGTTTCATGAATTTCACACGAGTTTTTGATTTACTAGAATTTAAAAACCAGGCATTTCATAGTTTTGCCGGCAATCAACGGTGCCCTGGTGTTTCAAATTCATTCCCATTTCTTGCATGGGACCTAAGCATGCACGCAAGGACACAGATTTGGTTTTTCAACCAATTTATATGCACTGGAGCATGTGCATGTAGTTCAAATTTGAATTATGCACATAAATGCATCAAAAACTTAGTTAATGCATAAAAATGTCCAAACGAACCCCGAAAAATAAAAAAGATTCACACAACACTCCTGTTGTTCTATGTTAACACGAGAAAAAAATTGAAAGCAATAAGAGGCAATGGATATAATTTCGTCCCCAATGGTGGGACGTTCCCTACCTAAAACCATCATGCTTGTTGTGAGAAGCTCCGGTTTGTGAGAAGCTCCGGTTTGTGAGAAGCTCCGGTTTGTGAGAAGCATATACCCAAACCCGCCCCAAATGGGGCAAAATTTCTACCACAGCATGTTGATGCCGCTCCATGATAGCATGCCAAGTTTCATGAATTTCAGACAAGTTTTGGATTTACTAGAATTTAAAAACCAGGCATCTCAATGTTTTGCCGGCAATCAACGGTGCCTCGGTGTTTGAAATTCATTCCCATTTCTTGCATGGGACCTAAGCATGCACCCAAGGACACAGATTTGATTTTTCAACCAATTTATATGCACTGGAGCATGTGCATGTGGTTCAAATTTGAATTATGCACATAAAATGCATTGAAAACTGAGTTAATGCATAAAAATGTCCAAACGAACCCCGAAAAATCAAAAAGATTCACACAACACTCCTGTTGTTCTATGTTGACACGAGAACATTTTTTGAAAGCAATAAGAGGCAATGGATATCGTTTTTGTCCCCAAAGGTGGGACGTTCCCTACCGAAAACCATCATGCTTGTTGTGAGAAGCTCTGGTTTGTGAGAAGCATATACCAAACCTACCCCAAATGGGACAAAATTTGTACCACGAAATGTTGATGCCGCTCCATGATAGCATGCCATGTTTCATGAATTTCAGACGAGTTTTTGATTTACTAGAATTTAAAAACCAGGCATCTCAATGTTTTGCCGGCAATCAACGGTGCCCCGGTGTTTGAAATTAATTCCCATTTCTTGCATGGGACCTAAGCATGCACACAAGGACACAGATTTGATTTTTCAACCAATTTATATGCACTGGCGCATGTGCATGTAGTTCAAAATTGAATAATGCACATAAAATGCATCGAAAACTCAGTTAATGCATAAAAAATGTCCAAACTAACCCCGAAAAATCACAAAAATTCACACAACACTCCCGTTGTTCTATGTTGACACGAGAAATAGATTTGAAAGCAATAAGAGGCAATGGATATCGTTTTTGTCCCCAAAGGTGGGACGTTCCCTACCGAAAACCATCATGCTTGTTGTGAGAAGCTCCGGTTTGTGAGAAGCATATACCAAACCTGCCCCAAATGGCACAAAGTTTGTACCACAACATGTTGATACCGCTCCATGATAGCATGCCAATGTTCATAAATTTCAGGCGAGTTTTTGATTTACTACAATTTAAAACCCAGGCATTTCATTGTTTTGCCGGCAATCAATGGTGCCCTGGTGTTTCAAATTCATTCCCATTTCTTGCATGGGACCTAAGCATGCACACAAGGACACAGATTTGATTTTTCAACCAATTTATATGCACTGGAGCATGTGCATGTAGTTCAAATTTGAATTATGCACATAAATGCATCGAAAATTCAGTTAATGCATAGAAATGTCCAAACGAACCCCGAAAAATCTCAAAAATTCACACAACACTCCCGTTGTTCTACGTTGACACGAGAAATAAATTGAAAGCAATAAGAGGCAATGGATATAAGTTTGTCCCCAAAGGTGGGACGTTGCCTACCGAAAACCATCATGCTTGTTGTGAGAAGCTCCGGTTTGTGAGAAGCATATACCCAAACCTGCCCCAAATGGGGCAAAATTTCTACCACAGCATGTTGATGCCGCTCCATGATAGCATGCCAAGTTTCATGAATTTCAGCCGAGTTTTGGATTGACTAGAATTTAAAAACCAGGCATCTCAATGTTTTACCGGCAATCAACGGTGCCCCGGTGTTTGAAATTCATTCCCATTTCTTGCATGGGACCTAAGCATGCACCCAAGGACACAGATTTGATTTTTCAACCAATTTATATGCAGTAGAGCATGTGCATGTAGTTCAAATTTGAATTATGCACATAAAATGCATTGAAAACTCAGTTAATGCATAAAAATGTCCAAACGAACCCTGAAAAATCACAAAGATTCACACAACACTCCCGTTGTTCTATGTTGACACGAGAAAAAAATTTGAAAGCAATAAGAGGCAATGGATATCGTTTTTGTCCCAAAGGTTGGACGTTCCCTACCGAAAACCATCATGCTTGTTGTGAGAAGCTCCGGTTTGTGAGAAGCATATACCAAACCTGCCCCAAATGGGACAAAATTTGTACCACGACATGTTGATGCCGCTCCATGATAGCATGCCAAGTTTCATGAATTTCACACGAGTTTTTGATTTACTAGAATTTAAAAACCAGGCATTTCATAGTTTTGCCGACAATCAACGGTGCCCTGGTGTTTCAAATTCATTCCCATTTCTTGCATGGGACCTAAGTATGCACACAAGGACATAGATTTGGTTTTTCAACCAATTTATATGCACTGGAGCATGTGCATGTAGTTCAAATTTGAATTATGCACATAAATGCATCGAAAACTTAGTTAATGCATAAAAATGTCCAATCGAACCCCGAAAAATCACAAAAATTCACGCGACACTCCTGTTGTTCTATGTTGACACGAGAAAAAAATTGAAAGCAATAAGAGGCAATGGATATAATTTCGTCCCCAAAGGTGGGATGTTCCCTACCGAAACCATCATGCTTGTTGTGAGAAGCTCCGGTTTGTGAGAAGCATATACCCAAACCCGCCCCAAATGGGGCAAAATTTCTATCACAACATGTTGATGCCGCTCCATGATAGCATGCCAAGTTTCATGCATTTCAGAGGAGTTTTGGATTTACTAGAATTTAAAAACCAGGCATCTCAATGTTTTGCCGGCAATCAACGGTGCCCCGGTGTTTGAAATTCATTCCCATTTCTTGCATGGGACCTAAGCATGCACCCAAGGACACAGATTTGATTTTTCAACCAATTTATATGCACTGGAGCACGTGCATGTGGTTCAAATTTGAATTATGCACATAAAATGCAAGGAAATCTCAGTTAATGCATAAAAATGTCCAAACGAACCCCAAAAATCAAAAAGAGTTCACACTGCACTCCTGTTGTTCTATGTTGACACGAGAAATTTTTTTGAAAGCAATAAGAGGCAATGGATATCATTTTTGTCCCCAAAGGTGGGACGTTCCCTACCGAAAACCATCATGCTTGTTGTGAGAAGCTCCGGTTTGTGAGAAGCATATACCAAACCTACCCCAAATGGGACAAAATTTGTACCACGAAATGTTGATGCCGCTCCATGATAGCATGCCATGTTTCATGAATTTCAGGCGAGTTTTTGATTTACTACAATTTAAAACCCAGGCATTTCATTGTTTTGCCGGCAATCAATGGTGCCCTGGTGTTTCAAATTCATTCCCATTTCTTGCATGGGATCTAAGCATGCACACAAGGACACAGATTTGATTTTTCAACCAATTTATATGCACTGGAGATTGTGCATGTAGTTCAAATTTGAATTATGCACATAAAATGCATTGAAAACTCAGTTAATGCATAAAAATGTCAAAACGAACCCCGAAAAATCAAAAAGATTCACACAACACTCCTGTTGTTCTATGTTGACACGAGAACATTTTTTGAAAGCAATAAGAGGCAATGGATATCGTTTTTGTCCCCAAAGGTGGGACGTTCCCTACCGAAACCATCATGCTTGTTGTGAGAAGCTCCGGTTTGTGAGAAGCATATACCCAAACCTGCCCCAAATGGGGCAAAATTTCTACCACAGCATGTTGATGCCGCTCCATGATAGCATGCCAAGTTTCATGAATTTCAGACGAGTTTTGGATTGGCTAGAATTTAAAAACCAGGCATCTCAATGTTTTAGCGGCAATCAACGGTGCCCCGGTGTTTGAAATTCATTCCCATTTCTTGCATGGGACCTAAGCATGCACCCAAGGACACAGATTTGATTTTTCAACCAATTTATATGCACTAGAGCATGTGCATGTAGTTCAAATTTGAATTATGCACATAAAATGCATTGAAAACTCAGTTAATGCATAAAAATGTCCAAACGAACCCCGAAAAATCACAAAGATTCACACAACACTCCCGTTGTTCTATGTTGACACGAGAAAAAAAATTGAAAGCAATAAGAGGCAATGGATATCGTTTTTGTCCCCAAAGGTGGGACGTTCCCAACCGAAAACCATCATGCTTGTTGTGAGAAGCTCCGGTTTGTGAGAAGCATATACCAAACCTGCCCCAAATGGGACAAAATTTGTACCACGACATGTTGATGCCGTTCCATGATAGCATGCCAAGTTTCATGAATTTCAGACAAGTTTTTGATTTACTAGAATTTAAAAACCAGGCATTTCATAGTTTTGCCGGCAATCAACGGTGCCCCAGTGTTTGAAATTCATTCCCATTTCTTGCATCGGACCTAAGCATGCACCCAAGGACACATATTTGATTTTTCAACCAATTTATATGCACTAGAGCATGTGCATGTGGTTCAAATTTGAATTATGCACATGAAATGCATTGAAAACTCAGTTAATGCATAAAAATGTCCAAACGAACCCCGAAAAATCACAAAAATTCACACAACACTCCCGTTGTTCTATGTTGACACGAGAAAAAAAATGAAAGCAATAAGAGGCAATGGATATAATTTCGTCCCAAAGGTGGGACGTTCCCTACCGAAAACCATCATGCTTGTTGTGAGAAGCTCCGGTTTGTGAGAAGCATATACCCAAACCTGCCCCAAATGGGGCAAAATTTCTACCACAGCATGTTGATGCTGCTCCATGATAGCATGCCAAGTTTCATGAATTTCAGACGAGTTTTGGATTTACAAGAATTTAAAAACCAGGCATCTCAATGTTTTGCCGGCAATCAACGGTGCCCCGGTGTTTGAAATTCATTCCCATTTCTTGCATGGGACCTAAGCATGCACCCAAGGACACATATTTGATTTTTCAAACAATTTATATGCACTAGAGCATGTGCATGTGGTTTAAATTTGAATTATGCACATAAAATGCATTGAAAACTCAGTTAATGCATAAAAATGTCCAAACGAACCCCGAAAAATCACAAAATTCACGCAACACTCCCGTTGTTCTATGTTGACACGAGAAAAAATTGAAAGCAATAAGAGGCAATGGATATAATTTCGTCCCCAAAGGTGGGACGTTCCCTACCGAAAACCATCATGCTTGTTGTGAGAAGCTCCGGTTTGTGAGATGCATATACCCAAACCCACCCCAAATGGGGCAAAATTTCTATCACAGCATGTTGATGCCGCTCCATGATAGCATGCCAAGTTTCATGAATTTCAGACGAGTTTTGGATTTACAAGAATTTAAAAACCAGGCATCTCAATGTTTTGCCGGCAATCAACGGTGCCCCGGTGTTTGAAATTCATTCCCATTTCTTGCATGGGACCGAAGCATGCACCCAAGGACACAGATTTGATTTTTCAACTAATTTATATGCACTGGAGCATCTCCATGTGGTTCAAATTTGAATTATGCACATAAAATGCATTGAAAAAATTGAAAGCAATAAGAGGGAATGGATATCGTTTCGTCCCCAAAGGTGGGACGTTCCCTACCGAAAACCATCATGCTTGTTGTCAGAAGGTCCGGTTTGTGAGAAGCATATACCCAAACCTGCCCCAAATGGGACAAAATTTGTACCACGGCATGTTGATGCCCCTCCATGATAGCATGGCATGTTTCATGAATTTCAGAGGAGTTTTGGATTTACTAGAATTTAAAAACCAGGCATCTCAATGTTTTGCCGTCAATCGACGGTGCCCCGGTGTTTGAAATTCATTCCCTTTTCTTGCATGGGACCTAACCATTCACCCAAGGACACATATTTGATTTTTCAACCAATTTATATGCACTGGAGCATGTGCATGTAGTTCAAATTTGAATTATGCACATAAATGCATCGAAAATTCAGTTAATGCATAAAAATGTCCAAACGAACCCCGAAAAATCTCAAAAATTCACACAACACTCCCGTTGTTCTATGTTGACACGAGAAAAAAATTGAAAGCAATAAGAGGCAATGGATATAAGTTCGTCCCCAAAGGTGGGACGTTCCCTACCGAAAACCATCATGCTTGTTGTGAGAAGCTCCGGTTTGTGAGAAGCATATACCCAAACCTGCCCCAAATGGGGCAAAATTTCTACCACAGCATGTTGATGCCGCTCCATGATAGCATGCCAAGTTTCATGAATTTCAGACGAGTTTTGGATTGACTAGAATTTAAAAACCAGGCATCTCACTGTTTTACCGGCAATCAACGGTGCCCCGGTGTTTGAAATTCATTCCCATTTCTTGCATGGGACCTAAGCATGCACCCAAGGACACAGATTTGATTTTTCAACCAATTTATATGCACTAGAGCATGTGCATGTAGTTCAAATTTGAATTATGCACATAAAATGCATTGAAAACTCAGTTAATGCATAAAAATGTCCAAACGAACCCCGAAAAATCACAAAGATTCACACAACACTCCCGTTGTTCTATGTTGACACGAGAAAAAAAATTGAAAGCAATAAGAGGAAATGGATATCGTTTTTGTCCCCAAAGGTGGGACGTTCCCAACCGAAAACCATCATGCTTGTTGTGAGAAGCATATACCAAACCTGCCCCAAATGGGACAAAATTTATACCACGACATGTTGATGCCGTTCCATGATAGCATGCCAAGTTTCATGAATTTCAGACAAGTTTTTGATTTACTAGAATTTAAAAACCAGGCATTTCATAGTTTTGCGGCAATCAACGGTGCCCCGGTGTTTGAAATTCATTCCCATTTCTTGCATGGGACCTAAGCATGCACCCAAGGACACATATTTGATTTTTCAACCAATTTATATGCACTAGAGCATGTGCATGTGGTTCAAATTTGAATTATGCACATAAAATGCATTGAAAACTCAGTTAATGCATAAAAATGTCCAAACGAACCCCGAAAAATCACAAAAATTCACGCAACACTCCCGTTGTTCTATGTTGACACGAGAAAAAAATTGAAAGCAATAAGAGGCAATGGATAAAATTTCGTCCCCAAAGGTGGGACGTTCCCTACCGAAAACCATCATGCTTGTTGTGAGAAGCTCCGGTTTGTGAGATGCATATACCCAAACCTGCCCCAAATGGGGCAAAATTTCTACCACAGCATGTTGATGCCGCTCCATGATAGCATGCCAAGTTTCATGAATTTCAGACGAGTTTTGGATTGACTAGAATTTAAAAACCAGGCATCTCAATGTTTTACCGGCAATCAACGGTGCCCCGGTGTTTGAAATTCATTCCCATTTCTTGCATGGGACCTAAGCATGCACCCAAGGACACAGATTTGATTTTTCAACCAATTTATATGCACTAGAGCATGTGCATGTAGTTCAAATTTGAATTATGCACGTAAAATGCATTGAAAACTCAGTTAATGCATAAAAATGTCCAAACGAACCCCGAAAAATCACAAAGATTCATACAACACTCCCGTTGTTCTATGTTGACACGAGAAAAAAAATTGAAAGCAATAAGAGGAAATGGATATCGTTTTTGTCCCCAAAGGTGGGACGTTCCCAACCGAAAACCATCATGCTTGTTGTGAGAAGCATATACCAAACCTGCCCCAAATGGGACAAAATTTATACCACGACATGTTGATGCCGTTCCATGATAGCATGCCAAGTTTCATGAATTTCAGACAAGTTTTTGATTTACTAGAATTTAAAAACCAGGCATTTCATAGTTTTGCGGCAATCAACGGTGCCCCGGTGTTTGAAATTCATTCCCATTTCTTGCATGGGACCTAAGCATGCACCCAAGGACACATATTTGATTTTTCAACCAATTTATATGCACTAGAGCATGTGCATGTGGTTCAAATTTGAATTATGCACATAAAATGCATTGAAAACTCAGTTAATGCATAAAAATGTCCAAACGAACCCCGAAAAATCACAAAAATTCACGCAACAATCCCGTTGTTCTATGTTGACACGAGAAAAAAATTGAAAGCAATAAGAGGCAATGGATAAAATTTCGTCCCCAAAGGTGGGACGTTCCCTACCGAAAACCATCATGCTTGTTGTGAGAAGCTCCGGTTTGTGAGATGCATATATCCAAACCCACCCCAAATGGGGCAAATTTTCTATCACAGCATGTTGATGCCGCTCCATGATAGCATGCCAAGTTTCATGAATTTCAGACGAGTTTTGGATTTACAAGAATTTAAAAACCAGGCATCTCAATGTTTTGCCGGCAATCAACGGTGCCCCGGTGTTTGAAATTCATTCCCATTTCTTGCATGGGACCTAAGCATGCACCCAAGGACACATATTTGATTTTTCAAACAATTTATATGCACTAGAGCATGTGCATGTGGTTCAAATTTGAATTATGCACATAAAATGCATTGAAAACTCAGTTAATGCATAAAAATGTCCAAACGAACCCCGAAAAATCACAAAAATTCACGCAACACTCCCGTTGTTCTATGTTGACACGAGAAAAAAATTGAAAGCAATAAGAGGCAATGGATATAATTTCGTCCCCAAAGGTGGGACGTTCCCTACCGAAAACCATCATGCTTGTTGTGAGAAGCTCCGGTTTGTGAGAAGCATATACCCAAACCCATCCCAAATGGGGCAAAATTTCTACCACAGCATGTTGATGCCGCTCCATGATAGCATGCCAAGTTTCATGAATTTCAGACGAGTTTTGGATTTACAAGAATTTAAAAACCAGGCATCTCAATGTTTTGCCGGCAATCAACGGTGCCCCGGTGTTTGAAATTCATTCCCATTTCTTGCATGGGACCTAAGCATGCACCCAAGGACACATATTTGATTTTTCAAACAATTTATATGCACTAGAGCATGTGCATGTGGTTCAAATTTGAATTATGCACATAAAATGCATTGAAAACTCAGTTAATGCATAAAAATGTCCAAACGAACCCCGAAAAATCACAAAAATTCACGCAACACTCCCGTTGTTCTATGTTGACACGAGAAAAAAATTGAAAGCAATAAGAGGCAATGGATATAATTTCGTCCCCAAAGGTGGGACGTTCCCTACCGAAAACCATCATGCTTGTTGTGAGAAGCTCCGGTTTGTGAGATGCATATACCCAAACCCACCCCAAATGGGGCAAAATTTCTATCACAGCATGTTGATACCGCTCCATGATAGCATGCCAAGTTTCATGAATTTCAGATGAGTTTTGGATTTACAAGAATTTAAAAACCAGGCATCTCAATGTTTTGCCGGCAATCAACGGTGCCCCGGTGTTTGAAATTCATTCCCATTTCTTGCATGGGACCTAAGCATGCACCCAAGGACACAGATTTGATTTTTCAACCAATTTATATGCACTGGAGCATCTGCATGTAGTTCAAATTTGAATTATGCACATAAAATGCATTGAAAAAAATTGAAAGCAATAAGAGGGAATGGATATCGTTTCGTCCCCAAAGGTGGGACGTTCCCTACCGAAAACCATCATGCTTGTTGTCAGAAGGTCCGGTTTGTGAGAAGCATATACCCAAACCTGCCCCAAATGGGACAAAATTTGTACCGCGGCATGTTGATGCCGCTCCATGATAGCATGGCATGTTTCATGAATTTCAGAGGAGTTTTGGATTTACTAGAATTTAAAAACCAGGCATCTCAATGTTTTGCCGTCAATCGACGGTGCCCCGGTGTTTGAAATTCATTCCCTTTTCTTGCATGGGACCTAAGCATTCACCCAAGGACACATATTTGATTTTTCAACCAATTTATATGCACTGGAGCATGTGCATGTAGTTCAAGTTTGAATGATGCACATAAATGCATCGAAAATTCAGTTAATGCATAAAAATGTCCAAACGAACCCCGAAAAATCTCAAAAATTCACACAACACTCCCGTTGTTCTATGTTGACACGAGAAAAAAATTGAAAGCAATAAGAGGCAATGGATATAAGTTCGTCCCCAAAGGTGGGACGTTCCCTACCGAAAACCATCATGCTTGTTGTGAGAAGCTCCGGTTTGTGAGAAGCATATACCCAAACCTGCCCCAAATGGGGCAAAATTTCTACCACAGCATGTTGATGCCGCTCCATGATAGCATGCCAAGTTTCATGAATTTCAGACGAGTTTTGGATTGACTAGAATTTAAAAACCAGGCATCTCACTGTTTTGCCGGCAATCAACGGTGCCCCGGTGTTTGAAATTCATTCCCATTTCTTGCATGGGACCTAAGCATGCACCCAAGGACACAGATTTGATTTTTCAACCAATTTATATGCACTAGAGCATGTGCATGTAGTTCAAATTTGAATTATGCACATAAAATGCATTGAAAACTCAGTTAATGCATAAAAATGTCCAAACGAACCCCGAAAAATCACAAAGATTCACACAACACTCCCGTTGTTTTATGTTGACACGAGAAAAAAATTTGAAACCAATAAGAGGCAATGGATATCGTTTTTGTCCCCAATGGTGGGACGTTCCCTACGGAAAACCATCATGCTTGTTGTGAGAAGCATATACCAAACCTGCCCCAAATGGGACAAAATTTATACCACGACATGTTGATGCCGTTCCATGATAGCATGCCAAGTTTCATGAATTTCAGACAAGTTTTTGATTTACTAGAATTTAAAAACCAGGCATTTCATAGTTTTGCCGGCAATCAACGGTGCCCCGGTGTTTGAAATTCATTCCCATTTCTTGCATGGGACCTAAGCATGCACCCAAGGACACATATTTGATTTTTCAACCAATTTATATGCACTAGAGCATGTGCATGTGGTTCAAATTTGAATTATGCACATAAAATGCATTGAAAACTCTGTTAATGCATAAAAATGTCCAAACGAACCCCGAAAAATCACAAAAATTCACGCAACACTCCCATTGTTCTATTTTGACACGAGAAAAAAATTGAAAGCAATAAGAGGAAATGGATATAATTTCGTCCCCAAAGGTGGGACGTTCCCTACCGAAAACCATCATGCTTGTTGTGAGAAGCTCTGGTTTGTGAGATGCATATACCCAAACCCACCCCAAATGGGGCAAAATTTCTATCACAGCATGTTGATGCCGCTCCATGATAGCATGCCAAGTTTCATGAATTTCAGATGAGTTTTGGATTTACAAGAATTTAAAAACCAGGCATCTCAATGTTTTGCCGGCAATCAACGGTGCCCCGGTGTTTGAAATTCATTCCCATTTCTTGCATGGGACCTAAGCATGCACCCAAGGACACAGATTTGATTTTTCAACCAATTTATATGCATTGGAGCATCTGCATGTGGTTCAAATTTGAATTATGCACATAAAATGCATTGAAAACTCAGTTAATGCATAAAAATGTCCAAACGAACCCCGAAAAATCAAAAAGATTCACACAACACTCCTGTTGTTCTATGTTGACACGAGATTTTTTTTTGAAAGCAATAAGAGGCAATGGATATCATTTTTGTCCCCAAAGGTGGGACGTTCCCTACCGAAAACCATCATGCTTGTTGTGAGAAGCTCCGGTTTGTGAGAAGCATATACAAAACCTGCCCCAAATGGGACAAAATTTGTACCACGAAATGTTGATGCCGCTCCATGATAGCATGCCAAGTTTCATGAATTTCAGGCGAGTTTTTGATTTACTAGAATTTAAAAACCAGGCATTTCGTTGTTTTGCCGGCAATCAACGGTGCCCTGGTGTTTCAAATTCATTCCCATTTCTTGCATGGGACCTAAGCATGCACACAAGGACATAGATTTGATTTTTCAACCAATTTATATGCACTGGAGCATGTGCATGTACTTCAAATTTTAATTATGCACATAAATGCATCGAAAACTTAGTTAATGCATAAAAATGTCCAAACGAACCCCGAAAAATAAAAAAGATTCACACAACACTCCTGTTGTTCTATGTTGACACGAGAAAAATAATTGAAAGCAATAAGAGGGAATGGATATCGTTTCGTCCCCAAAGGTGGGACGTTCCCTACCGAAAACCATCATGCTTGTTGTCAGAAGGTCCGGTTTGTGAGAAGCATATACCCAAACCTGCCCCAAATGGGACAAAATTTGTACCGCGGCATGTTGATGCCGCTCCATGATAGCATGGCATGTTTCATGAATTTGAGAGGAGTTTTGGATTTACTAGAATTTAAAAACCAGGCAACTCAATGTTTTGCCGTCAATCGACGGTGCCCCGGTGTTTGAAATTCATTCCCTTTTCTTGCATGGGACCTAAGCATTCACCCAAGGACACAGATTTGATTTTTCAACCAATTTATATGCACTTGAGCATGTGCATGTAGTTCAATTTTGAATTATGCACATAAAATGCATTGAAAACTCAGTTAATGCATAAAAATTTCCAAACGAACCCCGAAAAATCAAAAAGATTCACACAACACTCCTGTTGTTCTATGTTGACACGAGAATTTTTTTTGAAAGCAATAAGAGGCAACGGATATCGTTTTTGTCCCCAAACGTGGGACGTTCCCTATCGAAAACCATCATGCTTGTTGTGAGAACCTCCGGTTTGTGAGAAGCATATACCAAACCTGCCCCAAATGGGACAAAATTTGTACCACGAAATGTTGATGCCGCTCCATGATAGCATGCCAAGTTTCATGAATTTCAGACGAGTTTTGGATTTACTAGAATTTAAAAACCAGGCAAGTCAATGTTTTGCCGTCAATCGACGGTGCCCCGGTGTTTCAAATTCATTCCCATTTCTTGCATGGGACCTAAGCATGCACACAAGGACACAGATTTGATTTTTCAACCAATTTATATGCACTGGAGCATGTGCATGTAGTTCAAATTTGAATTATGCACATAAATGCATCGAAAACTCAGTTAATGCCTAAAAATGGCCAAACGAACCCCAAAACATCACAAAAATTCACGCAACACTCCCGTTGTTCTATGTTGACACGAGAAAAAAAATTGAAAGCAATAAGAGGCAATGGATATAATTTCGTCCCCAAAGGTGGGACGTTCCCTACCGAAAACCATCATGCTTGTTGTGAGAAGCTCCGGTTTGTGAGAAGCATATACCCAAATCCACCCCAAATGGGGCAAAATTTCTATCACAGCATGTTGATGCCGCTCCATGATAGCATGGCAAGTTTCATGAATTTTAGACGAGTTTTGGATTTACAAGAATTTAAAAACCAGGCATCTCAATGTTTTGCCGGCAATCAACGGTGCCCCGGTGTTTGAAATTCATCCCATTTCTTGCATGGGACCTAAGCATGCACCCAAGGACACATATTTGATTTTTCAACCAATTTATATGCACTAGAGCATGTGCATGTGGTTCGAATTTGAATTATGCACATAAAATGCATTGAAAACTCAGTTAATGCATAAAAATGTCCAAACGAACCCCGAAAACTCAAAAAGATTCACACAACACTCCTGTTGTTCTATGTTGACACGAGAAATTTTTTTGAAAGCAATAAGAGGCAATGGATATCATTTTTGTCCCCAAAGGTGGGACGTTCCCTACCGAAAACCATCATGCTTGTTGTGAGAAGCTCCGATTTGTGAGAAGCATATACAAAACCTGCCCCAAATGGGAAAAAATTGTACCACGAAATGTGGATGCCGCTCCATGATAGCATGCCAAGTTTCATGAATTTCAGACGAGTTTTTGATTTACTAGAATTTAAAAACCAGGCATTTCGTTGTTTTGCCGGCAATCAACGGTGCCCTGGTGTTTCAAATTCATTCCCATTTCTTGCATGGGACCTATGCATGCACACAAGGACATAGATTTGATTTTTCAACCAATTTATATGCACTGGAGCATGTGCATGTACTTCAAATTTTAATTATGCACATAAATGCATCGAAAACTCAGTTAATGCATAAAAATGTCCAAACGAACCCCGAAAAATGAAAAAGATTCACACAACACTCCTGTTGTTCTATGTTGACACGAGAAAAATAATTGAAAGCAATAAGAGGGAATGGATATCGTTTCGTCCCCAAAGGTGGGACGTTCCCTACCGAAAACCATCATGCTTGTAGTCAGAAGGTCCGGTTTCTGAGAAACATATACCCAAACCTGCCCCAAATAGGACAAAATTTGTACCAAGGCATATTGATGCCGCTCCATGATAGCATGGCATGTTTCATGAATTTGAGAGGAGTTTTGGATTTACTAGAATTTAAAAACCAGGCATCTCAATGTTTTGCCGTCAATCGACGGTGCCCCGGTGTTTGAAATTCATTCCCTTTTCTTGCATGGGACCTAAGCATTCACCCAAGGACACAGATTTGATTTTTCAACCAATTTATATGCACTTGAGCATGTGCATGTAGTTCAATTTTGAATTATGCACATAAAATGCATTGAAAACTCAGTTAATGCATAAAAATTTCCAAACGAACCCCGAAAAATCAAAAAGATTCACACAACACTCCTGTTGTTCTATGTTGACACGAGAATTTTTTTTGAAAGCAATAAGAGGCAACGGATATCGTTTTTGTCCCCAAACGTGGGACGTTCCCTATCGAAAACCATCATGCTTGTTGTGAGAACCTCCGGTTTGTGAGAAGCATATACCAAACCTGCCCCAAATGGGACAAAATTTGTACCACGAAATGTTGATGCCGCTCCATGATAGCATGCCAAGTTTCATGAATTTCAGACGAGTTTTGGATTTACTAGAATTTAAAAACCAGGCAAGTCAATGTTTTGCCGTCAATCGACGGTGCCCCGGTGTTTCAAATTCATTCCCATTTCTTGCATGGGACCTAAGCATGCACACAAGGACACAGATTTGATTTTTCAACCAATTTATATGCACTGGAGCATGTGCATGTAGTTCAAATTTGAATTATGCACATAAATGCATCGAAAACTCAGTTAATGCCTAAAAATGGCCAAACGAACCCCAAAACATCACAAAAATTCACGCAACACTCCCGTTGTTCTATGTTGACACGAGAAAAAAAATTGAAAGCAATAAGAGGCAATGGATATAATTTCGTCCCCAAAGGTGGGACGTTCCCTACCGAAAACCATCATGCTTGTTGTGAGAAGCTCCGGTTTGTGAGAAGCATATACCCAAATCCACCCCAAATGGGGCAAAATTTCTATCACAGCATGTTGATGCCGCTCCATGATAGCATGGCAAGTTTCATGAATTTTAGACGAGTTTTGGATTTACAAGAATTTAAAAACCAGGCATCTCAATGTTTTGCCGGCAATCAACGGTGCCCCGGTGTTTGAAATTCATCCCATTTCTTGCATGGGACCTAAGCATGCACCCAAGGACACATATTTGATTTTTCAACCAATTTATATGCACTAGAGCATGTGCATGTGGTTCGAATTTGAATTATGCACATAAAATGCATTGAAAACTCAGTTAATGCATAAAAATGTCCAAACGAACCCCGAAAACTCAAAAAGATTCACACAACACTCCTGTTGTTCTATGTTGACACGAGAAATTTTTTTGAAAGCAATAAGAGGCAATGGATATCATTTTTGTCCCCAAAGGTGGGACGTTCCCTACCGAAAACCATCATGCTTGTTGTGAGAAGCTCCGATTTGTGAGAAGCATATACAAAACCTGCCCCAAATGGGAAAAAATTGTACCACGAAATGTTGATGCCGCTCCATGATAGCATGCCAAGTTTCATGAATTTCAGACGAGTTTTTGATTTACTAGAATTTAAAAACCAGGCATTTCGTTGTTTTGCCGGCAATCAACGGTGCCCTGGTGTTTCAAATTCATTCCCATTTCTTGCATGGGACCTATGCATGCACACAAGGACATAGATTTGATTTTTCAACCAATTTATATGCACTGGAGCATGTGCATGTACTTCAAATTTTAATTATGCACATAAATGCATCGAAAACTCAGTTAATGCATAAAAATGTCCAAACGAACCCCGAAAAATGAAAAAGATTCACACAACACTCCTGTTGTTCTATGTTGACACGAGAAAAATAATTGAAAGCAATAAGAGGGAATGGATATCGTTTCGTCCCCAAAGGTGGGACGTTCCCTACCGAAAACCATCATGCTTGTAGTCAGAAGGTCCGGTTTGTGAGAAACATATACCCAAACCTGCCCCAAATAGGACAAAATTTGTACCAAGGCATATTGATGCCGCTCCATGATAGCATGGCATGTTTCATGAATTTGAGAGGAGTTTTGGATTTACTAGAATTTAAAAACCAGGCATCTCAATGTTTTGCCGTTAATCGACGGTGCCCCGGTGTTTGAAATTCATTCCCTTTTCTTGCATGGGACCTAAGCATTCACCCAAGGACACAGATTTGATTTTTCAACCAATTTATATGCACTTGAGCATGTGCATGTAGTTCAATTTTGAATTATGCACATAAAATGCATTGAAAACTCAGTTAATGCATAAAAATTTCCAAACGAACCCCGAAAAATCAAAAAGATTCACACAACACTCCTGTTGTTCTATGTTGACACGAGAATTTTTTTTGAAAGCAATAAGAGGCAACGGATATCGTTTTTGTCCCCAAACGTGGGACGTTCCCTATCGAAAACCATCATGCTTGTTGTGAGAACCTCCGGTTTGTGAGAAGCATATACCAAACCTGCCCCAAATGGGACAAAATTTGTACCACGAAATGTTGATGCCGCTCCATGATAGCATGCCAAGTTTCATGAATTTCAGACGAGTTTTTGATTTACTAGAACTTAAAAACCAGGCATTTCATTGTTTTGCCGGCAATCAACGGTGCCCTGGTGTTTCAAATTCATTCCCATTTCTTGCATGGGACCTATGCATGCATACAAGGACACATATTTGATTTTTCAACCAATTTATATGCACTGGAGCATGTGCATGTCGTTCAAATTTGAATTATGCACATAAATGCATCGAAAACTCAGTCAATCCATAAAAATGTCCAAACGAACCCCGAATATCAAAAAGATTCACACAACACTCCTGTTGTTCTATGTTGACACAAGAAATTCTTTTGAAAGCAATTAGAGGCAATGGATATCATTTTTGTCCCCAAAGGTGGGACGTTCCCTACCGAAAACCATCATGCTTGTTGTGAGAAGCTCCGGTTTGTGAGAAGCATATACCAAACCTGCCCCAAATGGGACAAAATTTGTACCACGACATGTTGATGCCGCTCCATGATAGCATGCCATGTTTCATGAATTTCAGACGAGTTTTTGATTTACTAGAATTTAAAAACCAGGCATTTCATAGTTTTGCCGGCAATCAACGGTGCCCTGGTGTTTCAAATTCATTCCCATTTCTTGCATGGGACCTAAGCATGCACACAAGGACACAGATTTGATTTTTCAACCAATTTAGATGCACTGGAGCATGTGCATGTAGTTCAAATTTGAATTATGCACATAAATGCATCGAAAACTCAGTTAATGCATAAAAATGTCCAAACGAACCCCGAAAAATCACAAAAATTCACGCAACACTCCTGTTGTTCTATGTTGCCACGAGAAAAAAAATTTTGAAAGCAATAAGAGGCAATGGATATAATTTCATCCCCAAAGGTGGGACGTTCCCTACCGAAAACCATCATGCTTGTTGTGAGAAGCTCCGGTTTGTGAGAAGCATATACCCAAACCCGCCCCAAATGGGGCAAAATTTCTATCACAACATGTTGATGCCGCTCCATGATAGCATGCCATGTTTCATGAATTTCAGAGGAGTTTTGGATTTACTTGAATTTAAAAACCAGGCATCTCAATGTTTTGCCGGCAATCAACGGTGCCCCGGTGTTTGAAATTCATTCCCATTTCTTGCATGGGACCTAAGCATGCACCCAAGGACACAGATTTGATTTTGCAACCAATTTATATGCAGTGGAGCATGTGCATGTGGTTCAAATTTGAATTATGCACATAAAATGCAATGAAAACTCAGTTAATGCATAAAAATGTCCAAACGAACCCCGAAAAATCAAAAAGATTCACACTGCACTCCTGTTGTTCTATGTTGACACGAGAATTTTTTTGAAAGCAATAAGAGGCAATGGATATCATTTTTGTCCCCAAAGGTGGGACGTTCCCTACCGAAAACCATCATGCTTGTTGTGAGAAGCTCCGGTTTGTGAGAAGCATATACAAAACCTGCCCCAAATGGGACAAAATTTGTACCACGAAATGTTGATGCCGCTCCATGATAGCATGCCAAGTTTCATGAATTTCAGACGAGTTTTTGATTTACTAGAATTTAAAAACCAGGCATTTCGTTGTTTTGCCGGCAATCAACGGTGCCCTGGTGTTTCAAATTCATTCCCATTTCTTGCATGGGACCTAAGCATGCACACAAGGACATAGATTTGATTTTTCAACCAATTTATATGCACTGGAGCATGTGCATGTACTTCAAATTTTAATTATGCACATAAATGCATCGAAAACTCAGTTAATGCATAAAAATGTCCAAACGAACCCCGAAAAATAAAAAAGATTCACACAACACTCCTGTTGTTCTATGTTGACACGAGAAAAATAATTGAAAGCAATAAGAGGGAATGGATATCGTTTCGTCCCCAAAGGTGGGACGTTCCCTACCGAAAACCATCATGCTTGTTGTCAGAAGGTCCGGTTTGTGAGAAGCATATACCCAAACCTGCCCCAAATGGGACAAAATTTGTACCGCGGCATGTTGATGCCGCTCCATGATAGCATGGCATGTTTCATGAATTTCAGAGGAGTTTTGGATTTACTAGAATTTAAAAACCAGGCAACTCAATGTTTTGCCGTCAATCGACGGTGCCCCGATGTTTGAAATTCATTCCCTTTTCTTGCATGGGACCTAAGCATTCACCCGAGGACACAGATTTGATTTTTCAACCAATTTATATGCACTGGAGCATGTGCATGTAGTTCAAATTGGAATTATGCACATAAAATGCATTGAAAACTCAGTTAATGCATAAAAATTTCCAAACGAACCCCGAAAAATCAAAAAGATTCACACAACACTCCTGTTGTTCTATGTTGACACGAGAATTTTTTTTGAAAGCAATAAGAGGCAACGGATATCGTTTTTGTCCCCAAAGGTGGGACGTTCCCTATCGAAAACCATCATGCTTGTTGTGAGAACCTCCGGTTTGTGAGAAGCATATACCAAACCTGCCCCAAATGGGACAAAATTTGTACCACGAAATGTTGATGCCGCTCCATGATAGCATGCCAAGTTTCATGAATTTCAGACGAGTTTTTGATTTACTAGAATTTAAAAACAAGGCATTTCATTGTTTTGCCGGCAATCAACGGTGCCCTGGTGTTTCAAATTCATTCCCATTTCTTGCATGGGACCTAAGCATGCACACAAGGACACATATTTGATTTTTCAAACAATTTATATGCACTGGAGCATGTGCATGTAGTTCAAATTTGAATTATGCACATAAATGCATCGAAAACTCAGTTAATGCCTTAAAATGGCCAAACGAACCCCAAAACATCACAAAAATTCACGCAACACTCCCGTTGTTCTATGTTGACACGAGAAAAAAATTGAAAGCAATAAGAGGCAATGGATATAATTTCGTCCCCAAAGGTGGGACGTTCCCTACCGAAAACCATCATGCTTGTTGTGAGAACCTCCGGTTTGTGAGAAGCATATACCCAAATCCACCCCAAATGGGGCAAAATTTCTATCACAGCATGTTGATGCCGCTCCATGATAGCATGGCAAGTTTCATGAATTTCAGACGAGTTTTGGATTTACAAGAATTTAAAAACCAGGCATCTCAATGTTTTGCCGGCAATCAACGGTGCCCCGGTGTTTGAAATTCATCCCATTTCTTGCATGGGACCTAAGCATGCACCCAAGGACACATATTTGATTTTTCAACCAATTTATATGCACTAGAGCATGTGCATGTGGTTCACATTTGAATTATGCACATAAAATGCATTGAAAACTCAGTTAATGCATAAAAATGTCCAAACGAACCCCGAAAACTCAAAAAGATTCACACAACACTCCTGTTGTTCTATGTTGACACGAGAATTTTTTTTGAAAGCAATAAGAGGCAATGGATATCATTTTTGTATCCAAAGGTGGGACGTTCCCTACCGAAAACCATCATGCTTGTTGTGAGAAGCTCCGATTTGTGAGAAACATATACAAAACCTACCCCAAATGGGAAAAAATTTGTACCACGAAATGTTGATGCTGCTCCATGATAGTATGCCAAGTTTCATGAATTTCAGACGAGTTTTTGATTTACTAGAATTTAAAAACCAGGCATTTCGTTGTTTTGCCGGCAATCAACGGTGCCCTGGTGTTTCAAATTCATTCCCATTTCTTGCATGGGACCTATGCATGCACACAAGGACATAGATTTGATTTTTCAACCAATTTATATGCACTGGAGCATGTGCATGTACTTCAAATTTTAATTATGCACATAAATGCATCGAAAACTCAGTTAATGCATAAAAATGTCCAAACGAACCCCGAAAAATGAAAAAGATTCACACAACACTCCTGTTGTTCTATGTTGACACGAGAAAAATAATTGAAAGCAATAAGAGGGAATGGATATCGTTTCGTCCCCAAAGGTGGGATGTTCCCTACCGAAAACAATCATGCTTGTAGTCAGAAGGTCCGGTTTGTGAGAAACATATACCCAAACCTGCCCCAAATAGGACAAAATTTGTACCACGGCATATTGATGCCACTCCATGATAGCATGGCATGTTTCATGAATTTGAGAGGAGTTTTGGATTTACTAGAATTTAAAAACCAGGCATCTCAATGTTTTGCCGTCAATCGACGGTGCCCCGGTGTTTGAAATTCATTCCCTTTTCTTGCATGGGACCTAAGCATTCACCCAAGGACACAGATTTGATTTTTCAACCAATTTATATGCACTTGAGCATGTGCATGTAGTTCAAATTTGAATTATGCACATAAAATGCATTGAAAACTCAGTTAATGCATAAAAATTTCCAAACGAACCCCGAAAAATCAAAAAGATTCACACAACACTCCTGTTGTTCTATGTTGACACGAGAAATTTTTTTGAAAGCAATAAGAGGCAACGGATATCGTTTTTGTCCCCAAAGGTGGGACGTTCCCTATCGAAAACCATCATGCTTGTTGTGAGAACCTCCGGTTTGTGAGAAGCATATACCAAACCTGCCCCAAATGGGACAAAATTTGTACCACGAAATGTTGATGCCGCTCCATGATAGCATGCCAAGTTTCATGAATTTCAGACGAGTTTTTGATTTACTAGAATTTAAAAACAAGGCATTTCATTGTTTTGCCGGCAATCAACGGTGCCCTGGTGTTTCAAATTCATTCCCATTTCTTGCATGGGACCTAAGCATGCACACAAGGACACATATTTGATTTTTCAAACAATTTATATGCACTGGAGCATGTGCATGTAGTTCAAATTTGAATTATGCACATAAATGCATCGAAAACTCAGTTAATGCCTTAAAATGGCCAAACGAACCCCAAAACATCACAAAAATTCACGCAACACTCCCGTTGTTCTATGTTGACACGAGAAAAAAATTGAAAGCAATAAGAGGCAATGGATATAATTTCGTCCCCAAAGGTGGGACGTTCCCTACCGAAAACCATCATGCTTGTTGTGAGAACCTCCGGTTTGTGAGAAGCATATACCCAAATCCACCCCAAATGGGGCAAAATTTCTATCACAGCATGTTGATGCCGCTCCATGATAGCATGGCAAGTTTCATGAATTTCAGACGAGTTTTGGATTTACAAGAATTTAAAAACCAGGCATCTCAATGTTTTGCCGGCAATCAACGGTGCCCCGGTGTTTGAAATTCATCCCATTTCTTGCATGGGACCTAAGCATGCACCCAAGGACACATATTTGATTTTTCAACCAATTTATATGCACTAGAGCATGTGCATGTGGTTCACATTTGAATTATGCACATAAAATGCATTGAAAACTCAGTTAATGCATAAAAATGTCCAAACGAACCCCGAAAACTCAAAAAGATTCACACAACACTCCTGTTGTTCTATGTTGACACGAGAATTTTTTTTGAAAGCAATAAGAGGCAATGGATATCATTTTTGTCCCCAAAGGTGGGACGTTCCCTACCGAAAACCATCATGCTTGTTGTGAGAAGCTCCGATTTGTGAGAAGCATATACAAAACCTGCCCCAAATGGGAAAAAATTTGTACCACGAAATGTTGATGCTGCTCCATGATAGTATGCCAAGTTTCATGAATTTCAGACGAGTTTTTGATTTACTAGAATTTAAAAACCAGGCATTTCGTTGTTTTGCCGGCAATCAACGGTGCCCTGGTGTTTCAAATTCATTCCATTTCTTGCATGGGACCTATGCATGCACACAAGGACATAGATTTGATTTTTCAACCAATTTATATGCACTGGAGCATGTGCATGTACTTCAAATTTTAATTATGCACATAAATGCATCGAAAACTCAGTTAATGCATAAAAATGTCCAAACGAACCCCGAAAAATGAAAAAGATTCACACAACACTCCTGTTGTTCTATGTTGACACGAGAAAAATAATTGAAAGCAATAAGAGGGAATGGATATCGTTTCGTCCCCAAAGGTGGGATGTTCCCTACCGAAAACAATCATGCTTGTAGTCAGAAGGTCCGGTTTGTGAGAAACATATACCCAAACCTGCCCCAATAGGACAAAATTTGTACCACGGCATATTGATGCCACTCCATGATAGCATGGCATGTTTCATGAATTTGAGAGGAGTTTTGGATTTACTAGAATTTAAAAACCAGGCATCTCATGTTTTGCCGTCAATCGACGGTGCCCCGGTGTTTGAAATTCATTCCCTTTTCTTGCATGGGACCTAAGCATTCACCCAAGGACACAGATTTGATTTTTCAACCAATTTATATGCACTTGAGCATGTGCATGTAGTTCAAATTTGAATTATGCACATAAAATGCATTGAAAACTCAGTTAATGCATAAAAATTTCCAACGAACCCCGAAAAATCAAAAAGATTCACACAACACTCCTGTTGTTCTATGTTGACACGAGAAATTTTTTTGAAAGCAATAAGAGGCAACGGATATCGTTTTTGTCCCCAAAGGTGGGACGTTCCCTATCGAAAACCATCATGCTTGTTGTGAGAACCTCCGGTTTGTGAGAAGCATATACCAAACCTGCCCCAAATGGGACAAAATTTGTACCACGAAATGTTGATGCCGCTCCATGATAGCATGCCAAGTTTCATGAATTTCAGACGAGTTTTTGATTTACTAGAATTTAAAAACAAGGCATTTCATTGTTTTGCCGGCAATCAACGGTGCCCTGGTGTTTCAAATTCATTCCCATTTCTTGCATGGGACCTAAGCATGCACACAAGGACACATATTTGATTTTTCAAACAATTTATATGCACTGGAGCATGTGCATGTAGTTCAAATTTGAATTATGCACATAAATGCATCGAAAACTCAGTTAATGCCTTAAATGGCCAAACGAACCCCAAAACATCACAAAAATTCACGCAACACTCCCGTTGTTCTATGTTGACACGAGAAAAAAATTGAAAGCAATAAGAGGCAATGGATATAATTTCGTCCCCAAAGGTGGGACGTTCCCTACCGAAAACCATCATGCTTGTTGTGAGAACCTCCGGTTTGTGAGAAGCATATACCCAAATCCACCCCAAATGGGGCAAAATTTCTATCACAGCATGTTGATGCCGCTCCATGATAGCATGGCAAGTTTCATGAATTTCAGACGAGTTTTGGATTTACAAGAATTTAAAAACCAGGCATCTCAATGTTTTGCCGGCAATCAACGGTGCCCCGGTGTTTGAAATTCATCCCATTTCTTGCATGGGACCTAAGCATGCACCCAAGGACACATATTGATTTTTCAACCAATTTATATGCACTAGAGCATGTGCATGTGGTTCACATTTGAATTATGCACATAAAATGCATTGAAAACTCAGTTAATGCATAAAAATGTCCAAACGAACCCCGAAAACTCAAAAAGATTCACACAACACTCCTGTTGTTCTATGTTGACACGAGAATTTTTTTTGAAAGCAATAAGAGGCAATGGATATCATTTTTGTCCCCAAAGGTGGGACGTTCCCTACCGAAAACCATCATGCTTGTTGTGAGAAGCTCCGATTTGTGAGAAGCATATACAAAACCTGCCCCAAATGGGAAAAAATTTGTACCACGAAATGTTGATGCTGCTCCATGATAGTATGCCAAGTTTCATGAATTTCAGACGAGTTTTTGATTTACTAGAATTTAAAAACCAGGCATTTCGTTGTTTTGCCGGCAATCAACGGTGCCCTGGTGTTTCAAATTCATTCCCATTTCTTGCATGGGACCTATGCATGCACACAAGGACATAGATTTGATTTTTCAACCAATTTATATGCACTGGAGCATGTGCATGTACTTCAAATTTTAATTATGCACATAAATGCATCGAAAACTCAGTTAATGCATAAAAATGTCCAAACGAACCCCGAAAAATGAAAAAGATTCACACAACACTCCTGTTGTTCTATGTTGACACGAGAAAAATAATTGAAAGCAATAAGAGGGAATGGATATCGTTTCGTCCCCAAAGGTGGGATGTTCCCTACCGAAAACAATCATGCTTGTAGTCAGAAGGTCCGGTTTGTGAGAAACATATACCCAAACCTGCCCCAAATAGGACAAAATTTGTACCACGGCATATTGATGCCACTCCATGATAGCATGGCATGTTTCATGAATTTGAGAGGAGTTTTGGATTTACTAGAATTTAAAAACCAGGCATCTCAATGTTTTGCCGTCAATCGACGGTGCCCGGTGTTTGAAATTCATTCCCTTTTCTTGCATGGG
The DNA here is from genome assembly GCF_002575655.3 of Aegilops tauschii subsp. strangulata. NCBI lineage: Eukaryota > Viridiplantae > Streptophyta > Magnoliopsida > Poales > Poaceae > Aegilops > Aegilops tauschii. Next base: position 503,525,516 of record NC_053036.3, read on the forward strand.
ACCTAAGCATTCACCCAAGGACACAGATTTGATTTTTCAACCAATTTATATGCACTTGAGCATGTGCATGTAGTTCAAATTTGAATTATGCACATAAAATGCATTGAAAACTCAGTTAATGCATAAAAATTTCCAAACGAACCCCGAAAAATCAAAAAGATTCACACAACACTCCTGTTGTTCTATGTTGACACGAGAAATTTTTTTGAAAGCAATAAGAGGCAACGGATATCGTTTTTGTCCCCAAAGGTGGGACGTTCCCTATCGAAAACCATCATGCTTGTTGTGAGAACCTCCGGTTTGTGAGAAGCATATACCAAACCTGCCCCCAAATGGGACAAAATTTGTACCACGAAATGTTGATGCCGCTCCATGATAGCATGCCAAGTTTCATGAATTTCAGACGAGTTTTTGATTTACTAGAATTTAAAAACAAGGCATTTCATTGTTTTGCCGGCAATCAACGGTGCCCTGGTGTTTCAAATTCATTCCCATTTCTTGCATGGGACCTAAGCATGCACACAAGGACACATATTTGATTTTTCAAACAATTTATATGCACTGGAGCATGTGCATGTAGTTCAAATTTGAATTATGCACATAAATGCATCGAAAACTCAGTTAATGCCTTAAAATGGCCAAACGAACCCCAAAACATCACAAAAATTCACGCAACACTCCGTTGTTCTATGTTGACACGAGAAAAAAATTGAAAGCAATAAGAGCAATGGATATAATTTCGTCCCCAAAGGTGGGACGTTCCCTACCGAAAAACCATCATGCTTGTTGTGAGAACCTCCGGTTTGTGAGAAGCATATACCCAAATCCACCCCAAATGGGGCAAAATTTCTATCACAGCATGTTGATGCCGCTCCATGATAGCATGGCAAGTTTCATGAATTTCAGACGAGTTTTGGATTTACAAGAATTTAAAAACCAGGCATCTCAATGTTTTGCCGGCAATCAACGGTGCCCCGGTGTTTGAAATTCATCCCATTTCTTGCATGGGACCTAAGCATGCACCCAAGGACACATATTTGATTTTTCAACCAATTTATATGCACTAGAGCATGTGCATGTGGTTCACATTTGAATTATGCACATAAAATGCATTGAAAACTCAGTTAATGCATAAAAATGTCCAAACGAACCCCGAAAACTCAAAAAGATTCACACAACACTCCTGTTGTTCTATGTTGACACGAGAATTTTTTTTGAAAGCAATAAGAGGCAATGGATATCATTTTTGTCCCCAAAGGTGGGACGTTCCCTACCGAAAACCATCATGCTTGTTGTGAGAAGCTCCGATTTGTGAGAAGCATATACAAAACCTGCCCCAAATGGGAAAAAATTTGTACCACGAAATGTTGATGCTGCTCCATGATAGTATGCCAAGTTTCATGAATTTCAGACGAGTTTTTGATTTACTAGAATTTAAAAACCAGGCATTTCGTTGTTTTGCCGGCAATCAACGGTGCCCTGGTGTTTCAAATTCATTCCCATTTCTTGCATGGGACCTATGCATGCACACAAGGACATAGATTTGATTTTTCAACCAATTTATATGCACTGGAGCATGTGCATGTACTTCAAATTTTAATTATGCACATAAATGCATCGAAAACTCAGTTAATGCATAAAAATGTCCAAACGAACCCCGAAAAATGAAAAAGATTCACACAACACTCCTGTTGTTCTATGTTGACACGAGAAAAATAATTGAAAGCAATAAGAGGGAATGGATATCGTTTCGTCCCCAAAGGTGGGATGTTCCCTACCGAAAACAATCATGCTTGTAGTCAGAAGGTCCGGTTTGTGAGAAACATATACCCAAACCTGCCCCAAATAGGACAAAATTTGTACCACGGCATATTGATGCCACTCCATGATAGCATGGCATGTTTCATGAATTTGAGAGGAGTTTTGGATTTACTAGAATTTAAAAACCAGGCATCTCAATGTTTTGCCGTCAATCGACGGTGCCCCGGTGTTTGAAATTCATTCCCTTTTCTTGCATGGGACCTAAGCATTCACCCAAGGACACAGATTTGATTTTTCAACCAATTTATATGCACTTGAGCATGTGCATGTAGTTCAAATTTGAATTATGCACATAAAATGCATTGAAAACTCAGTTAATGCATAAAAATTTCCAAACGAACCCCGAAAAATCAAAAAGATTCACACAACACTCCTGTTGTTCTATGTTGACACGAGAAATTTTTTTGAAAGCAATAAGAGGCAACGGATATCGTTTTTGTCCCCAAAGGTGGGACGTTCCCTATCGAAAACCATCATGCTTGTTGTGAGAACCTCCGGTTTGTGAGAAGCATATACCAAACCTGCCCCAAATGGGACAAAATTTCTACCACGAAATGTTGATGCCGCTCCATGATAGCATGCCAAGTTTCATGAATTTCAGACGAGTTTTTGATTTACTAGAATTTAAAAACAAGGCATTTCATTGTTTTGCCGGCAATCAACGGTGCCCTGGTGTTTCAAATTCATTCCCATTTCTTGCATGGGACCTAAGCATGCACACAAGGACACATATTTGATTTTTCAAACAATTTATATGCACTGGAGCATGTGCATGTAGTTCAAATTTGAATTATGCACATAAATGCATCGAAAACTCAGTTAATGCCTTAAAATGGCCAAACGAACCCCAAAACATCACAAAAATTCACGCAACACTCCCGTTGTTCTATGTTGACAAGAGAAAAAAATTGAAAGCAATAAGAGGCAATGGATATAATTTCGTCCCCAAAGGTGGGACGTTCCCTACCGAAAACCATCATGCTTGTTGTGAGAACCTCCGGTTTGTGAGAAGCATATACCCAAATCCACCCCAAATGGGGCAAAATTTCTATCACAGCATGTTGATGCCGCTCCATGATAGCATGGCAAGTTTCATGAATTTCAGACGAGTTTTGGATTTACAAGAATTTAAAAACCAGGCATCTCAATGTTTTGCCGGCAATCAACGGTGCCCCGGTGTTTGAAATTCATCCCATTTCTTGCATGGGACCTAAGCATGCACCCAAGGACACATATTTGATTTTTCAACCAATTTATACGCACTAGAGCATGTGCATGTGGTTCACATTTGAATTATGCACATAAAATGCATTGAAAACTCAGTTAATGCATAAAAATGTCCAAACGAACCCCGAAAACTCAAAAAGATTCACACAACACTCCTGTTGTTCTATGTTGACACGAGAATTTTTTTTGAAAGCAATAAGAGGCAATGGATATCATTTTTGTCCCCAAAGGTGGGACGTTCCCTACCGAAAACCATCATGCTTGTTGTGAGAAGCTCCGATTTGTGAGAAGCATATACAAAACCTGCCCCAAATGGGAAAAAATTTGTACCACGAAATGTTGATGCTGCTCCATGATAGTATGCCAAGTTTCATGAATTTCAGACGAGTTTTTGATTTACTAGAATTTAAAAACCAGGCATTTCGTTGTTTTGCCGGCAATCAACGGTGCCCTGGTGTTTCAAATTCATTCCCATTTCTTGCATGGGACCTATGCATGCACACAAGGACATAGATTTGATTTTTCAACCAATTTATATGCACTGGAGCATGTGCATGTACTTCAAATTTTAATTATGCACATAAATGCATCGAAAACTCAGTTAATGCATAAAAATGTCCAAACGAACCCCGAAAAATGAGAAAGATGCACACAACACTCCTGTTGTTCTATGTTGACACGAGAAAAATAATTGAAAGCAATAAGAGGGAATGGATATCGTTTCGTCCCCAAAGGTGGGATGTTCCCTACCGAAAACAATCATGCTTGTAGTCAGAAGGTCCGGTTTGTGAGAAACATATACCCAAACCTGCCCCAAATAGGACAAAATTTGTACCACGGCATATTGATGCCACTCCATGATAGCATGGCATGTTTCATGAATTTGAGAGGAGTTTTGGATTTACTAGAATTTAAAAACCAGGCATCTCAATGTTTTGCCGTCAATCGACGGTGCCCCGGTGTTTGAAATTCATTCCCTTTTCTTGCATGGGACCTAAGCATTCACCCAAGGACACAGATTTGATTTTTCAACCAATTTATATGCACTTGAGCATGTGCATGTAGTTCAAATTTGAATTATGCACATAAAATGCATTGAAAACTCAGTTAATGCATAAAAATTTCCAAACGAACCCCGAAAAATCAAAAAGATTCACACAACACTCCTGTTGTTCTATGTTGACACGAGAATTTTTTTTGAAAGCAATAAGAGGCAACGGATATCGTTTTTGTCCCCAAACGTGGGACGTTCCCTATCGAAAACCATCATGCTTGTTGTGAGAACCTCCGGTTTGTGAGAAGCATATAACAAACGTGCCCCAAATGGGACAAAATTTGTACCACGAAATGTTGATGCCGCTCCATGATAGCATGCCAAGTTTCATGAATTTCAGACGAGTTTTTGATTTACTAGAATTTAAAAACCAGGCATTTCATTGTTTTGCCGGCAATCAACGGTGCCCTGGTGTTTCAAATTCATTCCCATTTCTTGCATGGGACCTAAGCATGCACACAAGGACACATATTTGATTTTTCAACCAATTTATATGCACTGGAGCATGTGCATGTCGTTCAAATTTGAATTATGCACATAAATGCATCGAAAACTCAGTCAATCCATAAATATGTCCAAACGAACCCCGAATATCAAAAAGGTTCACACAACACTCCTGTTGTTCTATGTTGACACGAGAAATTTTTTTGAAAGCAATAAGAGGCAATGGATATCATTTTTGTCCCCAAAGGTGGGACGTTCCCTACCGAAAACCATCATGCTTGTTGTGAGAAGCTCCGGTTTGTGAGAAGCATATACCAAACCTGCCCCAAATGGGACAAAATTTGTACCACGACATGTTGATGCCGCTCCATGATAGCATGCCATGTTTCATGAATTTCAGACGAGTTTTTGATTTACTAGAATTTAAAAACCAGGCATTTCATAGTTTTGCCGGCAATCAACGGTGCCCTGGTGTTTCAAATTCATTCCCATTTCTTGCATGGGACCTAAGCATGCACACAAGGACACAGATTTGATTTTTCAACCAATTTATATGCACTGGAGCATGTGCATGTAGTTCAAATTTGAATTATGCACATAAATGCATCGAAAACTCAGTTAATGCATAAAAATGTCAAACGAACCCCGAAAAATCACAAAAATTCACGCAACACTCCTGTTGTTCTATGTTGACACGAGAAAAAAAATTGAAAGCAATAAGAGGCAATGGATATAATTTCATCCCCAAAGGTGGGACGTTCCCTACCGAAAACCATCATGCTTGTTGTGAGAAGCTCCGGTTTGTGAGAAGCATATACCCAAACCCGCCCCAAATGGGGCAAAATTTCTATCACAACATGTTGATGCCGCTCCATGATAGCATGCCAAGTTTCATGAATTTCAGAGGAGTTTTGGATTTACTAGAATTTAAAAACCAGGCATCTCAATGTTTTGCCGGCAATCAACGGTGCCCCGGTGTTTGAAATTCATTCCCATTTCTTGCGTGGGACCTAAGCATGCACCCAAGGACACAGATTTGATTTTGCAACCAATTTATATGCACTGGAGCATGTGCATGTGGTTCAAATTTGAATTATGCACATAAAATGCAATGAAAACTCAGTTAATGCATAAAAATGTCCAAACGAACCCCGAAAAATCAAAAAGATTCACACTGCACTCCTGTTGTTCTATGTTGACACGAGAATTTTTTTTGAAAGCAATAAGAGGCAATGGATATCATTTTTGTCCCCAAAGGTGGGACGTTCCCTACCGAAAACCATCATGCTTGTTGTGAGAAGCTCCGGTTTGTGAGAAGCATATACCAAACCTACCCCAAATGGGACAAAATTTGTACCACGAAATGTTGATGCCGCTCCATGATAGCATGCCAAGTTTCATGAATTTCAGACGAGTTTTTGATTTACTAGAATTTAAAAACCAGGCATCTTAATGTTTGCCGGCAATCAACGGTGCCCCGGTGTTTGAAATTCATTCCCATTTCTTGCATGGGACCTAAGCATGCACCCAAGGACACAGATTTGATTTTTCAACCAATTTATATGCACTGGAGCATGTGCATGTAGTTCAAATTTGAATAATGCACATAAAATGCATCGAAAACTCAGTTAATGCATAAAAATGTGCAAACGAACCCCGAAAAATCACAAAAATTCACACAACACTCCCGTTGTTCTATGTTGACACGAGAAATAGATTTGTAAGCAATAAGAGGTAATGGATATCGTTTTTGTCCCCAAAGGTGGGACGTTCCCTACCGGAAACCATCATGCTTGTTGTGAGAAGCTCCGGTTTGTGAGAAGCATATACCAAACCTGCCCCAAATGGGACAAATTTTGTACCACAACATGTTGATACCGCACCATGATAGCATGCCAATGTTCATGAATTTCAGGTGAGTTTTTGATTTACTACAATTTAAAACCCAGGCATTTCATTGCTTTGCCGGCAATCAATGGTGCCCTGGTGTTTCAAATTCATTCCCATTTCTTGCATGGGACCTAAGCATGCACAAAAGGACACAGATTTGATTTTTCAACCAATTTATATGCACTGGAGCATGTGCATGTAGTTCAAATTTGAATTATACACATAAATGCATCGAAAATTCAGTTAATACATAAAAATGTCCAAACGAACCCCGAAAAATCTCAAAAATTCACACAACACTCCCGTTGTTCTATGTTGACACGAGAAAAAATATTGAAAGCAATAAGAGGCAATGGATATAAGTTCGTCCCCAAAGGTGGGACGTTCCCTACCGAAAACCATCATGCTTGTTGTGAGAAGCTCCGGTTTGTGAGAAGCATATACCCAAACCTGCCCCAAATGGGGCAAAATTTCTACCACAGCATGTTGATGCCGCTCCATGATAGCATGCCAAGTTTCATGAATTTCAGACGAGTTTTGGATTGACTAGAATTTAAAAACCAGACATCTCAATGTTTTACCGGCAATCAACGATGCCCCGGTGTTTGAAATTCATTCCCATTTCTTGCATGGGACCTAAGCATGCACCCAAGGACACAGATTTGATTTTTCAACCAATTTATATGCACTAGAGCATGTGCATGTCGTTCAAATTTGAATTATGCACATAAAATGCATTAAAAACTCAGTTAATGCATAAAAATGTCCAAACGAACCCCGAAAAATCACAAAGATTCACACAACACTGCCGTTGTTCTATGTTGACACGAGAAAAAAATTTCAAAGCAATAAGAGGCAATGGATATCGTTTTTGTCCCCAAAGGTGGGATGTTCCCAACCGAAAACCATCATGCTTGTTGTGAGAAGCTCCGGTTTGTGAGAAGCATATACCAAACCTGCCCCAAATAGGACAAAATCTGTACCACGACATGTTGATGCCGTTCCATGATAGCATGACAAGTTTCATGAATTTCAGACGAGTTTTTGATTTACTAGAATTTAAAAACCAGGCATTTCATAGTTTTGCCGGCAATCAACGGTGCCCTGGTGTTTGAAATTCATTCCCATTTCTTGCATGGGACCTAAGCATGCACCCACGGACACATATTTGATTTTTCAACCAATTTATATGCACTAGAGCATGTGCATGTGGTTCAAATTTGAATTATGCACATAAAATGCATTGAAAACTCAGTTAATGCATGAAAATGTCCAAACGAACCCCGAAAAATCACAAAAATTCACGCAATACTCCCGTTGTTCTATGTTGACACGAGAAAAAAATTGAAAGCAATAAGAGGCAATGGATATAATTACGTCCCCAAAGGTGGGACGTTCCCTACCGAAAACCATCATGCTTGTTGTGAGAAGCTCCGGTTTGTGAGAAGCATATACCCAAACCCACCCCAAATGGGGCAAAATTTCTATCACAGCATGTTGATGCCGCTCCATGATAGCATGCCAAGTTTCATGAATTTCAGACGAGTTTTGGATTTACAAGAATTTAAAAACCAGGCATCTCAATGTTTTGCCGGCAATCAACGGTGCCCCGGTGTTTGAAATTCATTACCATTTCTTGCATGGGACCTAAGCATGCACCCAAGGACACATATTTGATTTTTCAACCAATTTATATGCACTGGAGCATGTGCATGTGCTTCCAATTTGAATTATGCACATAAAATGCATTGAAAACTCAGTTAATGCATAAAAATGTCCAAACGAACCCCGAAAAATCAAAAAAGATTCACACAACACTCCTGTTGTTCTATGTTGACACAAGAAATTTTTTTCAAAGCAATAAGAGGCAATGGATATCATTTTTGTCCCCAAAGGTGGGACGTTCCCTACAGAAAACCATCATGCTTGTTGTGAGAAGCTCCGGTTTGTGAGAAGCATATACCAAACCTGCCCCAAATGGGACAAAATTTGTACCACGAAATGTTGATGCCGCTCCATGATAGCATGCCAAGTTTCATGAATTTCAGACGAGTTTTTGATTTACTTGAATTTAAAAACCAGGCATTTCGTTGTTTTGCCGGCAATGAACGATGCCCTGGTGTTTCAAATTCATTCCCATTTCTTGCATGGGACCTAAGCATGCACACAAGGACATAGATTTCATTTTTCAACCAATTTATATGCACTGGAGCATGTGCATGTCGTTCAAATTTGAATTATGCACATAAATGCATCGAAAACTCAGTTAATGCATAAAAATGTCCAAACGAACCCCGAAAATCAAAAAGATTCACACAACACTCCTGTTGTTCTATGTTGACACGAGAATTTTTTTGAAAGCAATAAGAGGCAATGGATATCATTTTTGTCCCCAAATGTGGGACGTTCCCTACCGAAAACCATCATGCTTGTTGTGAGAAGCTCCGGTTTGTGAGAACCATATACCAAACCTGCCCCAAATGGGACAAAATTTGTACCACGACATGTTGATGCCGCTCCATGATAGCATGCCATGTTTCATGAATTTCAGACGAGTTTTTTGATATACTAGAATTTAAAAACCAGGCATTTCATAGTTTTGCCGGCAATCAACGGTGCCCTGGTGTTTCAAATTCATTCCCATTTCTTGCATGGGACCTAAGCATGCACACAAGGACACAGATTTGATTTTTCAACCAATTTATATGCACTGGAGCATGTGCATGTAGTTCAAATTTGAATTATGCACATAAATGCATCGAAAACTCAGTTAATGCATAAAAATGTCCAAACGAACCCCGAAAAATCACAAAAATTCACGCAACACTCCTGTTGTTCTAGGTTGACACAAGAAAAAAAATTGAAAGCAATAAGAGGCAATGGATATAATTTCATCCCCAAAGGTGGGACGCTCCCTACCGAAAACCATCATGCTTGTTGTGAGAAGCTCCGGTTTGTGAGAAGCATATACCCAAACCCGCCCCAAATGGGGCAAAATTTCTATCACAACATGTTGATGCCGCTCCATGATAGCATGCCATGTTTCATGAATTTCAGAGGAGTTTTGGATTTACTAGAATTTAAAAACCAGGCATCTCAATGTTTTGCCGGCAATCAACGGTGCCCCGGTGTTTGAAATTCATTCCCATTTCTTGCATGGGACCTAAGCATGCACCCAAGGACACAGATTTGATTTTGCAACCAATTTATATGCACTGGAACATGTGCATGTGGTTCAAATTTGAATTATGCACATAAAATGCAATGAAAACTCAGTTAATGCATAAAAATGTCCAAACGAACCCCGAAAAATCAAAAAGATTCACACTGCACTCCTGTTGTTCTATGTTGACACGAGAATTTTTTTTGAAAGCAATAAGAGGCAATGGATATCATTTTTGTCCCCAAAGGTGGGACGTTCCCTACCGAAAACCATCATGCTTGTTGTGAGAAGCTCCGGTTTGTGAGAAGCATATACCAAACCTACGCCAAATGGGACAAAATTTGTACCACGAAATGTTGATGCCGCTCCATGATAGCATGCCAAGTTTCATGAATTTCAGACGAGTTTTTGATTTACTAGAATTTAAAAACCAGGCATTTCATTGTTTTGCCGGCAATCAACGGTGCCCTGGTGTTTCAAATTAATTCCCATTTCTTGCATGGGACCTAAGCATGCACACAAGGACACATATTTGATTTTTCAACCAATTTATATGCACTGGAGCATGTGCATGTCGTTCAAATTTGAATTATGCACATAAATGCATCGAAAACTCAGTTAATGCATAAAAATGTCCAAACGAACCCCGAAAATCAAAAAGATTCACACAACACTCCTGTTGTTCTATGTTGACACGAGAGTTTTTTTTGAAAGCAATAAGAGGCAATGGATATCATTTTTGTCCCCAAAGGTGGGACGTTCCCTACCGAAAACCATCATGCTTGTTGTGAGAAGCTCCGGTTTGTGAGAAGCATATACCAAACCTGCCCCAAATGGGACAAAATTTGTACCACGACATGTTGATGCCGCTCCATGATAGCATGCCATGTTTCATGAATTTCAGACGAGTTTTTGATTTACTAGAATTTAAAAACCAGGCATTTCATAGTTTTGCCGGCAGTCAACGGTGCCCTGGTGTTTCAAATTCATTCCCATTTCTTGCATGGGACCTAAGCATGCACACAAGGACACAGATTTGATTTTTCAACCAGTTTATATGCACTGGAGCATGTGCATGTAGTTCAAATTTGAATTATGCACATAAATGCATCGAAAACTCAGTTAATGCATAAAAATGTCCAAACGAACCCCTAAAAATCACAAAAATTCACGCAACACTCCTGTTGTTCTATGTTGACACGAGAAAAAAAAATTGAAAGCAATAAGAGGCAATGGATATAATTTCATCCCCAAAGGTGGGACGTTCCCTACCGAAAACCATCATGCTTGTTGTGGGAAGCTCCGGTTTGTGAGAAGCATATACCAAACCTACGCCAAATGGGACAAAATTTGTACCACGAAATGTTGATGCCGCTTCATGATAGCATGCCAAGTTTCATGAATTTCAGACGAGTTTTTGATTTACTAGAATTTAAAAACCAGGAATTTCATTGTTTTGCCGGCAATCAACGGTGCCCTGGTGTTTCAAATTCATTCCCATTTCTTGCATGGGACCTAAGCATGCACACAAGGACACATATTTGATTTTTCAACCAATTTATATGCACTGGAGCATGTGCATGTCGTTCAAATTTGAATTATGCACATAAATGCATCGAAAACTCAGTTAATGCATAAAAATGTCCAAACGAACCCCGAAAATCAAAAAGATTTACACAACACTCCTGTTGTTCTATGTTGACACGAGAGTTTTTTTTGAAAGCAATAAGAGGCAATGGATATCATTTTTGTCCCCAAAGGTGGGACGTTCCCTACCGAAAACCATCATGCTTGTTGTGAGAAGCTCCGGTTTGTGAGAAGCATATACCAAACCTGCCCCAAATGGGACAAAATTTGTACCACGACATGTTGATGCCGCTCCATGATAGCATGCCATGTTTCATGAATTTCAGACGAGTTTTTGATTTACTAGAATTTAAAAACCAGGCATTTCATAGTTTTGCCGGCAGTCAACGGTGCCCTGGTGTTTCAAATTCATTCCCATTTCTTGCATGGGACCTAAGCATGCACACAAGGACACAGATTTGAATTTTCAACCAATTTATATGCACTGGAGCATGTGCATGTAGTTCAAATTTGAATTATGCACATAAATGCATCGAAAACTCAGTTAATGCATAAAAATGTCCAAACGAACCCTGAAAAATCACAAAAATTCATGCAAAACTCCTGTTGTTCTATGTTGACACGAGAAAAAAAATTGAAAGCAATAAGAGGAAATGGATATAATTTCATCCCCAAAGGTGGGACGTTCCCTACCGAAAACCATCATGCTTGTTGTGAGAAACTCCGGTTTGTGAGAAGCATATACCCAAACCCGCCCCAAATGGGGCAAAATTTCTATCACAACATGTTGATGCCGCTCCATGATAGCATGCCAAGTTTCATGAATTTCAGAGGAGTTTTGGATTTACTAGAATTTCAAAACCAGGCATCTCAATGTTTTGCCGGCAATCAACGGTGCCCCGGTGTTAGAAATTCATTCCCATTTCTTGCATGGGACCTAAGCATGCACCCAAGGACACAGATTTGATTTTGCAACCAATTTATATGCAATGGAGCATGTGCATGCGGTTCAGATTTGAATTATGCACATAAAATGCAATGAAAACTCAGTTAATGCATAAAAATGTCCAAACGAACCCCGAAAAATCAAAAGGATTCACACTGCACTCCTGTTGTTCTATGTTGACATGAGAATTTTTTTTGAAAGCAATAAGAGGCAATGGATATCATTTTTGTCCCCAAAGGTGGGACGTTCCCTACCGAAAACCATCATTCTTGTTGTGAGAAGCTCCGGTTTGTGAGAAGCATATACCAAACCTACCCCAAATGGGACAAAATTTGTACCACGAAATGTTGATGCCGCTCCATGATAGCATGCCAAGTTTCATGAATTTCAGACGAGTTTTTGATTTACTAGAATTTAAAAACCAGGCATCTCAATGTTTTGCCGGCAATCAACGGTGCCCCAGTGTTTGAAATTCATTCCCATTTCTTGCATGGGACCTAAGCATGCACCCAAGGACACAGATTTGATTTTTCAACCAATTTATATGCACTGGAGCATGTGCATGTAGTTCAAATTTGAATAATGCACATAAAATGCATCGAAAACTCAGTTAATGCATAAAAATGTCCAAACGAACCCCGAAAAATCACAAAAATTCACACAACACTCCCGTTGTTCTATGTTGACACGAGAAATAGATTTGTAAGCAATAAGAGGCAATGGGTATCATTTTTGTCCCCAAAGGTGGAACGTTCCCTACCGAAAACCATCATGCTTGTTGTGAGAAGCTCCGTTTTGTGACAAGCATTTACCAAACCTGCCCCAAATGGGACAAATTTTGAACAACAACATGTTGATACCGCTCCATGATAGCATGCCAAGGTTCATGAATTTCAGGCGAGTTTTTGATTTACTACAATTTAAAACCCAGGCATTTCATTGTTTTGCCGGCAATCAATGGTGCCCTGGTGTTTCAAATTAATTCCCATTTCTTGCATGGGACCTAAGCATGCACAAAAGGACACAGATTTGATTTTTCAACCAATTTATATGCACTGGAGCATGTGCATGTAGTTCAAATTTGAATTATACACATAAATGCATCGAAAATTCAGTTAATGCATAAAAATGTCCAAACGAACCCCGAAAAATCTCAAAAATTCAAACAACACTCCCGTTGTTCTATGTTGACACAAGAAAAAAAATTGAAAGCAATAAGAGGCAATGGATATAAGTTCGTCCCCAAAGGTGGGACGTTCCCTACCGAAAACCATCATGCTTGTTGTGAGAAGCTCCGGTTCGTGAGAAGCATATACCCAAACCTGCAACAAATGGGGCAAAATTTCTACCACAGCATGTTGATGCTGCTCCATGATAGCATGCCAAGTTTCATGAATTTCAGACGAGTTTTGGATTGACTAGAATTTAAAAACCAGGCATCTCAATGTTTTAACCGGCAATCAACGGTGCCCCGGTGTTTGAAATTCATTCCCATTTCTTGCATGGGGACCTAAGCATGCACCCAAGGACACAGATTTGATTTTTCAACCAATTTATATGCACTAGAGCATGTGCATGTAGTTCAAATTTTGAATTATGCACATAAAATGCATTGAAAACTCAGTTAATGCATAAAAATGTCCAAACGAACCCCGAAAAATCACAAAGATTCACACAACACTCCCGTTGTTCTATGTTGACACGAGAAAAAAATTTGAAAGCAATAAGAGGCAATGGATATCGTTTTTGTCCCAAAGGTGGGACGTTCCCAACCGAAAACCAATCATGCTTGTTGTGAGAAGCTCTGGTTTGTGAGAAGCATATACCCAAACCTGCCCCAAATCGGACAGAATTTGTACCATGACATGTTGATGCCGCTCCATGATAGCATGCCAAGTTTCATGGAATTTCAGACGATGTTTTTGATTTACTAGAATTTAAAAACCAGGCATTTCGTTGTTTTGTCCGGCAATCAACGGTGCCCTGGTGTTTCAAATTCATTCCCATTTCTTGCATGGGACCTAAGCATGCACACAAGGACATAGATTTGATTTTTCAACCAATTTATATGCACTGGAGCATGTGCATTACTTCAAATTTGAATTATGCACATAAAATGCATTGAAAACTTAGTTAATGCATAAAAATGTCCAAACGAACCCCGAAAAATCACAAAAATTCACGCAATACTCCCGTTGTTCTATGTTGACACGAGAAAAAAAATTTGAAAGCAATAAGAGGCAATGGATATAATTACGTCCCCGAAAGGTGGGACGTTCCCTACCGAAAACCATCATGCTTGTTGTGAGAAGCTCCGGTTTGTGAGAAGCATATACCCAAACCCACCCCAAATGGGGCAAAAGTTCTATCAAGCATGTTGATGCCGCTCCATGATAGCATGCCAAGTTTCATGAATTTCAGACGAGTTTTGGATTTACAAGAATTTAAAAACCAGGCATCTCAATGTTTTGCCGCAATCAACGGTGCCCCGGTGTTTGAAATTCATTCCCATTTCTTGCATGGGACCTAAGCATGCACCCAAGGACACATATTTGATTTTTCAACCAATTTATATGCACTGGAGCATGTGCATGTGCTTCCAATTTGAATTATGCACATAAAATGCATTGAAAACTCAGTTAATGCATAAAATTTTCCAAACGAACCCCGAAAAATCAAAAAGATTCACACAACACTCCTGTTATTCTATGTTGACACAAGAAATTTTTTTCAAAGCAATAAGAGGCAATGGATATCATTTTTGTCCCCAAAGGTGGGACGTTCCCTACCGAAAACCATCATGCTTGTTGTGAGAAGCTCCGGTTTGTGAGAAGCATATACCAAACCTGCCCCAAATGGGACAAAATTTGTACCACGAAATGTTGATGCCGCTCCATGATAGCATGCCAAGTTTCATGAATTTCAGACGAGTTTTTGATTTACTAGAATTTAAAAACCAGGCATTTCGTTGTTTTGCCGGCAATCAACGGTGCCCTGGTGTTTCAAATTCATTCCCATTTCTTGCATGGGACCTAAGCATGCACACAAGGACATAGATTTCATTTTTCAACCAATTTATATGCACTGGAGCATGTGCATGTACTTCAAATTTTAATTATGCACATAAATGCATCGAAAACTCAGTTAATGCATGAAAATGTCCAAACGAACCCCAAAAAATCAAAAAGATTCACACAACACTCCTGTTGTTCTATGTTGACACGAGAAAAATAATTGAAAGCAATAAGAGGGAATGGATATCGTTTCGTCCCCAAAGGTGGGACGTTCCCTACCGAAAACCATCATGCTTGTTGTCAGAAGGTCCGGTTTGTGAGAAGCATATACCCAAACCTGCCCCAAATGGGACAAAATTTGTACCACGGCATGTTGATGCCGCTCCATGATAGCATGGCATGTTTCATGAATTTCAGAGGAGTTTTGGATTAACTAGAATTTAAAAACCAGGCATCTCAATGTTTTGCCGTCAATCGACGGTGCCCCGGTGTTTGAAATTCATTCCCTTTTCTTGCATGGGACCTAAGCATTCACCCAAGGACACAGATTTGATTTTTCAACCAATTTATATGCACTGGAGCATGTGCATGTAGTTCAAATTTGAATTATGCACATAAAATGCATTGAAAACTCAGTTAATGCATAAAAATTTCCAAACGAACCCCGAAAAATCAAAAAGATTCACACAACACTCCTGTTGTTCTATGTTGACACGAGAATTTTTTTTGAAAGCAATAAGAGGCAACGGATATCGTTTTTGTCCCCAAACGTGGGATGTTCCCTATCGAAAACCATCATGCTTGTTGTGAGAACCTCAGGTTTGTGAGAAGCATATACCAAACTTGCCCCAAATGGGACAAAATTTGTACCACGAAATGTTGATGCCGCTCCATGATAGCATGCCAAGTTTCATGAATTTCAGACGAGTTTTTGATTTACTAGAATTTAAAAACCAGACATTTCATTGTTTTGCCGGCAATCAACGGTGCCCTGGTGTTTCAAATTCATTCCCATTTCTTGCATGGGACCTAAGCATGCACACAAGGACACAGATTTGCTTTTTCAACCAATTTATATGCACTGGAGCATGTGCATGTAGTTCAAATTTGAATTATGCACATAAATGCATCGAAAACTCAGTTAATGCATAAAAATGTGCAAACGAACCCCGAAAAATCAAAAAGATTCACACAACACTCCTGTTGTTCTATGTTGACACGAGAGAAATAATTGAAAGCAATAAGAGGCAGTGGATATCGTTTTTGTCCCCAAAGGTGGGACGTTCCCTATCGAAAACCATCATGTTTGTGGTGAGAAGCTCCGATTTGTGAGAAGCATATACCAAACCTGCCCGAAATGGGACAAAATTTGTACCACGACATGTTGATGCCGCTCCATGATAGCATGCCAAGCTTCATGAATTTCAGACGAGTTTTTGATTTACTAGAATTTAAAAACTAGGCATTTCATTGTTTTGCCGGCAATCAACGGTACCCTGGTGTTTCAAATTCATTCCCATTTCTTGCATGGGACCTAAGCATGCACACAAGGACATAGATTTGATTTTTCAACCAATTTATATGCACTGGAGCATGTGCATGTACTTCAAATTTTAAATATGCACATAAATGCATCGAAAACTCAGTTAATGCAAAAAAAGTCCAAACGAACCCCGAAAAATCAAAAAGATTCACACAACACTCCTGTTGTTCTATGTTGACACGAGAAAAATAATTGAAAGCAATAAGAGGGAATGGATATCGTTTCATCCCCAAAGGTGGGACGTTCCCTA
Organism: Aegilops tauschii subsp. strangulata; assembly: GCF_002575655.3. NCBI lineage: Eukaryota > Viridiplantae > Streptophyta > Magnoliopsida > Poales > Poaceae > Aegilops > Aegilops tauschii. Next base: position 503,542,455 of record NC_053036.3, read on the forward strand.
CCGAAAACCATCATGCTTGTTGTCAGAAGGTCCGGTTTGTGAGAAGCATATACCCAAACCTGCCCCAAATGGGACAAAATTTGTACCACGGCATGTTGATGCCGCTCCATGATAGCATGGCATGTTTCATGAATTTCAGAGGAGTTTTGGATTAACTAGAATTTAAAAACCAGGCATCTCAATGTTTTGCCGTCAATCGACGGTGCCCCGGTGTTTGAAATTCATTCCCTTTTCTTGCATGGGACCTAAGCATTCACCCAAGGACACAGATTTGATTTTTCAACCAATTTATATGCACTTGAGCATGTGGTTCAAATTTGAATTATGCACATAAAATGCATTGAAAACTCAGTTAATGCATAAAAATTTCCAAACGAACCCCGAAAAATCAAAAAGATTCACACAACACTCCTGTTGTTCTATGTTGACACGAGAAATTTTTTTGAAAGCAATAAGAGGCAACGGATATCGTTTTTGTCCCCAACGTGGGATGTTCCCTATCGAAAACCATCATGCTTGTTGTGAGAACCTCAGGTTTGTGAGAAGCATATACCAAACCTGCCCCAAATGGGACAAAATTTGTACCACGAAATGTTGATGCCGCTCCATGATAGCATGCCAAGTTTCATGAATTTCAGATGAGTTTTTGATTTACTAGAATTTAAAAACCTGGCATTTCATTGTTTTGCCGGCAATCAACGGTGCCCTGGTGTTTCAAATTCATTCCCATTTCTTGCATGGGACCTAAGCATGCAGACAAGGACACAGATTTGATTTTTCAACCAATTTATATGCACTGGAGCATGTGCATGTACTTCAAATTTTAATTATGCACATAAATGCATCGAAAACACAGTTAATGCATAAAAATGTGCAAACGAACCCCGAAAAATCAAAAAGATTCACACAACACTCCTGTTGTTCTATGTTGACACGAGAGAAATAATTGAAAGCAATAAGAGGCAACGGATATCGTTTTTGTCCCCAAAGGTGGGACGTTCCCTATCGAAAACCATCATGCTTGTTGTGAGAAGCTCACGTTGTGAGAAGCATATACCAAACCTGCCCCAAATGGGACAGAATTTGTACCACGAAGTGTTGATGCCGCTCCATGATAGCATGCCAAGTTTCATGAATTTCAGACGAGTTTTTGATTTACTAGAATTTAAAAACCAGGCATTTCATTGTTTTGCCGGCAATCAACGGTGCCCTGGTGTTTCAAATTCATTCCCATTTCTTGCATGGGACCTAAGCATGCACACAAGGACACATATTTGATTTTTCAACCAATTTATATGCACTGGAGCATGTGCATGTGCTTCCAATTTGAATGATGCACATAAATGCATCGAAAACTCAGTTAATGCATAAAAATGTCCAAACGAACCCCGAAAATCAAAATGATTCACACAACACTCCTGTTGTTCTATGTTGACACGAGAAATTTTTTTGAAAGCAATAAGAGGCAATGGATATCATTTTTGTCCCTAAAGGTGGGACGTTCCCTACCGAAAACCATCATGCTTGTTGTGAGAAGCTCCGGTTTGTGAGAAGCATATACCAAACCTGCCCCAAATGGGACAAAATTTGTACCACGAAATGTTGATGCCGCTCCATGATAGCATGCCAAGTTTCATGAATTTCAGACGAGTTTTTGATTTACTAGAATTTAAAAACCAGGCATTTCGTTGTTTTGCCGGCAATCAATGGTGCCCTGGTGTTTCAAATTCATTCCCATTTCTTGCATGGGACCTAAGCATGCACACAAGGACATAGATTTGATTTTTCAACCAATTTATATGCACTGGAGCATGTGCATGTACTTCAAATTTTAATTATGCACATAAATGCATCGAAAACTCAGTTAATGCATAAAAATGTCCAAACGAACCCCAAAAAATCAAATAGATTCACACAACACTCCTGTTGTTCTATGTTGACACGAGAAAAATAATTGAAAGCAATAAGAGGGAATGGATATCGTTTCATCCCCAAAGGTGGGACGTTCCCTATCGAAAACCATCATGCTTGTTGTCAGAAGGTCCGGTTTGTGAGAAGCATATACCCAAACCTGCCCCAAATGGGACAAAATTTGTACCACGGCATGTTGATGCCGCTCCATGATAGCATGGCATGTTTCATGAATTTCAGAGGAGTTTTGGATTAACCAGAATTTAAAAACCAGGCATCTCAATGTTTTGCCGTCAATCGACGGTGCCCCGGTGTTTGAAATTCATTCCCTTTTCTTGCATGGGACCTAAGCATTCACCCAAGGACACATATTTGATTTTTCAACCAATTTATATGCACTTGAGCATGTGCATGTAGTTCAAATTTGAATTATGCACATAAAATGCATTGAAAACTCAGTTAATGCATAAAAATTTCCAAAGGAACCCCGAAAAATCAAAAAGATTCACACAACACTCCTGTTGTTCTATGTTGACACGAGAAATTTTTTTGAAAGCAATAAGAGGCAACGGATATCGTTTTTGTCCCCAAACGTGGGATGTTCCCTATCGAAAACCATCATGCTTGTTGTGAGAACCTCAGGTTTGTGAGAAGCATATACCAAACCTGCCCCAAATGGGACAAAATTTGTACCACGAAATGTTGATGCCGCTCCATGATAGCATGCCAAGTTTCATGAATTTCAGACGAGTTTTTGATTTACTAGAATTTAAAAACCAGGCATTTCATTGTTTTGCCGGCAATCAACGGTGCCCTGGTGTTTCAAATTCATTCCCATTTCTTGCATGGGACCTAAGCATGCACACAAGGACACAGATTTGATTTTTCAACCAATTTATATGCACTGGAGCATGTGCATGTACTTCAAACTTTAATTATGCACATAAATGCATCGAAAACTCAGTTAATGCATAAAAATGTGCAAACGAACCCCGAAAAATCAAAAAGATTCACACAACACTCCTGTTGTTCTATGTTGACACGAGAGAAATAATTGAAAGCAATAAGAGGCAGTGGATATCGTTTTTGTCCCCAAAGGTGGGACGTTCCCTACCGAAAACCATCATGTTTGTGGTGAGAAGCTCCGATTTGTGAGAAGCATATACCAAACCTGCCCAAAATGGGACAAAATTTGTACCACGACATGTTGATGCCGCTCCATGATAGCATGCCAAGCTTCATGAATATCAGACGAGTTTTTGATTTACTAGAATTTAAAAACCAGGCATTTCATTGTTTTGCCGGCAATCAACGGTGCCCTGGTGTTTCAAATTCATTCCCATTTCTTGCATGGGACCTAAGCATGCACACAAGGACACATATTTGATTTTTCAACCAATTTATATGCACTGGAGCATGTGCATGTCGTTCAAATTTGAATTATGCACATAAATGCATCGAAAACTCAGTTAATGCATAAAAATGTCCAAACGAACCCCAAAAATCAAAATGATTCACACAACACTCCTGTTGTTCTATGTTGACACGAGAAATTTTTTTGAAAGCAATAAGAGGCAATGGATATCATTTTTGTCCCCAAAGGTGGGACCTTCCCTACCGAAAACCATCATGCTTGTTGTGAGAAGCTCCGGTTTGTGAGAAGCATATACCAAACCTGCCCCAAATGGGACAAAATTTGTACCACGAAATGTTGATGCCGCTCCATGATAGCATGCCAAGTTTCATGAATTTCAGACGAGTTTTTGATTTACTAGAATTTAAAAACCAGGCATTTCGTTGTTTTGCCGGCAATCAACGGTGCCCTGGTGTTTCAAATTCATTCCCATTTCTTGCATGGCACCTAAGCTTGCACACAAGGACATAGATTTGATTTTTCAACCAATTTATATGCACTGGAGCATGTGCATGTACTTCAAATTTTAATTATGCACATAACTGCATCGAAAACTCAGTTAATGCATAAAAATGTCCAAACGAACCCCGAAAAATCAAAAAGATTCACACAACACTCCTGTTGTTCTATGTTGACACGAGAAAAATAATTGAAAGCAATAAGAGGGATTGGATATCGTTTCGTCCCCAAAGGTGGGATGTTCCCTACCGAAAACCATCATGCTTGTTGTCAGAAGGTCCGGTTTTGGAGAAGCATATACCCAAACCTGCCCCAAATGGGACAAAATTTATACCACGGCATGTTGATGACGCTCCATGATAGCATGGCATGTTTCATGAATTTCAGAGGAGTTTTGGATTTACTAGAATTTAAAAATCAGGCATCTCAATGTTTTGCCGTCAATCGACGGTGCCCCGGTGTTTGAAATTCATTCCCTTTTCTTGCATGGGACCTAAGCATTCTCCCAAGGACACAGATTTGATTTTCAACCAATTTATATGCACTTGAGCATGTGCATGTAGTTCAAATTTGAATTATGCACATAAAATGCATTGAAAACTCAGTTAATGCATAAAAATTTCCAAACGAACCCCGAAAAATCAAAAAGATTCACACAACACTCCTGTTGTTCTATGTTGACACGAGAAATTTTTTTGAAAGCAATAAGAGGCAACGGATATCGTTTTTGTCCCCAAACGTGGGACGTTCCCTATCGAAAACCATCATGCTTGTTGTGAGAACCTCAGGTTGTGAGAAGCATATACCAAACCTGCCCCAAATGGGACAGAATTTGTACCACGAAGTGTTGATGCCGCTCCATGATAGCATGCCAAGTTTCATGAATTTCAGACGAGTTTTTGATTTACTAGAATTTAAAAACCAGGCATTTCGTTGTTTTGCCGGCAATCAACGGTGCCCTGGTGTTTCAAATTCATTCCCATTTCTTGCATGGGACCTAAGCATGCACACAAGGACACAGATTTGATTTTTCAACCAATTTATATGCACTGGAGCATGTGCATGTACTTCAAATTTTAATTATGCACATAAATGCATCGAAAACTCAGTTAATGCATAAAAATGTGCAAACGAACCCCGAAAAATAAAAAAGATTCACACAACACTCCTGTTGTTCTATGTTGACACGAGAGAAATAATTGAAAGCAATAAGAGGCAGTGGATATCGTTTTTGTCCCCAAAGGTGGGACGTTCCCTACCGAAAACCATCATGTTTGTGGTGAGAAGCTCCGATTTGTGAGAAGCATATACTAAACCTGCCCCAAATGGGACAAAATTTGTACCACGACATGTTGATGCCGCTCCATGATAGCATGCCAAGCTTCATGAATTTCAGACGAGTTTTTGATTTACTAGAATTTAAAAACCAGGGATTTCATTGTTTTGCCGGCAATCAACGGTGCCCTGGTGTTTCAAATTCATTCCCATTTCTTGCATGGGACCTAAGCATGCACACAAGGACACATATTTGATTTTTCAACCAATTTATATGCACTGGAGCATGTGCATGTCGTTCAAATTTGAATTATGCACATAAATGCATCGAAAACTCAGTTAATGCATAAAATGGCCAAACGAACCCGAAAATCAAAATGATTCACACAACACTCCTGTTGTTCTATGTTGACACGAGAAATTTTTTTGAAAGCAATAAGAGGCAATGGATATCATTTTTGTCCCCAAAGGTGGGACGTTCCCTACCGAAAACCATCATGCTTGTTGTGAGAAGCTCCGGTTTGTGAGAAGCATATACCAAACCTGCCCCAAATGGGACAAAATTTGTACCACGAAATGTTGATGCCGCTCCATGATAGCATGCCAAGTTTCATGAATTTCAGACGAGTTTTTGATTTACTAGAATTTAAAAACCAGGCATTTCGTTGTTTTGCCGGCAATCAACGGTGCCCTGGTGTTTCAAATTCATTCCCATTTCTAGCATGGGACCTAAGCATGCACACAAGGACATAGATTTGATTTTTCAACCAATTTATATGCCCTGGAGCATGTGCATGTACTTCAAATTTTAATTATGCACATAACTGCATCGAAAACTCAGTTAATGCATAAAAATGTCCAAACGAACCCCGAAAAATCAAAAAGATTCACACAACACTCCTGTTGTTCTATGTTGACACGAGAAAAATAATTGAAAGCAATAAGAGGGAATGGATATCGTTTCGTCCCCAAAGGTGGGACGTTCCCTACCGAAAACCATCATTCTTGTTGTCAGAAGGTCCGGTTTGTGAGAAGCATATACCCAAACCTGCCCCAAATGGGACAAAATTTATACCACGGCATGTTGATGACGCTCCATGATAGCATGGCATGTTTCATGAATTTCAGAGGAGTTTTGGATTTACTAGAATTTAAAAACCAGGCATCTCAATGTTTTGCCGTCAATCGACGGTGCCCCGGTGTTTGAAATTCATTCCCTTTTCTTGCATGGGACCTAAGCATTCTCCCAAGGACACAGATTTGATTTTCAACCAATTTATATGCACCTGAGCATGTGCATGTAGTTCAAATTTGAATTATGCACATAAAATGCATTCAAAACTCAGTTAATGCATAAAAATTTCCAAACGAACCCTGAAAAATCAAAAAGATTCACACAACACTCCTGTTGTTCTATGTTGACACAAGAAATTTTTTTGAAAGCAATAAGAGGCAACGGATATCGTTTTTGTCCCCAAACGTGGGACGTTCCCTATCGAAAACCATCATGCTTGTTGTGAGAACCTCAGGTTGTGAGAAGCAAATACCAAACCTGCCCCAAGTGGGACAGAATTTGTACCACGAAGTGTTGATGCCGCTCCATGATAGCATGCCAAGTTTCATGAATTTCAAACGAGTTTTTGATTTACTAGAATTTAAAAACCAGGCATTTCGTTGTTTTGCCGGCAATCAACGGTGCCCTGGTGTTTCAAATTCATTCCCATTTCTTGCATGGGACCTAAGCATGCACACAAGGACATAGATTTGATTTTTCAACCAATTTATATGCCCTGGAGCATGTGCATGTACTTCAAATTTTAATTATGCACATAACTGCATCGAAAACTCAGTTAATGCATAAAAATGTCCAAACGAACCCCGAAAAATCAAAAAGATTCACACAACACTCCTGTTGTTCTATGTTGACACGAGAAAAATAATTGAAAGCAATAAGAGGGAATGGATATCGTTTCATCCCCAAAGGTGGGACGTTCCCTACTTAAAACCATCATGCTTGTTGTCAGAAGGTCCGGTTTGTGAGAAGCATATACCCAAACCTGCCCCAAATGGGACAAAATTTATACCACGGCATGTTGATGACGCTCCATGATAGCATGGCATGTTTCATGAATTTCAGAGGAGTTTTGGATTTACTAGAATTTAAAAACTAGGCATCTCAATGTTTTGCCGTCAATCGACGGTGCCCCGGTGTTTGAAATTCATTCCCTTTTCTTGCATGGGACCTAAGCATTCTCCCAAGGACACAGATTTGATTTTCAACCAATTTATATGCACTTGAGCATGTGCATGTAGTTCAAATTTGAATTATGCACATAAAATGCATTGAAAACTCAGTTAATGCATAAAAATTTCCAAACGAACCCCGAAAAATCAAAAAGATTCACACAACACTCCTGTTGTTCTATGTTGACACGAGAAATTTTTTTGTAAGCAATAAGAGGCAACGGATTTCGTTTTTGTCCCGAAACGTGGGACGTTCCCTATCGAAAACCATCATGCTTGTTGTGAGAACCTCAGGTTGTGAGAAGCAAATACCAAACCTGCCCCAAATGGGACAGAATTTGTACCACGAAGTGTTGATGCCGCTCCATGATAGCATGCCAAGTTTCACGAATTTCAGACGAGTTTTTGATTTACTAGAATTTAAAAACCAGGCATTTCATTGTTTTGCCGGCAATCAACGGTGCCCTGGTGTTTCAAATTCATTCCCATTTCTTGCATGGGACCTAAGCATGCACACAAGGACACAGATTTGATTTTTCAACCAATTTATATGCACTGGAGCATGTGCATGTACTTCAAATTTTAATTATGCACATAAATGCATCGAAAACTCAGTTAATGCATAAAAATGTGCAAACGAACCCCGAAAAATCAAAAAGATTCACACAACACTCCTGTTGTTCTATGTTGACACGAGAGAAATAATTGAAAGCAATAAGAGGCAATGGATATCGTTTCGTCCCCAAAGGTGGGACGATCCCTACCGAAAACCATCATGCTTGTTGCGAGAAGCTCCGGTTTGTGAGAAGCATATACCCAAACCCGCCCCAAATGGGGCAAAATTTCTACCACAGCATGTTGATGCCACTCCATGATAGTATGCCAAGGTTCATGAATTTCAGACGAGTTTTGGATTTACAAGAATTCAAAAACCAGGCATCTCAATGTTTTGCCGGCAATCAACGGTGCCCTGGTGTTTCAAATTCATTCCCATTTCTTGCATGGGACCTAAGCATGCACACAAGGACACATATTTGATTTTTCAACAAATTTATATGCACTGGAGCATGTGCATGTGGTTCAAATTTGAATTATGAGAATAAAATGCATTGAAAACTCAGTTAATGCATAAAAATGTCCAAACGAACCCCGAAAATCAAAATGATTCACACAACACTCCTGTTGTTCTATGTTGACACGAGAATTTTTTTTGAAAGCAATAAGAGGCAATGGATATCATTTTTGTCCCCAAAGGTGGGACGTTCCCTACCGAAAACCATCATGCTTGTTGTGAGAAGCTCTGGTTTGTGAGATGCATATACAAACCTGCCCCAAATGGGACAAAATTTGTACCACGAAATGTTGATGCCGCTCCATGATAGCATGCCAAGTTTCATGAATTTCAGACGAGTTTTTGATTTACTAGAATTTAAAAACCAGGCATTTCGTTGTTTTGCCGGCAATCAACAGTGCCCTGGTGTTTCAAATTCATTCCCATTTCTTGCATGGGACCTAAGCATGCACACAAGGACATAGATTTGATTTTTCAACCAATTTATATGCCCTGGAGCATGTGCATGTACTTCAAATTTTAATTATGCACATAACTGCATCGAAAACTCAGTTAATGCATAAAAATGTCCAAACGAACCCCGAAAAATCAAAAAGATTCACACAACACTCCTGTTGTTCTATGTTGACACGAGAAAAATAATTGAAAGCAATAAGAGGGAATGGATATCGTTTCATCCCCAAAGGTGGGACGTTCCCTACCGAAAACCATCATGCTTGTTGTCAGAAGGTCCGGTTTGTGAGAAGCATATACCCAAACCTGCCCCAAATGGGACAAAATTTATACCACGGCATGTTGATGATGCTCCATGATAGCATGGCATGTTTCATGAATTTCAGAGGAGTTTTGGATTTACTAGAATTTAAAAACCAGGCATCTCAATGTTTTGCCGTCAATCGACGGTGCCCCGGTGTTTGAAATTCATTCCCTTTTCTTGCATGGGACCTAAGCATTCTCCCAAGGACACAGATTTGATTTTCAACCAATTTATATGCACTTGAGCATGTGCATGTAGTTCAAATTTGAATTATGCACATAAAATGCATTGAAAACTCAGTTAATGCATAAAAATTTCCAAACGAACCCCGAAAAATCAAAAAGATTCACACAACACTCCTGTTGTTCTATGTTGACACGAGAAATTTTTTTGAAAGCAATAAGAGGCAACGGATATCGTTTTTGTCCCCAAACGTGGGACGTTCCCTATCGAAAACCATCATGCTTGTTGTGAGAACCTCAGGTTGTGAGAAGCATATACCAAACCTGCCCCAAATGGGACAGAATTTGTACCACGAAGTGTTGATGCCGCTCCATGATAGCATGCCAAGTTTCATGAATTTCAGACGAGTTTTTGATTTACTAGAATTTAAAAACCAGGCATTTCATTGTTTTACCGGCAATTAACGGTGCCCTGGTGTTTCAAATTCATTCCCATTTCTTGCATGGGACCTAAGCATGCACACAAGGACACAGATTTGATTTTTCAACCAATTTATATGCACTGGAGCATGTGCATGTACTTCAAATTTTAATTATGCACATAAATGCATCGAAAACTCAGTTAATGCATAAAAATGTGCAAACGAACCCCGAAAAATCAAAAAGATTCACACAACACTCCTGTTGTTCTATGTTGACACGAGAGAAATAATTGAAAGCAATAAGAGGCAATGGATATCGTTTCGTCCCCAAAGGTGGGACGTTCCCTACCGAAAACCATCATGCTTGTTGTGAGAAGCTCCGGTTTGTGAGAAGCATATACCCAAACCCGCCCCAAATGGGGCAAAATTTCTACCACAGCATGTTGATGCCACTCCATGATAGCATGCCAAGGTTCATGAATTTCAGACGAGTTTTGGATTTACAAGAATTTAAAAACCAGGCATCTCAATGTTTTGCCGGCAATCAACGGTGGCCCGGTGTTTGAAATTCATTCCCATTTCTTGTATGGGACCTAAGCATGCACCGAAGGACACATATTTGATTTTTCAACAAATTTATATGCACTCGAGCATGTGCATGTGGTTCAAATTTGAATTATGAGAATAAAATGCATTGAAAACTCAGTTAATGCATAAAAATGTCCAAACGAACCCCGAAAAATCATAAAGATTCACACAACACTCCTGTTGTTCTATGTTGACATGAGAGAAATAATTGAAAGCAATAAGAGGCAATGGATATCGTTTCGTCCCCAAAGGTGGGACGTTCCCTACCGAAAACCATCATGCTTGTTGTGAGAAGCTCCGGTTTGTGAGAAGCATATACCCAAACCCGCCCCAAATGGGGCAAAATTTCTACCACAGCATGTTGATGCCACTCCATGATAGCATGCCAAGGTTCATGAATTTCAGACGAGTTTTGGATTTACAAGATTTTAAAAACCAGGCATCTCAATGTTTTGCCGGCAATCAACGGTGGCCCGGTGTTTGAAATTCATTCCCATTTCTTGTATGGGACCTAAGCATGCACCGAAGGACACATATTTGATTTTTCAACAAATTTATATGCACTCGAGCATGTGCATGTGGTTCAAATTTGAATTATGAGAATAAAATGCATTGAAAACTCAGTTAATGCATAAAAATGTCCAAACGAACCCCGAAAAATCAAAAAGATTCACACAACACTCCTGTTGTTCTATGTTGACATGAGAGAAATAATTGAAAGCAATAAGAGGCAATGGATATCGTTTCGTCCCCAAAGGTGGGACGTTCCCTACCGAAAACCATCATGCTTGTTGTGAGAAGCTCCGGTTTGTGAGAAGCATATACCCAAACCCGCCCCAAATGGGGCAAAATTTCTACCACAGCATGTTGATGCCACTCCATGATAGCATGCCAAGTTTCATGAATTTCAGACGAGTTTTGGATTTACTAGAATATAAAAACCAGGCATCTCAATGTTTTGCCGGCAATCAACGGTGCCCCGGTGTTTGAAATTCATTCCCATATCTTGCATGGGACCTAAGCATGCACCAAAGGACACAGATTTGATTTTCAACCAATTTATATGCACTGGAGCATGTGCATGTGGTTCGAATTTGAATTATGCACATAAAATGCATTGAAAACTCAGTTAATGCATAAAAATGTCCAAACGAACCCCGAAAAATCACAAAGATTCACACAACACTCCTGTTCGAGAATTTTTTTTGAAAGCAATAAGAGGAAATGGATATCGTTTTTATCCCAAAGGTGGGACGTTCCCTACCGAAAACCATCATGCTTGTTGTGAGAAGCTCCGGTTTGTGAGAAGCATCTACCAAACCTGCCCCAAATGGGAGAAAATTTGTACCACAAAATGTTGATGCCGCTCCATGATAGCATGCCAAGTTTCATGAATTTCAGACGAGTTTTTGATTTACTAGAATTTAAAAACCCGGCATTTCATTGTTTTGCCGGCAATCAACGGTGCCCTGGTGTTTCAAATTCATTCCCATTTGTTGCATGGGACCTAAGCATGCACACAAGGACACAGATTTGACTTTTCAACCAATTTATATGCACTGGAGCATGTACATGTAGTTCAAATTTGAATTATGCACATAAATGCATCGAAAACTCAGTTAATACATAAAAATGTCCAAACGAACCCCGAAAAATCACAAAACTTCACACAACACTCCCGTTGTTCTATGTTGACACGACAAAAAAATTTTAAAGCAATAAGAGGCAATGGATATAATTTCGTCCCCAAAGGTGGGACGTTCCCTACCGAAAACCATCATGCTTGTTGTGAGAAGCTCCGGTTTGTGAGAAGCATATACCCAAACCTGCCCCAAATGGGGCAAAATTTCTACCACAGCATGTTGATGCCGTTCCATGATAGCATGCCAAGTTTCCTGAATTTCAGACGAGTTTTGGATTTACTAGAATTTAAAAACCAGGCATCTCAATGTTTTGCCGGCAATCAACGGTGCCCCGGTGTTTGAAATTCATTCCCATTTCTTGCATGGGACCTAAGCATGCACCCAAGGACACATATTTGATTTTTGAACCAATTTATATTCACTGGAGCATGTGCATGTAGTTCAAATTTGAATTATGCACATAAAATGCATTGAAAACTCAGTTACTGCATAAAAATGTCCAAACGAGCCCCGAAAAATCACAAAGATTCACACAACACTCCTGTTGTTCTATGTTGACACGACAAAAAAAATTGAAAGCAATAAGAGGCAATGGATATAATTTCGTCCCCAAAGGTGGGACGTTCCCTACCGAAAACCATCATGCTTGTTGTGAAAAGCTCCGGTTTGTGAGAAGCATATACCCAAACCTGCCCCAAATGGGGCAAAATTACTACGACAGCATATTGATGTCGCTCCATGATAGCATGCCAAGTTTCATGAATTTCAGACAAGTTTTCGATTTACTAGAATTTAAAAACCAGGCATCTCAATGTTTTACCGGCAATCAACGGTGCCCCGGTGTTTGAAATTCATTCCCATTTCTTGCATGGGACCTAAGCATGCACCCAAGGACAATGATTTGATTTTTCAACCAATTTATATGCACTGGAGCATGTGCATGTAGTTCAAATTTGAATTATGCACATAAAATGCATTGAAAACTCAGTTAATGCATAAAAATGTCCACACGAACCCCGGAAAATCAGAAAGATCCACACAACACTCCCGTTGTTCTATGTTGACACGAGAAATTTTTTTGAAAGCAATAAGAGGCAGTGGATATCGTTTTTGTCCCCAAAGGTGGGACGTTCCCTACCGAAAACCATCATGTTTGTGGTGAGAAGCTCCGGTTTGTGAGAAGCATATACCAAACCTGCCCCAAATGGGACAAAGTTTGTACCACGACATGTTGATGCCGCTCCATGATAGCATGCCAAGCTTCATGAATTTCAGACAAGTTTTTGATTTACTAGAATTTAAATACCAGGCATTTCATTGTTTTGCCGGCAATCAACGGTGCCCTGGTGTTTCAAATTCATTCCCATTTCTTGCATGGGACCTAAGCATGCACACAAGGACACAGATTTGATTTTTCAACCAATTTATATGCACTGGAGCATGTGCATGTATTTCAAATTTGAATTATGCACATAAAATGCATTGAAAACTCAGTTACTGCATAAAAATGTCCAAACGAGCCCCGAAAAATCACAAAGATTCACACAACACTCCTGTTGTTCTATGTTGACACGAGGGAAAAAATTTAAGCAATAAGAGGCAATGGATATAATTTCGTCCCCAAAGGTGGGACGTTCCTTACCGAAAACCATCATGCTTGTTGTGAAAAGCTCCGATTTGTGAGAAGCATATACCCAAACCCGCCCCAAATGGGGCAAAATTTCTACCACAGCATGTTGATGCCTCTCCATGATAGCATGCCAAGTTTCATGAATTTCAGACGAGTTTTGGATTTACTAGAATTTAAAAACCAGGCATCTCAATGTTTTGCCGGCAATCAACGGTGCCCCAGTGTTTGAAATTCATTCCCATTTCTTGCATGGGACCTAAGCATGCACCCAAGGACAATGATTTGATTTATCAACCAATTTATATGCACTGGAGCATGTGCATGTAGATCAAATTTTAATTATGCACATAAAATGCATTGAAAACTCAGTTAATGCATAAAAATGTCCACACGAACCCCGAAAAATCAGAAAGATTCACACAACACTCCTGTTGTTCTACGTTGACACGAGAAAAAAATTTGAAAGCAATAAGAGGCAGTGGATATCATTTTTGTCCCCAAAGGTGGGACGTTCCCTACCGAAAACCATCTTGTTTGTGGTGAGAAGCTCCGATTTGTGAGAAGCATATACCAAACCTGCCCCAAATGGGACAAAATTTGTACCACGACATGTTGATGCCGCTCCATGATAGCATGCCAAGCTTCATGAATTTTAGACGAGTTTTTGATTTACTAGAATTTAAAAACCAGGCATTTCATTGTTTTGCCGGCAATCAACGGTGCCCCGGTGTTTGAAATTCATTCCCATTTCTTGCATGGGACCTAAGCATGCACCCAAGGACAATGATTTGATTTTTCAACCTATTTATATGCACTGGAGCATGTGCATGTAGTTCAAATTTGAATTATGCACATAAAATGCATTGAAAACTCAGTTAATGCATAAAAATGTCCACACGAACCCCGGAAAATCAGAAAGATCCACACAACAAACCCGTTGTTCTATGTTGACACGAGAAATGTTTTTGAAAGCAATAAGAGGCAATGGATATAATTTTGTCCCCAAAGATGGGACGTTCCCTACCGAAAACCATCATGCTTGTTGTGAGAAGCTCCGGTTTGTGAGAAGCATATACCCAAACCTGCCCCAAATGGGGCAAAATTTCTACCACAGCATGTTGATGCCGTTCCATGATAGCATGCCAAGTTTCCTGAATTTCAGACGAGTTTTGGATTTACTAGAATTTAAAAACCAGGCATCTCAATGTTTTGCCGGCAATCAACGGTGCCCCGGTGTTTGAAATTCATTCCCATTTCTTGCATGGGACCTAAGCATGCACACAAGGACACAGATTTGATTTTTCAACCAATTTATATGCACTGGAACATGTGCATGTAGTTCAAATTTGAATTATGCACATAAAATGCATTGAAAACTCAGTTACTGCATAAAAATGTCCAAACGAGCCCCGAAAAATCACAAAGATTCACACAACACTCCTGTTGTTCTATGTTGACACGACAAAAAAAATTGAAAGCAATAAGAGGCAATGGATATAATTTCGTCCCCAAAGGTGGGACGTTCCCTACCAAAAACCATCATGCTTGTTGTGAAAAGCTCCGGTTTGTGAGAAGCATATACCCAAACCTGCCCCAAATGGGGCAAAATTACTACGACAGCATATTGATGTCGCTCCATGATAGCATGCCAAGTTTCATGAATTTCAGACAAGTTTTCGATTTACTAGAATTTAAAAACCAGGCATCTCAATGTTTTACCGGCAATCAACGGTGCCCCGGTGTTTGAAATTCATTCCCATTTCTTGCATGGGACCTAAGCATGCACCCAAGGACAATGATTTGATTTTTCAACCAATTTATATGCACTGGAGCATGTGCATGTAGTTCAAATTTGAATTATGCACATAAAATGCATTGAAAACTCAGTTAATGCATAAAAATGTCCACACGAACCCCGGAAAATCAGAAAGATCCACACAACACTCCCGTTGTTCTATGTTGACACGAGAAATTTTTTTGAAAGCAATAAGAGGCAGTGGATATCGTTTTTGTCCCCAAAGGTGGGACGTTCCCTACCGAAAACCATCATGTTTGTGGTGAGAAGCTCCGGTTTGTGAGAAGCATATACCAAACCTGCCCCAAATGGGACAAAGTTTGTACCACGACATGTTGATGCCGCTCCATGATAGCATGCCAAGCTTCATGAATTTCAGACAAGTTTTTGATTTACTAGAATTTAAATACCAGGCATTTCATTGTTTTGCCGGCAATCAACGGTGCCCTGGTGTTTCAAATTCATTCCCATTTCTTGCATGGGACCTAAGCATGCACACAAGGACACAGATTTGATTTTTCAACCAATTTATATGCACTGGAGCATGTGCATGTATTTCAAATTTGAATTATGCACATAAAATGCATTGAAAACTCAGTTACTGCATAAAAATGTCCAAACGAGCCCCGAAAAATCACAAAGATTCACACAACACTCCTGTTGTTCTATGTTGACACGAGGGAAAAAATTTAAGCAATAAGAGGCAATGGATATAATTTCGTCCCCAAAGGTGGGACGTTCCTTACCGAAAACCATCATGCTTGTTGTGAAAAGCTCCGATTTGTGAGAAGCATATACCCAAACCCGCCCCAAATGGGGCAAAATTTCTACCACAGCATGTTGATGCCTCTCCATGATAGCATGCCAAGTTTCATGAATTTCAGACGAGTTTTGGATTTACTAGAATTTAAAAACCAGGCATCTCAATGTTTTGCCGGCAATCAACGGTGCCCCGGTGTTTGAAATTCATTCCCATTTCTTGCATGGGACCTAAGCGTGCACCCAAGGACAATGATTTGATTTATCAACCAATTTATATGCACTGGAGCATGTGCATGTAGATCAAATTTGAATTATGCACATAAAATGCATTGAAAACTCAGTTAATGCATAAAAATGTCCACACGAACCCCGAAAAATCAGAAAGATTCACACAACACTCCTGTTGTTCTACGTTGACACGAGAAAAAAATTTGAAAGCAATAAGAGGCAGTGGATATCATTTTTGTCCCCAAAGGTGGGACGTTCCCTACCGAAAACCATCTTGTTTGTGGTGAGAAGCTCCGATTTGTGAGAAGCATATACCAAACCTGCCCCAAATGGGACAAAATTTGTACCACGACATGTTGATGCCGCTCCATGATAGCATGCCAAGCTTCATGAATTTTAGACGAGTTTTTGATTTACTAGAATTTAAAAACCAGGCATTTCATTGTTTTGCCGGCAATCAACGGTGCCCCGGTGTTTGAAATTCATTCCCATTTCTTCCATGGGACCTAAGCATGTACCCAAGGACAATGATTTGATTTTTCAACCTATTTATATGCACTGGAGCATGTGCATGTAGTTCAAATTTGAATTATGCACATAAAATGCATTGAAAACTCAGTTAATGCATAAAAATGTCCACACGAACCCCGGAAAATCAGAAAGATCCACACAACACACCCGTTGTTCTATGTTGACACGAGAAATGTTTTTGAAAGCAATAAGAGGTAGTGGATATCATTTTTGTCCCCAAAGGTGGGATGTTCCCTACCGAGAACCATCATGTTTGTGGTGAGAAGCTCCGGTTTGTGAGAAGCATATACCAAACCTGCCCCAAATGGGACAAAATTTGTACCACGACATGTTGATGCCGCTCCATGATAGCATGCCAAGCTTCATGAATTTCAGACGAGTTTTTGATTTACTAGAATTTAAAAACCAGGCATTTCATTGTTTTGCCGGCAATCAACGGTGCCCTGGTGTTTCAAATTCATTCCCATTTCTGGCATGGGACCTAAGCATGCACACAAGGACACAGATTTGATTTTTCAACCAATTTATATGCACTGGAGCATGTGCATGTAGTTCAAATTTGAATTATGCACATAAATGCATTGAAAACTCAGTTACTGCATAAAAATGTCCAAACGAGCCCCGAAAAATCACAAAGATTCACACAACACTCCTGTTGTTCTATGTTGACACGAGGGAAAAAATTTAAGCAATAAGAGGCAATGGATATAATTTCGTCCCCAAAGGTGGGACGTTCCCTACCGAAAACCATCATGCTTGTTGTGAAAAGCTCCGATTTGTGAGAAGCATATACCCAAACCTGCCCCAAATGGGGCAAAATTTCTACCACAGCATGTTGATGCCGCTCCATGATAGCATGCCAAGTTTCATGAATTTCAGACGAGTTTTGGATTTACTAGAATTTAAAAACCAGGCATCTCAATGTTTTGCCGGCAATCAACGGTGCCCCGGTGTTTGAAATTCATTCCCATTTCTTGCATGGGACCTAAGCATGCACCCAAGGACAATGATTTGATTTATCAACCAATTTATATGCACTGGAGCATGTGCATGTAGATCAAATTTGAATTATGCACATAAAATGCATTGAAAACTCAGTTAACGCATAAAAATGTCCACACGGACCCCGAAAAATTAGAAAGATTAACACAACACTCCTGTTGTTCTACGTTGACACGAGAATTTTTTTTGAAAGCAATAAGAGGCAGTGGATATCGTGTTTGTCCCCAAAGGTGGGACGTTCCCTACCGAAAACCATCATGTTTGTGGTGAGAAGCTCCGATTTGTGAGAAGCATATACCAAACCTGCCCCAAATGGGACAAAATTTGTACCACGACATGTTGATGCCGCTCCATGATAGCATGCCAAGCTTCATGAATTTCAGACGAGTTTTTGATTTACTAGAATTTAAAAACCAGGCATTTCATTGTTTTGCCGGCAATCAACGGTGCCCTGGTGTTTCAAATTCATTCCCATTTCTTGCATGGGACCTAAGCATGCACACAAGGACACAGATTTGATTTTTCAACCAATTTATATGCACTGGAGCATGTGCATGTACTTCAAATTTGAAATAAGCACATAAATGCATCGAAAACTCAGTTAATGCATAAAAATGTCCAAACGAACCCCGAAAAATCACAAAAATTGACGCAACACTCCCGTTGTTCTATGTTGACACGAGAAAAAAATTGAAAGCAATAAGAGGCAATGGATATAATTTCGTCCCCAAAGGTGGGACGTTCCCTACCGAAAACCATCATGCTTGTTGTGAGAAGCTCCGGTTTGTGAGAAGCATATACCCAAACCCACCCCAAATGGGGCAAAATTTCTATCACATCATGTTGATGCCGCTCCATGATAGCATGCCAAGTTTCATGAATTTCAGACGAGTTTTGGATTTACAAGAATTTAAAAACCAGGCATCTCAATGTTTTGCCGTCCCATTTCTTGCATGGGACCTAAGCATGCACCCAAGGATACATATTTGATTTTTCAAGCAATTTATATGCACTAGAGCATGTGCATGTGGTTCAAATTTGAATGATGCACATAAAATGCATTGAAAACTCAGTTAATGCATAAAAATGTCCAAACGAACCCCGAAAAATCAAAAAGATTCACACAACACTCCTGTTGTTCTATGTTGACACGAGAAATTTTTTTGAAAGCAATAAGAGGCAATGGATATCATTTTTGTCCCCAAAGGTGGGACGTTCCCTACCGAAAACCATCATGCTTGTTGTGAGAAGCTCCGGTTTGTGAGAAGCATATACAAAACCTACCCCAAGTGGGACAAAATTTGTACCACGAAATGTTGATGCCGCTCCATGATAGCATGCCAAGTTTCATGAATTTCAAACGAGTTTTTGATTTACTAGAATTTAAAAACCAGGCATTTCGTTGTTTTGCCGGCAATCAACGGTGCCCTGGTGTTTCAAATTCATTCCCATTTCTTGCATGGGACCTAAGCATGCACACAAGGACATAGATTTGATTTTTCAACCAATTTATATGCACTGGAGCATGTGCATGTACTTCAAATTTTAATTATGCACATAAATGCATCGAAAACTCAGTTAATGCATAAAAATGTCCAAACGAACCCCGAAAAATCAAAAAGATTCACACAACACTCCTGTTGTTCTATGTTGACACGAGAAAATAATTGAAAGCAATAAGAGGGAATGGATATCGTTTCGTCCCCAAAGGTGGGACGTTCCCTACCGAAAACCATCATGCTTGTTGTCAGAAGGTCCGGTTTGTGAGAAACATATACCCAAACCTGCCCCAAATGGGACAAAATTTGTACCACGGCATGTTGATGCCGCTCCATGATAGCATGGCATGTTTCATGAATTTCAGAGGAGTTTTGGATTTACTAGAATTTAAAAACCAGGCATCTCAATGTTTTGCCGTCAATCGACGGTGCCCCGGTGTTTGAAATTCATTCCCTTTTCTTGCATGGGACCTAAGCATTCACCCAAGGACACAGATTTGATTTTTCAACCAATTTATATGCACTTGAGCATGTGCATGTAGTTCAAATTTGAATTATGCACATAAAATGCATTGAAAACTCAGTTAATGCATAAATATTTCCAAACGAACCCCGAAAAATCAAAAAGATTCACACAACACTCCTGTTGTTCTATGTTGACACGAGAAATTTTTTGAAAGCCATAAGAGGCAACGGATATCGTTTTTGTCCCCAAACGTGGGACGTTCCCTATCAAAAACAATCATGCTTGTTGTGAGAACCTCCTGTTTGTGAGAAGCATATACCAAACCTGCCCCAAATGGGACAAAATTTGTGCCACGAAATGTTGATGCCGCTCCATGATAGCTTGCCAAGTTCATGAATTTCAGACGAGTTTTTGATTTACTAGAATTTAAAAACCAGGCATTTCATTGTTTTGCCGGCAATCAACGGTGCCCTGGTGTTTCAAATTCATTCCCATTTCTTGCATGGGACCTAAGCATGCACACAAGGACACATATTTGATTTTTCAACCAATTTATATGCACTGGAGCATGTGCATGTCGTTCAAATTTGAATTATGCACATAAATGCATCGAAAACTCAGTTAATGCATAAAAATGTCCAAAC